>NC_141161.1:66769588-67369588 GCF_053477565.2 Lygodium microphyllum
AGGCAGATGCTAGAAGACATGGATGATCAAAACAAATCAATAAGACAAGACATTCAAGCTGCCAAGGATAGACAGAAGGCCTACGCTGACTCAAAACGACAAGACAGATCCTTCGTCGAAAGTGATATGGTCTTCATCCGTGTATGCCCTAAAAAGAGTTCACTATCCTTGGGAGAGTACAAGAAGCTAAGTTCGAGGTATTGTGGAACTTATAAGATCATCAAGTGCCTAGGGCCTAATGTTTACAGACTACAGCTGCCCACAACTCTAAAGATTCATAATGTATTCCACATTAGCCTATTGAAAAAGTATCTACCTAATCTGAATCATATACTTGATGATCAGAAACTTGTAATGCCTAGCCAAGGAGTCCTTGAGCTATGGCCTGATAGAATCCTAGATGTTAGGGAGAGGCATTTGAGATCAAGGACCTTGAGAGAATACCTCATCCAGTGGAAAGATTATCCCGAAGAGGATGCCACCTGGATGGATGAAAATGCTCTCAACCAACAATACCCCCAGATCTTCTCAATATGAGGACATCTCGATTCCTCTAAGAGGGAGAGGATGTAGCATCACCCCGTGCATAAGAACGCCCTCCCCCTTTTAAATTTTTTTTAAATTTTAATTCATATTTTTTAACCTCTCCCTCTATCTCTCCCCGCCGACAGCATGTCAGGGAGAGAGAGGGAGAGGGAGTAAAAGAGGGAGAGGGGGGCATGCACCCCCCCACATGTGGGGTGGCGGCCGTTAAACGGCCGTCTCCCCCCTCGTAAACCACCCCCTCCCCACTATTTAAGGGGAGCCCCCCATGGTCGAGAGCAAGGCAGCCCCCCCTCTCCGCTTTCAACAGCGCTAGCCCCCCCTCTCTGCCTTCAATAGCGCCAGTCTCCCCTTGCTCCGTCGGACGTGGTCACACCCCTTGCCCCGCCAACACTCCACCATGCTGCCAAACGCCATCACGACCATCCATTTCACCATCATAACATGTTTGAGGTGGAGGAGATGATGTCGAGCATGACCGTTAGAAAAGAAGAAGCTAGAGAAGCTTCCTAGAAGCTTCCACAAAGATCCTTCTTAAGGGTGCTTCACCTCGGATCGTGTAAAGGACACAGTTTGTCTATGAAAGGAGTTTCCCTGCGGGAAGGGAGGACTGCCATCTTGTAGATAATTTCCCTGCGGGAAGGGAGGACTGCCATCTTGCAGATAATTTTAGCACACCCTCCACCCGCCCGCCAAGTCCCGATTGCGATGGCCCCCAAGCGCCACACAAGAGGAGCACACGCGGGAGTAAGAGGAGCACATGTAGGAGTCCCCACCCGAAGCACAAAAATTGATAATACCCCTCCTGCGGATGTTTAGGTTCCATCAAATTCACCCTTTTTCATTTTCGCATGATATGGGTGCATTAAGTTAATTACATTATTAGAATGCTTTGTTTTAAAAATATCATAGGAATGTTCAGAAAGGTTTTAAATTTCATGACAAGGTACTTATATTCCTTGCACCATCATGATGAAAGGTTGTTGCATTCTTGAAATATATGGTTCATGTGTTAAAAGATGTACTCATGCAATAATGTCCTAGTTGCATCGCGCACATAGGTTAAATATATATTGTGGTGCTCATGTGCATTGGAAGGTTTGCATTGGGTAACTTACGTTGGCAAGAATGAGTTATGTTGTACACAATGCATTTGTGCAATTAAAAAAATCCCTTGTGATGACCGTAAATAGGCTAATTCGTAGAAGGATGTTTTAAAAGGGTTATATTTTCGCATAAGCCATAAAGAATTGGGCACTGCTAGTTATGGTTCCAACTTCTAGACAGTGATACGTCATGTTGAAGAGGGTACCAGGCCTTAGGACACGAATACTAGTAATATCAACAAACAAAGGGATGGAATTTCTCAAGATAGGCACTCCTACCTATCTCGCGCAACTAGTCTGCAGGGTCAAATGCTATTGCAAGTAAACCATAAGATGCTACTACTACATCTGACGAGATCTAATTACTAGTTAGATTCATTAAGAGGTCGAGTAGTTGCCCTACTACAACTCTCTCTCTTGGGGACTGATTTGTCAAACTTAGGGAAATTGTGAATTGTCAAGAAGCAAATTGACCAATCGAGGACAACGGGGTTGTCCAAGATCTAATTGACTATAGTACAAGGAGACCTAAGGTAAGGATAATTGGGGTCGGTAGGGTACAAACCCTAACCCAAAGAAAGAGGGAAAATAAGCCACCTAGCTTGCCAAGCCCTTGGAATCTCACCAAGTCGTGAATGATCCAGGACCGAATGCTGGGAGTATTCGGGAAAAAGGAATCACACCTTAGCAGTTGGTCGTACGAACGACCACAGAAATGATCGTGATTGTACACTTAGGTACATTATTTGAACTTCTTTGCTCAAGGAACTAATTTAAGGCCAAACACTTAATGCTTCAGGTTAATAGCCTAGAGGGAGAGGCAGGTTCAGTTACCTCCGACTACCTACCTGGCCCTATCCAAGGGGGTTGTTAGTTGCATTGGGTGCATGGACTGAACCCCCGTGAGAGGTCTCTCTATGGATGCTACTTGGAGCGAGAGGACGCTTGGGTGCCAGGGGAGGCTCTGGCTGTAAATTCCTTGCCTTCGGATCCCGCACAAGAGGCCGATGTGACTCGAGATGGGATCTTGAGGCCCGTGTACTAGTCTACGGGCAAAACTTGGAGCAGCAATCCTGTCAATTGCTGGGATAGCCTTCGGGCATGACACTTGATGTATTCCAAGACTATGATAAATAAAGGTCAAATATTTGGAAAAGGAACTTGCTTGATATTGCTTTTTTGATGTCATGCCTAAGTTACGTGAAGGAACCTGTGTTTAAATTGATTAATTAAGGAAGTTGCTTTTGCATGTCAAACATAATGTGGTAGGTAATTAGATAACTAAGCAACCTGAGGAAAGTGCGGTGGACGTGACTTGGGTCCATCCTATGGAAGGGTGATCCCAGTTAGCTTATAGGAACTTTTCTCAAAAGACGTGATAATGAGATTGTGAAGACCTAGAGTTAGTAGAGTTAGAATCTCGATTTATGCTATTTTAGGGGAGCGGAATGGGACTATGCCTTATGGGTAGAAAGGTTGAGCTTCGCATCCCTCTCGTTTCCCATTCTCCATGAACCAAGTGGAGCATAAATCTGCTTCAACTATGTTGTTCCTAAGCAAAGTGGTTCATCTAAAGCTCGACGCTAGCTACTTCCTAGAGACTTGGCTGATTGGGAACGCCCGGATACTTCCGCTTCGGGGCAGATTCAGGAAGACCTAGATCGCAAACCCTATGGCATTCCTTGTGAGTGCCAGGTGGCGTTTTCTAGACTCCCCTCCCGATGGGCTGCTAAGATGTGTCCCACAAGTGGTCAAGCGGACATGTTATAGTCTCTTTTAGTGAGTATGATGAAAGAATAATGGAAGAAGAACAACAATGAGCTGAGGCTCATCTTCTACTCCACTCTGTCTCTCTCCCTCTCTTCCAACATGGTATGAGCGCCTAAATGCCTGAATTATGAAGGTTTGGCATTGGCCATTTGACATCAAGACATCAGATCTGAAAAAACCGTCACCAAAGGAGACTGTGCATGTAGCCCATTTTTTTGTAAAAGCTATATCTTGCTACAAAAATGGTTTTTAGAGAAGTGGCCCACTATTCTTGATCGTTTCAACTTGGTCTATAACTTTGGAGAAGAATTTTTTTTCAAATTTCTCACAGATTTTGAAATATTCAACACAGACCTGTGCAGACTCGCTAATCATTGCAATAAACAGTAGGTGACAGCATCATTTCTTGACTAAGAGCTTGACTGAGAGCTCATCTGGGAGCTTGAAGAATTGATTACAGATCTAAAATAATAGTAGTCTACTATATACAAACAACCTACAGCATGTATGCACCTCTGACATGAGCTTAGAGCTCCCAAACTTGTTCAGGAGTACCATTGAAGCATAGGTATATGCTAGGAAGTCATATGGACTTGATGTCATGCATTGGAGCTGGGATTTTATGCTGAAATATATTTAGATCTGGAATTTTTTAATGGCTGGAAATTGTCACTGAATGTAGGCAACAAGCATTGTCTCTTACTGAAGCATTACATGTCATGTTGGAGCTCCTGTCATTTGTATGACCTGACATATGTATGTTGAATGCTTGGAAGAATAAAGAGAGCATTGGATGCAACTAAGGATTGAAATATGGAGATGAAACAAATGCCTTGACATCTACTTGGCTGGTCATTTACAGTAAATGTAGTATATGGCATTGCCTCTCTACACTCCTAAAGAAAATAACATCATTTATCACTCAGGATCTCAAAGGAGTTGATTTCTTGAATGTCAGGAAGGTGCCTGAATGTCAAATTGCAGGTTTTAAACTACATATTCTCTTCACTGCAGTAAGAATACATGAGACAAAGATACAGTGCTTGTAGAGTCTATGTATTGACTAAAATACCTACAGGTTATCCCACATGCTTGTGGATGTTTCTGAGGTTGTAAAGGGCTGAAATACCTTGTCTCTTTGGTGCATAAAACTATCTTGAACTGCAGGAAAACTATTCTTGAACTATAAGAAACTATTCCTGAACTGCAGGAAAGTGTCCTGAATTGTAGAAAACTATCCTAAATTGTAGAAAACTACCATGAATTGCAAGAAATTGTCCTGAATGGCAAGAAATGGGTCCTAAATTGCAAGGAACTGTCCTGAATAGCAAGAAACTAGTCTTGAACTATAGGAAAAGAAGTCTGATACTTATAGGTTGTATACATCACTGAATGCCTAAGCTACAACTATGGTAAATGCTCAAGGCATTGAAAATATCACTCAAATTGTGGGAGAAAAGCTAGACAACAAAATTTTTGCTTTATGGAAGTTCCATATGAAGAATTTTTTGGTTGGCAAAGGTTATTGGGACTTATGTACACGAGATGAGGCTGAACCTAAAATGCTTGAAAGGAATCCAACAAATGATCAGAAAAGGGCTCATAAGCTATGGACTGAGAGAGCATGCAAGGTGTTACATTGGTTTTCCTTATGTATATCAGATGCTATGGTTATACAAATTACTAGATCTAGTTTCCCAAAGGATGCATGGGACATACTCATGAAGAATTATGAAAATGTAACACATGCAAGAAAGATTCAGCTGAAGCAACAATTCAATAACATGTCTAGGAATTGCAGAAGCATTCATGCCTACACTACAGAGATCAAGAACATAGTGGATCAGCTTGCCAACATTGGATCTTCAATGGACTGAGGATGATTTGATTGCAGTGACATTGAATGGACTTGGAAAAGAGTATAAAGCATTTGATACATCTATTTCTGTGAGAGTTAAATCCTCTGATTGGGATGAGTTGATTGCTTTGCTACTACATGAGGAAGTTAAGCTTGGGCTGAATACAGGTTCTAGTACATCTCAAAGCAAAGACATTGTTCTTTTGCTGCTAGCCAGCATGGCAGAGGCGGCAAAGGCCATGGCTCTTTTTGAGGTCGAGGAGACACTTGAACTACTTATGGACAGCATCAGCAGAATGCCCAACATGGCATAGATACAAAGGGCCAGTGTGGATCTGGCGGCTTTAGAGCTAGGGGGAGATCACCTGGTAGTAGAGGTGGTGGAACTGGTTCATGGAACTCGAATGATCAGCCAAAAAAAGATAAGGACTTTAATTACTGTGGCAGATATGGACACATTGCAAAGGATTGTTACAAGAAGCAGGGAGATATAAAGGCAAAGGTCAAACAACATGGGCACTATGCATCTTCTAGCGGTGCTCATGATGAGCAGGTTGACAAATTGTTTGCCATGTAGCATGCGTCTAAGAATGCATCTAGGAAGAACAGAGATGAGAGATGGTACATTGATTTAGGGGATTTGAATCATATGACACCCCATGGAGAATGGTTTGATGAGATGGTTGCAGGTTCACATGGTTATGTGTATATTGGGGATGACACCCAACATGACATTCAACACACAAGAATTGTTCCATTGTTGATGCTTGATGGCAAGAAAAAGAGCTTGCGTGATGTACTACACATGTACCTATAATAACCAATAATCTTTTGTCAGTTGGACAAATGGCAAAAAAAAATCTGCAGGTGAGATTTAATAGAGATGGATGCTTTGTTGAAGAATATGGTAATGGCTGCAAATTGATTGCTAGAGGTTGAAGAGATGGCACAATTTTACTCTTGATGCATCAATTCTAGAATTGAAAGTATCCATGTTTGCACATGATGGTGGTGCTATACGGGATGTTGAGATATGGCATAAGCGGATTGGCCATGTGAATGTACAAAAGCTGAAATCTATGCACAACAGAAGGAGATTGTGCTTGGACTACCTAAGTTCAAGTATCATGACTTTGGACATGTATGTGATGCATGTTAGTTTGGAAAGCAGTCAACAGTTCCATTTATGAGACATGTATGGAATAGCTCATGACCCTTGCAATTGGTACATTCAGATGTATGGGGTCCATCTTATAATGCTTCTTTTGGTGGAGCTTGTTACTATGTATCTTTCATTGATGATTTCAGCAATACACTTGGCTTTACATACTGAAACATAAGGATGATGTGTTTAATGCATTCAAGGACTTCAAGAAGCATGCTGAAAATGAGTTGAGCTGTAAAATTTCATGTCTTAGATCAGATGGAGGTGGAGAATATGTCTCTAATTACTTTGACAGGTACCTTGCTAAATATGGGATCAGAAGACAGTTAACTTGCAGCTATACACCGCAACAAAATGGTGTAGCAGAAAAGAAAAATAGGGTATTGATGGAATCGTAAAGATCTATGCTAAATGAGAAGAGTTTGCCAAATGGTTATTGGGCTGAAGCAGTACTAACTGTTGCTTATGTGCTGAATAGAACCCCTACTGAAGAGATTCATGATTTAACTCCATATGAGAGGTTGTATGGTCATAAGCCTGACATTTCACACTTGAAGGTATTTGGAAGCATTGCATATGTTCATGTTCCTGATGAAAAGAGGAAGAAATTGGATCCTAAAGCTGTCAAGAGTATGTTCCTTGGTTATGCACAAGACCAGAAAGCTTACAAGTGTTATGTATTGTCTACACATGAGACATTAATTAACAGAGATGTTTTTGATGAGCTGGAATCATGGTATGGTAATCCTATTGCAATGGTACTAATGGATCAACTAACACTAGTAATGCTGAAAATACATCTACAGTGAGTACATCTATGAGTGGTCCTACAAGTGATGGGTCACCTACAATAAGTCGTCCTTGGTCAAGATACTTGCGGAGTCGTACTCCTACGTCCACTGACGCGGATATGTCAGTGAGGGGGAGATTGGATAAGGGAAAAGAAAAGATGCTTCAGGATGTGATAGGTCCACTTACAGCAAGATATGAGTAATCCAACAGTGACAATTTGGACAATGAGTTGGGCATTCCATATGTTATGACGCCTGGAGCAAGGCAGAGTCGTTATGTATCGCCTCATGAGAGGCAAGCTCAAAGTGAGCCACAATTACAAAGATCTAAGAGAGTCAGAAAACTAGTTGATAGGTTTACATACACTAGTTATGCATCCCTCCATTATGTATATATGGCTAGTGTGATAGGTTACAAAGAACCTACAAAGTTTGATGATGCAATTACATATGATAATTGGTGTGTTGCCATGGATGAGGAGTATGCAGCCTCCTGGCTGAAAATGAGACATGGGAATTGGTTGAGTTGCCTAGAGGCAAAGTCCCCATTGGCTACAAATGGGTGTACAAGGTTAAATGCAAGTCAGATGGTTCGTTAGAATGCTATAAGGCCAGGCTGGTTGCAAAAGGATATGCGCAGTAGTATGGCCTTGACTATGAGGAGACTTTTAGTCTGGTGGCTAAAATGGCAACAATCAGAACTATCATTGCTTTGCAGCATGCAAAGGCTGGAAATTATGGCAAATGGACGTCAAGAATGCTTTCTTGAACAGTGATTTGGTTGAGGAAGTATAAATGGAGCAGCCTAAAGGCTATGTTCACCCAGACTTTCATACACATGTATGTAAGCTGAAAAAGGCTTTATAAGGGCTGAAATAGGCACCTAGAGCATGGAATGCTCATATCAGCAGTTATTTACAGCAACACGGATTTAGATTGTGTGATGCAGATCATAGTCTATTCACAAAGAAGACAGATCATGGATATGTGTTTCTAGTGGTTTATGTAGATGATCTTATCATCACTGGAGATGATGAAGAGGGCATTGCTGAAATCAAATCATGTTTATAGGATGAATTTAGAGTCAAAGACCTTGGTGAGCTGAAGTATTTTCTTGGGATTGAGGTAATCTCTATGCCTCAAGGTATATGGCTGGTACAGAAGCAGTATGCTCATGACATATTACAGAAGTATGGTATGGCTGAATGCAAGCCTATGGAAATGCCTCTTGATCAGAATTTCAAGCTGCAGATTGATGTTGGGAATGATGTAGAGAATGTAACCATGTATTGATAGATGGTGGGCAACTTGATATACTTGACTATTACCCATCCTGACTTATGTTATACAGTGGGGTTGATTAGTCAGTTCATGCAGAAGCCTTGCAAACCACATTTAGATACGGTCAGGAGGATCATGAGATATATAAAGGGTACTATAGATTATGGGTTGTTTTATGCATATTGAAAATCCATTGACTTGACAAGGTTTACTTATGCTGATTGGGTTGGTTGTGCCTCTGACATAGGAGGTCAACCAATGGTTAGGCATTTGGATTGGGCAGCAGTATGATCAGTTGGCAAAGTAAGAAACAACCTATTGTTGCATTGTCCAGTACAGAAGTTGAGTATAGAGGAGCTGCCTTAGCAGTTTGCGAAGAAGCAGTTTGGTTGATGAAACTGTTAAAAGACTTGGGAATACAGTTGGAAAGCCTATTGGAAAGCAAAGTGAGATTGCATTGTGATAACCTCAACAGTGTTATGTTGGCTAGCAATCCTGTCTACCATGCTAGGTCCAAACATATTGAGGTTCACAACCATTTCATCAGAGAAATGGTTCTTATAGGACAAATTGACTGGATTCATGTGAAGACTGAAGACTAGGTAGCAGATATATTTACCAAGTCTCTTGGTAAAGAAAAGTTCATATACTTCAGACAGCTACTTGGAGTTTATCAGATGATTTGAGCTTAAGGAGAAGTGTTAAAATATCAAGCTCCAATTACTCTTCAGTCAGTCTATCTTTATGTGTGTGACCAGTTGTACACATGTGTGACATTCAATAAGTCGGTGTAGTTAGTGACTCAACCTCCATTAATCTTGGTTAGTCATACCTATGTGTGTAAGTCTCTTTCAGTGAGTATGATGGAAGAATAATGGAAGAAGAACAACAATGAGCTGAGGGTCATATTTTGCTTCACTTTGTCTTTCTCCCTGTCTTCCAACACGGACGACTCACAACCATTGCCTTTCTTGTCCTCAGCTCTAATACCAACTGAAAGTAGGTGAAAGATTCAATGGGGATGCACAAGGGAAGGTGGTTGAGACATGGATATGGAGGCTCAAGCTTTTTTCATTCTCTTCTTCTTCATTCTTCTCATTCTATCTTCTCAACTATCCACTTTTCCAAGTATCTTGCAAAGTGATAGACACTCTAATCTTTAGGACACTTTACACAGCTTCTCACACACTTACTTAATACAACCATATGATAAGGCTTAGGCTATGCCTTATTTATCAATAGGGGTTGCAAGAGACCAGTGGGTATAAGCATGTTGTCCTTATTCTATTGGCATGGAACATAACTGGCCACAAAATCCTTGACATCCCTCCATAGGCTCTTCGAGTAAAAGATCTTGGAAATCTAATCATATGTCTTAAAAATGACCAAATGACTAGCAACTGGGTAAGAATGCATCTCTTCCATGATCTTACGTGTGAACAAAAAAGTATGGGGGATGACAATCTTGCCATGGGACTAGATAAGACAATTTTTGAGTTGATATTGGGAGTTTTCATCCATTACTGCGTACTATAATTTTTGAAATATGTGCTTGAAGCTCTCATTTACCAAGTAGGTCTCTTGAAGCTCCTCAATCCAATCACTATGCAACTCTGAAATGGAAGACACATTGCATGCCCACATCTATGATAGTGAACCAGTCACTATATTATCTTTGTCCCTAGCATGGGATATGTCAATCTCATAATTTTAAGTTTCCACCCATCACCTCTTCTTAGGAGTCAAGGTAGACTACGTCAGGAAGTACAAGAGGACTTGATGGTTGCTCTTCACTTGAAATTGGCTACCATATAGGTAATGGTGCCATTTCTTAATAGCATGAAGGATGACCAATCATTTGCATATCCTTTTCATCAAGCTTGTGGCTCTCAAAAGTAATCACACAATGCTCTTGAAGCAAGACAACACCAATACCTTAGCCATTAGCATCAATTGAATGGTAAAATCTTTTGAGAAGTTAGGACATATGAACATGGGGACTGTAGAAAGCATTTCCTTTAATTGGTTAAAGTTGTGATTAGTAATAGCATTCCAAAAGAGTGATTTCTTATTCAACCAATTAGTCAAAGGGGTTACAATGGTGGCATAATGCTTGATGAAGTGTCTATAAAATGAGGAGAGACCAAGGAAACCACATAATGAAGCAGTGTCGGATGGTGTGGGCCAGTCCTCAACACATTATACCTTTTTAGGATCAGTTTATATACCATCTTCACTAACAATGTGCCCCAAGTACTCCACCTATGTCTACATGAAGATGCACTTACTTTCCTTAGCAAACACCTTATGTCCCCTCAAGACATCAAACACCCTTCTAACATGTGCCAAGTGCTTCTCTTGTGATTTACTGTAAATGAGAATGTCATCAAAGAATATGAGCAAAAACTTGAATAGGAAGGGATGTAAGATTTTATTCAATCATAAGGCTTTAAAATGTGGCGGGGATATTAGTCAATCCAAAAGGCATCACTAGAAAATGATAAATCCCATGATTAGCCTTGAAAGCAATTTTGATATTATCACCCTCCCGCATGTGTATCTGAAAGTAGCCAAAGTGAAGATCAATCTTAGTGAAATACCATGCCTCTTTCAACTCATCCAACAAGACATCTATCTATGGGATAGGATACCAATTCTTGTCTTATTCAAATCCAAGTAGTCAATGCACATGCAAAAAGAGCCATCTTTCTTCTTAACTAGCATGACTAGAGATGCATCAGGAGAGGAACTCAATTTAATAAACCCCATCTCAACAAGTAACTCTCTAACTTGCTTTGAAACGTCTTCACATTCACACTTGGAGAGTTTGTAAGATGGCTTGTTTACTAGCTTAGAATGGGGCTCTAAATCGAGAGAGTGGTCTCCACTTGCCTCTTAGAAGGAAGGATTGTAGGCATCTGAAACAAATCATCATACTCCTCTAGTAAGGCTTTCAAGACTAAATTCGTAGATACTTTGAAGGGATGATATAAACTTTTTGTATTCAATTGCAAGACAAAGATATGTGAGCATTTCTCAAAGTCATTTTTGAGTTACTTGGCTATAATTAGCTAAAAATTAGCATTATCACAAACTTCTTTTAAGCAAATGAGCTGTCCATACATCATAAACTCCATGTAGAGCTAAGAGAAGGCCATAGCAATTTTACCCAAGTATTTTAGCCAAGACAACATCAATGGGGTCCATATCTAATGCAAGTAGATCACCTAATGCCACATAATTTTTAAACAAGCATAGGGAAACCTTTGAGCATACATGTGTGCTAATTTTGAGAGCTGGATTTTGGAACCTTTTTTTGAAGTGTTTGAGCCCATTCTTAGAGAAAAAAAGTGGCTAAGAGGCCTGAAGGACCAAATTTTCATGCAAATTGAATGGTGGCAGATGGTCAAGCTAGAGTTTTACTTAGTGAATTTTGACACTAGGAATCCAACACAAGTCTCTATTCGTCCGATTGGAGGTCGTTTGACCCCCATTTAATCGCTGTAAGTTTTGGCACTCTAAAGTAGCTATATGATTTGGGAGCCAAAAAGTGCATGATGGGGCCAAGATATATAAATTTCGATGTCACGAAGCCATCCGTCTAGTCGGAATGCAATTCTGAGTCTGTTTGCCCCTCCAAAGATGTTGAAAAGCCTCGCGAAGCAGTGTGGAAGTGGGTTTTTCAAAGTGGATATTTAATAAATGACATGAAATAAAATGTAAATGAAAAAAACATGCAAATTCTTGCCATAGGAGGAGGGGTGTTTTTGTTTTGCACCCCATTTTTTGATGGATTTGTGCCTCTTCAATACACCTTGATCAAGAGAGAGAGAGAGACGGAAGCCTGACCTACATGCCAAGAGCAAGACTTTGACTCTAAGCATGTGAAATATGATAGAGGAAATGAAATTCTGATTTCTTAGTCTTTCTCTCTCCTCTCTCCTCTCCTCTTGCTGCTGCCGGTTCATATGCTTGAATCTATGAGAGAAGGGGGTGGGGTTTGGTGAAAGATGTTGATGGAGTGATGGTGTTGGAGCACAAAGGATCATAGATTAGGCTATGGAAGAGCATCAGTGGTGGCCAATAAAGAGAGTCAGTGGCCTCCCAACCTTGAAATATGAGTCTCAAAAGGCTTGTTTTTATACGTAAGTGATCATTCTACTTGTTTTATGATAGATTTTGGCTTAATTTTTTTGGAAATGGTTGTCTTTGGTTGTTAATGTTGTAATCTATCAGAGATGCTAAAGAAAATAAGAAAATTTATTCACATAATAATGTATACATAAACCTACAAAACTCACAACTACGCAATTTTAAGAAAAATGGTCAATTTTGGGGTTTTTGTGGTGTTTATGGGGTTCGTGTGGAATTAAAAATGATATATGATTAATTCTCAGTACACATGATCAGTCCAAACTAAAAAATTAAAAAAATCATATTTAATGCATAAATAAATAAGAAATATAGGTAAATTTAAGTTTTTTACATTCAAAAAATAAGAAAAATAATATTAATGTGTGGATGTGTGACATTGCTAGGGCGTGAGGAATGAGCCTCAGTTTAGCCTTTTCTTTGTGTTAAAGTGGAGTCTTTATTGCTTTTATAAAGAAAAACACATAAAAAATACTTCCTACATCTATCAATGCATGCATAACCTAAGTGGTAGGGAGAAGGAGGGGTTTTGAGGGTGATTTGAAGACGTAGGTAGTTTTGGTCATAATACTTATTTTTAAAAACATCATGATTACTTGTAAATACTGACCTCATGAAATGGATTATTTAATGTATCATGCTATTCAAATAATCATAACTTGTTATGGAATATGAGTAGATTTAGATCTTATTTCTGTATCTATTTTTTAATTTTATTAAAGATTTCAAGACGCGATATTTCAACCCCCGACCCCGCAATTGGGGACGTTGCCCCCAAACCCCCACCGAGGGTGCTGCCCCGGACCCCTGCTGGGGGCGTTGCCCCCTAACCCCCATTGGGGGGGTTGCCCCCAGACCCCCACCAGGGGGCGCTGCTCCCAAATCCCCATCAGGGGCACTACCCCCAACTCCCTACTACTAGGGGTGTTGCCCCCAAATCCCCACCAAGGGGCGCTACCCCTCCAAACCCACATTGGGAGATTTGCCCCCGAATCCTTACAAGGGACGTTATCCCTAAACCTCAACTGCGGTCATTGCTCCCAAAACTCCACCGAGGAGGACGTTGCCCTCAAACTCTCACCAAGGGTATTTCTCCTAAACATCCTCCTTCCCCATCAGCCCTCCTTAAGAACCCACCATTGGGATATTGCCCCTATTTCCACAGCTAGAGAATTTGCCTATATACTCTCTATCCTACCCTGCTAGAGATTCAACTCTCGAACCAAGGTGGCTTCAAAATCCTCAATGATATTACATATTACATATAGATACATTAAATATACATAATCTTATTCTAAATTTTGATATTTTGCTAATGCGTGGAATATAGGATATTTATGGTTTAATTTTAAGAGGGTCTAGCGCGACAGAGAATGTCGATGATGACCCTCAGCAACGCCGCATTGCGTGTAGATTAAAATCATCGAAAGAAATGTCTTTGCACCTCACAATGTTGATTTCTAAATGATAAAATGATTGAGCACTATGGTTCATTATACACAATTGCATTGGATGCACCTCATGGTATCATTACTAGATACATTACATTTGTATTCATGCATTGTCAAGATTGTGGGAGAGAAGGAAGGAGTCTCACTTGTAGCTTTCTTGCTTGCACAATGGGGGAATACACACAAGGGTGGAGGCTGAAAACAGTTTTCCTCTTCTTAGTTGTGGAAGCCAAAAGAACTCAAGTACAAAGAAATAGAAGAACCCTAGATATGGGTCTCAAAACAAACTCAACTAACTAAGGTGGCATACTAACTGAGCCACGAACTAGAGTAGATAAGGATAGCTATCATGTAGCTCTTATTCAGGGGCAGTGTACCAACCGCATCTGCAACTGACAAGTCGGTGACATAAATACACAACGGTCACCCTGGCGTATCACGAGTGGAGCTCGATATCTCAACACTCCCCCTCGAGCTCAATCCCAATTCCTGCACACCAAGCAGGTCTCTGAACTTGCACAGCTTCTCTGCACCCAATGCCTTCGTGAATATGTCAGCTACCTGATCCTCTGTGCTGACATAAACTAGATCAATAAGACCTAGTAAAACCCTCTCTCGCACATAGTGATAATGCACCTCAATGTGCTTTGCTCTAGCATGATAGACTGGGTTATTTGCCAAGTGTATACTACTCATGTTGTCACAATAAATGACAGCTGGCCCATCTGTAGACTGATGCATATCATAAAGTAGCTTATGCAACCAAGCTACCTCACATGCAGCCATTGTTGCACCCCTGTACTCAGCCTCTGTGCTCGACAAGGCAACTGTAGGCTATTTCTTGCTGCTCCAAGTGACTGCAGCACTCCCAAAAGAGAACACATATCCACTGGTAGATCGTCTATCAGAAATACTACCAGCCCAATCAGTATCAGTGTATCCATGCAACTGTATCTGAACCCCAGTCTCATAAAATAGTCCATACTACAATGTGGACTTCACATACCTGAGTATGCGTCTAGCCGCATCCAAATGTGGTTTCCTTGGAGCCTGCATAAACTGACTTACCAATCCAACAGCATAGCTCAAATCTGGCCTGGTAATAGTCATATAAATCAAACTTCCTACTATGCGTCTGTACATAGTAGGGTCTTCTAGAAGCTCACCTGCATCTGTGCTCAGCTTCACATTCTGCTCCAAAGGAACTGAAATAGGCTTACAGCCTGTCATCCCATATTTGGACAGCATGTCCAATCCATACTGCCTCTGCAAGAGCTGTATCCCACTTGGTGATCTAATCACCTCAATGCCCAAGAAATAACGCAGCTCTCCCAAATCCTTCATCTCAAACTTCTGCTTCAATAGCATTTTCACATGAAGGATATATTCATCACTGTCACCTGTCATAATCAAATCATCAACATAAATGACAAGTAGCATAATACCTTTCTCTGTTTTTCTCACATAAAGTGATAAATCTGCCTTGGAAATCTGAAAGCCAATAGTGACAAGGTACTGTCCTATCTTGTCAGACCATGCTCTAGGTGCTTGCTTCAAGCCATACAATGCTTTCTTCAACTTGCAAACAAACTTAGGATGAACAGCATGCACATAACCTGGTGGCTGCTCCATATAGACCTCTTCTTGCAAATCACCATGCAAGAAGGCATTCTTTACATCCATCTGATGTAAAGACCATCCCTTTGATGCAGCCATAGCAATGACTGCTCTTACAGTTGCCATCCTTGCAACTGGACTGAATGTTTCTTCATAGTCAATGCCATATGTTTGTACATACCCCTTGACTACTAATCTTGCCTTGTATCTGTTCACAGAACCATCTGCATTGTGCTTCACCTTATAAACCCATTTACAGCCAATTGCATTTTTACCTTTAGGCAAAGGTACCAATTCCCATGTAGCATTTGCTTCCAAGGCATCCATTTCTTCATCCATGGCTTTCTCCCATTTTTCTTTTCCTATGGCTTCCTCAAAAGAAGTGGGTTCTGGTTCCTGTATCACTTTCACCATATATGCATAGTGAATGGCTGTAAATCCATCATATTTTAGCCTATCCACAGGATATCTAGTTCTCGTAGACTTGCGCAAAGTAGGTTCACTCCCAGGTGCTCTCAAAACATCCCTGGTCTTCCTTACTCCAGGTGTAACAATAGAAGGAATACCCAACTCATCATCAATGCTCTGTTCTGAGCCACTGGATTCACCATCCACATAAGAGTGACCTGCATTCACATCAAACATGGGCTGATCAACCTTCTCTTTTCCTTTTCGTGATACCTGCATACCACTATCTGCATTACTTTGAGAAGATTCTCCTGATCTCAATCTGCCTGTCCATGGCAAAGAATGTGAACCACTGCTAGAGGACGCTCCAGGTCCACTAATATTTACTGGTTTATACCATTACCATTATGTGCATCTAAATCATCAATCACATTTACTGGTTTATACCAGCTACTCATCTCATCAAAAACAACATCTCTGCTCACTGTAAACTTACGAGTAGAAGGGTTATAGCATCTATACCCTTTTTGCTGCAGAGAGTAACCAATAAAGATGCACTTCTCAGCTTTTGGATCCAACTTGGATCTCAGTTCATCTGGCACATGTACATAGGCAATAAAACCAAAAATTTTCAAATGAGAAATATCTGGTTTCCTACCAGTATACCTCTCTTCTGGAGTCATTCCATATATTGCTGCAGTGGGAGTCCTGTTCATTATGTAGACTGCTGTAGCAACTGCTTCAGCCCAATAAAAATCTGGCAAGTCTTTTTCATTGAGCATGGCACGAGATACCTCTCCAATATGCCTGTTTTTCCTTTCTGCAATTCCATTTTGTTGTGGGGTATGACTGCATGAATATTGTTGCTTTATGCCATGCTCCTGTAGGAACCTTGCAAACTCATTTGAGAGGTACTCTCCCCCTCCATCTGACCTTAGGCATTTTATCTGCAGGCCTGTTTCTTTTTCAACCATCGCTTTAAGAGTTTTGAAATGCCCAAAAACTTCACTTTTCTTTTTCATAAAATACACCCAAAATTTTCTGCTATAGTCATCAATAAAACTGACAAAATAATGACAGCCTCCAAGAGATGCAGCTTTAGTTGTCCACACATCAGAGTGGATTAATTCCAATGGCTTCTCACTCTCTTGAACATGTCTAGGAAATGGTTTCCTTGCCTGTTTTCCATACTGACAGGCTTCACATACCTTATGCATTTCTGCAACCTTGAATTTGGGCAATCCTGCAACAACGTTTTGGGCCTGCATTGATTTAAGTCGCTGTACATTAACATGACCAATGCGTTTATGCCAGATATCAATATCTGCAACTAGACCGGTCCCATGTGCAAACATTGTTGCACTCAATTCAGACATGTCTACATCCAACGTAAACATTCTGCCCTTCTTCTTTCCTTTTGCTATCAAGCGACCTTTATTTTTCATATCCTCAACAAAGCATCCATGAGGATTAAATCTGACCTGCAAGCCCTGCTCAACCATTTGACCGACAGAAACCAGATTCTTGGTGATATTCGGGACATGAAATACATCGGACAGGTATTTCTTTTTCCCATCCTGCATAGACAAGGGAATTTTTCCAATCTGCACAATAGGATGTGCAGTATCATCACCAGTCTCCACAAATCCTGGTTTTTCCATTTTCCTTGCATCCTCCATCCATTCTGCATGACCTGTCATGTGGTTTGATGCACCTGAGTCAACATACCATACATCATTGCTTTCTTCTGCACTTGTCACAGAATTGTTCATGTGCTGCACCATGAACAAATGCTCATTTCTGTCATCACCCTGTCTGCTAGAAGATGCATAATTCCCTTGTTGCAGTTTTCCATTCATGATATCATTCTGCTTTTTATAGCAGTCTTTAGCCATATGACCCATTTTACCACAGTAGTAGTATTTAACATTACTGTTTGCATTTTGACCTCTTTGTCATCCACCACGACCTCTTTGGCTCCCCCTACCTCTAGAGTTACCACGTCCTCCTCCATAGGACTGGTTTTCTTGAGTTTGTTACATATTCTGATTTCTACCACGGCCTCCAAATCGGCCTCCTCTACCTCTGCCTCTACCTCTTCCAGCATTTGAGTAGAAGACAGCTTCTTTTGAAGTTCCTCCTGAAGAAGATGCACCACCATTTCTCTGTTCCTCAGAAATTAGAAGAGCAATCAACTCCTCAAAATCAGGAAATCTTTCACGAACTGAAATGGATTTCCGAAACTGTGCATAATCCTTTCCTAGACCATTCAAGGTCACAAAAACTAAATCATCATCTTCCACTGGTGACCCAATGGAAGCAAGTGCATCTGCAATCTTCTTCACCTTCATGTGGTAGTCGTTGATGCTCATATTTTCTCTTTGCACATTGTACAACTCTTGCTTGAGCTGCATTTTCCTGGCTTGCGTATTTGTGCTATACATTTTTGACAAAGTATCCCATGCCTCCTTTGGCGTACTTGCATCCTGAATATGCACAATCATAGAGTCTGAAATGCTGATAGACAACCAATACATAACTTTCCTGGCTCTCTCATGCCATTCTTTAAATGCCTGCATTTGTTGTTGATTGGGAACATCAGGAAGAACTGGTTCTTCTTAATTTCCTGCAACAAATTCCCAATATCCTTTTCCCATAAGGAAATTCGTCATTCTAAACTTCCATGCTTGGAAGTTGTTCTTATCAAGCTTTTCAATGACAATCTGTGAAAGAGAATCAAATGCCATTACAAAAAACTGCAAAAAATTCTATCACTGCAAAAACCACAGCTTCACCCTCACAAGGGAAAATCTGCAAAACTGGCGAAAGTGGTATTTGACCACACAGTCACTTCCTAGTGACGATTTTGCATCAACAGGCAACAGGGATGATTCTGTAACTCCCAATGTCTCTGCGCACAAGCATACAATGCAATTTTTACAGTAACTATTCACCGACCTGTAGAACTGTGGCTGCACAGCATAAAACTGGGCCTTTTCCTGAGTGCGTGCAGAAAACTTCCGCCTCCAAAACAGGCCTCCCCCGCAGGAAAGTGCAGGAAATGGCCTCAAATCAAAAAAATAGGGTCGTCAAGGGCTAAAGGCCTCCCCCGCAACATATACTACCCTCTTGCTTTACCGCGAAGGGCGTCTCAACCTGAGACAATGCACTCCTGCACTTTCCGGCTGTGCTACCTGCAGAGATCTGCTCCCAAAGCAGAAAATGAAAGCAACACTACTCCTCTTACCAGAACACCGCTAGCTTGGCTTGCTTTCTTGAGCTCCTTACCACGAACAAGGCTCTGATACCATGTCAAGATTGTGGGAGAGAAGGAAGGAGTCTCACTTGTAGCTTTCTTGCTTGCACAATGGGGGAATACACACAAGGGTGGAGGCTGAAAACAATTTTCCTCTTGTTAGTTGTGGAAGCCAAAAGAACTCAAGTACAAAGAAATAGAAGAACCCTAGATATGGGTCTCAAAACAAACTCAACTAACTAAGGTGGCATACTAACTGAGCCACGAACTAGAGTAGATAAGGATAGCTATCATGTAGCTATTATTCAGGGGTGGTGTACCAACCGCATCTGCAACTGACAAGTCGGTGACATAAATACACAACGGTCACCCTGGCGTATCACGAGTGGAGCTCGATATCTCAACATGCATATGACCTACATTGAGTATGTGAGACATCCTAAGCTGTAGCTTTAGATGATTGGTTTCCTTAGGGACTATTTAGTGAGGAAAATATCTATATCTCCTAGAATATTTGAAAAAAAGAGTGGAGTTTGTGACGTACATGCTATTTGTGTTAGTGCCACATCGAGTGGGGCCACGGCATTCAACCGAGGGGTGCATCCTCTGTCTATGCTTGTGTGGTATTTTACATCGATATGTGTAGGGACTCCCTCTAAGGAGTGTGGGGAAGTCTTAACCATTGGATTACAATCCAAAACATATTCTATAAACTTTGACCTTTGTTATCTTGTAGGGACATTTTGAGGCATAGTCTACTAATCACCACATTTACGAGATCGGCCTTTTTCTTTCCACTCCTTGACAGCATCTAGGGAGATGAATTTTTTACCACTTGGACTATTCGGGGTTAACACAGTACATGGTATATTTTTAGCATATTTACCCTCACCATTAGAGCCAAGTGTTGTCCCAAAAGTGTCATGTTTTCTTTTAGCATGGAAGGGGGGATAAGCAGGTATTTTGGGGCTACTACAAGGCATGGGGTTGCCTCTAAAAACATCCCCATAGGGGCCTGATCACAATGGGGTGCGGGGTTTTCCAAAACCTTATTGAAAATTCTCACTTTGACCATACTTCCTTAAATATCTTTCAGCCAATTCAATTGCATTGAATAAGGTGGAAGGCTTTTGAGTCATTGTATCAACTAACAAGCTAGGCTCTAACCCATAGATATACTTGTGCAATTTTTCATCATCACTAGCACCCTCACCATACATAGTCAAGTTCATGAAGTGATTGTATACTCCCATACTCTGAGATTATATTGGTCAAGCTAATATCATCATCTTACCAACTTCTTTTTTTCCAATGGGGATACAAAGACCTGAACCATATTTATCTTAAAGTATTTCCAATCAATGAATTGATTATTCTCATGGCTAATATAGTGCCACCATGGGTGGGAAAATCCCTCCATATGGAAAGAGACAAAGAGAAATTTTTGATCATCATTACGTGGGTAAATATTGAAGTAAGGCTCTAGTTTGGAGGTCCATTATTCTAAGCCTGATGGGGATGGTGACTACTTATTGTACTTCATAAGAATGATCTTGTTATGGAGCTCATTGGGACCTCTTTGCCCATGTTAGCCTTGCTATCCATGTATACCATATTTCCCATATATACCATGGTACCCATACATGCCATGTTGTGCATTGAACCCATGCTACCCATTGTTGCCATGCTAGCCATTAATACCATGTTGTCCATGATGGTGGGGCTAAGTTGGATAGGTCCCATTGGGGGCTCCTAGGGAGAGTGGGTAAGGTTCTATCAACATCATGGAGCGGAGGTCTCATGAGGGGATTGCCTACATGGATGAGGAGAGCTCAAGAGAGGCTCAAGAGAGCTCCAAGAATACTCTATGGACCATGAAGCAAGTCCAATGGTGGAGGCCATCATGATTTGTTCTTGGATTTATTTGTCTTGTCTTGTGTTGAGGTCATAGCTAATTGGGCTACAAGAGTGGTGAGATGTTCCACAATATGTTGAGTCTCAGAGTTGGAAAGGGGCACTTTTTTTATCACAAGGTCTATTTTTGAGAGCATCTAATGATGATTGGAAACCATGTCATTGTGCCTTTCCATGTGGTGGATCTCATGTTGACAAAGGGCATGATTGAGCATGCTATAAGGATCCATATCGGCACTTCCTCTTGCATCTTGCTATTATAATATTGTATGAGCTAGGTTCCTCATTCATTGAGCCTTGGAGTCCCTCATCTCTAGCTAGACCTCCTCATGGGCCTTGCCTTTGCCTTTCTATCATGCCATCTAAGTGTATTCCTCAGGATCCACTGTTAGTAAAATGGGTGTAAATTCTAATAAGAAACTCCAATCAAGGATTATTTTTATTTAAATTAAAGGGGACAAAGCCCTCTTTGACATTATCTATAAAACTTTGTGAAAGAAAATATTTAAAGTACTCTATAATTGAATCTCTGTGCCTATCCTAGAGTTATTGTCCCCTGGAGTCGTTTGCACCCTGTCCACAATGATCTTAGTGCACAAAAATGGCCATATCATTTAGACCATAACTTCAATTGGGTAGCTTTTTTATTTAAATAGAAGGGGATCCTCTTCAAGATGAGATATAGGGTACAAATTACAAAAATATTTCTACGACTATCCCTAAATGCCTGCAACTAAAACATTGCATGTCCCAGTTCAAAAATGCATTGTATGAGTGGCTTATGGGCTAAGGAGCCTAAGCATCATAGTAAGAAACATTCATAGAATATATATCATGATCCCAAGTACATTTAAGCATTAGTTTTCTCTACCATCAGTGCATATGGAAGCCTCAATGCCATCCATCTCACGTTGTCTACATACATGTCAAGTGCCATGCATCAATGTATTGTTCATTGAAAGTGCCTCATATCAAGAGTTATCTCATCGAGAATGGGGTAATCATGGAGTATACCTACACTTTCCTACAAATATCAGACTCTGGATCACTGGGAGATGGGAAAAGTTCTCCTCGAGTGCAAGGGTTGTGCACCCCTTCATGGTAAGGGAGGGTCACCTCTATTTTGGCTTACCACCTCACCTTGCATTGACCTTTTTCCTCACCCAAAGTATACATGGCAAACATTTTTAATTATTCAACCAGCATGAGATGCATTGGAAAATAAACCTTGGGCCTTTTCATGAGATACAAGAATTGGATAAGAGCTTGGGTGGGGGGTTACCTTGGCAGTCTAGTGACTCACCCTTTTACAATGGCTTATTATTCGCTTGGGATCAATTCAACATACATATGATAGGATAAGTGTTAGGGTTAGAAATAACCAATGGGGAAGAGTTAGCATGATGCATTGGAAGGAAGATGGGAAGTAAGTGAGAGCTACTAATTCAATGTGGGTAGCATGCATAAAATGAAGGACTCTACTAATAAGGCAATATGTATCCTTAATCTCTCAAAAAAAGGACTAAGCTTAGCAAATGGATTAAAATGAGAGATTAAGATTAAATTAACATATCCCTTTAGTGTTTTAAGTTGATGATGAATCATGATCCCACAATTATCCAAGTCCTTCACTAAGTCAACCTAGGGGAAGCACTTCAACAGGTACAATCTTCAAGGGTTTGGTGCTTGCCCTAATGGTGGGGGCTCCCATGCTTAATCTTGAGCTTGCTCTTCAAGAATTGAAATCTTCAAGTCAAGCTTTCATGTATTCCCATAAGAATTATTTGCATGTTGAGCTCCATTTCTTCAATCCAAGTGAATGAGGCCAAGAATGGCAAAGGACTAAGATTGAAGAGGTTTTGAACTTATTTGAGAGCTCAAGTTGAACTTCAATGGTTGATCAAAAGAGTTCACTGTTTTCCTGCTTTTGTGCACTAGGGTTTCCAACTTGTGGAAGCTCAAATTCTAGGGGAAGAGGTTCAAGATACTGATGAAGAGTCCCAATCAATTGCTAGAAGACTAGGGAAGCCAAAGGAGAGATTGGTCACAGCTGAGGAGAGGCAAGAGAGGAGTAGGGAAATCAATGTGATTTGTATTGAAAAATGCAAGAGCTATCCTAAAGGCCACACAGGGCTAAGACTAGGAAAACTTCTACTCAATCTCAAGCTGGGGATGTAAGGGACCAAGTGCAAGTGATGGCTAATGTCCTAGAGGAGTGGGAATGAAGATTTGAAGGGTTCTTGGGCCTAGTAGCCATAGCAACTTGCAAGGGAAGAAAGAGAAAAGGGCTGGAGCAAAAAGTAACTAAGGTTTTTTCTCTCATCTAACTCTTGAGTCTCCAATTTTGTCCTCAACCCCTAGAAATTGCATAGAAAGAGTGAAAACCTACTAAATTAACCATTTTACCTCTAAATATGTTAGAGGTTCTAGCCATAGTTCCTACTTGCCTTCAAGAAAGCTATCACTAACTGTAGTCTTGCTTCTTGTACATGTACCTCTTACTTGAGTAACTACGGTTTTCAATTTTGAAAAGGAAATTAGATAGAGAAAAAGAAAAGGGAAAAAGGACCAAAGTTTAAAGCTCTAATACCACTTGTAATGAATGAGGCTGAGCGAAAAGAGAGGAGAATGAGCAGAAGAGAGAGGAAGAGAGGAAGAAGAAGAGAGGAAAAGACTAGAAGAGGAGAGAGAAGATAGGAAAGAAGGGAGAAAGAGGAAGGAAGTCATGGATGCTAAAGAACAAGGTAAAGAGTTAGTTTTTTATTATACCTGGATTCCCTAAACTAGGCCTCTTACACCTTCTATACCCTGGTCAATGTGACTAGGTATCTAACCCCTAGCTCATGTGTATCCCGCTCATTACACCATTATAAAGAGGTAGCAAATCAATCCAAGGAATTGAAAAATAATTCAACATTGAGAGCTCTTTTAGAAGAATATAAAGACCTATTCCACGTATCTATATCCTCACCTCCTATGAGAGCAATTGATCACCCTATAGATTTTGAGCCTTGCTCAAAACCAATGAATAAGACACCTTACAGATTATCCAAATGTAGACTTGAAGAATTTGCAAAGCAGATCAAAGATTTATTGGAGAGTGGATTTATTGAGCCTAGTTCTTGACCTTACAAATCTCTAATCTTATTGGTTAAGAAGAATGTCGGTTCCTCTAGGATGTGTATTGATTACATGGACATCAACAAGATCCCATCCTATCCCATCCTTAAAGTTGATAACTTGCTTGATGATTTAAGGAGGAAAAGTATTTTAAAAAGATACATTTGAGATCAGTCTATGTAACGGACCATAGAAACCCTCCCCCTGGAATTTTAAAAGAAAAGAATATATTTTTTTCATAAGTTCAAATTTTTTTACTCCCCCTCTCTTCCCATCGACAGCACGTCGGGGGGAGAGAGAGAGGGAGTGAAGGTGCTAGGGAGCATGCAGCCCCCCAGGTGGGAGGGGTGGCCATGCCACCTACCTCCTCCCCTCCCCTTATATAAGGGAGGCTTCTCCCCTCCCTAGGCAAAGAGAGAAGGCTACATCGCCACCCTTCCCCCTTGTCAGCTTCTGCCGTACCACCCCCTGGTCGTCCGATCCAAGTCCCCCCTGCGATCTGTTGCAACGACAGCCTCTGGCCGATGTGCTACCCTACCACCCAGCCATCCTCATGTTACCCCCCAATCTGCGCTGCGCAGGGTCACTTGGGTCCTTCGACTATAGTCAACCCCCCCTCCCCCATTTACTGACACTGCGAGTCCCTCCCTAGGCCCTCCAAACAAGCCGCCTCCCCCCTAATTGCCATCCAGTTTGGGCCATGAGGGGAGAAGGAGAAGGAGAGAAGAGAAAGAAGGAGGGAGAGAGGTAAGAGGAGGAAGAGGGAGAGAGAAGGAGAAGGAGAGAAGAAGGAGTGGGAAAGAGAAGGGAAGAAGAGGGAGAGAAAAAGAAGGAGAGAAGAGAAAGAAGGAGGGAGAGAGAGAAGAGGAGGAAGAGGGAGAGAGAAGGAGAAGGAGAGAAGAAGGAGTGGGAGAGAGAAGGGAAGAAGAGGGAGAGAAGGAGAAGGAGAGAAGAGAAAGGAGGGAGAGAGAGAAGAGGAGGAAGAGGGAGAGAGAAGGAGAAGGAGAGAAGAAGGAGTGGGAGAGAAAAGGGAAGTAGTGGGAGAGAAGGTGAGGAGAGAGAAGGAGTGGGGGAGAGAAGAGGGAGAGAAGGAGAAGGTGAGAAGAGAAAGGAGGAGAGAGAGAAGAGGAGGAAAAGGGAAGGAGAGAGGTAGAGGAAGAGGTAGAAGGAAAGAGGAGAGAAGTAGAAGAAGAAGAAGAAGAGTAGAAGGAGAAAAGAAGAGAAGAGGAAGAGAAAGAGAGGGAAGGAGCAGAAGGAGAAAAGAAGTGGGAGAAGGAGAAGAAGAGAGGGAGAGAGAGAGAGAGAGAGAGAGTAGTAGAATAAGTGGAGAGGAAGAGAGGGAGAGAGAGAGAGAGAGAGTAGGAGAATAAGTGGAAAGAAGAAGAAGAGAGAGAGGAAGAAAGAAAGGAGAGAGAGTGGGAGTTGGTAACCACAACAAGCCACACCCAAACCACTCTCTTGACAAAGGACCCCATCCAGCGGTCTTTTCTTCCAAACCTGTCAACCCGAAACCCGTCAGCAGACTGCCCAATCTCGGAGAGGCGAATGGCTCCCAAGAAGAAAGTCGCGAGAAGTGTAGGCGCCCAAGCCACTGGTAATGCTAGAGGGGAGAGCGGAACGACCAACGCAACACACACGAATCAAGCCTAGGTTCTAAGCTTTAAAATTAATTAGGAATTATTTCTCGTGGAAGGCATGAAAGGATTGATGACATGCATGGAACAAGAAAGAGTCTTAGGATTCTGTTTACTCTAAGTACTAAGATGCATGCTTGAAACGGTAGAGTTTGGAATTCGCATAAGATTTTAGGCATGAAATGATAGCTGTTAGTCACATAAAATGATAAGGTTATGGCATGAAATGATAGCTTTTTAACCAGTTCAGTGCATGAATAGTCATTTAGAATTCACGTTTCGCAATCATGGTTAAAAGAAACACATGAAATGTTAATTTTTGTTCATAAGATACACTTGCAATGTTAGACAAAACCCTAGACTTCATATACGCAAGTCACATGTGATCCGGTGCATTGGAAATAAGTGCTCGCTACTGGAAATAAAGAAAGATAAAAGTCATTTAGGAGGTACAACTATACCAAAACACACAATGTGTATGATGGTTAAGGTTGATTGGGAAATCCTGCATAGAACCACACTAAGAAAATTGGAAGGATTGCATGCATGGACGTGGCTTAGGTCCGTCCTACGGAAGGGTTCTCACCAAGTCGCGAAAAGACCCAAGATCGAATGCTGGGAGCGTCCGAGGAAAAAAGGAGTCACACCTTAGCAGTCGGTCTTGCAAACGACCTCCGAAATGTCTGTGCTTGTACTTAGGTACATTATTTGATCTCTTTGCTCAAGGAACTAATTCAAGGAAAACACTTAATGCTTCAGGTTGAAAGCCTGGAGGGAGAGGCAAGAACAGTTACCTCCGATGTCTGCCTGGCCCTATCCAAGGGGATTGTTAGCCGCGACGGGTATATGGACCTAACCTGCCGCGAGAGGTCTCTCTGTGGGTGCTGCTTGGAGTGGGAGGATATTCTTGGGTGCCAAGGGAGGCTCTGGTTATAAATCCCTTGCCTCCGGATCCCGCACAAGAGACCAAGATGACTCGTCGGATCTTGAGGCCCGGGTACTAGTCAATGGGTGAAACTTGGAGCAGCAATCCTGTAGATTGGTGGGATAGCCTTCGGGCATGATATTGGATGTACTCCAAGATTTTTATAAATAAAGAGCAGTTATTGGAGAAAAAGGAACTTGCTTGGTATTGTTTTTGTGTTAGTGCCTAAGTTACGTGAAGGAGATTAATTTATTTAATTAAGAAAGCTGATTTTGCATGTCAATACGTAATGTGTTAGGTAATTAGATAACTAAAGTAAACTGAGGAAAGTGCAATGGACGTGGCTTAGGTCCGTCCTACGGAAGGGTGGTCTCGGTTAGCTGGGAACTTTTCTCAAATGTTGAGATAATAAGACAACGAAGACCTAGTGTCAGTAGATGTAGAATTTCCAGTTTATTATGTTTTAGGGGAAAGGAATAGAACTATGCTGTACGGCAAAGAGGTTGAGCTTCGCATCCCTCTCATTTCCCATTCTCCATGAACCAAGTGCAGCTTGAAACAGCTTTGTCTTTGTTGTTCCTACAAAAGGTGGTACCACTAGAGCTCGACGCTAGCTTCTTCCTAGAGACTTTGCTGATAGGAAAGGAACCCTGATCTCAGGTCAATCCCAAGTGGGAACGGCTAGACATTTCTGCTCGGGGAAAACTCGGGAAGACCTAGATCGCAAACCCTGTTTCATTCCCTATGAGTGCCAGGCGGAGCCTTCTAGACCCTCCTCCCGATGGGCTGCTAAGACGTGTCCCACAAGTGAACAAGCGGGCATGTTACAGTTGGTATCAGAGCGAACCAATGGGATCTAAGATTTATAAAGGAACTTAATGGAGGAAAGTAAAGGGAATAAGGGGACAGCCAGGGGAAGATGAGTGGAATAGAGCAGTGTTTTCTGTTGAAAACATTTCCTTTTTCACTTATGGATGCTGGGTTGCAGAGTCACGAAGCACGGAACAAATTCTTGGTGTTCTAGGTTATGTTTATGACTGCAATGCATGCTTCGGATTATCGACAGAGGCTGGGCATGATGAATATTCTGGACCGCATCTATAATCTTCACCCATGTATGCGGAACGGAGATAGACAGGAGAATCAAGAATATACTACATAGCAGCCCACTGACTCGTGTATCTTCAAATCAACTTGAAGAGAATCAAGTGGATGGAGGATTTAAATATCGTGAAGCTGTTCATCTTTGTCGAAGCTCACGCAAACGCAACCCTGCATGTTGGCGATCGGCAAGTCAAGCAGAACAAGTATGTGTATGAAGAAGTGACTCGGGTGATCCCTGCTGTGACAAAATCAAAGTGCTAGGGCATTATGAGAAAAACGGGTATCAAAGGAAGGGATACCCCAAGCTTCCTATGACTTATCGATTCCTGAAAATCCATGACCCCACTCCACACTATGTCCCTGTAGCCGATTGTAACACAATCCTATTTTCCCTAAACTTATGTACTAATCAGCTTATTCTACTTTCCCAAAATAAATGTACTCAAAGGGCTATGCCCTCATGAATGAACAAGACTTTTACTATTGTCTATGTTGATTGTAAATGTTAGCAAAAGGCGTTAAGTGATTAAGACACTTGGCTAAAAGCTGTGCAAGTCATAATAATGTGATATGAGGAATGAGTGATAAGTTGTTAACATAAAGAATCTTATTGTCCAAATGCAACCCAAGTCCGAGTCCCACACTAAGTACAGCTGTGATTCAAGAGAAGAAGTTCCTTCTCAAACAAATCAAGCCACCTGAGTTCGATGGCAGGGGGAGGACTATTCAAGCTGACACCGAGATCTGGATCGAGTCCATGAAGGACTATTTTGAGGTAGGAGGAACTGCACCCGTTAACCAAGCTATACTCGCCAAACTTAAGCTTACAGGCGAATCAAAACTTTGGTGGAAACAATGGTGTAGAGACCAAGCGATCTCAGAAGGAACAGTCACTTGGGAGAAGCTTAAGGAAGCTGTACGAGGGAGGTATCTGCCACCTGCCTATCGCACACAGAAGATGAATGAATTCTATGAATTGAAGCAACTTGGGCTATCCCTTGATGCATATTATTCAAAGTTCATCTCTCTCTTAAAGTGCGCGCCACCAATGGATATGACACAACAGGTGTCAAAGTTTTGTGTTGGGTTTAATCCACCCATAAACACCAGTTTAGGATCAATGCACCCAAGGGACCTACAAGACACACTCATTCGAGCTACACCAACAACACAGGAGGTGCAGACCAAGCCCAGGAACAACAGGACTTGGCCTTACAGGGATCAGAACAAGGGAATGTATAGGGCTCAGACTAAGAGAGCACACGGTTAGAATCAGGGACAAAGGAAGAAAGCTAGGACTAATGTTGTCAACAACTTTGTTCCTACACGAGGTAATGACCGCAATCTACGTTGCTTCCATTGCAATGAGCACGAACACTTCAAGAGGCAATGTCCCAAGCTTAGCAGGGGACATCGCCAAGGGCCATTCCAAGGAGCCACCCATGGCCAAGGAGCCACCATCATGGCCAGAGGGAGAACCTCTAGTGTTTCCAACAAGGAGCTAGGTGAGAAAGAAGATCCATCCATGGACGCTGACATTGAGAGGGCAACGGTTCACGCCACTCTTCACAAGAAGGGTCCAAATCGCCAATTCTTGGTGATCCAAACTCCATCGGATTATGAAGGTAAAAGCTTCAAAACCCTAATCGATTGTGGCAGTACACATTCCTTCATTTCACCAATCTGTGCAAAAAGGCTAGGGATAGCCACAATAGACACACCTACTTTACTTGTGGAATTGGCAAATGGTCGTGAGGTCTCTTGTACTAGGCAAATTGCTAAGGTGAAAATCCTACTAGGTGGGAAGCCGACTTTGGTGAGATTCAGGGTAATGAACCTAGGTGTCCACGAATGTTTACTTGGAATGGATTGGCTAATACCCAATGATTCCCACATCCACTGTGGAAAGGGCCAAGTATCCTTCCAAAATTCTGAACAGGAACTAGTTACAACTCAAGGAGAGGCTGGTAAGCCAAAAATACAGCTAGCAAAAGCAACACATATAATAAAAGGAGTTAGAAAGGGCCTACCTATCTATCTGATTAAACTGAATAAGCTAGATCAGAATCAGGAATCTGGGGGAGAACCTTCATGGTTAAAGGAATATGCAGACGTATTTCCTGAGGAGTTGATAGAACTTCCTCCTCAAAGGGAAGTTGACCACGAAATCAAGCTGGCGCCAAGAGCTGCAACAGTCGCCAAGAGGCCGTATAGGATGTCCATCCCGGAAGCTATTGAACTGAAAGAGCAACTCAAGCAACTATTAGACCAAGGCTACATCCGTCCTATAGCAGTTCACCATGGGGAGCTCCAGTATTGTTCCAAAGGAAGAAAGATGGAACGCTTCGGCTATGCATTGACTACAGAGGGTTGAATCAATCAACCATTAAAAACAAATACCCCATTCCAAGAATAGATAGACTACTTGACCGTCTTCAAGGTGCTAAGATCTTCTCTAAGATAGATCTCAGATCTGGATATTATTAGATAAGGATCAAGGAAGAAGATATCCCAAAGACTGCATTCAGCACAAGCTATGGACACTTTGAATTCCTAGTGATGTCATTCGGGCTGACAAATGCTCCTGCTACCTTCAACAGGTTAATGCAGGATATCTTTAGGCCCTATCTTGATGACTTTGTACTCATCTTCTTTGACAATACCCTAGTCTACTCTAAACAGGAAAAAGATCATGAATCCCAACTTCGCATTGTTCTTAAAACAATGAGAGCACACAAGCTTTATGCCAAGAAGAAGTGTGCATTTTTCAAGTGACAGATTGAATATCTCGGATTCATTGCATCAGCCGGCGAAAGGAATTTTAGTAGATCCAGCCAAGGTCAGAGACGTTCTGGAATGGCCAACATCAACTTCTGTCAAAGAAATATGTAGCTTTCTTGGATTGATAGGATGGTACAGGATCTTCATCAAAGATTATGCTTTGATTGCAGCACCTCTCACTAATCTACTAAAGAAGCAAGTAGCAATTGTATGGTAACCTGCCGAACAGACCAGCTTTGACAAGCTAAAGCAAAGTTTAGTATCAGCACCCATCCTGAAACTTCCTGATCTTAGTAAGGAGTGTGAAGTGGTAACTGATGCTAGCGCACTTGCCTTACGATGTGTGCTTATGTAAGAAGGTCATTCCATAGCATATTCTTCAAGCGAATTGAAGAGCCATGAAAGGAATTATGCTACCCACGATCTGGATCTATTGGGTGTCATCCATGCTCTCAAACTTCGGAGACATTACCTGCTAGGTAATAAATTTTCTATAGTGACGGACCACAAGAGTCTTAAATGGATCTTCACCCAGAATGAGCTCAACATGAGGCAACGTTGATGGATCGAAGTGCTGGAAGAATATGACTTTGAAATCAAATACAGGCCTGGAAAAGAAAATGTAGTTGCCGATGCACTCAGTCACAAGGCATTTCTAAACTCCCTTATTTTGCAAGATCCATCAATAGCAAGGTCACTAGCCACAAAGGTATCAATGCCAAACAACCCAATTCTTGAGCTAGCTAGAGAAGAGGCATGTCATGACCTAGTCTACCAGAAATTGCTAAGGGAGATCCCCATCAAGGATCAAGACCCGAAGCTTAAGACGAAGTATCAAGAATTCTCTATCAGTAGTGGACTTGTCTACTTTAGGAAAAGATTATGTATCCTTGCAAGCCAATCTCTCAAGCAGAAGATACTTTGGAAAGCCCATGACTCCCCTTTCTCAGGACATCCTGGCTATGCCAAGACCCTTAATGCGGTCAGGAAGAGCTATTATTGGGATAGGCTCAAGGGTGACGTTCTCAAATATGTCACGGAATGTTTGTCTTGTCAACACATTAAGGCAGAACATGTCAAAATGCCGGGGAAATTGCAACCACTTGACATTCCCCAAATGAAATGGGAATTCATTAGTATGGACTTTGTTGTTGGCCTACCCCAAGTTCAAGGAGGATGCAACTCTATTATGGGTGTAGTAGATATGCTCACCAAGGTTGCAAATCTCATCCCTGTCAAGACAAACTATAAAGTCTCAGACATCGCAAGATTATTCATCAAGGAATAATTCAAACTGCATGGGTTACCCAGAAGAATCATTAGTGATCGTGACTCTCTCTTCACATCACACTTCTGGAGGGCTATCTTTGAGGCCATTGGGACTCAAGTCTGTTTCAGTACAGCTTACCATCCCCAAACTGATGGTCAAATGGAATGAGTCAACCAAGTCATTGAAGATATGCTTAGGGCATACTGCTGTCGGGAACCCAAAAAGTGGATTCAATATTTGCCACTGGTTGAGTTTGCCTACAATGCTTCTTACCAACAAAGTATTTAGATGACCCCTTTTCAAGCATTATATGGGTATGATTGCCGTTCTCCTTTGAGCTTCTTGAATCCAACCTTGAGGGTAGAAGCTTCAAGGCAGATGCTGGAAGACATGGATGATCAAATCAAGTCAATAAGACAGGACATTCAAGCTGCCAAGGATCGACAGAAAGCCGGACTTGAAACGGCAAGACAGATCCTTCGTTGAAGGTGATATGGTCTTCATCCGCGTACACCCTAAAAAGAGTTCACTATCCTTGGGAGAATACAAGAAGCTAAGTCCAAGGTATTGTGAACCTTATAAGATCACTAAGTGCCTAGGACCTAATGCTTACAGACTATAACTGCCCGCAACCCTAAAGGTTCATAATGTATTCCACGTTAGCCTATTGAAAAAGTATCTACCTAATCCAAATCATGTACTTGATGATTAGCAAATTGTAATGCCTTGCCAAGGAGTCCATGAGCTACGGCTTGATAAAGTTCTAGATGTCAGGGAGAGGTATTTGAGGTCAAGGACCTTGAGAGAATGCCTCGTCCAGTGGAAAGATTATCCTTAAGAGGATGCTACCTGGATGGACGGAGATACTCTCAACCAACAATACCCCCAGGTCCTCTCGAGATGAGGACATCTCGATTCCTCTAAGGGGGAGAGAATGTAACGGGCCATAGCAACCCTCCCCCTGGAATTTTAAAAGAAAAGGGAAAAAAAATTTCATAAGTTCAATTTTTTTTACTCCCCCCTCTCTCCCCGCCAACAGCACGTCGGGGAGAGAGAGAGAGGAAGTGAAGGTGCTAGGGGGCATGCAACCCCCCAGGTGGGAGGGGTGGCCATGCCACCTACCTCCTCCCTAGGCAAAGAGAGAAGGCTATGTCGCCACCCTTCCCCCCCATCAGCTGCCGTACCACCCCCTAGTTGTCCGATCGAATTCCCCCCCCTTGCGATCTGCTACAATGGCATCCTCTGGCCGACGTGCTGCCCCGCCACCCAGCCTTCCTCATGTCAACCCCCATCTGCACTGCGCACGGCCACCTGGGTCCTTCGACTATAGTCAATCCCCCTCCCCCGTTTACTGACGCTGCGGGTCCCTCCCTAGGCCCTCCAAACAAGCCGCATCAGACTATGAGAGAAGGAGAAGGAGAAGGAGAGGATAAGAATAAGAGGGAGAGAAGGAGAAGGAGAGAAGAGAAAGAAGGAGGGAGAGAGAGAAGAGGAGGAAGAGGGAGAGAGAAGGAGAAGGAGAGAGGAAGAAGGAGTGGCAAAGAGAAGGGAAGAAGAGGGAGAGAAAAAGAAGGAGAGAAGAGAAAGAAGGAGGGAGAGAGAGAAGAAGAGGGAGAGAGAAGGAGAAGGAGAGAAAAAGGAGTGGGAGAGAGAAGGGAAGAAGAGGGACAGAAGGAGGAGAGAAGAGAAAGAAGGAGGGAGAGAGAGAAGAGGAGGGAGAGGGAGAGAGAAGGAGAAGGAGAGAAGAAGAAGGAGTGGGACAGAAAAGGAAAGTAGTGGGAGAGAAGGAGTGAGGAGAGAAAAGGAGTGGGGGAGAGAAGAGGGAGAGAAGAGGGAGAGAAGGAGAAGGTGAGAAGAGAAAGAAGGAGGAGAGAGAGAAGAGGAGGAAGAGGAAAGGAGAGAGATAGAGGAAGAAGAGGAAGAGGTAGAAGGAAAGAGGAGAGAAGTAGAAGAAGAAGAAGAAGAAGAAGAGTAGGAGGAGAAAAGAAGAGAAGAGGAAGAGAAAGAGAGGAAAGGAGTAGAAGGAGAAAAGAAGTGGGAGAAGGAGAAGAAGAAAGGGGGAGAGAGAGAGAGAGAGAGAGAGAGAGAGAGAGAGAGAGAGTAGGAGAATAAGTGGAAAGAAGAAGAAGAGAGAGAGGGAGAAAGAAAGAAGGACAGGGTGTGGGAGTTGGTAACCGCAACAAGCCACACCCAAACCACTCTCTCGGCAAAGGACCCCATCCGGTGGTCTTTTCTTCCGAACCTGTTAGCCCAAAACCTATCAAGGTCCGGACTGCCCAATCTCTGCGAGGCGAATGGCTCCCAAGAAGAAAGTCACGAGAAGCGTAGGCGCCCAAGCCACCAGTAATGCTAGAGGGGCGAGCGGAATGACCAACGCAGCACACACGAATCAAGCCCAGGTTCTAAGCTTTAAAATTAATTAGGAATTATTTCTCGTGGAAGGGATGAAAGGATTGATGATGTGTATGGAACAAGAACGAGTCTTGTTGAGATGACAAGCTCAACACATGCGGACATTGATGATGGACCGCCTGGTTAGATGGGTCCACATGTCTACACTTAGCCACATGTCTACACTTAGCACGTCAATGGTCATTATGACTCACACATGGCCACTAACTCATTACTTATTATATTCAGGTTGTTACACCTATTTACAGCTGGCCTAGTCATAGCACCAGTCGACTAGTGTAGTCGGTTATGCATTGTTTGACTTAGTAGGCCACTTTCCTTTATGTTGTATCTTATCTATACTTTGTGTACATTGTAAAGAGTGTGGAAGAAGAAGAAGAAACCAGCAAGAAAACGTTTTGGCCTCCATCTCTCTTCTTGTCTCTTGAGTGAGCTTCTCCTTGTGCATTTTGTCTGTGTTCGGTGCAGCATATTGAGCAAGTCCCCCCACCACGCGATTCTTGACAAGTCTTAGGGTTCTGTTTACTCTAAGTACTAAGATGCATGCGTGAAATGATAGAGTTTGGAATTTGCATAAGATTTTAAGCATGAAATGATAGCTGTTAGTCACATAAAATGATAAGTTTATCGCCTTATTTCACATAAAATGATAGCTTTTTAACCATTTCAGTGCATGAATAGTCATTTAGAATTCACATTTCGCAATCATGGTTAAAAGAAACACATGAAATGTTAATTTCTGTTCATAAGATGAACTTGCAATGTTAGACAAAACCCTAGACTTCATATATGCAAGTCACATGTGATCCGATGCATTGGAAATAAGTCCTCGCTGTCGGAAATAAAGAAAGATAAAAGTCATTTAGGAGGTACCACTATAGCAAAACACACAATGTGCATGATGGCTAAGGTTAATTGGGAAATCCTGCATAGAACCACACTAAGAAAATTGGAAGGATTGCATGCATCTAGACTGCATCTTGAAGGTCTAAATGAAAAATCAGGTGTTGCCATGTATGTTAACTGAGGTTGGTTGGAATTAGAGATTAAAAGAATCTTGGTTGGGTTGCGAATAAGGCATGTCCATTGCCTTGACTGACCAGCTAATGCTTGAGTTAGGGACTAAGATACCCTAAGGTAAAACCCAAGGGAAAAAGGGCAAGTATAAGTCAACTTACCAAGACCATTTTCTTGCGTAATCTTGTTTGAAATTGTTGGTTCTCGCCAAGTTGTGGAAACACCCAATATCGGATGCTGGGAGCGTCCGGGGAAAAAAGGAGTCACACCTTAGCAGTCGGTCGTGCAAACGACCTCCGAAATGTTCGTGCTTATACTTAGGTACATTATTTGATCTCTTTGCTCAAGGAACTAATTCAAGGAAAAAACTTAATGCTTCAGGTTGAAAGCCTGGAGGGAGAGGCAGGAACAATTACCTCGAATTGTCTACCTGGCCCTATCCAAGGGGGTTGTTAGCCGTGCCGAGTATATGGACTAAACCCGCCGCGAGAGGTCTCTCTGTGGGTGCTTCTTGGAGCGGGAGGACGCTTGGGTGCCAGGGGAGGCTCTGGCTATAAATCCCTTGCCTCCAGATCCCACACAAGAGGCCGACGTGACTCTAGATGGGATCTCGAGGCGCGGGTACTAGTCAACGGGCAGAACTTGGAGCAGCAATCTTGTAGATTGCTGGAATACCCTTCGGGCGTGATATCGGATGTACTTCAGGATTTTAATAAATAAAGAGCAGTTATTGGAGAAAAAGGAACTTCCTTGGTATTGTTTTTGTGACAGTGCCTAAGTTACGTGAAGGAACCCGTGATTAATTTGTTTAATTAAGGAAGTTGATTTTGCATGTCAATACATAATGTGTTAGGTAATTAGATAACTAAAGCAAACTAAGGAAAGTGCGGTGGATGTGGCTTAGGTCCGTCCAACGGAAGGGTGGTCCCGGTTAGCTGGGAACTTTTCTCAAATGTTGAGATAATAAGACAACAAAGATCTAGTATCAGTAGATATAGAATTTCTAGTTTATTCTGTTTTAGGGGAAAGGAATGGGACTATGCCGTACGGCAAAGAGGTTGAGCTTTGCATCCCTCTCGTTTCCCATTCTCCATGAACCAAGTTTAGCTTGAAAACGCTTCGTCCCTGTTGTTCCTACGAAAGGTGGTACACTGGAGCTCGACGCTAGTTGCTTCCTAAAGACTTTGTGGATAGGAAAGGAATCCTGACCTCAGGTCGATCCCAAGTGGGAACGGCTGGACACTTCCACTCGGGGCAAACTCGGGAAGACCTAGATCGCAAACCCTATGTCATTCCCTGCGAGTGCCAAGCGGAGCCTTCTAGACCCTCCTCCCGATAGGCTGCTAAGACGTGTCCCGCAAGCGGACAAGTGGGCACGTTACAGTCTACTAACAAATTTGTATGAGAGAGGTGATGAAGTGAAAATAGTATTTATGACTAATTGAGGGCTCTATCATTTCTTAATTATGCCATTTAGGTTAACTAACACCTCAGTCATTTTTTAGAGTCTTATGAATAAAATATTGTAGTATTTTCTCTTTAAGATTGTCTTTATGGATTGCTTACAAATAAAACTTCTCTTCGTGGATTGCTTAGTTTATTTTTTTTCTATTGAAAATTTATTAGACACTAGAAACTAGAGCAAGGGTTAATGAAGAAAAACTTGAAAGGTGAGAAGGATCAAAGCTTGCACTCAAGAGCTATGGCGGGAGAGCAAGAGCAAGAAAGAGAGAGACAAGAAATGGGAACTTCAATAGTCACAATGTGTGACCGGGCCTTCCTTTATTCAAATTGTCACTAAAAGAATAAAGAATAAAGTGAGGTGACGGGCGCCCGCCACCTACAGTGTGCAGTGGCGGTGAATGTCAATGTAGTAATACACGAGTGGCTAGGCGGAGGTGCCTTTACTCCCAACAACCTCCCTCTTAAAGGTGAATTTGCCCTAGTGAGGAGTGAAAAGAAAAAGGAAAAGACAGTATGGCATGTACACATGTACAATAGGATGAGGAAAGATGTCATCTCATCCCACGCCCACATCAACCTCCTGAGGAAGGCAAAGCGCTCTGTAGAGAGGCTTTTCATGAGTAGATTTGCAAGATTCTGGTAAGTCGAGATCTTGACAAGATCAACAGACTTGTCCTCAACGACCCCACGTATGAAGTGATACCTCACCTCAATGTGTTTTGTCTTCGCATGAAAGACCGAATTCTTGGCTAATTGAATAGCACTCATAGAATCCGAATGCAATGTAGGGATAGCATCAATACCAAGGTCAGCAACCAAACGACCCAACCAAATGGCCTCCTTGCAAGCCTCAGTGGCTGCAACATACTTGGCCTCTATAGTAGAAAGGTCCGTGCATTTTTGCACCATGGACATCCAAGAAACAGCACCTCCAGCATATCTGAATACATAGCCAGAAGTGGACTTCCTAATATATGCATGTCCTGCATAATCAGAGTCAGTGTACCCCATGACTCCTGTACCCTGGCTACCATAGCATATGCACATATTTGCAGTGCCCTTCAGGTACCTCATGATACCCTTCACGGCATCCCAATGCTTCTTGCCATGTGTGGCCATATGGCATGCCACAACACCAATTGCAAAGGCAATATCTGGACGAGTGGCTATCATGGCATACATAAGACTGCCCAATGTGGATGTATAGGGAATCTTGGCCATCTCGGTCCTCTGCTCATCTGTCTGCAGACAATCAGCCTGTGATACCTTCACATAAGAAGGCAATGGATAGCCAATAGGCTTTACGACCTGCATGCGAAAGCACTCAAGGAATTTATGAATGTACTTCCTCTGTGACAAGTAGAGGAGTCCTTGATGCCTGTCATGTCTAATGCGCATACCAAGTATGTAAGCGGCATGTTCCAGATCTTTCATCTCAAAGCTCTTCTTGAGCTGAGCCTTAAGAGCATCTAGCTCATCATGAACTTTTCCTGCTATCAACATATTATCCACATAGAGGACCAAAATCAATAAAGAACCATCAGGGCTTTCTTCGTGTAAAGACACGGATCCATAGTACTCCTGTTGTAGCCCTGTGACTGCATAAAGGCATCAAACTTATGATACTCTCCCTAGGTCCATGTTTCAAGCCAGAAAGACTTTTCTTCAATTTGCACACTAGGTGCTCCCTGCCAGGTTCTGCAAACCCTTAGGCTACTCCATATAAATCTCATCATGCAAGTCCCCATGTAAGAAATCCGTTTTGACATCCATCTGGTATAAATCCAAGTCAAGCTGGGCAACCAAAGCCAAGACTAAGCGCAGGGTGGTCATCTTAACCACATGAGAAAAGACCTCATCAAAGTCCACACCATGCTCCTGCTTAAAACCCTTTGCTACCAATCTAGCCTTGTATGCTGTCTTGGGGTGTCCAAGGGTACTTTTCAGCTTGTACACCCACTTGCATGGCAAGGAAACCAAATCCCAAGTGTCATTCTTATGCAAGGAGTCTATCTTAGACTGCATAGTCCTCTCCCAGGAGTGTCTATCACCCCTGTGCATAGCCTCTTCATAAGTGAAAGGCTCTCCTGCATCTGTAACTAAGACATAATGCATCGAGGGCGGAAATCTATCAGGTGGACGTCTGTCTCTAGTAGACCGTCTCATGGTAGGCTGTGCTACCTGCACAGCTACCTGTCCAACACCCTAACCATGAGCATCTACTGCAGCTGTAGGTTGTCCAATTGGTTGTGTGGAAGCTATCCGCTCCTTTTGAAATATGACCCTGCAGATCTCAACAACTCTCTCAGGCTACCCATGCATCTTGTCTTCATGGAAGACTACATCATGACTACGGATGACTTTTCACGCCTGCGGGTCCTAGAGATGGTAACCCATCTCGCCTGCATCCCCATAACCAAGAAAAATGCATTTGACACTCTTAGGATCCAGCTTACTTCTCTTATCCCTGGACACATGGCAAAATGACTCACATCCAAAGACACAGAGATGTGCATAAGAGGGAGGTTTTCCAATCCATACCTCTTTGGCAACCTGGAAATCCAAACCACTAGAAAGTGATCTGTTTATGATATGCACAGCTGTACTAACTGCCCTAGCCCAAAAGCTCTATGGTAGGCTTGCGTGGCTAAGCATACTACGTACACGCTCCTAGATGGTTCTATTCATCCGCTCAACCAAACCATTCTGGGGGGGGTGTAGGGGGTGGTCAACTGATGCTTAATACCCCTCTCATCACATAACTGCTCAAAAGCACGTGAGACATACTCACGCCCATTATCTATCCTTAGGCATTTTAGCCTATACCTAGACTGGTTCTCAACCAATGCAAGCCATCTCTGAAACATATCCAAGACATCAGATTTCATCTTAATGGGATTAGCCCAAACTTTCTGTGAAAAATCATCTATGAAAGTAAAAAATACTTGGCACCACCCATTGACTGACAAGGCATGGACCCACATACATCCGAATGTACCAATGCCAAGGGCTCACTCATGCGTGGCCTAGTAGACTTTTTATGCGTAGACCTAGTCTGCCTGCCATAAAGACAATGCTCACATGAATCAAAACATGCATAATCAAGGGGTAGTAAGTACTGCAAACGAGAAAGCATTTTCATTCCCTTCAAAGACATATGGCCCAAACGGGCATGCCAAAGAGATACATGTGGGATAGAACCCACAGACAAAACATGATCAAGGGAAGAAGTTGATACAATCAAGGGATAGAGGCTGCCAGCCTTGGCACCTCTCGCAATCACAAGTCTACCCCACGAGTGATCTTCCATGCAGAGTCTCCAAAACATACATGATATCCTACATCATCAAGCTGTCCAACTAATAAGAGACTATGTGTCAAAGTAGGTACATGACGTACATTCTACATAACAAAACTGCTGCCAGAAGGAAACTGCAGCCTAACATCACCAATACCCACAATATCAAGAGAGCTGTCATCACCCAAGCGCATAGAACCCGAAACAATATGGTATGAATGAAACCACTCTCAACAAGGTGTCACATGAAAGGACGAACCTGAGTCCAAGAGCCAAAAATGTGCATACATAGAGTGTATCTCTGTCATCCTTGAAGCACTAGAAGAAGCTACAAGGATATAATCATCATCATCAACATCCTCAGGCTGCGTAACATTGATCTCTTCAATTTTAACACTGGACTTTGCAAGCACTATGCTGCGATCAAAAGACTTATCCTACACTTTGTCTTTCCCCTTATCTTTGTGCCTTTCATTGCGCAGTTCATGGCATTGTTGTTGGGGTAAAGGCATCTCCACCGTGCCGCCCCGTGTATTACTACACTGACAGTACCCGCCACTGCACACTACAGGTGGCGGGCGCCTGTCACGTCACTTTATTCTTTACATTCATTTTTAGTGACTAGTAAATAAAGGAAGGCCCGGTCACACATTGTGACTGTTGGAGTTCCCATTTCTTGTCTCTCTCTTTCTTGCTCTTGCTCTCCCACCATAGCTCGCGTGCAAGCTTCGATCCTTCTCACCTTTCAACTAGTATCAGAGCTTGGCTTCCTCTTACTCGAGCTCAACTCAGTGCTTCTCTACCTTTGCATCGACTCCCTTCAAGCATTGGGTCTCCATCCCGGCAGCCATATCCGATCTCCCCGAGCTCCCGTCACTCCCCGGCTTCCCGAGCACCTTCCCGGCCTATTGAGGCACCTTCAAGGCATTGGTACTGAGGTATTTGATCATTCTTTCAGGGTTTTATTTCAGTCTACAGGTTGCAAACAGCAAGGGCAGCCATGGCTTCAAACCCTTGAAGCTTATTCCCCTCATATTGTGCCTTACACCTATCAAGGCTCAAAGAGGCTTGTCATAGGCCTTTGATAGGCCCTTCTTGAGACCCCCATTACCCCCTTTCAGCCCACGTGGAGCAATAGCAAGTTCAGCACCAACAGGGCAGATTGTGCCATTTTTTTCCAGGCTGTTAGCACTCTTCTACTTCAGCTCCACACTTGGCCATTGCTTCTTGCTCTCTACCTTGATCAAGAGGGCTATAGACTTCATGTTTGATGTCATTCAAGCTTTGGGCATTGGTCTTGATCATTCGGGGCTGATTTCTTCAGATTTGGGACTGTCATAAACTGTCATAACAGGCTGAAAACAGGGCAGCACCATTGGCATTAGCATTTATTGCTTACACTCCATTCCGGTTGTGCTATTTGATGCCCGTATGCGGTCTACATGATGCCTAGTGCCTTGGGAATGTATCTTGGGTTGCTTGAGCCCTTAACTCGATTGTACGCCTTTTGTGCCAGTGGGAGCATCTTGCATGCTTACTTGACCTTGAGCAGGGATTACATGCTATTGGAGCAATCTATGTCATTGAGCAGTTATAGATGTATTGAGACTTTGGGATTATACTCCGACAATTGGATGTTGCATTGAGTATATGTCTTGGTTCACAGGATGCTTATGAGCTGAGTCTCAATTTTGGATCCGCTTTCTTTTGAGCAGACACCTATTTGTGTCAGGTTTTGGCAGTTGGTTCTACATTTTGCCTAGATTGTCTGGGGGTGTGCCTCTTACTGGCAGATGCTATTTGACATCTCTCGGTGTTATGCTCATGTATTTTCACTGTCATTTGGATTTGCTTTGTCCTCTTTATGCCGGCTTTGGACCTAGCATTGTTTAGTTGACATTAGATCCAGTTTTGGGACAGTTTGCTCTCATTATTGCAATTCTGAAATTTATTACAACAAGCATTTATTGGTGGACTGAGCAGTATTTTTTATGCTGAAATATCCTGATTTGGTGTACGCGCCTAGTACTAAGTGGGCAACATCTTTTGGCACACTTTTCTCGCCATTTGGAGCTCATTTCAGTGGATTTTGGGCATTTTCTGCAATAAAACAGCCAACAATTTTACATTAACTATGCATTTCCAGCCTGCATTATGGCGTCCTCTTCGACTGATAATGCCATATTTAACATCACAAAGTTGGATGGTACCAACTACTCTTATTGGAAGAGTCAAATTTGGCAGGTCTTGGTGCAGAAATCTCAGATTAAGCCACTTCGGTTGAGTGGGGAGCAGCCTGAAACTATGGACAATGACGACTGGCTTGAACTTGATGAGCTATGCAAGTCCACGATTGTATTGTCTCTCACTGAATAGGTACATTATAATGTATTTGAGGAAGCACATAGTGTCAAGATTGTGGGAGAGAAGGAAGGAGTCTCACTTGTAGCTTTCTTGCTTGCACAATGGGGGAATACACACAAAGGTAGAGGCTGAAAACAGTTTTCCTCTTCTTAGTTGTGTAAGCCAAAAAAAAGTCTCATACAAAGAAATAGAACCCTATATATGGGTCTCAAACCAAAGACAACTAACTAAGGTGGCATACTAACTGAGCCACGAACTAGAGTAGATAAGGATAGCTGTCATCTAGCTATTATTCATGGGCGGTGTACCAACTGCATGACAAGTCGGTGACATAAATGCACAACGGTCACCCTGGCATATCACGAGTGGAGCTCGATATCTCAACACTCCCCCTCGAGCTCAATCCCAATTCCTACATACGAAGCAGGTCTCTGAACTTGCGCAGCTTCTCTGCACCCAATGCCTTCGTGAATATGTCAGCTATCTGATCCTCTGGGCTGACATAAACTAGATCAATAAGACCTAGTAAAACCCTCTCTCGCACATAGTGATAATGCACCTCAATGTGCTTTGTTCTAGCATGATAGACTGGGTTATTTGCCAAGTGTATACTACTCATGTTGTCACAATAAATGACAGCTGGCCCATCTGTAGACTGGTGCATATCATAAAGTAGCTTATGCAACCAAGCTACCTCACATGCAGCCATTGTTGCACCCCTGTACTCATCCTCTGTGCTCGACAAGGCAACTGTAGGCTATTTCTTGCTGCTCCAAGTGACTGCAGCACTCCCAAAAGAGAACACATATCCACTGGTAGATCGTCTATCAGAAATACTACCAGCCCAATCAACATCAGTGTATCCATGCAACTGTATCTGAACCCCAGTCTCATAAAATAGTCCATACTACAATGTGGACTTCACATACCTGAGTATGCGTCTAGCCGCATCCAAATGTGGTTTCCTTGGAGCCTGCATAAACTGACTTACCAATCCAACAGCATAGCTCAAATCTGGCCTGGTAATAGTCATATAAATCAAACTTCCTACTATGCGTCTGTACATAGTAGGGTCTTCTAGAAGCTCACCTGCATCTGTGCTCAGCTTCACATTCTACTCCAAAGGAACTGAAATAGGCTTATAGCCTGTCATCCCATATTTGGACAACATGTCCAATCCATACTGCCTCTGCAAGAGCTATATCCCACTTGGTGATCTAATCACCTCAATGCCCAAGAAATAACGCAGCTCTCCCAAATCCTTCATCTCAAACTTCTGCTTCAATAGCATTTTCACATGAAGGATATCTTCATCACTGTCACCTGTCATAATCAAATCATCAACATAAATGACAAGTAGCATAATATCTTTCTCTGTTTTTCTCACATAAAGTGAGAAATCTACCTTGGAAATCTGAAAGCCAATAGTGACAAGGTATTGTCCTATCTTGTCAGACCATGCTCTAGGTGCTTGCTTCAAGCCATACAAGGCTTTCTTCAACCTGCAAACAAACTCAGGATGAACAGCATGCACATAACCTGGTGGCTGCTCCATATAGACCTCTTCTTGCAAATCACCATGCAAGAAGGCATTCTTTACATCCATCTGATGTAAAGACCATCCCTTTGATGCAGCCATAGCAATGACTGCTCTTACAGTTGCCATCCTTGCAACTGGACTAAATGTTTCTTCATAGTCAATGCCATATGTTTGTACATACCCCTTGACTACTAATCTTGCCTTGTATCTGTTCACAGAACCATCTGCATTGTGCTTCACCTTATAAACCCATTTACAGCCAATTGCATTTTTACCTTTAGGCAAAGGTACCAATTCCCATGTAGCATTTGCTTCCAAGGCATCCATTTCTTCATCCATGGCTTTCTCCCATTTTTCTTTTCCTATGGCTTCCTCAAAAGAAGTGGGTTCTGGTTCCTGTATCACTTTCACCATATATGCATAGTGAATGGCTGTAAATCCATCATATTTCAACCTATCCACAGGATATCTAGTTCTCGTAGACTTGCGCAAAGTAGGTTCACTCCCAGGTGCTCTCAAAACATCCCTGGTCTTCCTTACTCCAGGTGTAACAATAGAAGGAATACCCAACTCATCATCAATGCTCTGTTCTGAGCCACTGGATTCACCATCCACATAAGAGTGACCTGCATTCACATCAAACATGGGCTGATCAACCTTCTATTTTCCTTTTCGTGATACCTGCATACCACTATCTGCATTACTTTGAGAAGATTCTCCTGATCTCAATCTGCCTGTCCATGGTGAAGAATGTGAACCACTGCTAGAGGACGCTCCAGGTCCACTAATATTTTGTGACTGCTATTGTGAATTCTGTGCAGCATTACCATTTTGTACATCTACATCATCAATCACATTTACTGGTTTATACCAGCTACTCATCTCATCAAAAACAACATCTCTACTCACTGTAAACTTACGAGTAGAAGGGTTATAGCATCTATACCCTTTTCGCTGCAGAGAGTAACCAATAAAGATACACTTCTCAGCTTTTGGATCCAACTTGGATCTCAACTCATCTGGCACATGTACATAGGCAATGCAACCAAAAATTTTCAAATGAGAAATATCTGGTTTCCTACCAGTATACCTCTCCTCTGGAATCATGCCATGTATTGCTGCAGTGGGAGTCATGTTCATTATGTAGACTGCTGTAGCAAATGCCTCAGCCCAATAAAAATTTGGCAAGTCTTTTTTGTTGAGCATGGCACGAGATACCTCTTCAATATGCCTATTTTTCCTTTCTGCAATTCCATTTTGTTGTGGGGTATGACTGCATGAATATTGCTGCTTTATGCCATGCTCCTGCAGGAACCTTGCAAACTCATTTGAGAGGTACTCTCCCCCTCCATCTGACCTTAGGCATTTTATTTGTAGGCCTGTTTCTTTTTCAACCATAGCTTTAAGATTTTTGAAATGCCCAAAAACTTCACTTTTCTTTTTCATAAAATACACCCAAACTTTTCTGCTATAGTCATCAATAAAAGTGACAAAATAATGATAGCCTCCAAGAGATGTAGCTTTAGTAGTCCACACATCAGAGTGGATTAATTCCAATGGCTTCTTACTCTCTTGAACATGTCTAGGAAATGGTTTCCTTGCCTGTTTTCCAAATTGATAGGCTTCACATACCTTATGCATTTCTGCAACTTTGAATTTAGGCAATCCTGCAACAATATTTTGGGCCTGCATTGATTTAAGTCGATGTACATTAACATGACCAATGCGTTTATGCCAGATATCAATATCTGCAACTACACCGGTCCCATGTGCAAACATTGCTGCACTCAATTCAGACATGTCTGCATCTAATGTAAACATTCTGCCCTTCTTCTTTCCTTTTGCTATCAAGCGACCTTTATTTTTCATATCCTCAACAAAGCATCCATGAGGATTAAATCTGACCTGCAAGCCCTGTTCAACCATTTGACCAACAGAAACTAGATTCTTGGTGATATTCGGGACATGAAATACATCGGACATGTATTTCTTTTTCCCATCCTGCATAGACAAAGGAATTTTTCCAATCTGCACAATAGGATGTGCAGTATCATCACCAGCCTCCACAAATCCTGGTTTTTCCATTTTCCTTGCATCCTCCATCCATTCTGCATGACCTGTCATGTGGTTTGATGCACCTGAGTCAACATACCATACATCGTTGCTTTCTTCTGTACTTGTCACAGAATTGCTCATGTGCTGCACCATAAACAAATGCTCATTTCTGTCATCACCCTGTCTACTAAAAGATGCATAATTCCCTTGTTGCAATTTACCATTCATGATGTCATTCTGCTTTTTATAGCAGTCCTTAGCCATATGACCCATTTTACCACAGTAGTAGCATTCAACATTGCTGTTTGCATTTTGGCCTCTTTGCCATCCACCACGACCTCTTTGGCTCCCCCTGCCTCTAGAGTTACCACGTCCTCCTCCATAGGACTGGTTTTCTTGAGTCTGCTGTATATTCTGATTTCTACCACGGCCTCTAGATCGGCCTCCTCTACCTCTGCCTCTACCTCTTCCAGCATTTGAGTAGAAGACAGCTTCTTTTGAAGTTCCTTCTGAAGAAGATGCACCACCATTTCTCTGCTCCTCAGAAATTAGAAGAGCAATCAACTCCTCAAAATCAAGAAATCTTTCATGGACGGAAATCGATGTTCGCAACTGTGCATAATCCTTTCCTAGACCATTCAAGGTCACAGAAACTAAATCATCATCTTCCACTGGTGACCCAATGGAAGCAAGTGCATCTGCAATCTTCTTCACCTTCATGTGGTAGTCATTGATGCTCATATTTTCTCTTTGCACATTATGCAACTCTTGCTTGAGCTGCATTTTCCTGGCTTGAGTATTTGTGCTATACATTTTTGACAAAGTATCCCATGCCTCCTTTGGCGTACTTGCATCCTGAATATGCACAATCATAGAGTCTGAAATACTGATAGACAGCCAATACATAACTTTCCTGGCTCTCTCGTGCCATGCTTTAAATGCCTGCATTTGCTGTTGATTGGGAACATCAGGAAGAACTGGTTCTTCTTCATTTCCTGCAACAAATTCCCAATATCCTTTTCCCATAAGGAAATTCGTCATTCTAAACTTCCATGCTTGGAAGTTGTGTCAAGCTTTTCAGTGACAATCTGTGAGAGAGAATCAGACGCCATTACAGAACACAGCTTCAGCCTCACAAGGGCTAATTTGCAAAACTGACGAAAGTGGTATTTGACCACACAGTCACTCCCTAGTGACGATTTTGCATCAACAGGCAACAAGGATGATTCTGTAACTCCCAATATCTCTGCACACAAGCATACGATGCAATTTCTACAGTAACTTTTCACCGACCTGTAGAACAGTGGTCCCACAGCATAAAACTGGGCCTTTTCCTGAGTACGTGCAGAAAACTTCCGCCTCCAAAACAGGCCCCGAAATGGCCTCAAATCAAAAAAATAGGGTCGTCGAGGGCTAAAGGCCTCTCCCGCAGCATATACTGCCCTCTTGCTTTACCGCGAAGGGCGTCTCAACCTGAGACAATGCACTCTTGCAATTTCCGACTGTGCTACCTGCAGAGATCTGCTCCCAAAACAGAAAATGAAAGCAACACTGCTCCTCTTACCAGAACACCGCGAGCTTGGCTTGCTTTCTTGAGCTCCTTAGCACGAACAAGGCTCTGATACCATATCAAGATTGTGGGAGAGAAGGAAGGAGTCTCACTTGTAGCTTTCTTGCTTGCACAATGGGGGAATACACACAAAGGTGGAGGCTGAAAATGGTTTTCCTCTTCTTAGTTGTGTAAGCCAAAAAAAATTATCATATAAAGAAATAGAAGAACCCTATATATGGGTCTCAAACCAAAAACAACTAACTAAGGTGGCATACTAACTGAGCCACGAACTAGAGTAGATAAGGATAGCTGTCATCTAGCTATTATTCATGGATGGTGTACCAACTGCATGACAAGTCGGTGACATAAATGCATAACGGTCACCCTGGCATATCATGAGTGGAGCTCGATATCTCAACACAGAGTGCATGGGATCTATGGAATAAGATCAAGAATCTTTATGATAAGAAAAGTCCGGCGAGTCAGATGTACTGGTTGAAGCAGCTTATGAATCTGTGCATGAAGGATAATGTGACTATGTCTGCTCACTTGAGCCAGTTCCATGCTGTACTGAAGAACCTGACTTCGCAGGATATCACCTTTGGAGAGGAAATAACTCCTCTTTTCTTGCTTGGGACTCTGAATGAGTCATGGGATATATTCCGCACTGCCCTATGTGCCTCTAGTGCTACTCTGAAACTGAATGATGTTGAGAGTGCTCTTCTGCAGGAAGAGGTTAATCGCAAAAACTTAGATGCCTCTCATGTTTCACATGCTTTGACAGTTAGAGGCAAGAATGATAGGAATGAACGTGGGAATGGTCGTGGCCGTGACTCTCAGAAGGGTCAGTCTAAATCTCGTGGAAAGTCGCATAGTAAGTCGCGTGGGCGCAACGCTAATGTCACTTGTCATCATTGTGGAAAAAAGGGCCATATCAGACCACAGTGTCATGAGTTGCGCAATGAGAAGTGCAAGGATAAGGGGAAAGAGAAAGTGCAGGAGAAGTCCTCTGATCGCAGCATAGTACCTGCGAAGTCCAGCGTCAAGATTGAAGAAATTAATGTCACGCAGACCGAGGATTCCGATGGTAGTGATGAGTTCATACTTGTGCAGCTAGTTCTTATGATGCCTCACACTTGACTGAGACACCTAGTATGTATGCACAGTGCTAGTTATTGGATTCAGGTGCGTCCTTCCATGTGACGCCTTACCATGAGTGGTTTCACTCTTACCGTATTGTATCTGGATCAGTCAGACTTGGAGATGACAGGTCTCTTGATATTGTGGGCTGTGGAGATATTCAGTTGCAGTTTTCCACTGGCAGTTCCTTTTTGCTTAGGGATGTACGTCATGTATCTGCGCTTACGCGCAGTCTTATGTCTGCAGGACAGTTGGATGATGCAGGGTTTCATGTCTATTTTGGGGATTCTGCCTGGAAGATTACCAGAGGCAGGCTTGTGCTTGCTAGAGGCGCCAAGGCTGGCAGCCTCTATCCTCTTGTTGTATCTGGGTCTTCTGTAGACCATGTTTTGGCAGTGGGTTCTATCCCACATGTATCACTTTGGCATGCCCGTTTGGAGCATATGTCTTTGAAGGGAATGAAAATGTTATCTGGTTTGCAGTATCTTTCGCCTTTGGACTATGCACGTTTTGACTCGTGTGATCATTGTCTTTATGGTAAGCAGAATACGTCTACGCATAAGAAATCGGGTAGGCCATGCATGAGTGAGCCCTTGGCTTTGGTGCATTCAGATGTTTGTGGGCCCATGCCATGTATGTCTATGGGTGGCACGAAGTACTTTGTTACCTTCATTGATGATTTTTCTAGGAAAGTGTGGGCTTATCCCATAAAGCAAAAGTCCGATGTCTTGGCAGTCTTTCAGTGTTGGCTTGCTCTTGTTGAGAACCAGACTGGGTATAGGCTGAAATGCCTTAAGACTGACAATGGGGGAGAATATGTCTCATGTGCTTTTGAGCAGTTTTGTGATGACAGGGGTATTAAGCGTCAGTTGACCGCCCCTTACACCCCCGCCTAGAATGGTTTGGCTGAGCGCATGAACAGGACTATTCAAGAGCATGTCCGGTCTATGCTTAGCAATGCAGGCCTACCATAGAGCTTTTGGGCTGAGGCAGTTAGTACGGCAGTGCATGTCATAAACCGATCGCCTTCTAGTGGATTGGATTTCTAGGTTGCAGAGGAAATTTGGGCTGGTAAGCCACCCTCTTATGCGCATCTCCATGTCTTTAGATGTGAGGCATTCTGCCATGTGCCCAAGGACAAGAGGAGTAAGTTGGATCCAAAGAGCATTAAATGCATATTTCTTGGTTATGGTGATTCAAGAGAGATGGGCTATCGCCTATGGGATCTGCAGGCGTGGAAAATAGTACGCAGCCATGATGTAGTCTTCCATGAAGACAAGATGCACAGGCAGCCTGAGTAGGTGGTTGAGATCCGTAGAGTGATCTTTCAGGAGGAGCCTAGAGCTCCTGCACAACCAGTTGGACAGCCTACAGCTGCAGCAATGCTCATGGTCAGGGTGTTGGACAGGCAACTGGGCAGGCAGCAGAGCCTGTAGTGAGACGGTCTGCTAGAGACAGACGTCCACTTGATAGATTTTAGCCCTCTATGCATTATGTTTTGGTTACAAATGCAAGAGAGCCTTTCACTTATGATGAGGCTATGCGCAGGGGTGACAGTCACTCCTGGGAGAGGGCTATGCAGTCTAAGATTGACTCCTTGCATAAAAATGAGACTTGGGATTTGGTTGCCTTGCCTAAGGGCAAGAAGGCTTTACCATGCAAGTGGGTGTACAAGCTGAAAAGTACCCCTGGACACCCCAAGCCGGCATACAAGGCTAGATTGGTAGCAAAGGGTTTTAAGTAGGAGCATGGTATAGACTTTGATGAGGTCTTTTCTCCTGTGGTTAAGATGACCACCCTATGCTTGGTCTTGGCTTTGGTTGCTCAGCTTGACTTAGATCTATATCAGATGGATGTCAAGACGGCTTTCTTACATGGGGACTTGCATAATGAGATCTATATGGAGCAGCCTAAGGGCTTTGCAGAACCTGGCAGGGAGCACCTAATGTGCAAGTTGAAGAAAAGTCTTTATGGCTTGAAGCAGGCACCTAGGGAATGGTATCATAAGTTTGATGCCTTTATGCAGTCACAGGGCTACAGCAGGAGTGCTATGGATCCGTGTCTTTACACGAAGAAAGCCCGTGTTGGTTCATTGCTTATTTTGGTACTCTATGTGGATGATATGCTGATAGCAGGGAAAGCTCATGATGAGCTAGATGCTCTTAAATCTCAGCTGAAGAAGAGCTTTGAGATGAAGGATTTGGGACAGGCCTCTCACATACTTGGTATGTGCATTAGACGCGACAGGCATCAGGGACTCCTCTACTTGTCACAGAGGGAGTATATTCATAAAGTCCTTGAGCGCTTCCACATGCAGGACGTAAAGCCTATTGGCTGTCCATTGCCTTCTTATGTGAAGGTATCACAGGCCGATTGTCCGCAGATAGATGAGCAGAGGGCCGAGATGGCCCAGATCCCTTATGCTTCAGCCGTGGGCAGTTTGATGTATGCCATGATAGCCACTCGTCCAGATATTGCCTTTGCAGTTGGTGTTGTGGCACGCTATATGGCTACACATGGTAGGAAACATTGGGATGCCGTGAAGGGTATCATGAGGTACCTGAAGGGTACAACAGATATGTGTATTTGCTATGGCAGCCAGGATACAGGGGTCGTGGGGTACACTGACTCCGATTATGCAGGACATGTAGATAGTAGGAAGTCCACTTCTGGCTATGTATTCACCTATGCTGGAGGTGCTATCTCTTGGATGTCCAAGGTTCAGAAGTGTACGGCTTTGTCTACCACTGAGGCCGAGCATGTTGCAGCCACACTGAGGCTTGCAAGGAGGCCATATGGCTAGGCCATCTAGTTGCTGACCTTGGGATTGATGCTATACCTACATTGCATTCGGATTCTATGAGTGCCATTCAGTTGGCTAAGAATCCGATCTTCCATGCAAAGACGAAACACATTGAAGTGAGGTATCACTTCATACGTGGTGTCGTGGAGGACAAGTGTATTGACCTTCTCAAGATCTCCACTGACGAGAATCCTGCAGATCTGCTCATGAAAAGCCTCACTACTGAGCGCTTTGCCTTCCTCAGGAGATTGATGGGCGTTGGATGAGATGTTGCCTTTCCTCATCCCTTGTACCTATGTACAATTGTACTGTCTTTTTCTTTTCTTTTCTCTCTCACTGGGGTAGATTTGCCTTTAAGTGGGAGGTTGTTGGGGTAAAGGCGTCTCCACCGTGCCGCCCCGTGTATTACTACACTGACAGTACCCGCCACTGCACACTGCAGATGGCGGGCGCCCGTCACGTCACTTTATTCTTTACATTCATTTTTAGTGACTAGTAAATAAAGGAAGGCCCAGTCACACATTGTGACTGTTGGAGTTCCCATTTCTTGTCTCTCCCTTTCTTGCTCTTGCTCTCCCGCCACAGCTCGTGTGCAAGCTTCGATCCTTCTCACCTTTCAATTGTGGCCTAATATGGCCCTTTTTCCCACAATGGTGACAAGTAACATCTACATTCCTACCACGGGATTTGCTATGTGACTTCCCACGAGACTTGGACCGAGATTTTTGAGAATCTCGTCCATGGCCATGCCATTGCCATGCTTTCCATATCCATCATTCTTGCCTCTAACTGTCATAGCATGCGACACACAAGAGGCATCCAAATTCTTACAGTTAACCTCTTCCTACTACAGAAGAGCACTCTCAACATCAGATAATTTCAAGGTAGCAGTAGAGGCACATAATGCAGTGCGGAATACATCCCATGACTCATTAAGAGTACCAAGTAAGAAAAGAGGAGTGACATCCTCTGTAAAAGTGATGTCCTGCGAAGTCAAGTTCTTGAGTATAGCATGGAATTGGCTCAAGTGAGCAAACATAGTCACATTCTCCTTCATGCGCAAATCCATAAGCTGCTTTAGCCAATACATCTGACACGCTGGACTTTTCTTTTCATAGAGATTCTTGATTTTATCCCACAACTGCCATGCACTCTGTTCTTCCTCAAATACATTGTAATGAACCTGCTCTATGAGAGATAATACAATAGTGGACTTGCATAACTCATCAAGCTCAAGCCATTCCTCATCTGGCATAGTTGCAGGCGGATGCCCGCTCAACCTCAATGGTTTGATCTACAATTTTTGCACCAACACTTGCCAAATCTGGCTCTTCCAATAAGAGTAATTCGTACCATCAAGCTTAGTGATGTTGAAAATAGCATGATCAGTGGACTAACTCGCCATAATGCAGCCTAGAAGAGTGTAGACAGTTCAAAAATTGCTTGCTGTTTACTGTAGAAAATGACCAAAAAATCACCAAAATCGAGAGAAAATGGCAAGAAAAGTGTAATCAAAGCTGCTACCCACTAAGTACTAGTAAAAATACATCATTTTAGAATATTTCAGCATGAAAAATCCATGGCATTCCATACATATATGCTTGTTGTAATAAATTATAGATTTTAGTAAATGAGAGCTAACAATGCCAAAGTCGGATCCCAAGTCAATCAAATACTGTGAAGACCAAAGCCGGCATCATGCGGGCATAACATAGGCATATGACAGTGGATAAGCATGAATCCAACACATATATGCTTGCTGTAATAAATTACAGATTTTAGTAAATGAGAGCTAACAATGCCAAAGTCGGATCCCAAGTCAATCAAATACTGCGAAGACAAAAGCCGGCATCATGCGGGCATAACATAGGCATATGACAGTCGATAAGCATAAATCCAACACCCAAACATGTCATACAAACATCTGTCAGTGAGTAGGCACACCCCTAGTCAATGGGGCAAAGTGTTCCTGCCACTACCAAAACTTGACACAAGTAGTTATCAGCTCACAAAGATACGGATCCAAATCTGAGACTCAGCTCATAAGCATATGACAGTGGATAAGCATGAATCCAACACATATATGCTTGCTGTAATAAATTACAGATTTTAGTAAATGAGAGCTAACAATGCCAAAGTCGGATCCCAAGTTAATCAAATACTGCGAAGACAAAATCTGACATCATGCGGGCATAACATAGGCATATGACAGTCGATAAGCATGAATCCAACACCCAAACATGTCATACAAACATCTGTCAGTGAGTAGGCACACCCCTAGTCAATGGGGCAAAGTGTTCCTGCCACTACCAAAACTTGACACAAGTAGTTATCAGCTCACAAAGATACGGATCCAAATCTGAGACTTAGCTCATAAGCATATAGTGAGCCAAGACATATAAACCATGCATCATCCCGAAGGGTAAGAAATCCCAAAGTCTCAAGTGTCTGTAACTGCTCAATAGCATGTAACTGCTCAATGCATAAAAGCACCGCCTGCTCAATGTTTGATAAGCATTCAAGAATGCTCCCACTAGCATAAAAGTCGTATGTACGAGCTCAAGAGCTCAAAATAAGGCAAGACACAGTGCCATGACATAAGTCCAAGACAATACATCAATAGTACATCCCGAACATGTAGGCGGTAGAGCATCCGTATGTAGCATCCATAAGCATGTAAGACATCAAGTACATCCCAATCCAAACTTTGACGAGCCAAGTAACATCCAAGACAACTCTAGATAATCCAAAATGCATCCAAGGTAGAGCTTCAATGAGCACTCAAGCTCAACGTATGCATAGGGTAATCAACCGGGACATGAGCATCAAGCCGTAGGCAACGGGTATGCATAAACCCAAGGAGCATCACTGTCAAAGCATATACCACTATCAAGCATGAACCATGTCAATGAGTTCGTAATTTTAAAGCTCTTCCAAAAGCATCTGGAATGAAATCCAAGCTCGAAGTCGTACCCCGAAGATCAATACTTCATGGCATATATCCAAGACATAGGCCAGAACCAATAGGCATAACCCAAGGCATATGTAATAGCTTCAGCCTACTTTTATTACAGCCAAGAATGATTATCAAATCTGAGAAATTTCATCACCAAAATCAGCTCCAAATGGTTGCCAAACAATAGGCATACATTCCCCTAACATGTAGGCATCATACGGGACCAACCGGTTCTCCCACATCCTCTTCACCTAAATGGACACGAGAAGCACGACAACAGCAGCCTTGGGCTGCTGCTCAATTTGCACAAGTGAATGCGCAAAGGGCAACAAAAGACATGACCACTTTCGATCGCCCTAGGAACTTGACACCACAGTCTACCAATGGTAGCCCATCCACTGTACTGGCCACCACTACTTCCAATCAAGGACCCCAACAATCACAGCCTTTGGTCGTGACAACGCCCCTTGCGAAATGTGTCCTTAGTAGCTTACTTGTGAAGGAGGTGACGTGACCTACCTCCTTAACAACTCCAGCACTTCCAAAGCGCCTACAACCTGGGCTGGAGGAGTTGAGCACGGGGGAATGGGCAGAAGAGCTAGACTCCCCCAAAAGGGAGACAATTGTACCCACGCAACCTGGAAAGGCTATTCCTTAGGCCACAATTAGGTCCCATGAGGACACACTAGAGAAGGGAAATGCTAAGGCCCAACCAAGCACATCAGCGGGTCGACCTGGCCCAAGGTCCTGAGCCGTTAGATGCACTTGCACTGACCAAGAAAAAGAGGAGAAAACAACAACAGTTGCAGGTGGTTGTGGACCCCAAGAACATTGGGACGAAGAGTGCTGGAAAGCTGATGAATAAAGCATCGAGTCCATCCACCAATGAGCCCACTGATGCCTCTCCTAACAGTGGTGAAACCTCAGACACATCCGTGTGCTCCGACAAATCAAAGCAGTCATTACCATCAATGGCTGCTTGCAACACTCTATCCACTAGCAATAGAACTTGCATTGACAAATCAAGGGGGGATACAACACTGTCACGACGGGATGACGAATTCACACTAGTCACACCCAAGGAGAACCATGACGCAATAACGAAGCCTCAAGAGAAACATGGAAACCCCAAGAGCATGAGCAATCCTAGCGTTGACCAATCTTGCTCATATAGGCCTGAACCCCCAGCTATGCTAAAGCCTAGACAAACTCCTAGAACCTTGCATGAGATGGCAACAGAGCAAGCCCTCGTTGAACATAGAAGTATCGCAGAATACTTAGCTGAGTTAGATGCTAAGCTCAAGGTGTTCGCACGAGTCTACGTCCTTGCAGACGTGGGCATAATCCCCAAGGAGCATCTTGGAGATTACTTGCCCTTTCCTCTATCCTGGGAAGAGCAAGAACATCTTAACGAGCACTACGACAGGCTCCTGCATGAAGGCATGCAACTCATCTTTGACGAGGAAGCTGACGAACTGCGCTTAACTGTCACGTTCAATGATGTGCTCTGCCAACCAAATCTCTTAGAGATAGAGCAACTAAAGCGACTAACAAAGGGCCGAAGTCAATTTGAACAGTGTTGGTGTGAGGACCGCATTGCAATGGCCGAACTAGGGGCTCAAATCATGACAGTCTCTGAGGAGCGATTGGCCAAATGGCGATCCCAAAGGGACCCAACCTATGTGGCACCAACTTCCCTTCGAGTGCTGACTGCCATTCGGGGTACGGACTTGGCTGAACCTAGCCAAGAAAACTCTTTGTTTGATAAGGTTCTCACTGAGGAGGAGCTACATGTTTCCAGTAGACTTGGACAAGGGTCCATGCTGCTCGATGTGGTAAAATATCTATCGATACTGAGTAAGCTGCCACGAGTGCTAGATGCATGTGCCACGCTCCAGTACAATCCCAAGTTCTACAATTGGTTCTTATCCTCATGAAGTGACATGGATACATAAATATGTATATAAATAAACACTGATTTTTGTGTGACCGTGTATAGACAATATCAACACACACAAGCAATGATAGTTAAGTACAAGGAGAAGAGTTCGGTTTGACAGGCTAAGCTCCTCAAGTCCTCCTCTCATCACGCATTTAAAAGCCATGTGAACATCCCCACCTCCAAGCGAAGGGCATGCAATCCATATTACCACCATAGGAAGCCTTGACCAACAACTCTGATGGTGTAGATAGGGTGCAGCCCCTTTTCTATGCACCTTCTTCCCTTCACGGTCTATCCTTCCAAGGCTGAGCCCTGCCTAAATTCATGACCACCAATAGACATAACTCAGCAAGAGCCAAGATCTACTAATTGCAGGAGGCTAATTATACATCACGAGGGCCATCCCTCTATAACAAGCACTGCATGCCCTACCCCTCCCCTTCTCATCCTATAATCCCTTACATATGAATGGTCTTATCATGTAACAAATCCTAATCCTTGATTCGCATCTTACAGGCTCCCCGCGAGGAAAACATGGAGAACTAAGGGCAGCTAGCTTGCAAGGATGCTCTCCGCAGCCGAGGGAACATGCAGCACACGCCGCTCCGCCGGTGCGCTACGTGCCCACTCTTAAAAGGTACGCCAAGAAATGTGGCCCCAAGCGACACCGCCCCGGACGAAGGCCAAAGAATTTGCGGGCCAAGGGAACGGACGCTCAAGGAGGCGCACACAATGTGGCAACACCAGTGGCACAAACCCCCAACGTACGCTCGAGCACCAGATGCTCAAGGACAGAAAGGGTAGCTCGGGATAGGGAAGAATTCAATGAACTATTTAAAGGCATTTTGGAAATGGTGGCGGCCCGGGACTACACCATTCAGGTCCCGACCGACATGTTCCCTGCCCAACCCCACAAGAGCCATGCACCAGCAGAGCCCCAGTCACCCGACCACCCACACTCACCCCACCTCGTACAAATGGAGTAGCCCCATGTTGAATAAAGGCTTATCAAATGCTACCTGGCTAGAACTTTTTGCCTTTAAATGGTTCAGTGTTGACATGTTCCCGAATTGTACGAACTTTTCATACCTGCGTTTAATATATTTCACGTCTTTAACAAAAGAAAAGGCTAATCAAGCGCATGTGATAAATATCTAAGTCAACACCATAGAATTCAGATAAGTGATGTCTCCTTGCATTGCACTGGTTTATTATAGTTGCGGCATATACCATGCATGTACTCTCATGAAGTGACAAGTGGATACAGGATGAGACAGGTCTTTGTGCGAAAGTGTTCAATGCCCGATCACCGCAAGACCATCGACGCCACAAAGAGCCGCGACAAAGCCATACTGTCGAAAGCAAAAGCCACCCTTGCCAACCGCCCACATCGCATAGCCCAAAGCATATTCATGGGCTACGCTCTCTTTCTAGGTCAAGCTCTATAGTTGGCTCAGGGCAATCATTACCTCAATTGTACCAACATCGTGTGTGTCGCAAGGAGGTTTGCAATATCTCAAGTATATCTCTTCATCTCAACAACAGTTCCTCTAGCATCAGGGCTGGTGACACAATCCTCTCTGTAATATCCATTCTTCATAGCCTTTAGATTCCAACATTTCTCAATCCAAATGAAAGGCTAATAGCCTCAATGTATGGCATTGATTGTATTCATTTTTTTTTCCACCAAAAAAAAAAGAGAAAGAAAGAAAGCAAGAAAGAAAAGAAAAGAAAAGAAAAAAAGGAAAAAAAAAAGCACACATGATCACAGCACCGCACCTAGGGGTCCTCAAATTAGGTACGTCTAGTGACCTTGGTCGGTTCGCTCCATCCCTAATCCCCTAGCCCTTTGTACGTCCCCCGCAATTGTTCAGGGCACATTAAGGGCAGGACATACCTAGGGAGCTCGCCTCGCCTATGGTTAGACCTGTCACCATGAACCACCTGCACAATTCTTTTACACTCCATCTCAATGCCATTACAATCAACAGTGGTAAGCAAGGCATGAAAGACAATGGAAAAGTACACCATACTTTCCAAGCACTACAAGTAGCCACTAGCTACCAAAAGCTAAGACATCAAGAAGCTCAATTATGCTACATTGCCTTGACAAGACCATAATGATGTCTCAAGCAATCTTCAAGTGTACTCCCCGTCTTCATCGACAAATTTTTCCATCAACTTAGCCCCTTGCTTCACTAACCCATTGCTATACAAGGAACCCAGGCCAAAATTTGATGACCACCCAAAAGGGATTTAGGGTTTTGTATATAAAGTTGAAAAGTGAATGAGAAGTTCATTCTTGTGTGTGGCAAAAAGTGGCTCTCCTCTTCTTCTTCTTCTTCTTGTTCTTGCTTGCTTGAGCTTGTGCTTGAGAGAGGGAGTGTGAGAGTGTGAGGGAGTGAGTGTGTGAGGGTGAGGGACCAAGGAGGAGAAGCTCTCCATCTTCTCATCTCTTCTTCTCTTCTCTTCTCTTCTCTTGTCTTGCTCGCGGCAATGGAGCTTGGAGTGTGGAGCTTGAGGATGGAGCTTGCTTGAAGCTTGCACTTGGATCGTGGAGCTACCAGAGTGCGCGGGAGAGGAGGTAACTCGAATGGCACGGAGGTAAGCTCACTACACCTGTAGATATGAATGGCGCGTCGGTTATGTGAGAGGTAGCGATTAGTGCTCGGCTTGGAATGCTTGAAACAATAAGCGGTCCGTGGGTCTTGGTGGTTGAGCGAGAGCTCCCACACCTATATCTAGTCATCTATGTGTTTTTAAGACCTATGATAAAATTTCCAAGACCTTTTAGTGTAGGATCCTATGGAAAGATGTAAGGGATTATATTTCTAAATATGTGCCACGTCAATAGAATAAGGAAATCAATCATAAGTCAATAGATTTGTTGCACTCATTACCTATCCTTGATATAAATGGATGCACATAACTATGGTCTTTATTACTCTCTTACTTACAACCAAGAAGGGGTAGAATATTATATATATGGTGGTTGATAAACTTACCAAGGTTGTCCATTTTATTCCTACAAATTCATAGTTTATTACATCTCAAGTAGACGATTGGTTTATGGAGCGTGCCTTTAAACTACATGAATTCCTATAGGTCATTGTTTAGAACAAGGACACCAAATTTATAAGCAACTTTTGGCATGCAATTTTCAGCTCAATGGAAACCATGTTAATTTCATCTATAGCACACCATTCTCAAATTGATGGTGGCCAGATAGAAAGAGTTAATAAGTGGCTTGATACCTACCTTAGATATTTGTGTTGTAATATGCAACATATTTGACATTCGTGGCTACATTTGATTGAGTTTGGCTACAATATTTCTACCCATTCCAACATTGGTATTTCTCCCTTCCAAGCTTTATATGGGTATAAGATGCTATTTCCTATAGTTGTATTCATTGAGAAGATAAATCCTCAAGGAAAAGAAGAGTTGGATCACATGTAGGCCCTACTTTAGTAGTGTAAGTTGAATCTTAAGAAAGCCTAGGATTAGACGAAGCTTTATGCTAATGAGAAAAGAAAACCCATGGAATTCCAAGAAAGAGACCTAGTACTTCTAAAGGTACCTAGGTCACAATATTATACCTTGAAGGATGGCTCCAGTAATACGTTGGAACACAAGTTTTATGAAGCATACAAAATCATCAAACATGTGAGTGACTTGGGTAGAGGTAGGTCATTGGGGGTACTTTGTTGGCATGATTGGCGGGTGATAGGGTTGTTGAAGTTGGTGATAGGGTTGTTCTTTATTGGTAGTTGCACTCATGGCTAGCCCAGGTGTTGGTTTTTTTGGGATTTTGTGCATGATGAGTCTTTTGTGGGCTTGCATGATGATAAAGGACAAGAGTTCAAAGTTGAGTGTTGATGAAGAGCTGACGGTACTTTTGTTGGAGTCTTCAATACCTACAATTGAAAACCTCTCATATGGTCTCTCCCTAAGGGTTAGTGGTGCTAGTCTTCTTATCATACACAAGACATAGTTTGATTAGTTTGGGAGACAAGTCGATGAAATCTAGGCAAAAGCCAAGATTAATGTCCTGCACTTGAGGACCCAAGCTGTGTATAGATTATGGTGCAGATATTATATGAATGCACTTGCATACTTAGATATTACGTAGCTAGAAGACTGATGGTCTACTCCCTCGTAGCAATGTGTGGATGGAGCAAGGGTTCAATGGGCTAGAAAAATTTGTTGATGTTGAGGAGAAGTACACTCGAAGGCTTCCTGAGACATCATTTGTGATTTTGACAACCCAATGTAGCATAATTGAGCTCATTGACACCTTAGCTTTTGGTAGCTATTGGCTACTTGTAGTGTTTGAAGAGTACAATGTACTTGCCATGGTCCTTCGTGCCTTGCTTACCACTATTGATTGCAATGGTACTACTGAGATGGAGTGTGAAAAATAATTGTGCGAATGGTTTAGGGTGACATGTTTAACCATAGGCAATACAAGCTCCCTAGGTATGTCATGCCCTTGATGTGCCTTGAACAATTGTGGAGGATGTGTAAAGGGCCAAGGGACTAGGGATAGAGCCAGCCAACCAAGGTCACTAGACGTACCTAATTTGAGGACCCCTAGGTGTTGCATTGTGATCATGAGTGCTTTTTTATTTTATTTTTATTTTCTCTCTTTTTTCCCTTTTTTTTGATTAAATGAATACAATCAATGCAATACATTGAGGCTATCAGCCTTTCATTTGAACTAAGAAATGCCGAGATCCAAAGGCTATGAAAAATGGATATTACAAGGATGATTGTGTTACTAGCCTCGATGCTAGAGGAACAGTTGTTGAGATGGAGAGATACACTCGAGATTTTGCAAACCTCTTTGTAACATGTGAGATATTGGTGCAATTGAGGTAGCAACTACAGTGAGCCAAATGTAGAGTTTGGCCAAGAAAGAGAGAGTAACCAATGACTATGCTTTGGGCCATGCTCAAATGCAATGTGTGCTTTCTCCAAGGGTGATTTTCTCTTCTAATAGCAGTGGGACTTCCATCATGGCTCTTTGTTCTTGGTATTCTTGTTGCTTTTTCTATAATGGCTCTTTGTGGGATTGGTGGTCTTGTTGTAACTTGGACATTGAACGCTTTCTACAAAGACTTGTGTCGTCCTGTATCTACTTGACAACTCGTGAGAGTACATGCAAGTCATATGCTTCAATTATAATGAACAGGTACATCTCAAAGAGACATCACTTATCTAAATCCCATGGTGTTGACTTCGATGCATATCACCTGCGCTTGATTATCATTGCTTATGTGTGTGCTGGCTTTGTTTTTTTTGTATTATATATACACGGTCACAAAACTTATTTTTTATTTATGTACACATTTATGAATCCATGTCACTTCATGAGGATAAAAACCAATTGTAGAGCTTAGGATTGTACTGGAGTGTGGCACACACATCTAGGAATCGTGGCAGCCTAAGCAATAACAACAGATATTTTGCAACATCGAGTAGCATGGCACCTTGTCCAAGTCTACTTGCAACATGTAGCTCCTCTTCAGTGAGAATTTTATCAATCAGAGAGTTTTCTTGGCTAGTTCCAGCTAAGTACATACCCCGAACGACAATCAGTACTCAAAAGGAAGTTGGCACCACATAGGTTGTGGATTGCCATTCGGCTAATCGCTCCTCTAAGATTACTCTGGGCTCCAATTTTGGTGATTGTAATGCAGTTTTCAAACCAAAATTTTTCAAATTGACTTCGACCCTTTGATTGTTTCTTTAGTTGCTCTACCTCTAAGTGATTTGGTTGGCAAAGTGCTCCGTTGAATATCATAGTTACGTGTAGTTCATCTGTCTCCTCATCAGAGATGAGTTGCATGCGTTCATGTAAGAGCTTGTAATAGTGCTCATTAAGATATTCTTGCTCTTTCCAGGATAGCAGATATGGCAAGTATTCCTCAATCTACTCCCTTAGAAATGTGCCCATGTCCGCAAGGACATAAGCACGTGTGAATAATTTGTGTTTAGCCTCCAACTTGGTCAAGAACTCTCTAGCACTTCTATGTTCTATGAAGGCTTGCTCGGTTGCTATCTCATGCAAGGTTCTGGGAGTTTCCCTAGGCTTTTGCATAGATGGGGGCTCATGCCTAGATGAGCAAGATTGGTCAATGCTAGGATTTCTTATGTCCTCAGGGTTTTCATGTTTCTTCTAAGGCTTTACTGCTATTGTGTCATGGTTCTCCTCGGATGTGACTAGTATAGTTTCGTCAACCTGTTGTGATAGTGTTGTATCCACTCTTGATTGGTCAATGTAAGTTCTATTGTCAGTGGATTGAGTGTTGCAAGAAACTGTTGATGGTAATGGTTGCTTTAATTTATCAAAACACATGGATGTGTCTAATTTTTCACCGATGTTAAGAGAGATGGCAATGGGTTCCTTGGTGGGTGGACTCGATGCTTTATTCCTCAGCTCTTCAACACTCTTGGTCTCAATATTCTTAGCATCTACAACTACTTTTTTTTCTTTCTCATCTTTTTCTTGGGCAATTGAGGTGTTTCCTTTAAAGACTCAGGACCCTGAACTAGGTCAGTCATCATTGATATTCTTGGTTGGGCCTTAGCATTCTCTTTCTCTAGTGTGTGACATAGTTATGGCCTATTGAACAGCCTTGCTAGGTTGTGAGGGTACAATTGCCTCTCTTTTTGGAGAATCTAGCTCTTCAGCTAATTCCCCTTTCTTTAGTTCCTCATCGATTGCATTGGCAGTTGCTCCTAGTTGAGCATTTTCTCTAGAATCTTTTGCTTACTCATTGGAACATGCCTCCATTTCTTCTTATCAGAGTAGGTGTTGTGTTTAGAGCTGTTTTTCTCTTGCTCACAAGGTTTGAGTGACTCTAGTATAGAACCAAGAGATGGTTTAGGGTTCTTGTCATGTAGGCTTGGATGAATCCAGGTGAAGAAGGCAGGGTTGTATTGATGGGAAGCATAGAGATCTAGGATTGCAGGGTCTTGAATGAGACAGAAGACATATGCACTAACATCAAGTACCATGCTCCCTAATCCTAGCCTACTAGCCACGTATAGATCTTCTTCTAGAATCATTTTATCGTACAATGGATGTTTTTGGATAGTGGGAGAAAGTTGGAACCCATGGACCACTGCCAACACTGGTAATGAAGTTGCAGCAACGCACATGGGATCATGTATTGACGTCCAAAGGGTTTTCCTTTGCTCAACAAGTGTCATTAGTCGATGGCCAATTTTGGCTGCCAAACTTTGGTTGGAGTACCATTTTTGCACAAAGTCACCTTGACCTTTCCCTTTTCTTTTGATTCCTTCAAGCTTTTCCTCGTTTGTCACACATTGAGCAGTATAGAGTGAGGGTACCAAGCACAATTCTCTAGTTGTGGCTTTTGGGATGTCCTTTATGACTTCTTCAGTGAACAGCTTCATAGCAGGAGCAAACATGTTGTTGCTCATCCCAAGTTAGGGGTTTGGCTATGAGCTTTTTGTGCTCTGGTGTTGGCCTTCCAATTTCTTCATGGACGTATGCACGTGTGATGGTTGTCAGCTTGTGATCAAGCTTCATCATGCACTTCATCTCTGGTTCATTGGTTAGATGCGCCATCTCCTTGGCCAAATCTTTGAGATATTTCTCCTCAGGGCTAGGCTTTAGGTGCTTTGGAAGTGCTCAAGGTATCAAGGATGTTGGTTGGAACATCTCTTTTGCATGCAAATTGCTAAGGACACATTCTGCAAGGGACATCGTCATGGCCAAAGGATGTGACTGTTGTGATTCCTGATTGGAAGTAATAGTGGCTAGTTCAATGGATTGGCTACTATTGATAGACTACGGTGTCAAGTCCTTAAGCAGATCAAAAGTGGTTATGTCTTTTTCTACCCTTTGCTCATTCACTTGTGCAAATCGAGCATCAGTTATGAGCTAGTCACAGTGGATTGCACAAGCATATCCTTAGACTAAGAGCTAAGGGTGGTGTCATGTCCCGCATCTTGGACATTTGGAAGCTCAGATGGAGATAGAGATTGAAATTGAGCAATTGTACTTGACAACTACTATTTTTCTTCATGTTTCTGTTTAGGAAAAGAAGGTGTAGGAGATTTGGGACTCCTAGGTGGACTTGGCACTAGCTGGAAGATTTGCTCATGGTTGTTAGATGATTCTGTCATTTTCTTTGTTGAGCAATCAGCCTTATCATGAGCAGCATTGTGCATGTGGTGCTCCTTATCCTCTTGGAAAGTCAAAGGCTCCTTGGGCGCTAGTGGTCTTTGTGCACACTCGACAGTCATATTTGACATTTGCTTGTTAAGCATGCTAGGCAAAGGATCTTCCTTTCGAATAGTCATGTTTGGTTTCTTGCCTTGAGACTTAGTTCTTCATCTAGATTTCCTCCTACGCTTCTTCATTTTTTATACGATCTGGCCTTCAATTGTGACAGGTGGTTTAACAGGGGGTTTTGGTACCCAAATCCATTGATTAGCGTAATACCCTTGAGCAAGTAGCAACACTTTATATATCTATCACAACATTGTGTTGGCTCTCCATCAATACCTTTGTCTATAAGGCTTGGGCTTCTTTTGTGTTCTTCTACTACATTTGTAAGTCCTTGGCATTGTCTCTTGACCTTATTGTTTTAAGCATGGACTCATTCACTGGTTTTCTCTATTCAACATGCGCTTGTATCAACTCTTTCAACAAGTCCTTGCTCTTGTTACTAGGCTTTCCTGGTATGTCAGAATGTTCCTTGTCTTTCCCTCGAGATTTAATGAGGTCACCCTTACTAAAGGTTGTGATTATCCTCACACTCGATAGTGTCAAGTGTATCCTCAGTGCTACATAATCGGCCTCACACTTCATCACCCTTTTGAAGGGTCTTCCTAGGAGGGTTTCCTTTCCACAATTAGCGCTATTTAGAGGAACATGGAATAGGATAGGCAAGCTTTCCGTTTCAATAGTTCCTTGTCTTTCCCTCAAGGTTTGATGAGGTCACCCTTACTAAAGGTTGTGATTATCCTCACACCCAGTAGTGTCAAGTGTATCCTCTGTGCTACATAATTGACCTCACACTTTATTGTCCTTTTGAAGGGTCTTCCTAGGAGAATTTCCTTTCCACAATTAGCACTATTTAGAGGAACACGGAATAGGATAGGCAAGCTTTCCATTACAATAGTTACAAGGATTATGCACTTCCCTATAAGTGCTTATGGGTGTCCCCCGTAATGACTAAGAGTTGCATTAGTCGATGTGAGCTCTGGTTGGCCTAGTAGGGTCCATGCTTCATAGGTCAAGATATTAAAATCAGCTCCTTCATCGATGAGAGCATCAACAGTATGCTCTCTTTTTGCAATGACTTTGACCCTAAGGTAAGTAGGCGGTACTATGTCTTCATCTTCCGGGTCTTAGCTTATAAATTTAAGCCTTCTGATGCATGCCCTTGAGTCCCCAATTGCACAACCAGATGTGGATTCTCTACTGATGTCTTGGGTTATGTGTACAGTGCCATTCAAAGTGCATCTATCCTCATGATTGTCATGTCTAGTCATCCTCGCAGTTCTAGTTTGATGTTGTTGCATTCCACTTTGACTAGATGCAGTATGAATGCAACATATATATGTTTTTGTGGTGTGGCCTTTTTGCCCTTGTTGGATAGATTGGCCCATTGAGGTTCTAAGGTCTCTGTTTGGGTATGGGCTTTTGGTTGTTGTTTTGCAAGTGAGAATCTATGCTTGTGCAGAGCCATTACCACACTAGGATCTAATTTGGAGGATTTGTCACGGTGCGCATTTTCTCTCCAGTCTACTTGGGGGAGGTGCGGAGGGGGCAGAGGCCCCTCTACGAGGGTCCGAGGGAGGAAATCCCCTCTGGTCCATAGGGCCATTATGCTAAATACCATGTGCGATTTGAAGGACCATTCATAGCCAAGTTTTGAACTACTTGCTCTAGATTTCATCCGAGTGATAGGTCCATGATGTGCTTTCAGCTCTATACAGTCTCTAGGTCAGTTTCAGGGGTTAGACGCGTCAAATTTGTATTCTGTTCACATGTTTAATTTTGACAATTTTCAGTCCGATTCTCAAGAGTTCGATTATCAAAATTAAATGTCTAATTTTTGGTTGGTCCAAATGTGGGTTGGTCCAACTATGGGTTGATCCAATTGTGGGTTGGTCCGATTTTTGTGCATCCGATTTTGGGCTGGTCTTGGTTTGATTATGGGTTGGTCCAATCTTTGTGCGTCCGATTTTGGAGTGTCCAATTCTAGATGGTCCAATTATGGGATGTTCGATTTTCAAAATTAGATAGGGTATGTCCGATCGGAAAGGATGGGTTGGGCCGAGTCTGAAAATCAGACCGTCCGATTCTAGGGAATCGGACCGGCCGTCCGAATTCGATTCTGGGAATCAAACTTTGGTAACAATGTCTGATTCCTATGGACGAGTTTCAAGGTTTGACAAAAATCACTCGATTCTAACGATTTTGGTCATGAGAGGTCGCACAAACTTCTAGAATATGAGAATAGACCCTAATGAAGGATTGTGTATACCTAGAATAGCAAATAAACTCCAAAATACAAATCAGCAAACAAATCAAACCCTCATGCCGAGTTCAGATTTTAGTCAAGTGACCTAATCACTTAACTCCTTTACCAACACTTACAGCCATGACAGACAGTGATAAAAAAATCTTATTCATTCATGTGGGCATAGCCCTTTCGAGTACATTTATTTTTGGGAAGGTAGAACAAGCTAATACATCAGTTTGAGAAAAATAGGATTGTATTACATTCGGCTATGGGGACTGAGTAATAATATGGAGAGGGGTCATGGATTTTCAGGAATCGATAGGTCATAGGAAGCTTGGGGTATCCCTTCCTTTGATACTCGTTCTTCTCATAACGTCCCAGCACCTTGATTCTGTCGACGGGGATTATTTGAGTCACTTCCTCGTACATATATTTGTTTTGCTTGACCTTCCGTCCGCCCACATGTAGGGTTGCTTTTGCATAAGCCTCGACAAAGATGAACAGCTTCACGATCTTTAAATCCTCCATCCACTTGATTCTCTTCAAGTTGGTCTGAAGGTATGCAAGTCGATGGGCTACTATGTAATATATTCTTGATTCACCCGTCCATCTCTGTTCCACGTACAAGGGTGAAGGATTGTAGATACGGTCTAGAATATTCATCATGTCTAGCCTCCGTTGATAATCCGAAGCACGCATTGCAGTCATAGACATAACCTGGAACACCAAAAATTTGTTCCATGCTTCGCGACTCTGCAGGCCAGCATCCATAAGTAAGTAAGGAAATGTTCTTAACGACAATATTGCTCTATTTCCCCTCATTAAATTTCCTTGTAAATATTAGATCCTGTTGGTTCGCTCTGATACCAACTATAACGTGTCCCCCTGTCCACTTGTAGGACACGTCTTAGCAGCCCATCATGAAGAGAGTCTAGAAAGCGCCGCTCGGCACTCACAAGGAATGTCACGGGGTTTGCAATCTAGGTCTCCCCGAGTGCCACGAAGTGGAAGCACCTGGCCGTTCTCGCTTAGGACTGACCTGAATCAGGGTTTTCCTAATAGTCAAGTCCCTAGGAGATAGCTAACATCGAGCCCCAGATGAACTACTTTGCACAGAAACATCAGGGTCAAAGCGGATTTATACTGCACTTGGTTCAAGGAGAATGGGAAACAAGAGGGATGGGAAGCTCAACCTCTCTGCCCGTAAGGCATAGTCCCATTCCGTTCTCCTAAAACAGCATAAATCGGGACTCTAGCTCTATTGATTCTAGGTCATTGCTACCTCTCTATCAATTTCCTTTGAGAAAAGTTCTCGGCCAATGGGGACCACCCTTCTGTAGGACGGACCCAGAGTCACGTCCATCGCACTTTCCTCGGGTTGCTTTAGTTATCTAATTACCTACCACATTTAGTTTGACAAGCAAAAATAGCTTTCTTAATTAACCAAATTAATCACTGGTTCCTTCACGTAACTTAAGCACTGACACAGAAAACAATGTCAAGCAAGTTCATTTTTCAACATTTGATCTTTATTTATCAGTCTTTGGAATACATCAAATAAACCTACCCGAAGGATATTCTAGCAATCCTCGAGGATCGCTATTCCAAGTTTCGCCCGTTGACTAGTATGCGGGCCTCGATATCCCATCTGGAGTCACATTGGCCTCTTGTGCAGGATCTGGAGGCAAGGAATTTATGGCCAGAGCCTCCCCTGGCATCCAAGCATCCTCCTGCTCCAAGCAGCACCCACAAAGAGACCTCTTGCGGTGGGTTTTGTCCACATACCCGGCGTGGCTAACAACCCCCTTGGATAGGGTCAGGCAAACAGTCGAAGGTAACTGGTACTACCTCTCCCTCTAGGCTTTTAACCTGAAGCATTAGTTGTTTTTTTCTAAATTAGCTCCTTGAGCAAAGAAGTACAAACAGTGTACCTAAGTGTACAATCACGAATATTCTAGTGGTCGTTTCCTTATATTATAGTCAATAAATCCTGGGCAACCTTGTCGCCCTAACTTGGTTGGTCAATTGCTTTCTTGGCAATTCATTACTACCCTAGCTTCACAAATCAATATTCAAGGAAGAGTGTTGAAGCAGGATGACTACTCAATTTCTAGAAAATTAGACCTACTCAATTTCTAGAAAATTAGACTTGTGATTAGAACTCTCAAACTTGGTCTAAGGTGTAGCAGTGCTATTTTGTGATTTAGACATAAGAGCATATGACGTTGCAGCTTGTAGCACGAGATAGGTGTCAGCACCTAACTTGTGGGATTATTTTTCTCATCACACGTTAATCCTTGATCAAGAATACCTTTGATCAAGGTATAGGGCTTGGGAGTCCTATTGACCCAATCCAAAACCCTAACCCACTAGGCCGATAAATGTTTTGGCCCTAGGATCCCTAAATTCCTTGCGGAGGACTAGCATTTGGTCAATTGATTCTTAGGGTGAGAACCCTAGATCATTCTTGCGCGGGTGATTAGATAGTCCTAACATTTCGAGAATGTGGGTAGGACCTTTGAGATTGGAAATATTAGATAGGCATCCTAAGTGCGATACTAGGTAGAATTTTAACATAGCAAAACCCTACCTAGCACATTGAGGTGATCGTCATATGCTAACTAATCGTACCTTTATGATTTTCATGTAAGCTACTCAATTATACGCGAATTAGTTAGTTGATCTAACCAACCCACGATTAAAGATGATCTTCCCTTTAAATATGCAAATACTTTCTTCTAAATTTGCAAGTACTTTCCCCTAAAAGATGTAGGTAACTGCAAGATGAGTGAGATGTATCATTCCATGCAATTTCAAGACCATAGACCTTTTTGCCTTTATGTGACTAAAGGATCTACAGTGATCTTTCTTTTCCTTGCCCTATACTATAATGATTGACATTCATAGCTAACTCTTACAAACCCTACGTTGATGCATCGAATTCAAAGCTTTAATATTTTAATGAAGATGCATCCTTTCCCAAATTCAAACTTTGATAAAAGAACTCCATGCATGAGTGAATGCCATGAGTCCATCATTGATGTAATCCTTCCTTTATCACTTAACCCAACCTAGCATGTAACTATCATCGCATGCGATTTGCAAAGTTCATAAATCCTTTCCATGCATTGTAACTATTCGGATATCATTTAATGGCCGTTCTACGATTATCTTATACACGAGTCATAACCAGGAAATAAGTGCATTATGCATTATATGCCATGTCCTTTGCGTGAAGCAACAAGGATGCCTTTGCACAATTCCGTCTTTTTACTTATGCATCATACGTTCAGAATTGCAACTACCCTTGACCACGGAAGTGCAAGCAATTGCAAATACTCGACATGCAACTAAACTTTGTAGATCGAATGAGTATATAAATTTCCCAATGCATTTAAACTTCCTTACGAGAATTAAAACATGCTTAATTCATCCTTTCCATATGAGGTTAATTTTTAGAACCTGGGCATTCAATGCCGGGGCGTTGTCCACTCTCCTACTTTGGGTGGAAGCTCCCGTGTGTGCTCCTCTCGACTTTTGCTTAAGGGCCATTAATAAGGTAATCTTCAACTCGGCAAACTTTCCCTTGGCACCCCTTCTGAGTCTTGGAGTTGTTATTGCCCGATATCTCCTTCTTTGCATAGGACACAGGCCTTGCAAGTCACGATTTTAAAAAAACCGGGAGGCACGAGTGAACTTGGCCTAGAGAAGCCTCAATAGAAGCTTCTCAAGCTTCTGGAAATAGGGAGATGACATGAGATGGAGAAGATGATGAGGATAACGATGATGAAGATGATGATGAGGGTGATGATGATGATGATGATGATGATGATGGTGACGACGGTAGCGGCAGCCTGGCGGCGTGGCCAGAACGGCGGCAGCAACAGACTGGCAGCGACGGGTAGCTCCTCACGGCGAGCAACACGATCAATCCCCCCCACCAAGCTTGGGAGGGCGGGGTTTATATGAGAGGAAGGTGGGGGGTGGCCACACAAGTGGCAGGGTGCATGCCCTCCTCCCCATGCCCCTCCACAACTCTAGCTCATACTCCCTCTCCCCGCCTTGCAACAGCTAAATGGGAGGGAGTTTTAAAAAATTTTGCAAATAATCCTTTATCATTTTTCCCTTGAAGGGGTGTTTCCGCGGTGAACTACGGATTTTGAGCCACGGCTTCCTATACACGACGCGGGGTTGGTGTTTGTTAATGCATGCGGATGGAGCACTTAGCCCAAATTTTTTTTGTTGCGGGAGATTACTTTGAGTCGCTTTTGCGCAGGATCTAGGTCCTTTAATATTTTGTTGTAGAAATATTACAACTGTATAACCAGCAATAAAATCAATCCAGATTTGAGCATTCAATGCTCATCAGCCCATAAACCATCTGACATTCATGTAGCAAGTTCCAAGTATCAGTAGACAACAACCAAGATAAGATAAGCTTCAAGCTTCCAAGCATTCATTGTCATTTATTCAAGACATTTTTCAGTTTGTTAATACGTCCTAGATCTGAATATTCAACTTAACCAATGTTAGGTCCAAGCATATATCAATGATCCTACATCATTTGCCAAGCATCCATGATGTTTTGGTGTGACAAATCCAAGCATTTGATGGCTAAGAATTCTCTGTTTGATGGGTGGAAATTCTTTGGTTTTCACATCAATAAACATGCGCATTTTTCTAGATCTATCCACTCTATTTGTTGATCACTATGTCAAGGTTAATGCTCATAGTCAATAGCCCAAAAATGTTCCAAAAAATGCTTTAAGTACCCACAATGATTGTCTTACATATGGATCAAGGATCCTTGTATCATCATTCGCCTTGACCATCATTATCTTAGCTGCAACCATTGTGGGTATTGTACTTTGTCATAGTCATCATCACTCTTGATGTGATGCCATCATCTTGTGAATAGCATTCAACCTTAAATTCTGCTAAGATGGGGGTTGCTAACTATTGCTCAAGTTTTCAACTCAATGAGTTAAATAATCTGCAAAGTTGGAAAGTTTCTCCAATGTGCAAAAACCATATTTCTAAGTATCTTTTCAAATGGAAATATCTCAAAGACTTTGAAACCACAATTCAATCTACTAGACAATATTTGGAATCTTTGAAGCCAAATCATGCTGAGAGATACACATTGGTTCTGGACATCGATGAAATAGCAATGTCAAACTTGCAAAATGCAAAAAATCATGACTATGGATCTACTGATATGATTGATGCAATTACCGCCCCTCCCTACCAACTTTTCCCAACAGCTCATCATGACCCCACCTAAGTTTAGTTGCACCATTCATTGAACTTTATTAATGGTTTCTTAACTTGGCAGCAACACATGTAGTACAATCTAATGGCCTAGGTGGATCACCTTAAGCAGGCCAACACCACCCTCTTCGAGAAACTCCAGCAAAAGGATGCCACTCTCTAGGAGCATTGCCAATGGCTGGAGGCATGCCAACACACAGGAATAGAGTGCAACAGTTGGAGCGAGAGAATGTCTTCCTCTAGTCTCATGTAGTAGGAGTATAGAATCGGGATGGTGCAACCCTGCTCTCCCTAGAGACCATTGAAGAGATCTAGTGCAACTATAAAGCAAAGTGGCTAGATGGATGGAAGAAGCTCTAATGTGAACTTAGGGCCGCCATGACTAAATGTTGTTTGCAACTCCCACCTTTGCCCAATTAATTGGATCAAGAGGACTCTAATTCCTAACCCACACTCCTTGCTCATCCATCTACCTCGATTCCTCACCCCCATCCATCATAGCACATTGATAGCTCCCCTATTGGCTCTACTCCCTCTCACTCCTACTGTGCATCAGGCTTTGCGCAACCAAGTGCAAACTTGTCACCCTGCCTAAAAACCCTCTTTTTGGACTACCTACCTAATGACCAAAGCAATCAAGGCCACATTTCCCTTGCCCATTGGTAAAGGTAAGAAAGTTGCCATAGAGGAGCCTATCAATGCAAAAGATGCATTGCCACTGGCCCCTGCCCCATAAATCTTTGACTTCTCTATAGGCACAAGTTTCACTGACCCCATGTGGCAGTTCATGGTGGAGCACTACATGGTGCTAGAGGAACAAAATGCAAAAGCGATGAAGCAGGTCCAGGTGCTTCAACAAATGGTGTTGGATCTAAACTGGGACTATAAGGTGGAATCTAACGTTCTTTGGCAACACATCCTAGAGGAAGAGAGGGCTAGAATGGCCCAGGCCATGAAGAAGGCCAGCATTTTTCGTCTGAGCTAGGATTCAGTAGACCCATGCTAGATTGCCTAGGTCCACTGATCAGGGAGGTCATGATCCCAATCCTGATGATCCACTCTTTGAAAACACCTCCATCCCCACCTTTGACATCATGAAGTTGGTTAGTATCACCCAACTCTAGGCCTTCCAAGGCCCTCTTCTTTAAGAGCTTACACTAGATCCATGCCAGCATAAACTTGAACTAGAAGGGGTCCAAGCCCACCTCATTCAAATCGAACGAGACCAACTACAACAACAAATCAAGCTCATGGTGCCATTTCCTTGGAAAAGCTAGTGGCGTAGAGGTCATTTACCACAACATTCCATAGCCCCTCCTCTAGACTTGCATGGATTTATGGTAGGTGAGTAGAGAGAAGAGAAGAAGAAGAAGAAGAAGAAGAAGAAGAAGAAGAAGAAGAAGAAGAAGAAGAAGAAGAAGAAGAAGAAGAAGAAGAAGAGGGAGAGAGAGAGGGAGAAGAAGAGAGAGGGAGAGAGAGAGAGAGGAGAAGAAGAAGAGAAGAGGGAGAAGAGGAAAGAGGGAGAGAGAGAGAGAGAGGGAGAAGAAGAGAGAGGGAGAGAGAGAGAAAAAGAAGAAGAGAAGAGGGAGAAGAAGAAAGAGTGAGAGAGAGAGGAGAAGAAGAAGAGAAGAAGAAGAAGAAGAGGGAGAGAGGGGGGAGAGAGAGAGAGAGAAAGAGGGAGAGAGAGATAGAGAGAGAAAGAGAGGGAAGGCTCTGGGAGATTCCTCCTTTTCCCTCCTTAGAGGGTGGCCTCACACTCTATCTCTTCCCCACAACTTATTCCCTTTTTCCGCAGGTCAAACCCCCTTCACAATAGAGGAGAATCACCCTGGCACACTGGTAGGAGAATTGGGTAGTCGGCCTCTAACAACCCCCAAGACAACACCAGAGGATCAAGACCAAGGATCTTCCCTCAACAAAACCCATGGAACAACACCACTGAACACATGATCCAAAATTCTTCATCACTCAACACACTCCTCTCTAAGACTTCAACTCAACACTTAAACAGCTCAAACCTTCAAGCTCAGATTTTACCAATTTTAGAGAGAATCTAAAACTGAAACAACCATGGTAGAAACTCTAACAATACGAGCTTTAAGATTCACACAACTCCTATTTTTTACGGATGGCAACCCCACAAAGCAAACTACTCCACAAAGCGTGATTGCTCCAAGCAGTACAAAATCAATTGTAGACTCTCTCTATTCTTCTTTCCTCAAAGCACACATAAATACAAACCAAATATATGGGTAATCAAAGCTTTATATGGAAAATTTTCATGCCCATTCAACTGCTACAACAATTTCACTACTGTAGACATTCCATTACTACATCAAAACCGAGTTTACACTGACATAGCAATGGAAAATCATGATGACTTTCATGGGAAATTGAGTTGGTGACTGAGAGCGGAGTTTTGAGCCCGGGATGTGCCTAAAATTTGCCAAAAAAATCTAGAATTTAGGGGGAAAATATTTAACATCGAAGCCAGCAGCTACAGCTAGGACGATTTTAAGCACCAAGTGAAAGACGGCTTTTAAAAGGCGCCCGAGCGACACTTGCTGATTTTTTATCATTTTTTTGACTGTCATACGGGATGTCAGGAGTTGCCAGTCAGTGTGGATCCCGAGACGGACGTGCAAGATTTTTCAAAGGCTGAAACAGAGCCCGGACGAGGGAGAGGCCAAAACTTGGCAAAGATTTGAAAAGGTGGAAATTGAGAGGACCAAAGGGGGGGTGCCCTTTGGGATTTTAACCCCCCCTTCATTTTTTATGAAAAAAAATGTGAAGATGCGTGGAGAGAATGGCGTGAAGATGCAGGCGCAAATTTCGCTCCCCCTCATGGATCTTGAATTCGGAGGCTACAAGTACCCCATGCAACCGACATTGGGCCTCAACTTCTCCCTCTTGGCCGACTCTATCGCTGATCTTCGCACGAGATATGGCTATCTAGATGAAGAGATCAAAATCTAGTCTTTCTCTCTCCTCCCTCTCTCTCCCCTCTATGGGCTGTTCATATGCACCATCTTGAAGGAGGAACCGAGAAGGGAGAATGAAGGAAATGGTAGTGGAGATTGATGGAGATGCTGCAGATTGATGTATAGCATTGGATTGAGACAAACGGAGGCTCCGTTTGCTGGTTATGCAATCATTCAAGGCGTCTCGGGTTTCATAAAAGCACGGTATGATCATTTTTATGAAGAAAATGAAGGATTTTTTATACTTTATGATGATAATGATGTTTTTATTGGATGAATTTTTTTTTGTGTGCTGATTGCATCATGATTAATTGCTATGTATCAGAAAATTTTGATTTTGCAATGACTTACATGCTCTATTTAATTCTCGAAAACCCAAAATGCAGTTTTTAAGCGGTAAAATGGTGGTTTTTCCGTTTCAAGTGGGTGAAAGGTGTTTCCATGGGGGGGAAATGGAAGATAAATTGAATGTTAGTATGCTGAAGTGATTGGAACAAGAAAAATAAAAAAATAGCATATTTTATTGTCAAATAAATCAAGAAAATGGGGAAAATAAGGGGAAAATTAGAAATATGTCTTGGAAAAATAAGGAAAAATATAATGATTGCTTGTGAATGTATGGTAGTGGAAAAGCATGAGGTTTAGCCTCAGTTTGCCCTATCTCCTTGTCAAAGTTTGTGATTTATTGTGTTTTATACATCAAAACATGCCAAAATGAACCTCTACACCTATGCAACGAAAGCAATACCTAAACGTAGGGGGTTGGGATGTTTGAATGGTGTGATTTGCGTGCTGATTGTTGCTGATTTTCTAATGCATATCATGACATACAGTTGTTGTATTTTAATTAAGAGGATAGTAGCATGAGTGTTGTCTCGGTGCTATCCTTATATCGTTGCAACGAGTTAGTGAATAAGCATTGGAAAGCCTGGTTGTGCACAACACATGTCTGATTGAAAATTATCTTTGAGCACTTTAAGATCATCCATCTTTGCATGTGCATGTAAACCATGGTATCGGAATAAAAGAACTGGATGCATAGCACCTATTTTCAATGACAATGACCCACGTTTGAGTGTGGAAAGGCATCCTAAGCCGTAGGATAGACGTTCATTTCTTGGGGGGATTATTTGGTAAGGACACATGGTATCTCTTGGAATACTTTCGAAATGAAAGAGTGGATTTTGTTCTTTTGTTTTATATATTGAGCAGCGCATCAAGGGGCTAATCCCTACGATGTAGGAGAGCTGCAGTGGGGCCGCAATGATTCCACCGAGAGGTTGCCTCCCATGTATATGATTATCGTGGCATTTATTGCCAATGTGTAAGGGTTCTCCCTCTGAGGAGTTTATAGAAATGGAAAGGTTGGACTACAAAACTATAAATGCATGGATTGGGCTCTAGGACAGTTCATCCTTTGGCAGAAGATAGACGCTCCTGGCCCACGAGGCCGTGAGGGTGTGTTTGTCTGTTATGAGCATGAGGTCCGGCTAGTGCCATAGCCAGTGTCGGCCCATTTGAGGTCCCATCAATGGTGCGTCTGTCGGGAGCTGCCAATAAGTGGTGGTTCTCGAATCTAGGGTTTTTAGGTACCAAAAAGTTGGTTTATGTCCTCTGACAAGGACCGTCAAGCCGAAATACAAAAAGCAGAATGTGCTGAGAGGGCTAGACGGCAGTTGGAGATTGTAAGTCACTATTCTCCTCAAAGGAGCGGCCTGATACGCATAAAAGGCAGTGGTCTTAGTAACCCAACTACTGCACATAGTCCTTTAGGTGCAGGAGGAAGCATAAGTTCTTCCTCTCTTCCGCCAAGTCAACCCACTTCTAGTGGGGGTGTGATCCCATCAGTTCAAACTCCTATTGCCAATCCGATTGTCGTCATGGCACAACCCATTGCAATTCCTGCAGGGATTTGTGAATTCCAAAGATTAATGTTTAATTACCACATCCAAGATGAGGGACATCTCATGATGTTCTTTAACATGACATTAAAAGGAAGGGTTGGAGTATGTTTTCATAGCATAGAGACTGAAATGATAACCACAATCGACCAATTCTATGCAGCTTTCCAAGCAGAATATGCCCCTGAAAGAGGTGGCCAATATTGGTTGCATGTTTTGAATGTAACACACCAAGACCCCCATGAGAATGTGAAAGCCTATGCCAAGAAGCTTAAGAAAGTATTTCGTAAGTTACAAACTTACATTCCCATTCTGTCGGCTTCCCAATTGCAATACTTCTTGCATGGATTGGATTTCAATATTCAGGAACAATTGAGCAATGTGGCTTTGGCTGATATAGACACCGCCATTACGCGGGCAGAAGGAGTAGAGTCACGATTATAAACGGTCTACTCCTCTCGAATAAATCATAATGCGGGTCTAGTACCTGGAGGCAATTTACCATTGATGAATGGAAGTCAAGGGATGCCTATGAATAACCCTAATGGGAGAGGAAGCATGGTTCAAAATGTACCTTTACTGCCAGCTCCTCCCAGTGTGACTATGCATATGGCTAGTCAATTGGCTCCACCAAATGTTGGAGGCCAAGTTTCGAACCCTAATGATGTTCCTATGAGTCAACAACCAATGCCCAATCAAATTATTAGGCCAATGGAATGACGGATAGACGATCAAGGCTATGAGTCGAGTGCCTCTAATGTCCTTGGTGAAGTTAAGGATATGGTGAAGCACTACACTGACATAATTTCTGAATAATATCAACAAATAGGTCCACCCTTCTTAGAATGGCTGATGATAGCTGATGATACGTCAATTTCCTGAAGAAGCAATAGAATCTTATAGGGATTCGATGCCCTGAAGAGGGTGGTCCCTCAAGATTCAGCTGTAAGTGGTGTGGCGAACAACATTTCCCTAGAAACTGTCCAAATGTTAAATGTGATATTTGTGGGAAGTCGGGACATTTAGCCGCTACCTGTTGGAGTAAGATTAGTTCCCTCCAACAAGGGAGTAAACAGCTAGGTCCAGTTAAACATAGAGTGCAAGGTAACAACCTCCAGCAAAATGATGGACCAAGACAAATATTGCAAAGGGGAAAGACCATTATAGAGGAGTTGCCACAAGGCAATGGAGTCAGCCTTATTGAGGTTGTATGCGTCAATGGCACTGAAACCTCTAACCTAAGAGCAGTGACAAGAGGCCAAAAGGCTAAAGGAGGTGATAGAGATAATGCAAAACCGGTCAAGGGAAATCCTAAGCAAGGGGATAAGGGGATGCAAGTCCAGAATCCTAGCGTGAAAGGTGGACCTCTAAGGCCTGTTGACAAAAAAGTTGATCCTAAGAAGGATGAGGAAGTGCCAAGAAAGAAGGCAAGAGCTAAAAGAGAAGCACCAAAGCCGGTCCCGAGACCAAAAGAAAGGATGGTTTGGCGAGAAAAGAGAGCTTTGGCTACCTATCATGATTTTGATTTAGCAAGTTCTCTTTGCGAAGTCAAACCAGATGTAAACCTCTTACAGTTGATTAAATTATCTCCAGGAGTACGCAAGGAATTCAAGAAGATCCTGCGTATTGGGTATATTGTAGAACCTTTGGGCATAGCACGAGTAGGGGAAGATTGGTTTGATCATGCTGAAAAGAATTTCCCTAGGGTTCCAGCATACGTGGATGGAATATTAGTGGAGCATGCTATCGTAGACATTGGGTGCTCTGTCAATATCATGAGTAAAGAGTTGATGGAGAGGTTGGGTCTAGGTATCCAAAAAGATAGCTCCACCCTTCTTAGAATGGCTGATGATAGTCTAAGGCAACCAGAAGGTTGCATTACTAAAGTCCATGTTACAGTTGCAAGTGTAGAATGCTTCTTGGACTTTAGGGTAATAAGATTTGCAGGACGTCCTAGCTATCGAGTCTTGCTAGGTAGGCCTTGGATCTTACGGACAGACTGTCAAGTCGATATACCCGTCGGTCGAGTGGTTCTAGGTAGAGGTGCTAATCGAGTAATAGTCGATGCTTACCCTAAGTCTCCTCAGAGTAAGAGAGCTCCTTTATCCTCTATTGAATTAGAAACAGCAGATGATCCATCTGGTAGTGAGACATCATCTAGTGATGAATCTAGAGAGGGGTCCACTACAAAGGATATTTATCAGATAAATCTAAATTATCCGATAGAGCCACAAGATAGGATAAGAGACACGGACGTGATTGAGTTGGACCTTGGCACGCCGAATGATTTGCGGCCAATTAAATTAGGCTCCATGCTCAAATCAATAGAAAGGGAGGACTATGTGTCCTTGATTCAAGAATTCCGCGACATCTTTGCTTGGAGTTATGATGAGCTGAGAGGCATTCCTCCCACCCTGGCTGTTCATACTATTCCTGTAAAAGAAGGCAGTTGTCCTATGCATCAAAAAGTAAGGCGTATGCCTTTTGAATTGAGGGACGGGCTGTTTGAGGAGTTACAAAAGTTACGGAAAGCTGGTTTAATCTTCCCTGTACAGCACACGGAATGGTGTTCACCAATTGTTATTAGGAAGAAGAAAAACAACCAGATCCGACTATGTATAGATTTTAGAGAGCTGAATAAGCAGACGGTTAAGGATTACTACCCGTTGCCATTTATTGACCAGATTTTGGATCAATTAGCGGGTAGGAAAATATATTCGTTTATGGATTGCTTTGCAGGATACAACCATATGGCAATTGCAGAAGAGGACAAGTTGAAAACAACTTTCATTATTGTCTTTGGTACTTTTGCGTACCATGTGATGGCCTTTGGTTTGTGCAATGCACCTGGATCATGGCAACGAACAGTAGACAAGACCTTTGGTGACATCTCCCCAGATGAGTTGAAAGTATTTATCGATGACCTGGGGGCAGCCACTATAAGGGAAAGGATGTTGATTATTTTAAGAAAGTGCTTTGAGCGCTGTAGACAATTTTGTATCGCTCTTAACCCACGGAAGTGTGTCTTTGGAGTGCCTTATGGGCTATTGCTAGGCCATGTAGTCAGTTCAGTAGGGATCGCACAACTGACCCTTAAAAGATCAAGGTTATAGTCGCTATGAGTCCACCACGCACTCCTAAAGAGGTTCATAGCTTTCTCATCGATAGGATACTATTGGCGGTTTATAAATGCCTTGGCAGAAAGGACGTTACCATTAACGAACTTGTTATCCTTTAGCTATCTATTTGTATGGAGTGACCCTTGTAAGGTAGCTTTCGAGAATGTGAAACAGGAGCTAGTAAAAGCACCAGCTTTAAAAGCACCTAAAATAGATGAGGTATTTTACATATTTTCAACAGTTACCATGCATAGTATCAGCTGCTGTTTAGCCCAAATCTGGGAGGAAAAGTGGTATCATCTGATAGCTTTTTCTTGTCGAAAATTGGGCATATCAGAAATCAACTACACCTACATGGAGTGTTAGGATAGGGAAAAATAGGTCTATGGCTCTACTAGTTGATCTACAAGGAGTAGAATTTAAAAATAAGGTTAATCTTAATAAGATTAAACCTTATTATTTCTAAGTATGCTAACACAGAAAATGCAATGCATGTCCATGCTGGGGCTGTTTTGAGACCTACAAAAGAGCTTAAAGCTGGTTGATGGGGCAGTTAATTCCTTATTTGGAGCACCCATATCTAGAGCAGAGATATCATCAGGGGAAACTTATCTAATGGAGCAAAGGATATAAAGTGATTGAGCAAGAAGATGGAACCTTTGTGTGGGAGATCAAAGTCTTCTGCCATCACTGCTTACGAATGTTGACAAGTATCCCTGTTGAGTTTAATGAAGAAGGTGGGATGGAGCCGTCAGTTCACCCTCTAAACGTGCTAAATTTTGACTATCACAATTACAAATAGGGGAGTTCGTGATGGCAAGCTGTGTAAACCCATTGTGGACGTACACATTATATTTTGACGGAGCGTCCAGGGGCCCTAATAAAAAAGGGAGTGTTGGAGTAGTAATCCGAGATCCCTGACGTAGAGTCACGATGAAGTTAGCTGCTTATCTCGGGGTAGGATTCACTAACAACATGGCGGAGTATAAAGCCTTGATTATGGGACTGCATATTGCCAAGCAAGGTGGTATTCGACGGTTGTTAGTAAAAGGGGATTTCCAGTTGATCTTGAATCAGCTAGATGGGACATACACAGTGCAGAATCCCATCCTTTGTATGTATCATCGAACTGCCATGACCCTACCTGAGGAGTTTGAGAGAGTGTCTCTTCAGCTGATTCCACGTTACTGGAATCGGTTTGCGGATTCATTGGCAAATCTTGCCTATGAAGAAGACCTTTTCTTCAACTGTGGTCCTAGTTTGGATATTGCTATCAATAATGAGACAGGACCCGGTCGCTTGTGGGGAATGTTATCAGAGCATGCAATATATGGCAGGCAGTGGTTGATATGGGTGATTCAAAGAGTAGCCGAGACCCATCTACCGTTGTTATCCTGGACCCATAGGCTGATTAGACAACATGTTATGCGTACGCCTCTTGCTATATATGCAGGAGGGATGGGTCATAACCTTATGCATTTAGTTTAGGGCTGTGAGCACTATTTTTCCTCCTTGGAAAGGAGCATATTATTGTATATCTGTACCATTTCGGGGAGGGATGTGTAAGTGCTATTCTGTTTTATTTCGTTAGGCCAAGAGGGCCAATTAGTTTGGTAGAGAAATGCTTTATTTCATTAGGCCAAGAGGACCAGTTGTCAGTTTAGTACAGGTGCGGTTAATGGTTTCTTGTTTTAGTCCTATGCTAGACAGGTTCAAAGAAGAGCTTGAAAGGAGCCTATGTCGCACGGAAGCTTCTCGTGGCCCTATCCAAGTGATATCTCTCCTTTATGAGTAACATGTTTTTTCTGCTATATGTGTCTGTGTACTTGTAGGGGATTTTCTTTTCTTTATTCGAGACCGAAGTCCAAGGCATGAAGTCCCAGGTTTAGGTTAGGTCTGTCTGAGGGGAGCCGAGTAGTCAGTGCCTCCTGTAAAGACATTGTCAGGCATCAAAAGACATGTTTTAGAAGGCTGTTCTAGTGACCCTGTTCTGCTAGCCTGCTAGGCAGCCGTTCTAGGAGTTCTTGCTTAGTTGTGAGGCAATTAGAGAAGCCTGTCGAAGGAAAATGATGATGGTAGAGAGGAAAAAAAATCCTGAATATCTCAACTAAAATAAATATATACAAAGGTGTGTAAAAAGGGATTCTACCCCCTATAAAAATAGAATAGAAAAGAAAGGAAAATTTATACGCAGTTACTCATCGCCTTGCGGAGGCTTGGTAGGTACCTGGGGATGAGTCAGACCTGGGGCCGATGCCTTATCTTCCTAGGGGTGGCGTCTCGCTGGGAACAAAAGAAAGTAAGGAAGGTTGGAACGAAAATAAAAGTGAGCGTCAGAAAAGGATTAAGTGTCACCTTGCGAGGGCTTGGTAGGTTCTTGGGTACCAAGACAGGACCTAAGGCCGATGCCCTATTCTCCTTGGGTCACTACACGCTCAACTCCCTCCTTTTTACAAGCCTGAGTATGGGGGAAATAAAAACCTAAAAGCACAAATGTGTTAAAAAGAAAATACTTCTTGATCAGGCTATAGGAGTCCTCGCCTAGTAGGAGCTCCTCGTTGTATTGTCCTTAGTTAGGTAGGTAGTTCAGACCACCACTTAGGGCAACCTCTTTGATAGTTCTTTTTAGTTTGGCCGTGTTGGAGCAGTCGGTTAGTGACTAGCTTTGGACCTTCTATCAGATTATGCTAGGCCTACTCCTTGTGGATTTCATGCCTTGGTTTTGTCAAGCGGTAGGGTGAGTATTGTGTTGTGTTTTAATATGTATCTATTTTGTATCAGCTTGATGCTTCCTTTGGTTGTTCTATGCAGATCTGTTGTGGGATTCGACGGGCTGAGTCGCCCTATCCCATGGTCGCCAATGAGAGTGGAGTTTTGAGCCTGGGATGTGCCTAAAATTTGCCAAAAAATCCGAAATTTAGGGAAAAAATATTTAACATCGAAGGCGACGACTGCAGCTAGGACGATTTTAAGCACCAAGTGAAAGATGACTTTTAAAAGGCGCCTGAGCGACACTTGCCGATTTTGGATAATTTTTTCGACTGCCGTACGGGATGTTAGGAGTTGCCAGTCAGTGCGGGATGCCGAGACGGATGTGCGGGATTTTTCAGAGGCTGAAACGGAGGCCGGACGAGAAAGATGCCAAAACTTGGCCAAGATTTGAAAAGGTAGACATTGAGAGGAACAAAGGGGGGGTGCCCTTTGGGATTTAAACCCCCCCCCCCCCCCCCCCCCCTTCATTTTTGATGAAAAAGAACGTGAAGAAGCATGGAGAGAATGGCGTGAAGATGTAGGCACAAATTTCGCTCCCCCTCATGGATCTTGAATTCGGAGGCTGCAAGTACTCCATGCAACCGACATTGGGCCTCAACTTCTCCCTCTTGGCTGACTCTATCACCGGTCTTCATGCGAGATATGGCTGTCTAGATGAAGAGATCAAAATCTAGTCTTTCTCTCTCCTCCCTCTCTCTCCCCCCTATGGGCTGTTCATGTGCACCATCTTGAAGGAGGAACCGAGAAGGGAGAATGAAGGAAATGGTGGTGGAGATTGATGGAGATGCTGAAGGTTGATGTACAGCATTGGATTGAGAGCAATGGAGGCTCCGTTTGGGCTGGTTATGCAGTCATTCAAGGCATCTCGGGTTTTTTTTTGTTGGCTATGCAGTCATTCAAGGCGTCTCGGGTTTTGTAAAAACATGGTATGACCATTTTTATGAAGAAAATGAAGGATTTTTTATACTTTATGATGATGATAATGATATTTTTATTGGATGAAATTTTGTTTGTGTGCTGATTGCATCATGATTAATTGTTGTGTATCAGAAAATTTTGATTTTGCAATGACTTACATGCTCTATTTAATTCCCGAAAACCCGAAATGCGGTCTTTAAGCAGTAAAATTGTGGTTTTTCCGTTTCGGGTGGGTGAAAGGTGTTCCCATGGGGGAAAAATGGAAGATAAATTGAATGTTAGTATGCTGAAGTGATTGGAACAATAAAAATCAAAAATATCATATTTTATTGCCAAATAAATCAAGAAAATGGGGAAAATAAGGGGAAAAATAGAAATACGTCTTGGAAAAATAAGGAAAAATATAATGATTGCTTGTGGATGTATGGTAGTGGCAAAGCATGAGGTTTAGCCTCAGTTTGCCCTATCTCCTTGTCAAAGTTTGTGATTTATTGCTTTTTATACATCAAAACATGCCAAAATGAACCTCTACACCTATGCAACGAAAGCAATACCTAAACGTAGGGGGTTGGGATGTTTGAATGGTGTGATTTGCGTGCTGATTGTTGCTGATTTTCTGATGCATATCGTGACATACAGTTGTTGTATTTTAATTAAGAGGATAGTAGCATGAGTGTTGTCTCGGTGCTATCCTTACATCGTTGCAACGAGTTAGTGAATAAGCATTGGAAAGCCTGGTTGTGCACAACACGTGTCTGATTGAAAATTATGTTTGAGCACTTTAGGATCATTCACATTTGCATGTGCATGTAAACCATGGTATTGGAATAAAAGGTCTGGATGCATAACACCTGTTTTCAATGACAATGACCCACGTTTGAGTGTGGAAAGACATCCTAAGTCATAGGATAGACGTTCGTTTCTTGGGGGGATTATTTGGTAAGGACACATGGTATCTCTTGGAATACTTTCGAAATGAAAGAGTGGAGTTTATTCGTTTGTTTTATATGTTGAGCAGCGCATCAAGGGGCTAATCCCTGCGATGTAGGAGAGCTACAGGGGGGCTGTGGTGATTCCACCAAGAGGTTGCCTCCCATGTATGTGATTATTGTGGCATTTATTGCCAATGTGTAAGGGTTCTCCCTCTGAGGAGTTTATAGAAAGGGAAACGTTGGACTACAAAACTATAAACGCATGGATTAAGCTCTAGGACAGTTCATCCTTTGGCAGAAGATAGACTCTCCTGGCCGGCAAGGCCGTGAGGGTGTGTTTGTCTGTTATGAGCATGAGGTCCGGCTAGTGCCATAGCCAGTGCCGGCCCATTTGAGGTCCCATTAGTGACGAAAATGCTGGTGAATTCACATGTTTCCTCATAGAGCACAGAAATTGCCTCATGAAACATTACACATAACAGTTTATAACTTTCTAACCAGACATCGGATCGCCAAGCTTCAAAAAGGAAAGTTGTAGCTCTCTTTCCAATCTATAATTCTTTAAACAAGTCAGAGTCAAATTCCTTGATCTGCTGCCCTGAAACATCTCTACACAGTCTGCACTCGTAAATTCCTACATGCTCTATACAGCAAACACAACTACTCTGTTCCAAAAGTACAATCTTGCATTGATGAAGAGTCACAGGAGCTTCGAACTTTACAAACTCTGGTCTATTACTTTCTTAGCTACAAATCCTTTCAGATTTCCACTAATTTCAGTCTATGCATTCAACACCTGCCCATAATACATATTCCCTGCTACATTCCCAGTTTCAAATGTATAGACCCTCCACTTCCATTCTTCTCTGGTGCTGACGGGAAGCCTCACTCAATAACTAACAAACGTCATTCTCAGCATGATGAAGAACCGTCCTCTTTTGTCTTTCACTCATATCCATACACCAGAACTGCTCTGCAAACTCTCTGCCCCACAAAGCAGTAGAAGAAAACAACACAAAAGAAGACTCTTACTATCATCTGAAAACTGAGAGAAAAATATTCAACGTCGAAGGCGGTGGCTCTAGCTAGGACGATTTTAAGCGTCAAGTGCTTTAAAGGCGCCCGAGCGATACTTGTTGATTTTTGATAATTTTTTAGACTGTCATGCGGGTTGTCAGGAGTTGCTAGCCAATGCGGGATGTCAAGCCGAATGCACAAAAATTTACAGTACTTGATTTGGACACTGGATGGGGAAATGGCCAACAAATGGGCAAGATTTGAAGGGGTGGACCAAAGTCTGGCAAGTGGTCATGACCTTTGGGGAGGGGAGAGGGGAGGGATGTAACATTTGGGTGTAGCATGAAATCGTGGCATTCTTGAGGAAGAAAAAACGTGGAGAAGATCACGCCAGAATGGCGCCGAAAATTGAGCCCCATTGTTGATCATGGATTCTCTAGCCTGTGAGCAACCACCCCCAATGATTATGGGGCTTGATTCCCTCTTGGATGCTGACTCTATCGCTGCCTCTCACCCATCAAATGGTGGCTTGGATGGAGATCTTTGATTTTAGTCTTTCTCTCTCCTCCCTCTCTCTCCCTTAAGGGGCTCTTCTTGTGTGGAAGAAGACAATGAAGAATGGTGGAGGAAAGCTTGTCCGGATGAGACCGGATTGCTTCCAAATGGATGAAGACATGAAGAGTCCTGTTCTTGAAGATGCTGAGCATTAAATGCATGCTGGAAATCAATCCCATAATCAAGACTAAGAAACCGAGATCTGAAAATAAGCGATAATGCTATTTTTATGAAGAAAATTGATCTTTTTATGCTATTTGCTTTATGAAATCTTGTTCATATGGGATGAAAGTTCATTATGACATTGTTTGCCATGAGTTTCAACTGTTTGCAACCTGAAAATCAGAAAATATAAGGCTACATGGCCGGAATTAGTGTTAAAATACATGAAAACGCGCATTTTAAGGGTAAAATTGGGTTTTTTGCTACATAAATGAGAAAAATGATATGTCACACCAACTAAATCTGAGTTTTTTCTGTCAATGAACCTAAGGGCCACAGCCCACAATCAATTTTCATTTTCAGTCATTATTTATTAAAGAAAAATAGGGGAAAATGCCAAAAAATGGAGAAAAATGGGTTTAAAATTAGGAAAAAATGAAAAATGGGATGAGAAAAATTAGGGAAAATTGTATCTATGTTTGTGCAATGTATAACGATGGCAAAGCATGGAGGTTGGCCTCGGTTTGTCCCCGTTTCTATGTTTTGTGTGTATTTATTGTTCTTTTAAAAGAGAAAAATGCATAGAAACCCTATCTAACCAATCAATGATGCAAAATGCTAGGAGTTGGATGAAGAGGGGCTGAAACATTGAAAGATAAAGAAAAGATTTGATTTATGCATTGCATTTGGCATATAGGAAATGGTTTAAATAAAGAGGATGGTAGCATGAGCATGTGGCTCGGTGCCTCCTTTCAACACAGCACACGCTAGTAAAATTCATGGAAAGAATGTTTTATGCACTATGCACGATGCTGATTTTTCTTTTGTCTGAGCACATAGCCATACACGATTTGCATTTTGCGCAATAATTAAAAGGTATCAGAAAAACCTCCTGGATGCATGGCACCTGTCTTCCTTAGCTTGTGACCAACGATGAGCGTGAGAGGATGTCCTAAGTTGTAGGTTAGCCATTGGGTCCTAAGGGGAAATTGTAGTGAGGAATGGTACATCTTGGAACGTAAAATATTGGTACGTTGAGAGGAGTTTATGCTCGTATGTGTTATATGTTTAGCAACGCATCAAAGGGCCAATCCCTGAGATGTAGGAGAGCTGCAGTGGGGCTCCGACTATTAGTCGGTGGAGTGCCTCCCTATGTGCGTGTGATGAGGCGTTATGCCTATGTACTTTGGGATCTCCCTCTGAGGAGTTTAAGGGAAATGTTGGGCTATAAACTATAAATGCATGAATTAAGCTTTAGGGCAGTTTGTCCTTCAGCATTAGATTGACGTTCCTGGTCCGCGAGGCCGTGAGGGTGTTTGTGTGTCATGAGCATAAGGTCCGGCTAGTGCTATAGCCAGTGCTAGCCCATTTTAGGTCCCATCAGCGGTGCGTCTACCAAGAGCCACTTATAAGTGGTGGTTTTTGGATCCGAGGTTTCTAGGGACCAAAAGGAAGTTGGTTTATGTCCTCTGACAAGGACCGTCAAGCCGAAATCTAGAAAGCAGAATGTGCTAAGAGGGCTAGATGGTGGTTAGAGATCGTAAGCCGTTATTCTCCTCAAAGGAGTAGCCCAGTACGTATACGAAGCAGTGGTCTTAGTCACCCAACTGCTCCACATATTCCGTTAGGTGCAAGAGGAAGCGTAAGTTCTTCCCCTCCTCCACCAAGTCTACCGACTTCAAGTGGGGGTGTGAATCCGTCACTTCATGCTCCTACTGCTAATCCGACTGTCACCATGGCACAACCTATTGCAATTCCTGCAGGGACGTCGGATTTACCCGCCTTAGGAGTTCCCTTGCCCATTTTTAATGGGTTAGCCGAAGAGAATGAAGAATTTCACATTTGTGAATTTCAAAGATTGATGTTCAATTATCGCATCCAAGACGAGGGACATCTTATGATTTTCTTCAATATGACATTAAAAGGAATGGCTGCGGTATGGTATCACAGCATAGAGTCTGGAACCATAACCACCATTGATCAATTCTATGCAGCTTTCCGAGCGGAATGTAACGCGCCAAGATCCTCACGAGAATGTGAAAGCATATGCCAAGAAGTTGAAGGAAGTATTTCGTAAGTTGCAAACTTATAATCCCATTCCGCCGGCTGCCCAATTGCAATACTTTTTGCATGGGTTGGATTTTAATATCCAAGTACAATTGAGTAGTGTGGCCTTGGCAGACATAGACACCGCTATTACGCGGGCAGAGGGAGTAGAAGCACGATTACAAACAGCCTACTTCTCTCGAATAAATGTTAATGGGGGTTTAGTACCTGGCAGCAATCCATCATTGACAAATGGAAGTCAAGGGATGCCTATGACTAACCCTATTGGGAGAGGGAGTGTGGTTTCAAATGTACATTTACTACCGGCTCCTCCCAGTGTGACCATGCCTATGGCAAGTCAGTTGGCTCCACCAAATGTGGGAGGCCAAGTTTCAAATTCTAATGTTGTTCCTGTGGGTCAACAACCAATGCCAAATTAGATTGTTAGGCCAATGGAATGACGGGTTGACGATCAAGGCTATGAGTCGAGTGCATCTAATGTCCTTGGCGAAGTTAAGGACATGATGAAGTATTATACCGATATGATTTTCGAACAATATCGACAAATAGCTGTCGACGTTAATTTCTTAAAGAAGCAACAAAATCTGATAGGGAGTCGACGCCCTGAAGAGGGTGGACCCTCTAGATTCAGTTGTAAATGGTATGGTGGACAGCACTTCCCCAGAAACTGTCCAAATGTGAAATGTGGCATTTGTGGGAATTCGGGCCATTTAGCTGCTACCTGTTGGAGTAAGATTGGTTCTCTCCAATAAGAGAGTAAACAACCGGGCCCAGTGAATCATAGAGCGCAAGGAAATAACTTGTAGCAGAATGATGCACCAAGACAAATATTGCAGAGGGGAAAAACAACTATAGAAGAGTTGCCACAAGGCAACGGAGTCAGCCTTATTGAGGCTGTACGAGTCAATGATGCTGAAACCTCTAACTTAAGAGCCGTGACAAGAGGCCAAAAGGCTAAAGAGGTTGACAAAGATAAGGAAAAACCAGTTGAGGCAAACCCTAAACAAGGGGATAAGGGGATGCAGGTCCAGAATCCTAGTATAGAAGAGGGATCGCTAAGGCCGATTGACAAGAAAGGCGACCTTAAGAAGGATGAGGAAGTGCCAAGAAAGAAGGCAAGAGCTAAGAAAGAAGCACCGAAACCGGTCCAAAGACCCAAAGAGAGGATGGTTTGGCGAGAAAAGAGAGATTTGGCTACCTATCATGATTTTGATTTAGCAAGTTCCCTTTGTGAAGTTAAACCAGATGTGAACCTCTTGCAATTGATCAAATTATCTCCAGGAGTACCCAAGGAATTTAAGAAGATCCTGCGTATTGGGTATATTGTAGAACCCTTGGGCATAGCACGAGTAGGGGAAGATTGGTTTGACCATGCTGAAAAGAACTGCCCTAGGGTTCCAACTTATGTGGATGGAATATTGGTGGAACATGCTATTGTAGACACTGGATCCTCCGTCAATATCATGAGTTCAGAATTGATGGAGAGGTTGGGCCTAGGCATCCAAAAAGATAGCTCCACCCTTCTGAGAATGGCTGATGATAGTCTAAGACAACCAGAAGGTTGCGTTACTAAGGTCCATGTTACAGTTGCGAGTGTAGAATGCTTCTTGGACTTTAGGGTGATAAGATTTGCAGGACGTCCTAGCTATCGAGTCTTGCTAGGTAGGCCTTGGATCTTACGAACAAACTTTCAAGTCGATATACCCGCCGGTCGTGTGATTCTAGGTAGAGGTGCCAATCGAGTAATAGTCGATGCTTACCCTGAGTCTCCTCAAAGTGAGAGAGCTCCTTTATCTCCTACTGAATTAGAGACAGCAGATGATCCATCTGGTAGTGAGACATCATCCAGTGATAAATCTAAAGAGGGGTCCACTACAGAGGATAGCTATCAGATAACTCTAAATGAACCAATAGAGCCGCAAGATAGGATAAGAGATGCGGATGTGATTGAGTTGGACCTTGGCACACCGAATGATTCGCGGCCAATTAAATTAGGTTCCATGCTCAGTTCAGCAGAAAAGGAGGACTATGTGTCCTTGATTCAAGAATTCCGCGACATCTTTGCTTGGAGTTATGATGAGCTGAGAGGCATTCCTCCCACCCTAGCTGTTCATACTATTCCTGTAAAAGAAGGCAGTCGTCCTATGCATCAAAAAGTAAGGCGTATGCCTTTTGAATTGAGGGACGGGCTGTTTGAGGAGTTACAAAAGTTACGGAAAGCTGGTTTAATCTTCCCTGTACAGCACACGGAATGGTGTTTACCAATTGTTATTAGGAAGAAGAAAAACAACCAGATCCGACTATGTATAGATTTTAGAGAGCTGAATAAGCAGACGGTTAAGAATTACTACCCGTTGCCATTTATTGACCAGATTTTGGAACAATTAGCGGGTAGGGGGATATATTCATTCATGGATTGCTTTGCGGGATATAACCAGATGGCAATTGCAGAAGAAGACAAGTTGAAAACAACTTTTATTACTGTCTTTGGTACTTTTGCGTACCATGTGATGGCCTTTGGTTTATGCAATGCACCTGGATCGTGGCAACGAACAGCAGACAGGACCTTTGGTGACATCTCCCCAGATGAGTTGAAAGTATTTATTGATGACCTACGGGCAGCCACTGTAAGGGAAAGGATGTTGGTCATCTTAAGGAAATGCTTTGAGCGATGCAGACAATTTTGTATCGCTCTTAACCCACGGAAGTGTGTTTTTGGAGTACCTTATGGGTTATTGCTAGGCCATGTGGTCAGTTCAGTAGAGATAGCAACAACTGACCCTGAAAAGATCAAGGTCATAGTTGCTATGAGTCCATCACGCACTCGGAAAGAGGTTCATAGCTTTCTGTCGTCGATAGGATACTATTGGAGGTTTATAAATGCCTTGGCAAAAAGAACGTTGCCATTAACAAACTTATTATCCTTTAGCTATTCATTTGAGTGGAGCGACCCTTGTAAGGTAGCTTTCGAGGATGTGAAGCAGGAGCTAGTAAAAGCACCCATTTTAAAAGCACCTAAAAGAGGCAAGGTGTTCTACATATTTTCAGCAGCAACCATGCATAGTATCAGCTGCTGCTGTTTAGCCCAAATCTGGGAGAAAAAGTGGTATCATCCGATAGCCTTTGCTAGTCGGAAATTGGGCATTTCAGAGATCAATTATACCTACATGGAGAAGTTGTGTCTTGCGATGGTCTTTGGGACTAAGAAATTCAGGCACTACATCCTCTATGAAAAGGTAGTGTTCTATACGAAGGCGGAAGGACTTAGATTGCTTATGAATAAGCTGCAGCCGCCTGATCGTCTGGCAAAGTGGCTAATCACTTTGCAAGAGTTCGATTATGAGATTAAGAGTAAGCCACCGAGGTTGCAGGGTATTGTGGAATGCCTTGTGGATTTCGGGGAGCCGAAAGAGACTTTGCCTGAAGGAAGTGATATTGAGGAAATGTTTAAAATCGATACAACTTCTATCCCATCTTGGTATGCTGCTATTACGCATTATCTATCAACAGGAGAGACGGGAGCTGGTTTTTAAAAGTCTGAAAAGAGGAAAATCAAACAACAGGCATTGAAGTTTTCCTTGATCGCGGGGACACTATATCGGCAGGGTGTTGATGATATCTACCGTCGATGCGTGATGCCTGACAAGGTTCCTTTCATCTTGGAGGAGTGTCATGACTCTGCATGTGGAGGGCACTTTGCGGGACGGTTGACGGCGCAGAAAGCTTTAAGAGCTGGATATTGGTGGCCGTCCATCTTCCAAGATGCCTTTGAGTATGTGAAGCGATGTGATACCTGTCAAAGACATGACAGCCGAGAGAATAGGAAACGACCACTCACGCCTATTATGGCTATCCTTCCATTTGAGAAGTGGGGCATTGACTTTGTGGGTCCTATCACCCCGTCGTCTACTACTCAGAAGAGGTACATTATAGTAGCCACTGATTATTTTACAAAATGGTCAGAAGTGCAGGCGACGAGACAGGACAATGCAAAAGAGATTGCAAGTTTCCTTTTAGAGTAGATTATCTGCCGTTTCGGTCCCCCGAAGGAATTAGTGTCGGACCGTGGAACACATTTTTTGAATAAAGTGATCAAAAGCTTGACTGAAGCTTGGCAAATCAAGCATAATAAAGCGACCCCTTATAATCCGCAAGCAAATGGGCAAGTCGAAAGTACTAATAAGCAGCTTGTGGGTATCTTGTCTAAAATAGTCTCTGAGAAGAAACGAGACTGGGACAAGAAGTTGTATGTGGCAATATGGGCGTACAATACAACATTCAAGCGAGCTACCGGCCATACTCCATTTAAATTGGTTTATGGGGAAGAGTGTGTGTTACCCCTTGAAATCGAGTTGCCAACCATACGGTTTGCAATTAACCATTCTTTGGGAGATAAGGATTCCCTTTTTGAACGTTTCACGACTATAGCCCACCTGGATTAATTGAAATTGCAGAGCTTATTACACCAGGAGGTAGCTAAACGTTGGATGAAGCAGTTGCATGACCTTAAAGTGAAGAAATATACCTTTAAAAAAGGGTAATTAGTCCTCTACTATGATGCGCGTAGAGAGCTGTTTCCAGGGAAGCTGGAACCTAAATGGGATGGTCCCTATAAGATTGTCAGGTTAGGGAAAAATAGGTCTACGGCTCTATTAGGCTGATTTACAGGGAGTAGAGTTTAAAAATAAGGTTAATCTTAATAAGATGAAACCTTATTATTTCTAAGTATGCTAATACAAAGAAAATGCATTGCAGGTCCATGCTGGGGATGATTTGAGACCTGGAAAAGAGCTTTAAAGACGGTTGATGGGGCGGTTAATTCCTTATTTGGAGTACCCATATCTGGAGCAGAGATACCATCAGGGGAAACTCATCTGGTGGAGCAAAGGATACAAAGTGATTGAGCAAGAAGACGGAACCTTTGTGTGGGAGATCAAAGTCTTCTGCCATCACTGCTTACGACTCTTGACAAGTATCCCTGTTGAGTTCAATGAAGAAGGTGGGATGGAGCCATCAATTCATCCTCTCAACATGTTGAATTTTGACTATCATAATTACGAATCGAGGAGTTCGTGATGCAGGCTGTGTAAACCCATTGTGGACGTATACATTATATTTTGACGGAGCGTTTAAGGGGCCTAATAAAAAAGGGAGTGTTGGAGTAGTAATCCGAGATCCCCGACGTAGAGTTACGATGAAGTTAGCTGCTTATCTCGGGATAGGATCTACTAACAATATGGCAGAGTAAAAAGCCTTGATTATGGGACTGCATATTGCCAAACAAGGTGGTATTTGTTGGTTGTTACTAAAAGGGGATTCCCAGTTGATCCTAAATCAGCTAGATGGGACATACACAGTGCGGAATCCCATTCTTTGTATGTATCATCGGACTGCTATGACCCTACTTGAAGAGTTTGAGAGAGTGTCTTTTCAGCTAATTCCACGTTACTGGAATCAGTTTGCGGATTCAATGGAAAATCTTGCTTATGAGGAAGACCTCTTCTTCAATTGTGGTCCTAGTTTGGATATTGTGATCAATAATGAAACAGGACCCGGTCGCTTGTGGGAATGTTATCAGAGCATGCAATATATGGCAGATGATGGTTGATATGGGTGATGCAAAGAGTAGCCGCGACCAATCTACCGTTGTTATCTTGGACCCATAGGTTGATTAGACAACATATTATGTGTACGCCTCTTGCTATATATGCAGGAGGGATGGGTCATAACCTTATGCATTTAGTTTAGGGCTACGAGCCCTATGTTTTCCTCCTTGGAAAGGAGCTTATTATTGTATATATGTGCTATTCCAGGGAAGGATGTGTAGGTGCTATTCTGTTTTATTTCGTTAGGCCAAGAGGGCCAGTTTTGCGAGGTGTTATTGCTTTATTTTGTTAGGCCACGAGGGCCAATCAAGTTTTGTAGTGAAGTGCTTTAGTTCATTAGGCCAAGAGGGCCAGTTGTCTGTTTAGTGCAGGTACGGTTAATGGTTTCTTGTTTTAGTTTTGTGCTAGACAGGTTCGAAAGAAGAGCTTGGAAGGAGCCTTTTGTTGCGTGGACGCTTCTCGTGGCCCTATCCAGGTGATATCTTTCCTTTATGAGTACTGTGGTTTTTATACTATATGTGTTTGTGTACTTGTTAAGGGGTTTTTCATTTCTTGTTGGGGACCGACGTCCAAGGCATGAAATCCCGAGGTTTAGGTTCAGTATGTTTGAGGGAGGTCTAAGTAGTCGTTGCCTCCTGTAAAGACATTGCCCGACATCAAAATACCTGTTTTAGAAGGGAGTTCTAGTGACCCTATTCTGCTAGCCTGCTAGGCAGCCGTTCTAGGAGTTCTTGTTAGTTGTGAGGCAGTTAGAGAAGCCTGCCAGAAGAATAAATAATGATGATAAAGGAAAAGAAACCCTGAATATATCAAAAGAAAGTTGCTATATACAGAGGTGTGTAAAAAGGGGTTCTAACCCCTATCAAAATAGGAAAAAAAGAAGGGAAATTTATGAGCAGTTGATCATCGCCTACCGGAAGGCCTGGTAGGTTCCTGGGGACGAGTCAGACCTGGGGCCGATGCCTTGTCTTCCTAGGGGTGGCATCTTGCTGGAAAAGAAGAAAGTCAGGAAGGTTGGAGTGAAAATAAAAGTGAGCATCAAAAAAGGATTAAGTGTTGCCTTGCAAGGGCTTGGTAGGTTCTTGGGTAGCGAGACAGGTCCTAAGGCCGATGCCTTGTTCTCCTTGGGTCATTACGCTCAGCTCCCTCCTTTTTACACGCCCGAGTATGGAAAATAAAAACCCTAAAAGAAGAAATGTACTAAAAGAAAATACTTCTTGATCAGGCTATAGGAGTCCTCGCCTAGTAGGAGTTCCTGTTTGTGTTGTCCTTAGTTAGGTAGGTAGTTCAGACCACCACTTAGGGCAACCTCTTAGATAGTTCTTTTTAGTTTGGCCGTGTTGGAGCAGTCGGTTAATGACTAGCTTCGGATCTTTTATCAGATTATGCTAGGCCTACTCCTTGAGGATTTCATGCCTTGGTTCTGTCAGGGGGTAGGGTGAGCGTTGTGCTATGTTTAGTATGTATCTATTTTGTATCAGCTTGATGCTTCCTTTGGTTGTTTTGTGCAAATTTACTGTAGCATTCAACGGGCTGAGTCGCCCTATCTCATGGTCGCCAATGAGAGCGGAGTTTTGATGCTGAGAAGTGCTTAAAAATATCCAAAAATTACGAATATCAAGGGAAAAATATTCAACGTCGAAGGCGGCGGCTCCAACTAGGACGATTTTAAGCATCAAGTGCTTTAAAGGCACCCGAGCGACACTTGTTGATTTTTGATAATTTTTCAGACTATCGTGCGGGTTGTTAGGAGTTGCCGGCCAATGCAAGATGTCAAGCTGGATGCGCAAAAATTTACAGCACTCGATTTGGACACCGGACAGGGAAATGGCCAACAAATGGGCAAGATTTGAAGAGGTGGACCAAAGTTTGACAAGTGGTCATGACCTTTGGGGGGGGGAGACGTAACATTTGGGTGTAGCATGAAATCATGGCATTCTTGAGGAAGAAAAAACGTGGAGAAGATCACACCAGAATGGCATCGAAAATTGCACCCCATTGTTGATCATGGATTCTCCAGCCTGTGAGCAACCACCCCCCATGATTATGGGGCTTGATTCCCTCCTGGATGCTGACTCTATCGCCGCCTCTCGCCCGTCAAATGGTGGCCTGGATGGAGATCTCTGATTTTAGTCTTTCTCTCTCCTCCCTCTCTCTCCCTTAAGGGGTTGTTCTTGTGTGGAAGAAGACAATGAAGAATGGTGGAGGAAAGCTTGTCCGGATGAGATCGGATTGCTTCCGGATGGATGAAGATATGAAGAGTGATGTTCTTGAAGATGCTGATCATTAAATGCATGCTGGAAATCAATCCCGTAATCAAGACCAAGAAATCGAGATCTGAAAATAAGCGGTAATGCTATTTTTATGAAGAAAATTGATCTTTTTATACTATTTGCTTTATGAAATCTCTCTCTCCTCCCTCTCTCTCCCTTAAGGGGTTATTCTTGTGTGGAAGAAGACAATGAAGAATGGTGGAGGAAAGCTTGTCCGGATGAGATCGGATTGCTTCCGGATGGATGAAGACATGAAGAGTGATGTTCTTGAAGATGCTGATCATTAAATGCATGCTGGAAATCAGTCCCGTAATCAAGACCAAGAAATCGAGATCTGAAAATAAGCGGTAATGCTATTTTTATGAAGAAAATTGATCTTTTTATGCTATTTGCTTTATGAAATCTTGTTCATATGGGATGAAAGTTCATTATGACATTGTTTGCCATGAGTTTCAACTATTTGCAACTTGAAAATCAGAAAATATAAGGCTATATGGCTGGAATTAGTGTTAAAATACATGAAAACGCGCATTTTAAGTGTAAAAATGGATTTTTTGCTATAATGAGAAAAATGATATGTTACACCAACTAAATCTGAGTTTTTTCTTTCAATGAACCTAAGGGCCATAGCCCACAATCAATTTTCATTTTCAGTCATTATTTATTTTAAAAAATAGAGAAAATGCCAAAAAAGAAAAAAATTGGATTTAAAATTAGGAAAAAATAAAAATGGACTGAGAAAAATTAGGGAAAATTATATCTATGTTTGTGCAATGTATAACGATGGCAAAGCATGGAGGTTGGCCTTGGTTTGTCCCCGTTTCTATGTTTTGTGTGTATTTATTGTTCTTTTAAAAGGGAAAAATGTATAGAAACCCTATCTAACCGATCAATGATGCAAAATGCTAGGAGTTAGATGAAGAGGGGCTGAAACATTGAAAGATAAAGAAAAGATTTGATTTATGCATTGCATTTGGCATATAGAAAACGGTTTAAATAAAGAGGATGGTAGCATGAGCATGTGGCTCGGTGCCTCCTTTCAACGCAGCACGCGCTAGTAAAATTCATGGAAAGAATGCTTTATGCACTATGTACGATGCTGATTTTTCTTTTGTCCGAGCACATAGCCATACACAATTTGCATTAAGCACAATAATTAAAAGGTATCAGAAAAACCTCTTGGATGCATGGCACCTGTCTTCCTTAGGTTGTGACCAACGATGAGCGTGAGAGGATGTCCTAAGCTATAGGTTAGCCATTGGGTCCTAAGGGGAAATTGTAGTGAGGAATGATACATCCTAGAACGTAAAATATTGGTACCTTGAAAGGAGTTTGTGCTCATATGTGTTATATGCTTAATAGCGCATCAAAGGGCCAATCCCTGAGATGTAGGAGAGCTGCAGTGGGGCTCCGACTATTAGTAGGTGGAGTGCCTCCCCATGTCCGTGTGACGAGGCATTATGCCTATGTACTTTGGGATCTCCCTCTGAGGAGTTTAAGGGAAATGTTGGACTATAAACTATAAATGCATGAATTAAGCTTTAGGGCAGTTTGTCCTTCAGCATTAGATTGACGCTCCTGGTCCACGAGGCCGTGAGGGTGTTTGTGTGTCATGAGCATGAGGTCCGGCTAGTGCTATAGCTAGTGCTGGCCCATTTCAGACTCTCTCTCTCTCTCTCTCTCTCTCTCTCTCTCTCTCTCTCTCTCTCTCTCTCTCTCTCTCTCTCTCTCTCTCTCTCTCTCTCTCTCTCTCTCTCTCTCTTGTTGTGTTGTGTCAAACACTTCTCCTCCCTTCTTCCAAAAAACTATTCACTTTTTTTGCTTTTTCCCTCAAGTGGCCCCTTGCTTCCCCTTAATTGCTAGATGGCAAACATACCCCTTGCCACATAAAATTCCACTCAGGGACTCAAAATCAGAAATGAGAACACGTTTCCTTCTCTTCCTGCATGAAGCGCGTGTCTAAAAATTGAAATATCTCAACCATGTGTCAAACATGCATGATACCACTTGGGATTTCCATTTATCAACCCGACTCCCGCTACGGGTACGTGTTAGAAAGACAAAAATATAATATTTGCATGTGTTACCCCACTTGAATTCATGAAGTATCATGTCCCCGGTTGCTCATTTTTTCACTCACCATGATAAGCCACCCCCTGTTTTGGAACACAGTGTGAACAAACCTTTATTAAAAGCTTCAAAAACATTGTACAAAGACAAACACCTTTTTTTGAAAATCTACTTCATAGAGCACTGCACAGAATAACTCATAACTTTCTAACCAAACATCGGATCGCCAAGCTTCAAAAAAGGAAAGTTGTAGCTCTCTTTCCAATCTATAAATCTTTAGAATAATTCAAAGTCAAATTCCTTGATTTGTTGCCCTTAAACAGCTCTACACAGTCTGTAGTCATAAATTCCTGCATGCAGTCTACTTCAGACATCAACCTTCCAAAGACCATAACTCTCACATTCTTGCTCGATCGATCAACACCAAACTTGACAGAGACCTTTAGTAGGTGTCAAAGCACACTTTTAATATGCTGTCCATCATTTACCACCATCTAATCAACACTAGATTTTAGAAAACTAAATCGGCCCCAAACAGCAAACTCGAAGCAACCTACTTTATGTATAGTAAGTGCATTGCCTACATCCTCTTTATTTACAGGATTCTGCAGATATATTTCTTTAGACGGAACCCATTGATTCTACTATTGTGAACAATCCCATCTGAATCTTGTAGCAAGTAAGTGCCATTTTCAAACTTTTGCTTCATGAGGAAAGGTCCTTCCCATCTAACTCGAAACTTCGTTTGAAAAGTAGAGTCCAAGCTACTCTCATATCTCATAACCAGCACTCCCTCTTCAAGATTCTTCTTCTTCAAATGTGTATTAAACCATTCCTTTCTCTTCACAATCCATTTTTCATAACAATTCATTGCTTGTTGCCTATCCAATTGTAGGGTATGCAAGTTCAATCCTCTATCAATTCCCAATTTTGTTTGATCTAACTGATGCTTTCTTACAAACTCCATCGTAGGGAACATGACATTCATAGGTAATAAAGCATCTTGACCATATACTAACTAAAAAGAAGTGAATCATGTACTTATCTTCTACATTGTTCTACAAGCCCACAAAGCTTGATGTAGATAATTGTCCCAATCTTTAGGATGATCTTCCACCATCTTAAAGAGAATATTTTGTAACGTTCCATTGGATGCTTCTACTAGTCCATTACACTAAGGGTAATAAGGAGTAGTAAATCTGTGTTTCAAATCTAGTTTCTTTAAATCTCTCAATAGCTTATTTCTGAAGCCAGGACCTTGATCTGTCACTATTTCTAGTGGTATTCCAAATCTGCAGCATATGTCCTCCATGAGGAACTAAGTTACATCTTCTTTCTTGCAATTTCTTGTAGCCTTAGCTTCAGGCCATTTGGTCATAAAATCAACTGCAGTAATGATGTAAGACTTTCCTATTTTTGTACCAGGCAAAGGTTCAATCAAACCCCACTTCTCAAACGATCCATAGGCAACAATGGCTTTAGCACTAGATTAGTACCCTTTTTGCATATGACTGGCAAGCATGGCAACTTTTACTCCAATGAGCAACATCAACACTTAGATTAGGCCAAGTAAGTCCTGCTAGCAGAATTTTCCTTTTGGTATGCTCAAAACCAAAATGGCCACCACATGCTTCCTCATGACAGGAAGACAAACAATTAGGAATCTCAGAACTATCCAGTACCTTTCTTAGTACATTATCAATCCCCTTCATGTACAACTAATCATTTATGAGCACATATGCCCTGGCCATTCTAACAATGGCATACCTTTTGTATTTATCAGTCAATGACTTTAACTCCCCAGTTTTTAAAAACTCTTCAATCAGGTGAAGGCTCTCCCTACCCTCATATCTAGGATTATCCACCCTCATTGCTGTAACATATTGAGAAAGAGCATTTTCAGCCAATTCATGAGCTCTATGGTTTTTCTCCCTACCAATATGCCGAATTTCAAATTTTTGCAGCTGCCTCATGAGGCCTTTTATCCTAAACAGCCAGTCCTTCAAAATATCTTTATTGGCTTTCCAAATGTTTTGAACCTGTCTGACCACCAACATATCATCTCCTTTTGCAACTATCTTCTTGTATCCCAAGTGAATACACTATTAACCGTCAAACAAATAAGGTGAAAAATCTAGAAAAGATAAAGGAGAAGACAAAGGCCAAGGCAAAGTCAAACAGAAGACAAAGGCGTGCTAAGAAAAATCTAGAAACACAAGAAGCGCATAAAAGTCCTAAATAAGGGAAAAGGCGCACAAGGAAAAGCGCAAGTCAATATTTTTGTAAAAGAGCGCAAGCGCATCGTGATTTAATTTAAGGAGCGTCGGGCTCTCACCCATGCATTTTGTAAATATAGACGGGCGGTGGAACAGAAGCTAGGAAGATAGAAGGACAATGGGAAAAAGGGCCTAGGCCACGGCCGGCCATGTAAAAAAGGGGATAAGGGGATGACCGCCCAAAAGAGATTTAGGTTTTTGTATATAAAGGTGAAAAGTGAATGAGAAGCTCATTCTTGTGTGTGGCCAAAGCTTCTTCTTCTTCTTTTCTTGTTTCTTGCCTTCTTGCTTGTGCTTGAGTGAGGGATTGAGGGAGTGTGAGGGAGTGAAGGAGTGAGTGTGTGAGAGTGAGGGATCGTGGAAAAGAAGCTCCCCATCTTCTCTCTTCTTCTTCTCTTCTCTTCTCTTTTCTCGCGCGGCTATGGAGGATGGAGCTTGACGGAGAAGGCTTGAGCTTGCTTGAGCTTGCCGCAAGGATTTTGGAGTTATCGGAGTGCAAGAGAGAGGAGGGAACTCGATCGAGCATCAAGGTAAGCTCACTACACCCGTAAGGTAGGCATTGCACATCAGCTATGTGAGAGGTAGCCATGGCCGCTCAACTTGAAATGCTTGATCAATAAGCGGACCGTAGGTCTCGAGGTAGAGCTTTGTAGCTCCCCTTCATTTTGGTTCCATTGTTGGGACCGACGAAATCGAGCCTTGAGTGCCACACGCATCGAATTGAGCATAGAAGTAGGGTTTGCAGCCCGAACTAGTGCTCGAGATAGTTAGGAGATTTAGGAGGTTTTAATCCTTGGAGCAAGTAAGTATTTTGATTTGTTGTTAAATATTAGAGTAGGACCATCCATCTCCATCTCTGTTTTTTATTTCTGTTGCATTAGGTTAAGATTAGGATAGGAAAAAGAAGGAAAACAGAAAGGGTTCTGCCTGCTACTGGAAACAGGGAAATAGGGGCACAAATTCAAATTTTTGGTTGGAAGAGTGTGAGGGATTAGCTTCTAAGGTTACAACAGGCTGGGATGGGGCAATAAGAGGCCAAGGGAACCAGGAAATACCACATTTGACATTCTGCTTTGTGAGAGAGAGTGAGCTTGAGAGCCAGGGAGAGAGAGAGAGAGAGAGAGAGCTGCAGGGAGATCCTTGGAGTGCCATTCGATTCGACCATGCTCTAGGTGCTTGCTTCAGCCCATAGAGTGCCTTCTTTAACCTGCACACATATATGGGATGCTCTAAATCCTCATAACCTGCTGGCTGCTCCATATAAACTTCTTCTTGCAATTCACCAAGCAAGAAGGCATTCTTAACATCCATTTGCTGCAAACTCCAACCTTTGGCTGCTGCCAAGGCAATCACACACCTAACAGTTGCCATCCTAGCAACTGGACTGAATGTCTCTTCATAATCTATGCCATATGTTTGAGCATAGCCTTTTGCAACCAGCCTAGCCTTATACCTACTAACTGAACCATCTACATTATGCTTGACTTTGTAAACCCACTTACAACCAATAGCTTTCTTACCCTTAGGTAAGGGTACCAAATCCCAAGTCATATTGGCTTCTAATGCAGCCATCTCCTCATCCATTGCTGCATCCCAATGAGCATGACCAACAGCATCCTCAAAACAAGTGGGCTCAACATCCTCAACTAGTTTCACCATATAAGCATAATGGTGAGTTGCATAACCTTCAAAACCAAATCTTTTAACAGGGTATTTGACCCTGCTAGATCTTCGTACCACCGGATCACTCAATAGAGCCTTTATGTTACTATGAGCTCTCTGTACACCTGATGTCCTGACTGAAGGAATACCAAGCTCATTATCCAAACTCTCTGAACCACTAGAATCTCCATCAAATCCCAAATGACTGGTAGATGCATCATTACCATCCAACACTTTCTTCTTTCCTTTGTCCTTCTCTATAGCACTTATAGATCCACCTGAAGATGTGGAGCTACTCCTTAGTCTCCCAGAACAAGGGCTCATTGTAGGTGTAGTACCAGATGATGTTTCTAGTCCACTACGACTCCGTGATTCTTGTTTATCTTTCTACACATAGCTGTCCCGATCATTATCATCATCCAAAACATCACCAACAGCTGTATACCAACTTCCCATCTCATCAAAGATAACATCCCTGCTCACTCTAAACTCACCTGTGACAAGGTTATAACAACGATACCCTTTCTGCTCTAAAGAGTATCTAATAAAAACACATCACTCTTTTTCTTCATGAAGTATACCCGTAGCTTCCTTGAACATTCATCAATAAATGTGACAAAGTATTTGCCGCCACCAAGAGATACATTCTGTGTAGGCCTCCAGACATCTGTATGTTCTACATCAAGTATGTTTCTGCTCACTTCTCTATCATGCGAGAAGGGTTATCTCACCTGCTTACCAAACTGGCATGCTTCACAAACTTTATGCAATTCTGCAACTCTAAAAGAAGGCAACCCTGTAAGAAATCCTCTGGACTGCATTAATTTCAGCCTTTGCACATTTTCATGTCCAATACGTTTATGCCATATTTCAATATCTGCAACTACTCCTTTTCCTTTAGCATACATAACAACATCAATTGCAGGAATTCCAGCATCTAAAGTGAACATTCGGCCAACTCTACTTCCTTTTGCGACCAACCTGCACTTATCACTAAAGTCATCTACAAAACAACCTTTTGCATTGAATCGGACCTGCAACCCTTGCTCTACCATTTGGCCAATAGATACTAGATTCTTTGTAATTGATGGCACATGTAATACATCTGTCAAGACTCTTTGTCTAGCCATCATACAAGGACAAGGGAACCTTTCCAATGTGTGAAATTGGGTGGCATGAATCATCACCCATCTGCACATAACCTGGGTTTTGCAAGTCGTGCATCTCTCCAAACCATTCAACATGATTGGTCATATGATTAGATGCACCTGAATTGACATACCATACATAATCATGTGTCCCCCTTTCCTATAACTGCATTCATCATATGCTGCATAGCAAACAGACGCTCATTTTTGTCTTCATTCTGTTGTAAAGAGGATGCATAGTTCCCTTGCTACAATTTACCGCTGCGAATATCATCCTTCTTTGCATAGCAATGGGCTGCAATATGGCCTGTTTTGCCACAATAATGGAAAATAATAGCAGAATTGCTAGAACCTCTATTCTGCCATCCACCTCTTCCTCTAGAGCTCCCCCTGCCTCTAAAGTTTCCTCTGCCTCCAGAAACCTGCACTTCACCAAACTATTTATTGAACCTGTTTTGCTGGTTATCGCCAGCACGTCCCATACCACGGCTCTCAAAGAGGATCTACCACATCCCCTTCCTAAACTCGAGTAAAATGCTTGGACCTGTTCACCATTTCTTTCAGACGAATCACCCTGCATATTGATCTCTTTAGTAATCATGAGATAGATCAGCTCATCAAAATCTGGAAATGGCTTCCGTACATATACTGAAGTAACAAATGATTTCCATACCTTCTCATTGTTAAGGCCACTCAAAGTGGATAAAACCAAATCATCATCATCCGACATTGCATCAATCGCTACTAAAGCATCTGCAATGCTCCTTACCTTCAACACATACTCATTGACAAACATTTTCCCTTTCTTCAAGGCATTCAACTCTTGCTTGAGTTGAATCTTTCGTGCCTTTGTATTTACTGAAAACATGCTCTCAAAAATTGTCCAAGCTGCATGTGAACTTTCTGCATTCATGATATGTCCCAGCATAGTATTATCAATGACTGCAGATAACCAGTACATCACCCTTTTATCTTTTGCATTCCACTCTTTTCATGCTTTTAATTCATCTGCAATCGGAGGGATACCCAGCTCTGGCTCCTTTTCTTCACCTGAGACAAACTCATAAAGGCCCTTTCCAATGAGGAAGTTCGTCACACCAAACTTCCATGAAGGGTAGTTGTTCTTGTCGAGCTTCTCAATAATGGAATTTCCACTGTTCTTTGCCATTATCACAAACAAGGATACAACACAGCAAGCTAGTCTTCTGTAATCTTTCACAACACGTGCATAGCACTACGCCAAGCAACCTTTTTCACTGATTGCTAAATAGTACATGTAATCTGCAACCTATTTGCATATAAACCTTATGTTTGCTTCCTGCAAACACCTCAAAAATTACAGATTCGCAATCTGTAACCTGTGCACCCACTTTCAGTCAATATAACCGAAATCACAGTGTACCCTGAAACTATTGTCCACAACCTTGCGGCTCTAAAACGGCCTTAGACGCCCAAAATAATTGCAGCAAGTCCTAAATGGCTTATCTATAGAATATACAGTGATCTGCTTGCACACCAAATCTCACAGCAATCTGAGATTTTTGCTCGACCCTGCTTTCGATGCCTCCATAGGCACTATCTAAGAGAGAGAGTGGAAGAATGGGAGAGCTTCTTACCTATGGCTTGCTTACTCGAACCTTGCTTCTTCTCCTTCACTTTAGCCTTCAAAATCAGCCTCTCTCAGTGGCGCAGCTCTTATACCATGTCAACAATCGCGTGGTGGGGGGACTTGCTTGAGCTGTGGCACCAAATACACATTGTATACACAAAAGGAAGCTCACTCAAGAACACAAGAAGAGAGATGGAGGCCAAAACTTTTTCTTGCTGGTTTTTTCTTCTTCTTCCACACACTATACAATGTACACAAAGTATAGATAAGATACAATATAAAGGAAAGTGGCCTACTAAGTCAAACAGTGCATAATCGACTACACTAATCGACTGGTGCTATGTCTTTGCCAGCTGTAGGTAGGTGTAACAAACTAAATATAATAAGTGATAAGTCAGTGGCCATGTGAGTATCATAATGACCACCAACGTGCTAAGTGTAGACATGCAGACCCATCTACCCAGGCGGTCCATCATCAATATCCGCACATGTCGAGCTTGCCATCTCAACAATTTAGCCCTTAGAAGCCAAAACCAGACAGGATAATCGAGGATTCACCCGAGATAGCTAGACAATGAGCGAACTGAATTTAGAACTTCACTTGACTTTCGGCAACCAACCAACCAACCCTGAAGCAGAATAGAGAACGCAGCATGGACTTTCAGTAAGACCTTAGATCAGCTAGAACCTGCACTTAGAGCCATATCAGGCTATGAACGTGAGGGGAAGAGTGGAGTTTGCATTGAGCATTGCCTGCATCCACACCTCACTTTTGATTTTATCACCAAAGGTGCACTACAAGAAAAGAAAAAGCCTATTTTTGCACTGAGCACTAGAAAGCACGAAGCACAACTTGTGAATAATATTGACAACTACTTTCAATAACAATGAACTCATTAGGAGATATAATAACATCAAGGAACCCACTATTAGGAGAATATCCCAAAACATAGTTGGGTGCCTGAGAGCCCCGTAAGTAGCACCTTAAGAGGACACGAAGATCCAGAAGGCGACAACATAGAGGATCGGACGCTACCGAAGCTACTCAAATTGATCGACAACCTTGTGGAGCTGAAAGTGGGAGCAATGTCAGGATCACGAGGCAGACAAGGAGAGGACCGACTGGACTTGGGATAATTCCCAGTCTTAGTGCAGAAGTTAGTCAATGAGTACAACTTGTTGACTAAGATGGTAGTTCAGGGCAGACCAGTAGAGGAAGTGGTAGCAAGCCTAGAAGAGGAAAGAAAGGCGATTAGAAAGGCTGTAGAGAGCATAATTGCCTATAACCATGAGCAAAAGGCTAGGAAACTCCAACAAGATGTAGACATGTACGAGGCCCGACGTGTGCTAGCCTTGGCTGGTGCAGCCAAAGCAGGGCCAAATGCAGAGAGAATGAGCAGCAGAGGCTGACTTATAATTGAGTGAACTTGTAGCCAAGCAGCTCATGGACAATATGTCCGCTGAGCAGAGCGCAACAACCTTAGCCACCACATTACTCTCAGGATTAGGGGTTACGCAATGGGCAAAGGGGCAATCTAGAATCCCTATTGTAGCAAAGCAGCTAGATAAGTATGAACCTAGCAATGACCCATATAGCTTTGTGGAGAAATTTGAACAAGTTTGCGAAGCAAATGGTCTCATGGACCTTGCACAACGCTCTCAAGCTTTCGGTTTGTGCTTAGGTGATAAGGAGAGGATTTGGTACACTAGTCTAGATGCAACTGAGTGCACGAACTTTCCCCGTCTTAAGGACCTCTTTATCAAGAGATTCTTTGAGGCACGGTACTCTGACAATCTCATCGTCCGGTCGATGAATGTTAGTCAAAGGAAAAAGGAAGACATAAGGGACTATGTCACTCATGTGCGTAGCCTCTTCAAGAGGATCCCTGCAAATGAGCGACCTAACGAGAAGGCTGTGTCTACCGTATTTATAAATGGCATTCGAAGCAAGGAGCTCTACAAGGCTTTGGCTAGTAGCTCCACTCTACACCGAGACGTGTTAGCTAGAGTCTTTGAAGAGGCAATAAGGGTGGACGATCAGCTTAGGGAGCGAAGCATGAGGAACATCAGTCGGGACAATACAAGTCAGAGAGCTCCAGAGCGATCAACAGTTTCAGAAGAGAGAGAGAACTCTAGCATACAGGATAAGGGAAAGACTGTTGACCAAGTCCAGGAGCTGGCTGACGTGAGAATGGAGCTTGCACGATTGCAAGACCAAATGAGAAAACCTATGCAGTCACATGTGCAGTGTATACACTGTGGCGGTAACCACCTCCCAGCCTAGTGCCAAGATCCTAGATCTAGGCTGTGCTCGAACTACGGTAGGTTCGGTCATGATGCATTGCATTGCAGACTGCCAAGGAGATTCCCATATGCGTAGCAATACAACCCTCCATACTAGGGCCCTATGTGACCCATCCACCGAGTGACGCTCCTGTTCACTATGTGGAAGAACCTAGTGAAGAGGAGACCTATGTGAACCCATACATATCCTATGATGAGGAAGGCAATCCAGACTTGATGGACTACTGACTAGTACCAGTGACGGCGCTAGGTAGAGGAAGAGGCTGAGGCTTTGGAGGACCAAGCCAAGATCCAATCTCATGCTGGACTTGCGGTCATCCAAGCCATATTTCATCACGCTGCCTGGAAAGGGAACAAGCAAACAAGGACAAAGCTGACCTTTGATGCACCAAGTGTGGAATCACACACATATTTCCTAACTATCCTAGACGGAAGCCATCAACTAGTTCTGCCAATGTGCCCTCATTACCCTTGGGGTTGTTCGGTGTGGAGACCTTTGACAGTGAGGATACGCCCATCCCACTACATGTCATGCCACGAGCACAGAAAAAATAGACAGCTCATTGCCTAGGCCAAGTAACCTAGATGCAACCTCGTTGGGAAAGAAAAGCCAGAGGAGAAGGAGAAAGAGAACAAATGTAAAGATTACCCTTAAGACTGAGGAAGCTACAATGCTAGTGACAAGAAAGAGGGTCACTGATGCAGAGGTAGAGACCTCAATTCCTAAGATAGCAGAACTAGGGAGTGCCAAGGTAGGGGAATACCCCCACCCCAAACGGCAACTCGAGGCTATAGCCAAAGTCAAGGAGTGGGTCAAGGACACCCAAGAACACCTTAAGGACGTAGAGCCCATATTGGAAGACCAAATTGAAGATCTCTCTAGTGTGAGTACACCCGTTTCACCATCGCGACCTCAATCGGGGAACACACCCACATCACATGAGATGCCATAGAGGAAAGACCAGGAAGAAGCATGTCAGCAAGCTAACCAAGACATATGGCCAAAGAGTGTTGACCATGGGGAAAGGAAACCACCCAGCAACCTCCTCACCACTTTAGTAACCACGCCAGTAACCTTGAGCCTAGGAGATCTGCTTCGGTAGCACCCTTCCTTATGGCAAGAATTAAAGCATTGGGTGGAGGGAAAAGAGGAGCACACTACTGCTGACTTGCAAGAGCAGGACGCAATCACGCAGATTCCAAGCCTAATGCTACACTCAATTCCAAGGTCATTGCACGTCAATGCTTTCTGGGAAGGCACTGAGATGCATGCAGTCTTACCTATCTTAGCCTTGGGGGATGTAACACGAAAAGGAATCGTGGACATAGGCGCCAGTGTCAGTATCTTAAGCCACACACTTCTAGAGGCCTGGGGAAACCCACCCGTGGAAATGGCTAGGTTCAATGTCACATTGGCCAACAAAATGAAGGTCAGACCATTTGGGGTCCTAAAGAGTTGGCCAGTGAAGGTCACAGGGGTGCAGTTTTCCATGAAATTCATTGTCATAAAGGGAGTGGACTACGACATACTGCTAGGCCAGATGAGGAACGCTTGAGTTATTGAAGATTAGGGTAACAATCTCATCTTCTTGGGGAATAGAACAAAAGTAGTAAGGGTTGAGATGGATACCTGGAAGACTACCCAAGCCGACCTTGATGCTATCTCAACCATGCTAAAAGGAGATGCACAGGCAAGCAAACCCTATGGGTCATTGACCAAGTACATCCCTTGCCCTGAGGACGAGTGGGATTGGATACACGTCTTGGCAACCATTGACCTACCGTTCTCAGATGAGGAAGAGCTATATAGGCAAGCTGCTAAATCCCCAAGCATGCTAGCAAGGGAGCCCATTGTGCCACTCTGCATGATGGCAGGAAGCTCACGTAACCTAGGGAAACTGGTCTCGTTCCATATCCCCACCAACAAGCTCGAGCTTCAAGAAATCATAGAGTACCTGACCGATAAACTGAAGGGAAACATGGTTGCCAATCCAAAACCCCTAAGTGATCTTTTGGCTAAGCCTGAGTGGAAATGGACCAAAATTCACGATCTGAACCTATTATACAATTAGGCTTTAGTCACTGACAAAAAGGAGATTGGAGAGGAAAGCCGCCTGGGGGATGACAAGCAGTCAAAGGGGCAAGACTCTGATGATGAGGAGTACGAGGACTGCCACTCTATTGGAGACGAGAGTGAAGAAGAGTTAGACACGATAGAATATGACACTGAAGAGAGAACGATCGAATAGATCAAGGCAGACTCTAGGCCTAGAAGGGAAAGGGCAGGCTAGAATGAAAGAGGAGTCATGCGGATGGAGTGAGATAGATCCTGGTTGGAGCACATAGGAGCCATGGATTACGAGCAAGCAGGATTGGCGCAACCATTGGTAGTTCCAGTGTTTAAGATGGATACACCTACTAAATTACAACCCCCTGGTGAAACTCCTTCTTCAAGCGAGGGATGTGAGTTTAACTCGAAGTCAGAAGTCAGTACGGAGAGTGATCCCGAAATACCCCAACCCTCTAAGGTCAGACGCACCAAAGGGGACTTGCCAGTCCACCTAAGGCGCAGACGACTAAAGGAGGAGGCCAGGAAGCGAACTAAGAACTAAGAAGCAGAGAGGCAAAAGAAGCCGTAGGATCTCCCCAAACGCTTCACAAAGTTTAAGAAGGGTGATAGAGTGGTGATTCTACTGGGAGCAAAGAGACAAGGGCAAACTAGTGAGCCAATTGAGGGACCCGCCAAGGTCAAGAAAGTCAACTTGGCAGGGGAAGGCAAGAAGCCTCGACCTGTGTTCATTACTGACGACTTGACCAAGGATGAGGAGACTAAACTTGTTGCTCTCCTATGAGAGTATGTCGACGTGTTTGCCTAGTCCTTGAAGGAACTTAAAGGAGTCGATCCTAGGGTTGTGACCCATAATATCCCAATGATTCCATATGCAGTGCCAACAAAGCAACGACCTTACCCTATGAATCCCAAACATGCCTATGCAGTGAAGGAGGAAATTGATAAGCTCCTGAAGGCGGGATTTATATATGAGATTGAGCACACGGATTGGGTATCACCTATAGTGATCATTATGAAAAAGAATGGTAAAATTCAAGTGTGCGTGAATTACAAGAAAGTTAATGCCACTATGAAGAGGGACAACTACCCCTTATCGTATACCGAGCACATGCTGGAGAGGGTAGTAGGCAAAGAAGCCTACAGCTTCCTGGATGGCTTCTCTGGCTATAATCAAGTGCATGTGCACCCTGACGACAGGCACAAGACTGCCTTTTCCAAGGAGTGGGGTGTATTTTCCAACATCGTTATGCCCTTTGGGCTAATTAATGCACCTGCGACCTTTCAACGATTAACGTGCACCATCTTCAAGGATATGCTTAGACGCGAGCTAGAGGTGTTCGTAGATGACTTATGTGTACATTCTAGTTGGGCCGAACACTTAGAAAAGTTGAGAGTTGTCTTTGAACGGTGTCGGTTATACAACCTCTCGTTGAACCCCTTAAAGTGCCAGTTCTGGGTGAAGCACGAATGTATCCTAGGGCACGTAGTGTCAAGGAACGGCATTGCCACTGACTTCTCAAAAGTCAGGGTCATTATCGACCTACCACCACCCATTAACTACAAGGTCATTCAATGTTTCTTAGGCTATACGGGATACTATTGACGCTTTGTACTGAATTACGCACTGATTGCTAGACCATTGTACAAGCTATTGATCGTATTTGAGTGGATTGAGCAATGCCAGTGTGCATATGAAGAGTTGAAGAAGGCTTTCACCACTGCACCAATCTTACGAGCCCCAGACTGGAGCATAATATTTCATGTACACATAGATGCCTCTAAGTTTGCTATTGGAGCTGTTCTATGCCAGCCTGCTAAGCATAACCTAGATTACCCTGTCAGTTTTGCTAGCAGGCAGCTCACTGAAACGGAGATGAACCATTCCACTACAGAAAGGAAAGGATTAGCCATGGTGTTTGCTGTAAAGAAATTTAGGCATTATCTGTTGGCCACCCCCTTCGTCTTTTTCGTTGACCATCAAGCCTTGCTTTATCTCGTGAACAAGCCATGTGCTATAGGTCGCATAGCTAGATGGTTACTTCTCTTGTTGAAATTCAATTTCTCTATGGTTGTATGTAAGGGAAATCAGCACTACATGGCTGATCACATGTCCTGCATATCCACAAGAGAAGCTGTTGGACAAGGCATACATGACGACCTACCGGACGCTCATCTCTTTGGCTTGTCTAGCGAAATAGACTTGTTTAGAGCCAATCTGATGCTATATTGGGCCGATGATGTAGTTCAAGTGCTAGAGGACGGTCTACCTGAGAGACCTATTGAGAAAGCTAGGCTAAGGAGACTTATCTTAAAGATCCAGCCATACCAATTGATCGTCGGCCAACTCTATAGGCTAGGACAAGATAGTTTGTTGTGTAGATGTGTGTGTGAGCACGAGATGCATGATATATTGAGAGAAGCACATGGTGGAATAGCTGGAGGACACTTTAGTGGGGATACAATAGCCTGTAAGGTGCTACAATCCCAACTATGGTGGCCCACCCTATTCTTTGATACTGCTAAATTTGTAAAACACTACGATGAGTGCTAGAGGACTAAGGTGTATGTGCACAAGGATAAGATGGAGTTGACCCCCGTAATAGCACGATAGCCCTTCGAAAAATGGGGCATTGACTTCATTGGACCTATCAGTCCTGCGGCACAATACTCCCAGGCACGCTACATTGTGGCAACTGATTACCTAATGAAGTGGGCAGATGCAAGAGCCACTAGAAAGAACAACGCTAGAACCACTGCGAAGTTCTTGTGGGAGCAGGTCCTTTCACATTTTGGTTGTCCAATTGAACTAGTAAGTGATCAAGGCACGTACTTCATTAATGAAGTGATATCCCACCTGCTCTTGACCTTTCTAATCATTCATAGAAGGTCCGCGCCCTACTACCCTCAAGCAAATGGCCAAGCAGAATCCACGAATAAAATCCTAGTCAACGTGCTTACGAAGGTGGTATCCACATCACGAAGTGACTAGGATAACAAATTAATGGCGGCCTTGTGGGCCTATCATATAGCTTATAAGACAGCTATAGGACAGATGCCCTTTAGGTTGACTTATGGAACGGAGGCCATTCTACCCTTAGAGTTCTTTGTCCCTAGCTTAAGGATAGCAGCCCAGGAGTGTTGGGAGGGAAGAGAGGCTTGGACCAACCACTTAGTGTGTTAGAGCATCTCACGGAGACTCAACTCTTAGCCACCCATGCTCTAATTTGTGAGAAGGCATGAAGAAAGATGTGGCATGTCAAACAGTGCAACTTTGATCAGGGGGACCTCGTTCTACTATACTCTCTGAAGGTTCATAAACAGAAAATGAAATTTTGAGGACTAGGACCTTTTCGAGTACGTACAATTAGTAGAATAGGCAATGTTGAATTGGAGACGCTCGAAGGTGAAGGAATAGGCTTTTTCAATGGCAATCGCATGAAAAAGTACTATTCTCCTTCCCATCCGTTGCACGATCCACCTATGCTTGAAGCCCCTGTCAATGTCTGCATGGCCACTATTACTGAACTGACAGATCAAGATGAAGAAGCAGTGGAACCCACCTACCTACGAATCACAGTCACTGCAAAGAATGGATGTATTCTTTTGATGCCTTGATCGACGAAGGTGCCGAATATAATACCTTGATGCATGACTATTGGACACACATTGGTCAACCTAAATTATAGCCCACAAATGCTAAACTCGGCCCATTTGGGGGCAACACTTACTCACTCTTAGAAAAATGCAAAGTGGTTGTCTCTATCGAGTCTGAAAGTATACCAGTCTTCTTTTATGTGTTGCCAAACACTAAAGGGGCCGGTAATAAGTCACTACTAGGTCGCACTTTTATAAAGTAGATGAACTATAATCTGGACTATAACCTAGATCGCATCCATCTTGATATAGGCAATGTGCGCATAGTGACTACTTTCAACAAGGGTTATCTTGATCCTTCTACAATTGCAAAGCCACCGATAGAGACCCCTAAAACCATGCCTATGACCAAGCCTAGGGAGAAGGGCTATGATATCTCACCCCATGCTCAAATTGCTAGAAACAAGCCCACCAAGGCCATTCACAAGGCCAAGGAGTCCACGCTCATATGCGTGCCAAAACGACAAGGGTCGTCTCCTTGTAAACCGCAGAAACGTGCTTCTAAACGCAAAAACTATCAATCACAGCCTAAGAGACAACTCGGATGCTATCGACGTAGGTGCACGACCATGCCGCGATGGATCCCCAAAGATCTCTTGTGAGCACAAGAATACTATGAGGGAAACCCCTGGATATGGGTGCCTAAGAGTGGACATTCAAGAGGCTCAACTCTAAGCAACCTCACTCTAGCTAGAGAGGCTTGCACATACGGAGCCCAGGCTACAAAGCAAGCTAGACCAGCACCAGTTGTGATTAATGAATCCCAACACATTTATCATCCAAAGCTAGATGCACTAGAATTATCCAAGTCAGAGGAGTTGAGCACCCCCACGCCGGCTCAGATAGAATGCAGCACACCTCCTATGCCACTGGATCCCCCTGCAGCATCTCAAAGTGCTTCTGAGTGCAAAGTCCCATCTGTGACGCCATCAATGGAGTCACCACTGTCCATCCCCATTGCACCATCACCACCAGCAGGTCTTAGGCCTTTGTATGAAAGACGATCTTTCCTTTCAGTGGCCAAGGATCTTGTTGAGACCTCGAGAGATGACATAGTGACATGCATCAAGGTGTTAGATAACAACTTCACCACATTCGCTAGGAGCTATGAGAGGCTTGACCTAGGACTTCTCGATGAACCCCTTGCTTCTGATGTTCGTGCATTGCCATGCACTTGGGAAGACTACGAATTTTTGACCATCAAATTCCCCGAAATTGCCGCTGAATCAATCGCTAATGGAGAAATCTCAAAGGAGCAAGCCATTCTCAAAAGACTAATTACCTCGTACCGCAAGCCTGCTCACTCTTCACACCTTAACAAGAACTGGAGGAGCTCACACAGCTTGCCAGCTCTGATTCTTTGTTCTTACAACTGTGGTATGCCTTGCAACTGCAATGGGAGAAAAAAGGCTACCGCATCATGACCAATACAGAGCAAAGAAGGGCAATCAAAACAATTGAACACGACCCTACTTATGTGGCACCTCTTTCGTTTGGGGTTTTGGCCATTACACGCAACATACACTTAGATGACCATGTGTTAGCCCATCCTTACATTGACCAATTCCTTACGGAAGAGGAACTGCATGTTGCTAGTTGCCTCATGGTGCGCAAATCGGTCATTGTATGCTCACGTAGTGAATCCCGGAAGGTCCCCAAGAACAATGAACTCTACCTTTTTGCACAAATTACAATGTAAAAAGCATGAACGACAAGAGCAAGAGACCAATTGGGTTCAATCTCCCCCCATGCCTTGTGTGAGCACTTCACAAAGCATGTATTTTATGTATATTCCATCTTCATGCTCAATAATAGCCCAATTTACAAAAATATATCAAGCTTTTAGCTTTTGAGTTTGTTTTTACAAAAATAGAAATAAAGCTAATGGACGGTGCCCATAGAGTCTGGCATGCCCAACACAATGTCCAAATAGAAATAACATATCCGTGCGCATAGGTGCATACAAAATAATGATAAATAATCGATGCCTCAATAGACATAACAAAATATAGGCGTGGCGCCTATCAAAATATAATACATAGGTCGAATACTCGCTAGACTTCAATGCTTTCCTCCGCCACTGCTGCTATCTCTACACATCAACTGAAGCATTCACAATCGTTAGTAAAATAATACAATTAAACCGACAAAAGTGAATACCTAGCAGTCTTCAGCTACATAAATAAATCAACTGGTTAGAAATAAATCCTAACCTTAATTTATTACGAGTGCACACTCTAAACTCATAAACGTTTATTAATTTAATATGTATTTTGCGGAATCACCCGCTATGGAATCACCCATGTACACACTAAATTAATGAAACGCCCGAAAAGGACAAGCGTCCCCATCAACTTCTCACACAAAGAATCCTCTTTGTGTATGAGCCCCGGTCATCAAAGTTTACGGAATCCACCGTAAAACCTCACGGAATCCACCGTGGAATATGCCTCCTGGCATCATACCCCCGGGGTGGGATAGCAATTGACCTCAATTGCTATTAGCTCAATGTGGAGATAACAGAGTGGGGAAAGCATTTAAGTCTCTACCGTGCATCCATTGTGCTTCCTCTACAGGATGGTTCTTAAATTTAACTAGATATCTAGAATACCTTCAGCCAGTTCTAGTGGTCATAAAGTCAGTGTCTATGATAACTTCTGGTTCAAGTATTTCAGTCTCTTCCTCTAATAAAGGTGGGTTTTCATAAACAGGGTGGACAGGTAATTGGCCTCTAAATGGTCTCAATAAACTAATGTGAAAGGTATTGTGAATTTTCCAATGAGATGGTAATTCTAACTTGAATGCATTATCATTAATTGTATGAATGATTCTAAATGGTGCATAAAATCTGGGAGCTAATTTGACAACCGGATGTCTATCTACACTTTGCAGTCTACGTTTTTCTATTCTCAGCCAAACATAATCATCAACTTTGAAATTCATGGCTTGTCTTTTCTTATTGGCTTGTTTGGTATATGATTGCTGGGCTTTAGCAATCATATCTTTAACTTCATCAAATATATTGTTATGCATACTAGCAATATCATCAGCACTCTGAATTCTATTAGACAAAGATGCAACAGGTGTAGATAATTTATATCCATAAATGACTTCAAACGGTTCTTTCTTTGTAGATGTGTGCGGTGTATTGTTATATGCAAACTGTAATAAATGCAAATGAGTGTCCCATGTCTGAGGTTTAGAGATAGTACATGCGCGTAAAAGATCTAGAATAGTGTTGTTTGTGGCTTCTGTTTGTCCATTAGTTTCTGGATGAAATGCAGATGAGAAATCAATCTTTGTGCCTAAGTTAGCAAACAGTGTAATCCAAAAATTGTTACAAAATCTAGAATCACGATCTAAAATGATAACTTTTGGCAATCCATGGTTAGTAAAAACAGTTTTCAAAAACAATTGTGCTGCTTGTGATGCTGTTAAAGTTTTCTTACATGGAATGAAATATGCTTGTTTACTAAATCTGTCAACAACTGTCCAAATCATATCATGGTTAGATTTAGTATTTGGTAAACCAGTAATGAAATCCATAGAAATTTGTTCCCAAGGTTTAGATGGAATAGACAAAGGCATAAGTAATCCATATTGTTTACCATGATGTCTCTTAACTCTTTGACAAATCAAACATTCAGAAACGAAGTTAGATACATCTGCATCCATATGTGGCCAATAAAAATCTTCAGTTAACATACGTAATGTAGATATGATACCTCTATGACCTTGATATGGGGGACAATGAATTTCATTCAAAACAAAAGATCGGAATGGAATGGTATCACACAGTCTCTTTTCATAAAACATAAATCCATCATTATATGAGAATGAATCAACATGAATGAAATTATTTTGAACTAATTTATTCCAATCAGAATGAAAAGTAATATCCTGGTGATATGTATCTTTCATAGCAATCAAAGAATCAAAAGATATGACAGAAATATTATGAATGGCAGGTCTTCTACTCAATGCATCAGCCACTACATTTTCTTTTCCAGGTTGGTATTGAATGATAGGATGAAAACTTTGAATGAAGGAAGCCCATTTGATATGTCGGTCAGAGATTTAAGGTTGGCTAAGTAAATGTCTAATACTTTGCTGATCGGTCTTTATCATAAATTCTGAACCCATTAAGTAGTGTTTCCACTGTCTTAATGCTTGTACAACTGCTAATAGTTCTTTGTCATATGTGGAATATTTCAGCTCAGAGGGTTTCAGCTTACAACTAGAATATGCTATAGGATGATTGTTTTGCATAAGTACAGCTCATATTCCTGATCCACTAGCATCAGTCACTACTAGAAAGAATGGTCTATTAAAGTCAGGCAACTGTAGAACAGGGGCATTGGTTAATGCATGTTTCAGTAAGTCAAATGATTTCTGTTGATTTTCGGTCCATTGATAAACAATTCCTTTCTTGAGAAGTTTGGTTAATGGTAAAGCAAGTAATGAAAAATTACGTACAAACTTCCTATAGAAACTAGCAAGACCAAGGAATGAGCGTAACTCATGCACGTTTTTAGGGACAGGCCAATTCAATATTGCATCAATTTTCTTAGGATCAACTTTAATTCCATCAGATGATACAATATGACCTAAATACTCAATTTCTGTCTTAAAGAATTCACTTTTTTCAGGATTTGCATACAGTTTATTTTCTTTCAATAACTGAAAAACCAATGACAAATGCTCATAATGTTCTTTCTCATTTTGACTAAACACCAAAATATCATCAAAGAAAACAATTACACAATACTGATATTTCAAAAAGATACAGTTCATCATTCTACTAAAGGTAGCAGGTGCATTAGTCAATCCGAATGGCATGACCAAAAATTCGTAATGACCAAACTGTGTTTTAAATGCAATCTTGAATATGTCAGACTTATCTAGCCTCACCTGATGATAACCAAACTTAAGGTCAATTTTACTAAATATAGAAGATCCTTGCAGTTTATCCATAAGGTCATCAACTCTAGGAATAGGGTACCTATTCTTTACAGTGATCTTATTTAAAGCTCGGTAATCAATACACATACGATAAGTATTATTCTTTTTCTTGACTAACAATACAGGTGCACCGAATGGAGAACTGCTAGGTCGAATTAAACCTCTATTTAGTAATTCCTCAACTTGACTCTGGATTTCTTTTTGCTCTATCTGGTTGTGCCTATATGGTGCTTTACAAGGTGGTTGTGTGCCAGGGATCAAATCTATCTTATGGTCTTATGATCGTGAAGGAGGTAAACCTGGTGGTAGGTCTTCTACAAAACAATCCTTAAAATATGCAAGAAATTCCTTATACCTAGGGTGCATATGATTTTCCTTTACTTGCAATTCATTCACCCAAATGAGATAGGATTTACTACTCTTGCGTAATGCACGTTTAGCTTGAGTATGCGAAAGTAGTGGAAAAACATTAGATGCATGCATACCATATAATATAATAGATTTTCCTTGAAAATTAATATTCATTGTGTGTGTGGAATAATCTATATCTGGATTATGCTGGTGTCACCAAGGCATACCTAGAATAATGTCACTCGACTGTAATGGAACAACTAAGAAATTTCTTCTTTCAGTGTATGAACCAATTTGAATCTCTAAGTCTTGCACTTCTTGTGTACCATTATACCTAGTGCCTAAAAATGCAGCGTTTATGCGATAATGCGTAGGTACAGTCTGTAATTTCAATTCCTTTACCAATTTTGCTGAAATAAAATCATGAGTACTACCGTCATCATGTAAAATAGTCTTTTTCTTTCCATGCACCAAACATTTCATAGTCAATAAAGAATGTGGAGTAGGCATACCTGGTAAAGTATCGGAAATAGTAGTAGTGTCGTCCTCATCTTCAGTGAAATCAGGCATATCCTCATGTTCGTCTTCGTCCATGGCTCCAAGATAGTTAATATGAGCTGGTGGCTTCTTTGAATGACAATTTGCTGCGAGATGTCCAGGCTGGTGGCATTTATAGCATACTATTGGCTTGGCTTTGGTTACATTATTTGCAATGGCGGGAAGTCTAGGTACATTTGGATTTGGCTGTGGAATAGGCTTAGGGTTTGGATTGACATTGGATGGTAATGCAAGTGGTTTAGCCCAATTCTTGCGGAAAGATGATGAAGAGAAACGACCTGGATTAAATCTTCTAAAATTGGAATTGAATTGTTTAGATCCATAATTACCATTGGCTTGGAATTGCTGTGGTCGTCTGTCTCTACCACGTAGCTTATCTTCAGTGTCGTGAGCTAGTGAAATGGCGTCTTCAAGGGTAGCAAGCTTGAACATGTTAACTTCAGCGTAGTAATGTCCAAGAAGTCCAGACATATACTTTCGCTTATGTGTCATCTCTGGTACGTCTTCAAGCATGCGTAGCTGGAGGAGTGCATTCCAAAAACACTCTGTATACTGAGGTATAGGCTCACGATCCCGTTGCTGGAGTAGATCCCATTGCTTGATAGCCTTCTCATGAAATTGCGGTGGAAGGAAATTCTGCATGAACTTCTTCTTGAAATCTTCCCAAGTAGCAGGACATTCTATGCTCTTGCGTACTACAGTCCACCAAAGTGATGCTCTGTCTACCAAATGATTAGTAACACACTTGATTTTATCTTTTTCTGGATAAGTTTCCTCATGGAAATAGTCATCAAACTGACTAATGAATGCTAGAACAGTCTTTCCTTCTCATATGCCATTGAAAGTGTGAAATTTGAAACTTCGTTTACTTAACTTTGATTCCTTGTGAATGGTTTGAGCTTCAAGAGTGGCGTCAATGGTACGTCGAATCAAATCTTCAGCTTGAGGTTCTTCTTTGTCGGTAGACGCTCTTTGTAATTTTGCCAGTTGCGCTTGCAATGCTTGCCTAGCCCTTCGTTCTTCTTCCAATTGCATCATGATTAAGTCCAGCTTTTGCTCCATCGTAGGCTCAGGTAGGTCGTCTTCAGCCATAAGATCATCCATATGTGGTTCCATCATCCTGTAAAACTCAAAAGATGTTTCTCACTCAAAATCAAGTTAGCGGGATGAGCGTAGCTCAAGTTCAGGGATACAAGGCTTATGTGTTTTTGGGTATTTTTTTCTCAATCTTCAAAAAATCTACGATTTTTCCTTCTTCATATGCTGAAAATGCTTCAGCAAACCTGCGTATGGGTAGAATACCTTCCAACGAACAACTTTGCAGTTCGGAGTTTCTGCGCAGGAACAGCCCTTCTAGGAGTTTTGAGCACAAGTCAGTTCTGATTTCAGTTGACTAGTCTGACTTGCAGAGTTGCAGACTTATGTGACTTGCAGAGTTGCAGACTTGCAGAACTTAGCCGACTTAGTGAACTTGCAGAACTTGATCACAGATGACTTGCATAACTTGATCTCTGAGGTGCGGGACCTGGAGTTGTTGACTTGCAGAGTTAGGACATAACTTGTCTGACTTGATTTCAGTAAGCTTAATGGATTAAGCTTAGTGGGGGGGCTTAATGAAGAAAACGGCGCAGATTCGTCAGGGGGGGGCCGTTTTTTCCGCCACACGGAAAAATCGGAGATACTCCTACACCTCGATGACAATTTTTGAAGCTTCTCAAGCTTCCTTAAGCTTTTAAGCTTTAATACTAAGCTTTTGAAGGAAATTAGATATGGAGGTTATGAGCTTATCTCTCTCTATTTGACGACTTGATGATGGAGATGAATGAGTGGTCCTCCGCCTGTACAGCCCGGTCTTCGCGATCTGATGACAGAAATAGGGGTTCTTGATCGCCAGAAGTCTGCCTGTATCGATGGTTTGCGACGAGATTGACCGTAGAGCCCGATCGTTCCAGGAGCTCCGCCTTCGCACGAGATGGGTAGCGATTGGAAGCTCTTGATCTCAGCTCTGCTCTGATACCACTGGTGTGCAAATCGGTCGCTGTATGCTCACGTAGTGAATCCCGGAAGGTCCCCAAGAACAATGAACTCTACCTTTTTGCACAAATTACAATGTAAAAAGCATGAACAACAAGAGCAAGAGACCAATTGGGTTCAATCTCCCCCCATGCCTTGTGTGAGCACTTCACAAAGCATGTATTTTATGTATATTCCATCTTCATGCTCAATAATAGCCCAATTTACAAAAATATATCAAGCTTTTAGCTTTTGAGTTTGCTTTTACAAAAATAGAAATAAAGCTAATGGACGGTGCCCATAGAGTCTGGCACGCCCAACACAATGTCCAAATAGAAATAACATATCCGTGCGCATAGGCGCATACAAAATAATGATAAATAATCGATGCCTCAATAGACATAACAAAATATAGGTGTGGCGCCTATCAAAATATAATCCATAGGTCGAATACTCGCTAGACTCCAATGCTTTCCTCCGCCACTGCTGCTATCTCTACACATCAACTGAAGCATTCACAATCGTTAGTAAAATAATACAATTAAACCGACAAAAGTGAATACCAAGCAGTCTTTAGCTACATAAATAAATCAACTGGTTAGAAATAAATCCTAACCTTAATTTATTACGAGTGCGCACTCTAAACTCATAAACGTTTATTAATTTAATATGTATTTTGCGAAATCACCCGCTATGGAATCACCCATGTACACACTAAATTAATGAAACGCCCGAAAAGGACAGGCGTCCCCATCAACTTCTCGCACAAAGAATCCTCTTTGTGTATGAGCCCCGGTCATCAAAGTTTACGGAATCCACCGTAAAACCTCGCGGAATCCACCGTGGAATATGCCTCCTGGCATCACCTCAACTCTGGGGACATCTTTCATGATGTCTTGACCTATATCACCCAAGCTTCCATACGATCATGTGAACTTAATCGTCATGCCCAGCTTGAATATAACCCTAACCTCTATACTTGGCTGTTGACCAAGTAACTCGCCCCACAAAGTCCATGTGAGTCCTCCTTCTTCCCTTGCTAATCCTAGGAAGGATTCCTTTAAAACTTAAGGAAGGGGGGGGAGCAAAGTGAGAGCCAACTGATGTAGCAAGGTGTAGTGATGGATGAAAATGATCAACTGAATTTAAATAGGAAAGAATGCAAGGAGGAAATAGATGTTGCTTTTGAATTATTTCCAAGTTTCATACCTCTGAAGCAGCACGACAAATTGTCACACGCATTCTTTCTTGGGTTTTTGTTAGTGATGAGTCAATTCATAACGCTAATATTGGGATGGTGTAATGACAAGCACCTACCATGGCAGGACAAGAAAAGGGGGATAAACTTCCATTCACTGAAGAGGAACTAAAAAAGTATGGGATCAGTGTTGAGACGCGTGGATTTAGCCAATTCACATTCAAACATATCCTGAATTTAGATGATGCCATCTTGGAAGAGCTGACAGTGAAGGAGTTGGTGGATAAATGCAACCTCCGAAAGTAAGTGGAAAAGGTCGGACAGGCTGTAGATTACAACATGTGCGCTGACTTTCTAAGGAGATTTGATGAAGGTAGGAGCTATGTCACGGTCACAGTAAGGACTGGTGACCAAGAAAGAAGGGTGCAAGTGCCCCTTAATGTAGCTATCATCGAGAAAGCCCTGGGGCTTGTGTCCAAGAAGGAGAGGCACCCAAGAAGATGTATATACCATGATGGGAGTCAAAAAAGATGATGTGCACACAGTGGATTAAATCAGTTTGGCTAATATTGCAGACCCTGCAACAAAGATGCAAGCTAAAATGGTCCACGCCCTTTTCTCAGGTCAGAGATACAAAGCTTTAATGAACAAAATCGAGGTGCCATTACTAGAGAGCATCACTGTAGGAGTTCCAAAGGAGGTGGATTGGAACGGTTTTGTGTAGAAAACTATCAAGAGTTCAGTCGCGCTCCTAGCTCCAGCCGCAGCACCAGCTGATGGGGAGTCTCCTGCTTCTACTGCACTATCTGCAAGGGAAAAGCCTGCCTTGAAAGCCTCCACAATCAGATATGGTAGTGTCCTGATGGCAATCATCAATGAGGCTATCAAGGATGCTGGTGTAGATGAAGAGCAAGCTATGCATCAAAGCTCACCTCACCGCAAGGAAGAAGGCTCGAGTGAAAGGACAATAAGCGACAAAGGAGAGCCGGAGGTACCACCTACTCAAGCGGCTAAACCACGAGAGCAAAAGAAGAGTGACAAGAGCTAGAAGGAGAAGAAAGAAAGACTGAGCAAAGAAAAGCGAGCCGAGATTAAGAAGGCTCAAAGAGAGTCAAGAAGGGTGGAGGAGGAACGAAGGAAAAAAGAAGAGGAAGAACTTGAAAAAATTAAAGAAGAATCAAAGAGGGCAGAAGAAGAGAGGCAAAGAAGGTCAGAGGAGGAAGCCAAAGAGCTAAGAATGAAAGAACTTGCTGAATTGGGAGAGGCCACTCATAGATCTATCGAAGAAACCCATAGGGGAGGAGAGATCGATCCTTTGAGTCCTCGCCATGAAGCTGAAGCAAGTGGCAATGTGGAAATGGCCCCAGTAGTTGTAGGCAAGGGCAAGTCCCTGCTACACCCCCTGCCTTCCTCCTTTGTGCCAGTACCAACTGACACCACAACCACAACCACCCCGCCACCCACGCCCTCTCTAGACACGGCCCAATTGATGAACATGATGCAGCTACTTGTTAGTAAAGTGGTTGAAATTGTACCAGAACCTAGAGCAAAAAGGCCCGCTGCCGCCGCAGATGCCGAGTCTAGGCAAGATCCAAAATGACAGAAGCTAGAGGCATCAACCACTACAGCCCCTACTCCCATGCCATCTGGTGCTAACTATGATGCTTATGTGGCTAAGCTTCTAGCACAATTGGACAAGGCAAAAGAAGAAAAGAAGATAGCCCTGGTGGAGTTAGAGAAAGAAAAGAAAACTTCGGCAGCCTTAAGGCTAGAAGTTTCAAAGTAAGGAGCCGACTGAAGAAGGGAAGTGAAAACTCTACAAGATCAGCAAGGAAGCCCAAGACAATGAGAGCCACCTAAGACAAAGGCTAGAAGATGAAGAGCAAAACCTGGTGGTAGAACAGTGAAGCTTGAAGTTACTAGTGTAGCAGTATGCTGACTTGCAACAGAGAACTGCCAAACTGAAAAGGTACAAACAGATAGAAGCTCAGGAGGGTGAGAAGATTCCATAGTTTTCCAGCTATGGTATGAACTTGAAGAACAAGACAGATTGGAGAGGGAAATAGAGTTCCTAGAATAGAAAAGGCCGGGATTTCCCGCAGCAGAAGCACAAAGGCTGTAGAATGAGGCACAACGACTACAAGATGCATTGGAGATTACCACAGCAGAAGCACAAAGGCTACAGAATGAGGCACAATGACTGCAAGATGCATTGGAGATTACCAAGGGAGACATAGAGGCCCTCATATCCATGGCCTTCACCCAAAGAAGATTGCACTTCGCAGAGATCCAAAGTCACGAGCAGCTTGTGCAAGAAAAGTCAGCTTGTGACAACCTTGGCAAGTGAGCTGGAGGAGGGAAGAAAGAAGATGGATGAGAGAGCCAATGAGTGGGAAAGAAACAATTTTGAAAGAGTTAGGGACTTAACAGAATGCTTGGTGGTGGCTGAGTGTGAGAGAGTGCTTGCAGAGTCCAAGGCAGAAGCTGTTGATGTATGTGCCAACACACAAAGGCAAGCCTTCCTCAGTACAGTACTACACGTCACCTAGGCGGAGGGTAATGATTCAGTGGAGAAGGTAAGAAGGAAGCTAGAACTGACCACCCGAGCACTAAAGTATGGCCTTCAAGAACGGGAGCTTCCAACAGGCACAGGAATCACAAAAGAGCAACAAGTTCACTACCTATGCTGTGCCGGCCTCTCCACTATTGAGCTTAAGGAACTTGGGTTTGAAGAGCATGAGCAGGCACCACCACTGCCACAAGCGATTCCATCAGTATTCGAGCAAAATGTCGAAGAGGGTCTGGACTTTGAGCAGGATGCTAAAGAAGAGCAATAAAGAATGGCCAGTCCACCTCTACCAAACCTCCCACCTGAAGAGCCTGAAGATGCCCATATGCCCGAGCACATTGTGGTAGCCACAAGAAGAAGACAAGAACTAGCAGAGGAAGCCCAACACAGAGCACGATCACTGCCAAGACAATTCTCTGAAGAGCCTGTGCCACTATGAGGGGATCCCCATCCTATCGATTGGCCTCAGGAATTGGTCATATGGCATCAACAGGAGTTCCAGACGAGGCCGTTTGAACTTTTATTTGCTTATCCACGCTCTCTAGACCGTGCTTTGTCTCTAGGTATTCTAGCCAAGATCAAGGATCTGACTAATGATCTTGCAAATAGGTGGATAGAGGAAAGAAACCTCATAATAACCAGATGGAGGCAAGAGCCTGAAGACTACTGGCAAGACAAGGTAAACAAGGTTCCCAAAACCGTCCAAGGCTATGAGGCACAGCCGAAGTGGCGGAAGAGGATTTGGGATACCAATTTTGACACTTGGACCGCCTTCTGCAACTCGCTCCCTGAAGAACGCAATGACCCCATCTACATGCCCTACCTCCTTAGGCATGGAGTTGACTATGATCAAAATATTCATGGCGATTTTGACTTTCCTAAGATATATAACGTTAATGCTCGGAGCCCCGAGGAATGCCTAGTCTTTAGGTTAGAGGATCTCCTCCCATATATCAACCACTTCCTTGCAAATTTTTCTTCTTGCCCAGATCTAGCCTTCTTAACTACATGTAATTATCTTAGGCTTATCAAGTTCCTACTAATGCAGAGACCCACAACCGAGGAAGCCCACCTCCCTCCACTCTTTTTTGACATCAACCTAGGGATAGATAGTAGAGCCATGACTAGACTAATGATGAGGGCAACCTTGCTTCCCTCCTTTTGCCTAGAAATCTTAGAGGATATGAGTGAACGTGCTTCACGAGGTGCGATCATCCTTTCTTGTCATCCACACCTCTGAAGGCCCGAGCTGGTATTAAAGAATATCTACAAAGTCGTGCATTCCTATCCCAATGCTTGTGACCGCTCGTAATCCAACTGAAGGTGATAGGCATTAGCCAGGACATCTTCCTTGTATGCAATTCTTCAAAAAAAAAAAGAGAAAAGAAAAAAAAACATGAGGGCTCACTTCACTCACTACACCTAGGGTTTACACCTAGCCCCTCCCCCACTTCACGTTTAAGGCACATCAAGGGCAAGACTTCCAGACCTGTCACCCTAAGTTTTGCACTGCACCTCCAATAACACATGAACTGGGTCCTCAAGTGTGGGACATTACCAAGGGCTTACCCAAGGTTAGACCAATCTCCCAGTTCCACTACACATGCACTTATACCACACCATGAGACAGACACACCCCTTAGGGAGTGCACAACTTTCTCTTGCAGGCTATGATCGTGACTCAGTGAATGGCTACCTAGCTAAAGAAGATCATCCACGACATCCGCTAATGACCAAGAATTTTTCCCTGAGTCGGATAGGACACCACTACAACAGCTTCAGGAGCTTTTGCATACTCCGATGGTTGGATGGACCAACATGCTTGATGTAGCCGACCATCTGCCTGTTGATGGCTACCATGACTGCAAGCAGAAGAAAAACTCAGTGATGGACCCACCATTGGCATAGATTTTGGAACCTCATATTCTCCAAATGATTAGAGATGCCCCTGCAAAACCTTTATCAGCCGTCGCAGAATGGGAGCTACAACTGTGTGAGAAATGCCAAGCATCTTCATGAAGTCTAAAGCATGTCGGAATCTCTCCCAATCATCGTTAATCAAACTCCATCACCTCTCATTCACAACAGCACCTTTTGATTGTGGTTATCTACCCACCAGTTCTGTAATGAAAGCAATCAACCATGGAATGAAATCTAACTGAAATTGAAAATTAACTAAGCTACAACAAAGAATTAACAAACCTATTGCACCAAGACATCCTCATCATGTATTAATGGTTGGGGATTCAAGAATACATGACGGCCATGGCTGAGTGCTTCATAGACTAGAAAGAAGCTAACTCCAAGAAAATGGTAAAGCCAAGATTATTGAATGATCAAAAGATGTCTTGCCTTTGGCCTCTAGTCCCTTTTATTCTAACCCTCTTCCAAACTTAAGGGCTGTTCACACATGTACATATAGGCTAAAGCTAAATTTACAAAGGCTGGAATTAATCCAAGGTGCAAATATTAATGTTGTATTTTTCCGTCATGACAAACCATCCCTTCCTGAAGATGGTTTTGTCCTCAAAACCAAGAAGTAAGGGCCTATATCCAAGTCAAGAATAATAGTAATCATGCCCATTCATCTTCCAAATGATAAGAAAGCACTGTCCATGAAAAGAAGACCTTTTGCATACCAAACTGTGAGAAAACTGGCTGCTGTCCAAACAGGGCTGATTCACTAAAACTGCCATAACTTTTGATATATTGGTCCAAATATGGCGTACGATGTGTGGAAACGAAGTATACACTCCCAAGCATCACCCCATAACATCAGAATCAAATTTTGATGAAGTCAGGACAGTTTTATTGTCTGCAGAAATTTCATACAGCAAGCTGTCTCTGCACAGTCACTACATACTGCATCATATATCATCCTGTAATAGCCAAGGAAAGTTACTGACATAAGTGGATGGTTGCCAAGAAGACTCTTCAATGGGCAAATTCTTCCACTTAATAAGATACTCAATGAGAGTACGATTTCTGAGAACTTTCTCTCTCTTTCCAATAATGCTTTCAGGTTCATATATGATCAGTCCTGCCTCATCCAATGGTGGTAACTCTTCCAATACTTGTACATCGGGCCCAACATACTTCTTCAGCTATGAAATATAGAATACATCATGTATTCTAGTGGAGGATGGTAGCTGAAGTTTATAAGCAAGCTCTCCAATTTTGTCTAGAATCAAATATGGTCCATAAAACCTATGAGCAAGCTTGTTATTCCCACCCTTTAGTGAAGCATAATGCGTCTTGGGCACTTTGAGAAATACCCAATCTCCAACCTTGAAGTCTAAATGTCTTCTTTTCTCATCAGCATAGACCTTCATTACGTCTTGTGCTTTCCTTATGCTGTCCTTGCATTGCCTCATGAGCAACTCCATTCTTTCCAACTCTTCCTTTGCTTGTGGGTTGATGTCTTCATGAAATAAAACTGATGGAAGTTGAACTTTATACCCATAAAGTCCTTCAAACGGAGACATCCCAATGCTCATGTGATGCGTGTTATTATAGCAAAATTCAGCAAGGTGGATCCAACGATCCCATGAAGCTTGTGTGTCATGACAATAGTGCCTAAGGTACACTTCCACCCAATGATTTACTCTCTCCGTTTGCCCATCAGTCTGAGGGTGATAGGCCGTGCTAGGAGTGAGGAAAGTACCCATAGACGAGAATAGACTTTTCCAAAAGTTGCCCATAAACTTCGAATCACGGTCTGATACTATTCTCATATGCATACCATGTAGTTTGAACACACCTTCCATAAATTGCTCGGCGACTTGTCTTGCTGAATATTGGACTTTAGTTGGGATAAAGTGGGCTGATTTGGTCAATCTATCAACTACCACATAGATACTATTCCATCCATGACTGGTAGTAGGCAATCCCGTTATGAAGTCCATGGAAATATCTGTCCATTTGCCCGTAGGTATAGGTAAAGGCTGAAGTAAGCCAGCTGGTAATAGAGTGGAATCCTTATTTTGCTGACACTCCAAGCATTGAGATACATACTCTTTAACATCTTTCCATAGACCTTTCCAATAAAAACTTTGATGAACTCTATCAAACGTCTTGAAAAGGCCCAAGTGACCAGCCATTGGCAATGAATGCATCTCTTGAAGCACCTTCAGCTTGAATTTACTGCTGGGAATCAAGTACACTTTACCTTTAAACCATAAGAGGCCATTATGCACTTTAAAATTTGGAAATTCAGCATCACACCCTTGCTGTAATTTCTGTAAAATATGGGCAGCATGCTCATCAAGCACATATTCCTCTTGAATGTCTTCAATCCACTCCTTATAGATGGTGGACACAATAGATAGACTGCATGCCCACATTCTTGATAACGCATCAGCCACCACATTATCCTTGCCAGCCATGTATGATATTTCAAAATCATATGATTGCAAAGTAGCCAACCATCTCTTTTGCTTGGGAGAAAGATTGGGCTGCGAGAGAAAATATCTCAAGACCCTATGATCGCTTTTGACTTTGAAGTGTGTCCCATAGAGGTAGTGGTGCCATTTCTTGATTGCATGTAAAATAGCAAGCATCTCCTACTCATAAACATGCATCTCTCTCTCTTTGTCATCAAATTTTCTGCTCTCAAATGCAATGACACCATGCTCCTATACCAAAACTGCTCCCAAACCTCTACCACTGGCATCTGCATAAATGGTAAAAGTCTTGGAGAAATCAGGGCAAACTAGTATGGGTGCTGAAACAAGCAATTCTTTCAGCTCATTAAAGCTCTTGTCCGCGATCTCATCCCAAAAGAAGGCCTCCTTTTTCAGCCGATCGGTAAGAGGAGCTGCAATATGAGCATAGTTTTTCATAAACCGTCGGTAAAAGGATGACAAACCAAGGAACCCTCTTAATGAAGTGGCATTGGTTGGTGTAGGCCATTCTTTGATGCACTGAACCTTCTTAGGATCCACTTTGATTCCATCTTCTCCCACTATATGACCCAAGTACTCCACTTCCTTTGTCATAAAAGAGCATTTAGTGGCCTTGGCAAACAGTTTGTGTATCCTCAATATGTCAAAGACCTCTTTTACATGCTGCAAATGGTCTTCTTTATTCTTGCTATAGATCAAAATGTCATCAAAGAATACCAAAACTGTTTTAAAGAGCAATGGCTGAAGTATCTTATTCATGAGAGACTGGAATGTGGCTGGAGCATTTGACAACCCAAAAGGCATAACCATAAACTGATAAAGACCCCTCTGCGTCCTGAAGGCTGTTTTGAATTCATCCCCTTCCTTCATGCGTATTTGATGATATCCCGATCTCAAGTCAATTTTTGAAAACACCTTGGCATCCTTCAATTCATCTAAGAGATCATCTATTTTAGGTATGGGATACCTATTCTTGATAGTGACCTTGTTGAGATCGCGGTAATCAATGCACATTCGAAAGGAGCCATCTTTCTTCTTCACAAGAAGGACTGGAGAAGCAAAAGGTGATTGGCTTGCCTTAATGAGACCCATTTCCAAAAGCTCTTTGACTTGGCGTTCTACCTCTTCTCTTTCCACTTTGGAGAGGCGATATGGTGGTTTGTTGATGGGCTTTGTATTGGGCAACAAGTCAATGGGATGATCCACTTCTCTTTTGGGAGGAAGAGAGGCAGGTGGCTGGAAAATATCATCATATTCTTTCAGCAAATTACAAAGACATGGGTCCATATTGTTGGTAGGAGAAGAGGGCTGATCCTCTTCAATCTTGGAAAGAAGAATGGTGAACATACATGCCTTTGCATTTATCTCTTTCTTAACCTTCTTGGGACTGATCATCTCCATTCTTTTCTTTTCAGCTCCATGTAGTGTTACTTGTTGTCCACACCATTTAAACTCCATTTCCATGTTGTTGAGATCCATGGTAAATCTGCCCAAAGATTTCAGCCAGTTGCAGCCAAGTATTATATCAATGGGACCCATTTCTAATGCAATTAGACTCACTGATGTAGTGCACAATGGAGAAAAGGTGATAGGTACATTTGGACAGCATTGATTGCTCATCTCAAAATTTCCATTTGCCACTTGGATTTTGAGTGACGTAGGCATTTCATGCGTATTCAATTTCAGCCCATTGAGTGACTTAGCATTAATGAAGCTATGTGTACTTCCCGTATCTATGAGTATATGAGCGGTCCTTCCCTTGATTTGACCTTTAAGGCGTAGGGTATTATCCCCTCTTGAACCACTCCATGCATCACTTGATATGGCACATAGCAATGGATGTAAATCAGTCCATGAATCATCCAAATAATGACCACCCGGGTCGAAAGGAAACCCATCCATCAGATCATAGAACTCTTCATGGCCATTCTCTTCATTTTCATGCGCCTCTTCTTGAGTTGTTGTGACATCAAGCTGAGCCAAGCTTCCTTCAATAGATTCACCATCGGAATCATCCTCGATGATCATGCTAATCTTCATATTTTTGGCCTTGCATTTGGACTTATGATCGGGTGACCATTTCTCTCCACATTTGTAGCATAGACCTTTAGCATACATATCTTTGAGCTTATCATTCGATACATGTTTGCCTTGAGTAGGGACTGAAGTTTTGGCATTTATATCAGTCCTCTTTCCATCAAATCTATTTTCAGCATTAGGTCTGAAATTACTACTTTGTTTTGACCCAAACACAGTAGGAAAAGTGGGTATCTTGCTGTAGGTATTGCTGTAAGTATTTGATGGCTTCCCAATATGCTGAAAATCAGTTTTAGCATGCCCATAATGGCCTGATGTCCTTGAGAACTGCGTAGGCTGAAAAGAATGCCCTATTTTTGGCTGAAAACCCTTGTATTTCTGCCCATAACGTTCAGCCAATTGAATGGCAGCTTGTAGGGATGTAGGATTCATGGCTCCAACTTCAGAAGAAAGAATAGGTTCCAAACCAAATATATATTTATTCAACTTGGCACTATCGGAGACCCCATGAACATACATCGAGAGGTTCAAAAACTGATTTGAGTACTCTCTAACCGAGAGACCACGTTGCTCAAGAGCATACCACTTTTTCTCTAACCGCTCTTTTTCAATAGGGGAAACAAAGACTTCAATCATAGCATTTTTCAATGCATCCCAAGACAAGAAGTCATGTCCCATCCTCGCCATATATCTCCACCAAGTGTGAGCATAGCCTTCTAGATGAAGGGCTGCAAATTTTACTTTGGCATTCTCGGGCCTTGGGTAAAGAGAAAAATACATCTCTAACTTGTCAAACCACTCCTCCAACTCCGTGGGTGAAGGATTCTCTCCCTTGAAGTTTGAGATAATTATTTTCTCCTTGTACTCTCTCTCGTATTGAGGAGGTTGTCCATTAGGGTGCTGCTGCCCACTATGGTTTTGTGGCCCAAAAGAATTGCCAAAAGGTCCTTGCCTAGGATATTCATTATTTCCATGCCCTTGTGCATAAGGAGTTTGCTGTCCATAATGCATACCATGACTTTGTGGCTGGAAACAATGTCCTTGAGGATGAAAGTATGTGTTGCTCACATTGGAAGGTTGTCCATGCATCGGTGAATTGAAAGGTGGTTGCTGCCCATTATTTTGCTGATTCCAACCATGATTTGACATGGGACTTGGCCTATTGGCCTGCACTTGAGGAGAGAAATTATGTTGTGGCTGTCCAAAAGAATTTGGGGCTGAATTCACATGTCCATGTGGCTGCCCATAAGAGTTTGGGGTTGAATTAATATGGACTTGCTCATAACCACCAACATTTGCTTGAGGGTAAAATTGCTTGTAGAAAGAGTTACACCCATGGATGTCTTCATCATGCTTTGAGTTTGTTTGCACTCTTTCCTGAAGATCCTGCCCATGTGGCTGAAAGTGACCCTTTTGTTGATGGAATTGTGGCTGAAGTGAAGTGGGATGAGCAAAATCCTTAGCTTTAGATGATTCTCCAACTTCAAATTGACCTACCACCTTAGGAATAAGTGGTTTAGGTGGTTCTTCAGCCCTATGCGGGTGTGGGATATTAAGACCAGCTGTAGGCAACATTTTCTCACCAAGAAGTGCTACAAGCTTGTCAATACCCAACCTCATACCCTCGAAACCTGATTTCATATCCTTTATGTCATTTGGCAATTGCTGAAAACTGTTTGAATTCATTGAGATATGAGACGTCTCTATGGGTTGATTGGTAGGGGAGTGAGTGGAGCTTGCATCGACCTCATCGTTCTCATAATGCATTCGATAAATGGCATCTTGAGAAGTGTCATGATGTTCACCCCTTTCCTGTTGATGTTCATCCCTATCCTGCTGATATTCCCTCAATTCTTCATTGATAGTATCCAAAACAGGGTCTCTCTTCTTATTTCTAGCCATGGGTTGATTTCTGTCCTGAATTTCTGTAGTAGAAAAACTTGATTATCTTTACTTCTAGAGCTCCAAATTACGAGGTCTCTGGCTCTGTTCAAAGCTTGAAGAGCCCTCTATCCAATGATCTATCAAATGCAGAAAATGGATTAGTACAGAAATTTCTGTAAGGGATTTTCTGTTGCTGTCTGAAAATTCCTGCAGGTAGTGAATACCCTGTTCTAGTCAATTAATGGCTTGTACCATCAATACCCAGCATGTACCAACTTCATAACCTTGTAGGAGAGTCTCATACATCTGCCCATACTGAAAATGACCTCAGTAACCAGTAAAATGGCTGTCTGACTCAAAGTAGACTGCAATCTTTAATGAGGGTATGTATACATACTCTGTTCCAATCTTTCAGACTGAACCATAGTGTCTTTACCATAGGATGTATACATTTTACTGTAGCCATATGTCTTCATACATTTGCCATACCATACATTTGCCAATATCACAAGAACTCACTGTCCATACTCATGCTGTAGGCTGATTTCAAATGCCTTTGAGATTTGTACCTGCACCTAAACTTGAAAATACGTGGGATCCGAGACCCGAGGGGTTTGCAAAGTTCCCTCTCGGGCCGGGTTGCGCTCCCCTTCAGGGTCCTCGTCGGTAGGGGAGGGTCACCTCACTATTGTCCTACCGACTCGCCCGGCATCCACTTTTTCCTCGTGGGCAAGTACATGGCAAGTGAATTCTAGCTCTAAAAATCAGTATGATATGCATGGAATAGGAAGGAAATACAATTGCCTTTCATTTGCCCTTTTTCATGATATGCAAGATTGAAATTGAAAAGGCTGAAATGTAAATGAGAAGTGGAGAGGTATTTACCTCAGCAGTGACTCACTGCTTACAAAGTTTTTCTCACTTACCAATTGGGTAATGATTTTCTTATGATCAAGAGGCAAAATAGGCAATCAATTTCATGTCAGGGTTAGGCAATAAAAGATTGAGTAATGAAGCTCAAGAAATTACTGATTTCAGTGAATGGAAATAGATGGGTAATGCTCATTCATTATGGAAGAGTTTGAGACATTTAGAGATGGCCATTTCAGTAAATTGAAGAGGTTTAGTAAAGACAATGACTGAAATAACCTATAGGCTTCATGTAATGCATTAGGCTATGAATGAAAGCTTCATTTAATCCTCTTATTTCTCTTCAGCAATTGGAAATGAGATCAGCAACAATTGGATGTAAAGAGAAATTAAGAGTGATTAGAGTACCTCATTTGATTGATTGGAGAAGAGCATTGTTGATGGAATGACCTTCAATCCATAATGCTTGACATAGGTGAGCTGAGCTTGATAATCCAGCTAGAATCAGTCCAAGAGATCTTCAATATTCAAGGATAATCCCTTCCTTGATAAGCTTCAGCTCCATTAATCCCATGAAAGCTCCATGACTCCATAAATGCTCCAAATGTGGGTTGATGAAGACCAATTACCTTCTCTACTTGAAGTAGGTTGCAATAGGTATTAGAGAGGGCTTCAATGTGTCCAAGAGATCCCGAAATTTGAGAGGGAATGCCAAAATTTAATGGCATAAAAGCTTCATGCTGTCCATTGAACACCTAGACCTCCATTGGCTTCAATCACTTCAATGTCGGTCCAATGTTGATGGATTCTTGAGGGGGAATGGTTAAGGAAGCTTCAGAGATGCTTTGCCCACAAAAGCCCCATGAATTGCTTTAAAATTTTCAGGAATCTTTAATGCTGTCCCAAACTGTTACACATAGAGTTTGCAATCTCCATATCCAAGCTCCAACAAAGCTTCAAGCTTCAAGATCAGTCAATGTTGGTACTAGGATGTATGTAGAGGCTTCAGGGAGTATAATAGAACAAAAACCCTTTGATCTTGATGAAGAAATCTGAGAAATTTGAGTGCTGTCCAGAACTGTCATAAAACTCCATAACCAGGGTTTTGAAGAAGAGGGAACACTCCAAACTGATAAGGATCTTGAAGAAATTGGTGAGATATCTCTTGTCCAAGGTTGGAAGATCAATAGCAAGGCATCAAGAGGATCATCACCCTGAATTTCTCACGCAGTATAGGAGTATGTTCAGATGGCGCAAACAGCGTGAGTGCATACTCACGTCCTGGAAATCAGCAATGGTGCCAAGTAGCTACATAAGCTACTCCTCTTGAAGCTCTTGAGGAAGGGAAAGAGGTCATCCAACCCATTCTCATGATAGAAGTGAGAAGGAGAAGATCTGATGTGGTCTTGGCCATGGATTCTTGTGGAAAGCTTGAAGAAATGAGGAAAGGGAAGAAGAAACCCTTCCTTCTCAAAAGTAACCACAGTTAAAATGTCCTGTAACCATTTGTTTGTACACTTACCCCAAATTTTGGCTCAATCTTGATCACGTCCTGCTATTTTGGCTGGAGCCTTCCATTTCTTCCCTTGGTAATGCCAAGAATCACCATCTTCATCCTTGTTTGTAGCAGACCTTCACATATAACTCCGGTTTGAAATCTTCATGTCCTGTCAAGTCCTGTCACTCAAATTCCTAACTATGGTTTGCTCTCTCTAGCCTAGGAAACTGAATCTAGTACTTGAAAATGACTTCTGCAAGGATCTAAGCTACAGCTCTGATACCAATGTAATGAAAGCAATCAACCATGGAATGAAATCTAACTGAAATTGAAAATTAACTAAGCTACAACAAAGAATTAACAAATCTATTGCACCAAGACATCCTCATCATGTATTAATGGTTGGGGATTCAAGAATACATGACGGCCATGGCTGAGTGCTTCATAGACTAGAAAGAAGCTAACTCCAAGAAAATGGTAAAGCCAAGATTATTGAATGATCAAAAGATGTCTTGCCTTTGGCCTCTAGTCCCTTTTATTCTAACCCTCTTCCAAACTAAAGGGCTGTTCACACATGTACATATAGGCTAAAGCTAAATTTACAAAGGTTGGAATTAATCCAAGGTGCAAATATTAATGTTGTATTTTTCCTTCATGACAAGTTCCACTTAGCAACAACCCCAACTACCCCACTACTCCCCACCACAGCGCCATGGGACTGGCACTCTTCTAGGAGGGGGGTAATGTTAACCGTCAAACGAACAAGGTGGAAATTTTGGAAAAGCTAAAAGAAAAAGACAAAGCCAAGGCAAAGTGAAACGGAAGACAAAAGCGTGCCAAGAAAAATCTAGAAACACAAGAAGCGCATAAAAGTCCTAAATAAGGGAAAAGGCGCACAAGGAAAAGCGCAAGTCAATACTTTTGTAAAAGAGCGCAAACGCATCATGATTTAATTTAAGGAGCGATGGGCTCTCACCTGTGCAATTTGTAAATATAGATGGGCGGTGGAAAGGAAGCTAGGAAGATAGAAGGACAATGGGAAAAAGGGCCTAGGCCACAGCTGGCCATGTAAAAAAGGGGATAAGGGGATGACCGCCCAAAAGGGATTTAGGGTTTTGTATATAAAGTTGAAAAGTGAATGAAAAGCTCATTCTTATGTGTGGCCAAAGCTTCTTCTTCTTCTTCTCTTGTTTCTTGCCTTCTTGCTTGTGCTTGAGTGAGGGATTAAGGGAGTGTGAGGGAGTGAGGGAGTGAGTGTGTGAGAGTGAGGGATCATGGAGAAGAAGCTCCCCATCTTCTCTCTTCATCTTCTCTTCTCTTCTCTTTTCTAGCACCGCTATGGAGGATGGAGCTTGACAGAGAGAGCTTGAGGTTGCTTGAGCTTGTCGCAAGGATCATGGAGCTACCAGAGTGCAAGAGAGAGGAGGGAACTCAATCAAGCATCAAGGTAAGCTCACTACACCCGTAAGGTAGGCATTGCACGTCGGCTATGTGAGAGGTAGCCATGGCCGCTCAGCTTGAAATGCTTGATCAATAAGCGGTCCGTAGGTTTCGAGGTAGAGCTCCGTAGCTCCCCTTCATTTTATACACTATTTTAGGCTAGCATGTAAACTCGCATATTCAGCTTCATTGTTACTTTGTAACTCTTTACTTTCTTCACTTCCAGAAAAGACTTCTCGATTTTCAACATCCATAATGACAAAACCCAATCCTCCCTTTTTCAACACTCTTCTGTAACTACCATTAAAAAAAAGGTAGCATTTTTTTCCTTCGTCTCCTCATGAATTTTTGGATGCAGAATCAGCTTCCGTCTTATAACAGTTGCACTTTCAACAGGTTCTTTATACATCAAGTTATCAGCTAAGCTAGCTCTTACACTATCCTCCTTCAAACATGTAAATTCAAATTCTTACAAAGCCAGCAACCACTTAGTAACTCTTGGAGCATTTTCAGCAAATCGCAAAACCTGTGGAAGCAATTAGGAACCAGTAAGTACTACAAATGGTTTTTGAATCAAGTATGATTTCCATCTTTTAATTGCATATACCAGCCTGCATACCAACAATTCTTCTTTCATCCAAGCTTTTTTAGTCATTCCAATGGATCTACTTATGTAAAACACTGGGCTCATATAAGGCATTCCTTTTCCCTTCTGCATTAAAATGGCTCCCTCTACATTTTTCCCAACACTAATGCTACTAAAGAAAGGTTCACCCCAGTTTGGAGACATAAGAACTGGCAAAGTGCTTAACTTTTCTTTAATCTGCAAGAATGCATCCTCTTCAACTTGCGTCCAAACTAAAGGATCCCTTTGAGCTGCTTTCTGTAAAGGATATACATATTCAGCTAGCATATGGAATGACCTTGATAGATACCTCAACTTTTGAACAAAGCTCATAAGTTCTTTTACCGTTTTTGGAGAATCCATAAGAAGTAAAGCCTCCACTTTACTAGGCTTAGGTGAAATACCATTAGCAGACACTTCATGACCCAAGAGTATGACTGTAGTTCTTGCTATCCTACATTTTCAGGGTTCAACTAACCACGACCCTCATCAAGTTTGTAGAAAACTTCGTCAAGTTTTTGAGTGTGTAATGCCCTTGAGCTGTACACACAAAAGTTTTCCATAAATACCCACAAAGATTTCCCAATGAAAGGGGCAAATACCCCAACTAACCCATCTTGAAAAGCTAGCCTATGCATTCATCAGACCAAAAGGCAACACTCTATAACAAAAGCATCCCCATGGGGTAATGAATGTTGTTTCTTCTGATCTTCTTCCACTATTCTAATTTGAAAATATCTAGTGTATCTATCACACACATTGTAAAATTCATGACCAACCACTTGATCCAAGATCTCATCCTGAAACGGAAGAGGATAGTAGTCCCTCTTAGTAGCTGCATTAAGAGGCTTAAAATCAAACACATACTCTCCACTTTCCATTCTTCGTTGGTCTGATTACAACAAGAGACACCCACTCTGCATCATCAACAGGATAGATAAATTTAGTATCAAGCAACTTCTGAATTTCACCTTTAAGTACATTTTCCTAAATTGTACCAATTCTTCTAATTTTTTGAGCCACTAGTTTACACCCTTCTTTCAATTTGATATGGTGCATAATACTGTTAGTATCCCTCAGTTGGTGATATTCTGTAGCAAATAGTTTTGGATATTTCTGAAAAATGGCTAAATATTCATCTCTTTCATCATTAGTCAAATTCCCAGCATATTCATAAGCTTAGGCACTCCAACATTCATTTCAAGTTGCTGATCGCAAGTTTCCTGCATGAATGCTGTACTTCCTACAGAAATATTTTCCACTTTTTCTTCTCTTTTTGAACCCTGGATTGACAACCCAGAGAGGTCAACATCCCTAGAGAGTAGGCTAGCTTCCCATTCTCTATCTTCCTCATCAAGGCTGGAATTTTCTGAATCACTACTTTCATCACCTCCAACATCACTTTCATGTCCATTTTGAATGATGGACCATGTTTTCATGTCAAAGATCACCCTCTTATGATATGGCTTCTCTAGATAGAGTTCTGATTGATCTCTATACCAGTCTTGTCTGGATCTCATACCAATCAACCATGATCATCCCAAAATGAGAGGATATTCCCCAAGTTTTGCAGGCATAACATGGAAATCCAAACATGCTCTTTGACCTCCAATGTTGATTTCCAAGTTCTCAATGACTCCCAAACATTTCACTTTTGATCTATTTGCCATTTTAACCTTAAACAATGACTTCCATGTCATTTTAAGATGCATTTGCAACATTGCTTCTTCAATGATTACACAAATTTGCGCACCACCATCAACATAAACTTGATCAATTTTCCTTCCATGTATCCATATGTCCATGATAGGTATAATGTCTTTCACATCTGATAGGTATACCACTCCAACATGCCCAGTTTGGGTTTTTCCTTTCGTGATGCTAACCAAACCATGCCATTGCCTCTTCAAAGATGAGTTCATCTATAATAGTTGACCGTGCGTAACATCAGCCTTTTTACCTTTTAAATCCTCAAGCAGGTTTTAAGGAACTTGATTGACTCCCAAAGAAAAGTCCCCCATTTGAATCTTCCTTCGTGGTCCAGCTTTCTTGCTAGTTTTTGGATCGTGTTTTCCCTTTTTAATCCTTACTACCCTTTGAGTTTCAGTTTTAGTATCCCTCTCTCTGACTCTCTTATTAGTTAGAACATTTGTATTTTTCCCATCATCAGACATGCTGGTTTCGATCAAATTCATACCCGATGTGCCTTCATTAGTTCTTATTTCCAACTGTTGCCTAGCTGGTTCAAGTGGCCTTTGTTCTTGTTGAGGTCTAGCTTCTTGCCTAGCATTCCCTTGTGGCATGGGATACATCTCCCCTCCTATTCTTCTTGGATAAGGGCAATCAGGAGCAATATGACCTCTCTCCCTACAATTAAAGCATTCAAAGCTTTTCCATCTATTCCTTGGAGGTCCTCTAGATCTAGGTTGCATTTGAGGTTGCCTTGCCTGCAATAGGCTCATATTCAAATTCAGATTTGCCAATTGTTCCTGCAGTTTATTAATCACATCAACATCAGCTTTTCTATGGCCTTGTTGAGTTCCATTTTTTGCTCTTTCAAATGCCCCATGAAGATTCACAGCTTGTTGTCCTGCATTTCCTGCAACATTGTCAACTTGATTAGGCCGTAAAAATGCATGCACAACAATACCTCTTGATTGATCCAACCTCAATTGTATTTTCCTTTGCTTTTCTTTGGCTATTTTAACTGCATCTTCATATGTATCAGTGTCTTTGATCAGAATCTTTTCTCTAATTTCAAGTTTGAGCAATGAAACAAACTTGTCCTTTTTCAAGAACATCATGGGAGGTTGCTCCATACTCTATGCAATTTCTCTCCACTTTTCTTCAAATCTCAATGCCCTGAAACATCTTTTCCAATGATTTCCATAAACTCTCGGGAGTTTGCTTAGTTGCAAACCTTGTAAGGAACTCATTTGTTATTTCATTCCAACTTTCCCTTGTCCCTTTATTCAGTGAGTTCCACCATAATCTTGCAGAACCTTCAAGCAACATGCTGATCATTCAAAGCTTATATTGAAAGGTGAGAAGGATCGAAGCTTGCACGCGAGCTATGGCAGGAGAGCAAGAGCAAGAAAGAGAGAGACAAGAAATGGGAACTCCAACAGTCACAACGTGTGACCGGGCCTTCCTTTATTTACTAGTCACTAAAATGAATGTAAAGAATAAAGTGACGTGACGGGTGCCTGCCACCTGCAGTGTGCAGTGGTGGGTACTGTCAGTGTAGTAATACATGGGGCAGCACGGTGGAGGCGCCTTTACCCCAACAACCTCCCACTTAAAGGCGAATCTGCCCCAGTGAGAGAGAAAAGAAAAGAAAAAGACAGTACAACTATACATAGGTACAAGGGATGAGGAAAGGCAACATCTCATCCAACGGCCATCAATCTCCTAAGGAAGGCAAAGCGCCCAGTAGTGAGGCTTTTCGTGATCAGATCTGTAGGATTCTCGTCAGTGGAGATCTTGACAAGGTCAACAGACTTGTCCTCCATGACACTACGTATGAAGTGATACCTAACCTCAATGTGTTTCGTCTTCGCATGGAAGACCCGGATTCTTAGCCAACTGAATGGCACTCATAGATTAACACAATATTGGTGAGTTTGGGAATCTCCCAATTCCCATTTTTTGAATACTAAAAAGGTGGCACCCGGATAACATGCCCATAAGTTTCTCAAAACCATATGATGTGACCTATCATTGGAAAACGCTTGAAAAATGGAATCTATTGAGCTATAGAGCGCTCAATTTGGAGTTATAGTGTTCAAGTTATGACAAATCCAAAGATTTGACCATGTGTCCCAAACTTATGGGAAATTCCCATATTTCCCAATATGGTGTTGAATCTAAATGCAGTGTAGGTATAGCATCAATCCCAAGGTCAGCAACTAGACGGCCTAGCCATATGGCCTCCTTGCAAGCCTCAGTGGTTGCAACATACTCGGCCTCAGTGGTAGACAAAGCCGTACACTTCTGAACCCTGGACATCCAAGAGACAGCACCTCCAACATAGGTGAATACATAGCCAGAAGTGGACTTCCTACTATCTGCATATCCTGCATAATCGAAGTCAGTGTACCCCACGACCCCTGTATCCTGGCTACCATAGCAAATACACATATCTGTTGTGCCCTTCAGGTACCTCATGATACCCTTCACGGCATCCCAATGTTTCCTGCCAGGTGTAGCCATATAGCGTGCTACAACACCAATTGCAAAGGCAATATCTGGACGAGTGGCTATCATGGCATATATCAAACTGCCCACTGCTGAAGCATAAGGGATCTGGGCCATCTCGGCCCTCTACTCATCTGTCTGCGGACAATCGGCCTGTGATACCTTCACATAAGAAGGCAATGGACAGCCAAGAGGCTTTACGTCCTGCATGCGGAAGCGCTCAAGGACTTTATGAATATACTCCCTCTGTGACAAGTAGAGGAGTCCCTGATGCCTATCGCGTCTAATGCACATACCAAGTATGTGAGAGGCATGTCCCAAATCCTTCATCTCAAAGCTCTTCTTCAGCTGAGATTTAAGAGCATCTAGCTCATCATGAGCTTTCCCTCCTATCAGCATATCATCCACATAGAGTACCAAAATAAGCAATGAACCATCACGGGCTTTCTTCGTGTAAAGACACGAATCCATAGCACTCCTGCTGTAGCCCTGTGACTGCATAAAGGCATCAAACTTATGATACCATTCCCTAGGTGCCTACTTCAAGCCATAAAGACTTTTCTTCAACTTGCACACTAGGTGCTCCCTGCCAGGTTCTGCAAAGCCCTTAGGCTGCTCCATATAGATCTCATCATGCAAGTCCCCATGTAAGAAAGCCGTCTTGACATCCATCTGATATAGATCTAAGTCAAGCTGAGCAACCAAAGCCAAGACCAAGCGCAGGGTGGTCATCTTAACCACAGGAGAAAAGACCTCATCAAAGTCTACACCATGCTCCTGCTTAAAACCCTTTGCTACCAATCTAGCCTTGTATGCCGGCTTGGGGTGTCCAGGGGTACTTTTCAGCTTGTACACCCACTTGCATGGCAAAGCCTTCTTGCCCTTAGGCAAGGCAACCAAATCCCAAGTCTCATTCTTATGGAAGGAGTCGATATCAGACTACATAGCCCTCTCCCACGAGTGACTGTCACCCCTGCGCATAGCCTCATCATAAGTGAAAGGCTCTCTTGCATCTGTAACCAAAACATAATGCATAGAGGGCTGAAATCTATCAGGTGGACGTATGTCTCTAGCAGACTGTCTCACTGCAGGCTCTGCTGCCTGCCCAGCTGCCTATCCAACACCCTGACCATGAGCATCTGCTGCAGCTGTAGGCTGTCTGACTAGCTGTGCAAGAGCTCTAGGCTCCTCCTGAAAGATCACTCTGCGGATCTCAACCACCTTCTCAGGCTGCCTGTGCATCTCGTCTTCATGGAAGACTACATCATGGCTGCGTACTATTTTCCGCGCCTGCGGATCCCATAGGCGATAGCCCATCTCTCTTGAATCACCATAACCAAGAAAGATGCATTTAATGCTCTTTGGATCCAAGTTACTCCTCTTGTCCTTGGGCACATGGCAAAATGCCTCACATCCAAATACATGGAGATGCGCATAAGAGGGTGGCTTACCAGCCCAAACTTCCTCTGCAACCTAGAAATTTAATCCACTTGAAGGCGATTGGCTTATGACATGCACTACCGTACTAAGTGCCTCAGCCCAAAAGCTCTGTGGTAGGCCTACATGGCTAAGCATAGAGTAGACATGCTCCTGAATAGTCCTGTTCATGCGCTCAGCCAAACCATTCTGGGGTGGGGTGTAAGGGGCGGTCAACTGACGCTTAATACCCCTATCATCACAAAACTGCTCAAAAGCACGTGAGACATATTCTCCCCCATCGTCAATCCTAAGGCATTTCAGCCTATACCCAGTCTGGTTCTCAACAAGAGCAAGCCAACGCTGAAAGACTACCAAGACATCAGACTTTTGCTTTATGGGATAAGCCCACATTTTCCTAGAAAAATCATCAATGAAGGTAACAAAGTACTTCGCGCCACCCATAGACATACACAGCATGGGCCCACAAACATCTGAATGCACCAAAGCCAAGGGCTCACTCATGCATGGCCTACCCAATTTCTTATGCGTAGACCTATTCTGCTTACCATAAAGACAATGATCACACGAGTCAAAACGTGCATAGTCTAAAGGCGGAAGATACTGCAAACCAGATAACATTTTCATTCCCTTCAAAGACATATGCCCCAAACGGGCATGCCAAAGTGATACATGTGGGATAGAACCCACTGCCAAAACATGGTCTACAGAAGACCCAGATATAACAAGAGGATAGAGGCTACCAGCCTTGGTGCCTCTAGCAAGCACAAATCTGCCTCTAGTAATCTTCCAGGCAGAATCCCCAAAACAAACATGAAACCTTGCATCATCCAACTGTCCTGCAGACATAAGACTGCGCATAAGCGTAGGTACATGATGTACATCCCTGAGCAAAAAGGAACTGCCAGTGGAAAACTGCAACTGAATATCTCCACAGTCCACAATATCAAGAGACCTGTCATCTCCAAATCTGATTGATCCAGATACAGTACGGTAAGAGTGAAACCACTCACAGTAAGGCGTCACATGGAAGGACGCACTTGAATCCAATAACCAGCACTATGCATACATACTAGGTGTCTCAGTCAAGTGTGAGGCATCAGAAGAACTAGCTACAAGTATGAACTCATCACCACCATCGGAATCCTCGGTCTGCATGACATTAATTTCCTCAATCTTGACGCTGGACTTCGCAGGTACTATGCTGCGATCAGAGGACTTCTCCTGCACTCTCTCTTTCCCCTTGTCCTTGTGCTTCTCATTGCGTAACTCATGACACTGTGGTCTGATATGGCCCTTTTTCCCACAATGATGACAAGTGACATTAGTGTTGCGCCCACGCGACTTTCCACGAGATTTAGACCGACCCTTCTATGAGTCACGGCCACGGCCATGACCACGATCATTCCTGTCATTCCTGCCTCTAACTGTCAAAGCATGTGAAACACGAGAGGCATCCAAGTTTTTGCAATTAGCCTCTTCCTGCAGAAGAGTACTCTCAACATCATTTAATTTCAGAGTAGCACTAGAGGCACATAGGGCAGTGCGGAATACATCCCATGACTCATTCAGAGTCCCAAGCAAGAAAAGAGGAGTTACTTCCTCTCCAAAGGTGATATCCTGCAAAGTCAGGTTCTTCAGTATAGCATGGAACTGGCTCAAGTGAGTAGACATAGTCGCATTATCCTTCATGCGCGCAGATCCATAAGCCGCTTCAACCAGTACATCTGACTCGCCGAACTTTTCTTATCATAAAGATTCTTGATCTTATTCCATAGATCCCATGCACTCTGTGCTTTCTCAAATACATTATAATGTACCTGTTCAGTGAGAGACAATACAATCGTGGACTTACATAGCTCATCAAGTTCAAGCCAGTCGTCATTGTCCATAGTTTCAGGCTACTCCCCGCTCAACCGAAGTGGCTTAATCTAAGATTTCTGCACCAAGACCTGCCAAATTTGACTCTTCCAATAAGAGTAGTTGGTACCATCCAACTTTGTGATGTTAAATATGGCATTATCAATCGAAGAGGACGCCATAATGCAAGCTGGAAATGCACAGACAATGTAAAATTGCTGGCTGTTTTACTACAGAAAATGCCCAAAATCCACTGAAATGAGCTCCAAATGGCGAGAAAAGTGTGCCAAAAGATGCTGCCCACTTAGTACTAGGTGCGGTACACCAAATCAGGATATTTCAGCATAAAAAATACTACTCAGTCCACCAATAAATGCTTGCTGTAATAAATTTCAGAATTGCAACAAATGAGAGCAAACTGTCCCAAAACTGGATCTAATGTCAACTAAACAATGCTAGGTCCAAAGCCGGCATAAAGAGGACAAGCAAAGCCAAATGACAGTGAAAATACATGAGCATAACACCGAGAGATGTCAAATAGCATCTGCCAGTAAGAGGCACACCCCCAGACAATCTAGGCAAAATGTAGAGCCAACTGCCAAAACCTGACACAAATAGGTGTCTGCTCAAAAGAAAGCGGATCCAAAACTGAGACTCAGCTCATAAGCATCCTGTGAACCAAGACATATACTCAATGCAACATCCAATTGTCGGAGTATAATCCCAAAGTCTCAATACATCTGTAACTGCTCAATGACATAGACTACTCCAATAGCATGTAATCCCTGCTCAAGGTCAAGTAAGCATGCAAGATGCTCCCACTGGCACAAAAGGCGTACAAACGAGCTCAAGGGCTCAAGCAACCCAAGACAAAGTACCAGTGACAAGTGACCAATTCAATGCATCATACGCATCCCAAGAGCATGACATACATGGAGCAACTGATGGAAGCAACCAACGAGCAATATATAATTCCAAAGTAAGATCTCTGTCAACTCAATGACATCCGATAGCAACCAAGTAAATGATCAAACTGAGTCGGAAATGCTCAAATGCATCCAAGGCAAAGCTCCCAATGTCGGTAAAGCATAGACGAACCAAGCGGCATATATCACGAACCAAAGCATGTAATGTATGAAGCCTAACTGTCAAGCATAGACATGAGGCATAAGCAGTCCAAGAGCATGCCAAGTCGGTCCAAATGCTAGTGAATACCAACCAAGACGGAGCTTATGTGTAGCTCAAATACATTCCATATATTCAAACATGAGCTCAAAGTCGTCCCCAAATGTCAGATACATGATGGCAAATCCCAAAGCATACATCTGGTACCAATAGGTAAGTGACAAAGCATCCAAAGTACCTTCATCCCACTGTTATTACAACCAAGTTTGACTGTCAAAATTGAGAAATTTCAGCCAATATTTTAGGCCAAAATCATGTCATAATCATGTGCATACATTCTTAAGGCACTAAGCATCATGTAGGCATCAAACAAGGTAACCTGAGTAGAGTATAAGCATCAAATGGCAATGCCAAGTGTGGATGCCTTGTTTCTAGCACTATATAACAGTAAATGATAGTCCCAAATCAGCCAATATTTTAGGCCAAAATCATGGCATAATCATGTGCATACATTCCCAAGGCACTAGGCATCATGTAGGCCGCATACGGGCATCAAACAAGGTAATCGGAGTAGAGTATAAGCATCAAATGCCAATGCCAAGTGTGGCTGCCCTGTTTCCAGCACTGTATAACAATAAATGATAGTTCCAAATCAGAGAATGTCAGCCCCAAAGCTTCAATGCCAAGCACAAGGCCTAAAGAGGCTTTCAAAGTAGCTCAAATGCCTTCTAGAAACCATTGTTTAAGTGCTCATTTAGGAGCCAAGGCATATAGGCTAAAAACTTGATGAGTAGATAGCAGGCAGAAATCTGGCGCAAATTCAGCGCAGGCTATCTTGGGAAGTGGCTGCTCCATGTGGCAATGTTGGTGTGGATGGGAGGCTCAAAGAGGCCCCAAAGAGGGCATACAACAAAGCCATGAATGCCCAAAGCAAAGGGCAAGGGAGATATGGAGCTTTGAAGCTTGAAATGATGGCTGTCCCTCTTCTTCCACCTGTTTAAAATTGAAAACTGAAGTAAAACCCTTCAAACTTTGATGCAATACCTCAAGGGCAAGGCCATCAAGAAGCCCAACAATGCCGGGAGGGAGCTCGGGAAGCCGGGGAGTGTCGGAAGCTCGGGAGATTGGCTTGGCTGCCGGGATGGAGACCCAATGCATGAAGGGAGTCGATGCGAAGGTAGAGAAGCACCAAGTCGAGCACAAGCAAGAGGAAGCCAAGCTCTGATACTAGTTGAAAGGTGATAAGGATCGAAGCTTGCACGCGAGCTATGGCGGGAGAGCAAGAGCAAGAAAGAGAGAGACAAGAAATGGGAACTCCAACAGTCACAATGTGTGACCGGGCCTTCCTTTATTTACTAGTCACTAAAATGAATGTAAAGAATAAAGTGACGTGACGGGCGCCCACCACCTGCAGTGTGCAGTGGTGGGTACTGTCAGTGTAGTAATACACGGGGCGGCACGGCGGAGGCGCCTTTACCCCAACATATATGCATCAGTGTCCCCTCGATCTTGGTAAGCCATCCACTCCAATCTCTTGATAAAGTGATTAGCATCCTCATTTTCAGTACCAAATAAGGGTTCATATCCAAAAGTTGCCATGCTTGAGTTAGTGTATAGGTTGCTTTCCAAACCTTACACTACCCAATTGATAAGCTCAGCAAGAGATCCTCAACACAGGAGATCCTCAATGGGGGCACCAATCTATGGTAGGTGAATTGGGTAGTCAACCTCTAACAACCCCCAAGACAACACCACAGGATAAAGACCGAGGATCTTCCCTAAACAAAACCCATGAAACAACACCACTGAACACATGATCCAAAATTCCTGATCACTCACTCCTCTCTAAGACTTCAACTCAACATTTAAATAGCTCAAACCTTCAAGCTCAGATTTTACCACTTTTAGAGAGAATCTAAAACTGAAACAACCATGGTAAAAACTCTGACAACATGAACTTTCAAATTCACACAACTCCTAATTTTCAGGGATGGAAACCCCACAAAGCAAACTGCTCCACAAAGCGTGATAGCTTCAAGCAGTACAAAATCAATTGTAGACCCTCTCTGTTCTTCTTTCCTCAAAGCACACATAAATACAAACCAAATACATGAGTAATCAAAGCTTTATACGGAAAATTTTCATGCCCATTCAACTGCTACAAGCATTTCACTGCTGTAGACATTCCATTACTGCATCAAAACCGAGTTTACACTGATATAGTAATGGAAAATCATGCATTGCTGGGGTGAAACTTTGGAAGATATCAAACCTTTGGGTTGATGTTATCTTTTGTATGGGCAAACAAGAAATTCTAACAAGAAACCTTCAAAATAATAAAAGAGTTGTTTGATAATGATTGTTTGATATTGCTTTTGTGTTCTACTCTAAGTTACATGAATAAACCATGTGCTATGAAAGTATGATTAAGGAAGCTCATTTTAAGTATCCAAATATAACTATGGTAGGTAATTAGGTAACTAAATATGCCCATTGAGGGAAGCGCAAGAGCATGACTGCGGTTTATATGGTCTTTCCCATCACTGTGGTTTACATATAAAAAGTCTTTCATAGACCCTCCTTCATACTATATGCTTTTGGATATCCACCTCTAACCATCATGCTATTACCCTATTGATCTAGTTGATTATCATCATTAGGGTTCTACCCTAGAGTTGTAATCCCCTTGAGCTATAAATAAAAGAGTGTATCTTTCCTTATCCATATACAAATTCCCTATTCAATGTAAATCTTGACTTATAATGAAATAAGTCTCCATTTACTTTCATGATTCGTGTACTCATTGTACTAAACTTTGATTCTTAAAACAATCTAGGAGCAAGTAGCTCATCACAAGACTCACTTTCTAATCTTTTACAATGTCGATTGATCTCTGAAACCTGAATTTCACCAAATTGCTAATTTAACCTGTTTTTCTAGTTATCACCAGCACGTCCCATACCATATGAGAGCAGCTTTTAAAGACACATAAAGTGTCAAATAAGAGTTGATTAATGCAAATTTTAGGCAGGAGTTTAAAGCCGATGGAAGCGGAACATGAAGATTCAACAATTTTTAAAGACTGAGGAAGAAAAAAATGCAAAACTTCGGTCATTGCGATGGTTGTAGATTTTAAGTAATTTTTTTGACGATCGGATTGAAGAAGAGATAACTTCCCGACTGTTCAGGATATCAAGTCGGACATGTTGGATTTTTTAAATCCAAAATCGGTCGTCAAGTGGAAGAGATGCGAGTGACAGTGGAATTTAAAGGTCAAAAGTGACCAACACAATGGGCATGGCCTTTAGGGGGGTCAAAGGTCCCCTTTTATAAAAAAATCCATGAGGGCGGGGCCCGAGGGGTTTTGAAATGGCAAGCAGCAAAACAACGCCCTCATGGCATTGATTTCATGAGAGGAGGGTTTGGAGGTTGCAAGTAATGAATCAATCAAATCATAGTAATCATCTTTCGCAATTTTTTGCTCCTCATCACCAGTCTCGGATTAGAAACTGGCTGCTCAATGGAGAAGTTGAAAACCCAGTCTTTCTCTCTCCTCCCTCCTCTCTCCTCTTGATGGCTATTCAAATGCATGATTTTATGGAAGAAGGGGAAGGAGTTGGATGCAAGATGCAGATGGAATAATGGAACCAAAGTGAAGGAGATTGTAGATTAGAGTTAGGGAGAGTGTCAGTGGCCTCCCAACCATTAAATACACGCCTCCAAAATGGGGTTTCTATGTATAAGCAATCATTTCATTTGCTTCATGAAAGATGTTTGATGAAATTGTTTGTAAATGGATGCCTTTGATTCATAATGTTAAAATTTATCAAAAATATTAAAGAAAACCAAAAAATTGAGTCATTTAACAATTTATATCAAAACACGCAAAACCCACAATTATGTGATGTTCATAGAAATAATAAATTTTGGGAGTTTTGTCATGATTTTAGGGTTCATATGGAGTATAAATGAATAGAAAATCAAATTTTAGTAATTGTGATCAATCCCAATCCATAAATCAAAAATATCATAACTTTTATTTAAATAAATGAAGAAAAATAATGAAAATTTTGGAACTTTTAGTTTTTTGCGCTAGAAAATTAAGAAAAAATGTGCTTTATGTTCGTGAATGAATGGCATGGCTGGAGCATGAGGGATAAGCCTCAATTCAGCCTTGTCTTCATGTTAAAGTCTTTTTTTTTTTTAAACAAGAAAAACACATTAAAAACTGCTCTTTACACCTATCAACGATGCATAACCTAAACAGTAGGGGAAAAGAGAGATTTTGATGCTGATTAGTTGCTGATAACATTTGAAATTCTGATCTATTTATTTGTGCATACCATATAGGACATTTATAAATTAAATTAAAAGGGGTAAGGCAGTAGGAGAAGGCTCGATGCTGACCCTTGGCAACGCAACATAATGTGTAGGTTGAAATCATTGAAAGAAATATTCGTTGCACTTCACTATGCTGATTTATATATCATAAAATGTTTGAGCACTATGGCATTCACAATTGCATTGTGCATATGATATGGTGTAATTCCTAGATGCATTGATGATTGGTTTCTTATACATATGACCTACGTTGTGCATAAGCTGCAGGTCTAGGCATTCAGGTCTCTTAGGAAACTATTAAGTAATGAAATATCTTATCTCCTAGGACATTTTAAAATAAAAGTGGAGTGTGTGACGCATGCGTTATTTGTGTTAGCGGCGCATCGGTCCCTAGGGACCGATCCCCGACGTGTAGGAGAGCCACAATGGGACCATGGCATTCAACAGAGGGGTGCCTCCTTCTGTTTGTGTTGCGAGGTGTTCAACACCAATCTATGTGTAGGGAGTCCCTCTACGAAGTATGGGAAGGCTTAATTGTTGGACTACAATTCAAAACAAACACAAGATTCACGATAGCAGTTAGGGTAGTGTGTCCCTTGGACGCTCATGGCCGCGAGGCCAAGGGGTTATGTTCTTTGAGGGTAGAGAGGCTTGGCTAGTGCTTAGAGCCAGTGTTTGGCTTGTTTTAGGTCCCGACACATGATGCATTTACCGGGAGCCGCTAATAAGTGATGGCTTTTGAATCTTGGCTATAAGGGACCCATTAATTTTCTTAGTTTCTAATTGAATGCCACCTTAAAGTGGTGGATATTAAATGCAGGTTGATCGGCATGATGCTTAATCCAAGGAACCCCCATAACCCAAAAGATACTTTTTCCATCCTAAATGGTTTAATGGGATCTTTGGTTAGTCATGTGGTCGACTATTTTATCATTTTCCCCGAAAGTGACACCATGCTCAAGTTTAGGCCACTTTGGGAAAGTACCCATGGAGTGACATTTGAGATTAATAGGCCATGGAAGTTCAAGAAAACATTAGAAAGCAAAATTGAGGCTAAGAGGGCACAGTCATCCACTAAGGATGATGACTCTTTAGATGAAAAGACTGTGATAACAATGGTTAATATGCACACAATGATACATGACTCTGATCTGAGAATACATCCGATGTTAGTGCCTAACATAGTTGGGTACTGTAGTGCAATTGCTAAGATCCATAAAGCATTGGATGATGTCTATGTGTGTTTAAGACCATTGTTAGCAAGAAAGGTTCTATTGGGACCTATCCTAGGATCTAGCAAAGTGGTGGTAGATGAAAATAGCCTTGCTAAAGTACCACTAGTCAATGATGGGGTAGATTCCCTATTATGTCATGTTGGACTTCCTAAACCACTATGTGAGTTGGTAGAAAGGGAAGCCCAGGGAACTAGTGACTCTTCTACAATGATAAAGGTGGAAAGGGAAGAGATTAGAGACCCTAACATGTGGATATTAAATCAAGATGGATATGAAGATTAGATGATCTTGTCTTGATCCCAAAGAAGAGGTCTAAATGTCCTTCTCCTTACAGGGATCTCCTAGTGTTTCATGGGCTACTAGATGAGGATCCAATGCTACATTTGAAAGAGTATGGCTTGACTTGCCTTGCAAGTGGGTTTGACGATCTACATCGAATGCTTGTGTTCTCAAATACCCTAAAGGGAGAGGTCAAGAAATGGTATTGGAGCCTCCCAAGAGGGTCAATCAAATCATTCAAGGAATTATGTGATAGATTTTTGGATGAATATGAGAAGAAGGTTCCCATGACTTAGGTCTTGGGATAGCTTATGCAGATTCGCGGCAAGAGTTGTATACCTTCGTCAAAGAGTACAGGAGAGCCTTTGATGACATTCTGAAGCCTTGGCCAAGGAAAGTCAGCAGTCAACTACCAAAAGATGTGCTTGGTGGACTCTTTGTCAGTGGCTAGGATATAAATGCGTAGTTCCAAGTTATGATAAGAAACCCTAAGTCACTGAAGGAGGCAAAGATTCAAGCTGAAGATTATGAAATATGTATTCAAAGATGTTGGGAGAGCTATTGGAGTTTTCCTTGCACCCTTGAAATCCATAAGGATTGGCAACATTTGTTGAATGTTAGTCATGTTGGAGGTGCAAATGACATGTATACTAGGGAGAATCCTAGCATTAACTATAATGATCTTGAGGCCCATGAACCCTAGTATCCTAGTGTAGCCAATCCCATGTTCCAAAACCATTTGCTAGATAGAAATGGGTGTAGACCTAATAGGGGAAGTGAAGTGGTTAATCAACCTGTTAGTGGTCTAAATTTGAAACAAAATCATGTCAATGTGATGATGCCCCAAAACATAGTTGATATATGCTACCATATGGAGGCTGTCTCAACCATTGAGAACTAGGTAATAGAAAACCTGGGATTTACAATGGTAAAGATCAACCTAGAGTTGAATCTAGTAGGAGGATCTACTTCAAGGAAAGTGATAGGCAGCAAGTGAGCAAAGATAGATTGGTCACTACGAAAGATCACATAAATAGAAGGAGTGGTGGCAACCAATCAAGCTATGTAAAGATTAGAAAGAGATGGGTTTGGAGGCCCAAAATCTCTAAAAGTGTGGCTAGTGTACTGGATCACAAGCAAAGAGTTCCATGTGGATATACTATGGTTAATTAACAAGTGGATGAGACTAAAGGCCATAACGATATATCTAGCAATATGCATCGCTCTTGGATGCATCGTTGTGATGGGCCTAGGATTGAATCCCTACCTAGTTTGGATAGTAACAATGACACATTCAAAAATCCAAATAGGAAAGGATTAAATTAGCTAAAATCCATGGATCTCTCTATATGAGAGGCCTTTGAAAAGTTGGAACAACGAGTCTGTTTGGATGATAAGACACTCAAGCCCAAGGAGGTCATCCATTCAGCTAATAGCACACAAAGAGGAATAGCCCATACTGAGGTTATATCAATAGGGAGGCTTGGACTTGTGACTTTGGTTTAGCTTGGTTAGTCTGAGGAGATACAATTTACATGCCAAGTAGACGATTTTTTGTTAGAACAAAATGATTTATGTTAGGCCAAGAGGGTAGTCTCTATCGAGTTTTAATGTTTTTTTTATAAGGCCAATAAGGCCATATGTCTGTTTGGTGTAGGTACGTTTAATGGTTTTCTGTTTTATTGATTGTATCACACAAGTGGGATGAAGTGCCTGGAATGAGCCTTTGCTGCATAGGAGCTTCTTGTGGCCATTCCAAGTGGTATCGTCATCTTTCTGAGTTTTTCTCTTAGGCTAATAGTGTTATATGTGTATATGGGAGTTATTTTCTTTTCATTTGTGGGGACCGGCAATCAAGGCATGAAGTCCTAGGGTCTAGTTAGGTATATCAAGGGGAGATTTGAGTAGTCATCTACCTCATGTAAGGACATTGTTAGGCAATAAAGACCTGCGATAGAGGGTAGTCCTTGTGACCCTATCCTTCCTTCTTGGTAAGCAGCTATCCTAGGCGTCCCTATTAGTGTGAGGCAATTAGAGAAGCTTTCCAAAATAGCAAAGAAGAGCAAGTTCTAAATATATCTAAAGATAAAAAACTACAAAGGTGTGTAAAAAGGGGTTCTAACCCCTCAATTAGAAAAGAAAAAAGAAGAAAAATCCTAGAAGCAGTTGATTACCGCCTTGCGAGAGCTTGGTAGTTTCTTGGGGACGAGTCATACCCAGGGCCAATGCCTTGTCTTCCTAGGGGTAGCAACTAGCCGAAAAAGAAAAAAAGAAGGTTGGAGCGAAAATAAAAGTGAGAATTAAAAAAAGATTAAGTGTCACCTCACAAGAGCTTGGTAAGTTCTTGGATACCAAGTCAGGACCTGAGGCCGATGCCCTATTCTCCTTGGGTCACTTTACTCTCAGATACCTCCTTTTTACACGCCTGAGTATGGAAACCTTGGCAAGAAAATGTGTTACAAGGAAAATATGATGACTAGGCTATAGGAGTCCTCTCCTAGTAGGAGGTCTTCGTCCCGTTTTCCTAAGTTAGATAGGTAGTCCAGACCACCACTAGGATAACCGCTTTGATAGGTTTTTTAGCCAGTCCATGTTAGAGCAGTTGGTTAGCGACTGGCTCACGATTTCTGTCAAATTATGTTGGGCCTATCCCTTGTGGATTCTCATACCTTGATTCTGTTAGGGGGTAGGGTGAAGGATGTTCTTATGCTTTGTTGAGCATCTTTTTTGTGGCAGCTTGATGCTTTCTTTAGTTGTTGTTTATGTAGATCAATTCATGGGATTTGATGGGCTGAGTCGCCCTATCCCGTGGTCACTAATGAGAGCATCTTTTAAAGTCCCGTAAAGTGCCAAAAAGGAGTGGATCAATGCAAATTTTAGGCAGGAGTTTAAAGCCGATGAAAGGGAACATAAAGATTCGACAATTTTTAGAGACCGAGGAAGACAAAAATGCAAAACTAAGATCGTTGCAGTGGTTGCAAATTTCTAGTAATTTTTTCAACGATCAAATTGAAGAGAGATAACTTCCTGTCCATTTGGGATTTTAGGTCGAACATGCTAGATTTTTCAAATACAAAATCGGTCGTCATGTGGAAGAGATGCAAGTGACCGAGGAATTTAAAGGTCAAAAGTGACCAACACAATGGGCATGGCTTTTAGGGGGGGCCAAAGGCCCCCTTTTTTTAAAAAAATCATGAGGACAGGGAAAGGGGGGGCGTTTTTTGAAACGGCGAGCAGCAAAACGATGCCCTCATGGCATTGATTTCATGAGAGGAGAGATTGGAGACTGCAAATAATGAATCAATCAGATGATGGCAATCATCTTCTGCAATTTCTCACTCCTCCATTACCGATCTCAGATCAGAAAATGGCTTCCTAGTGGAGAAGCTGAAAAACTAGTATTTCTCTCTCATCCCTTCTCTCTTCTCTTGATGGATGTTCACATCCGTGATTATATGGAAGAAGGGGAAGGAGTTGGATGCAAGATGCTAATGGAATAATGGAAACAAAGCAAAGGAGATCATAGATCAGAGTTGGAGAGAGTGTCAATGGCCTCCCAACCATTAAATACGTACCTCCAAAATTGAGTTTCTATGCATAAGCAATCATTTCATTTGTTTCATGAAAGATGTTTGATGAAATTGTTTGTAAATGGATGTCTTTGATTCATAATGCTGAAATTTATCAGAAATCTTGAAGAAAACCAAAAAATTGAGTCATTCAACAATTTACATCAAAACACGCAAAACCTGCAATTATGTGGTTTTCATATAAATGATAAATTTTGGGGATTTTGTTGTGATTTTGGGATTCATATAGAGTAGAAATGAATATAAAATCAATATTAAATAATTGTGATCATTCCCAATCTATAAATAAAAAATATTATAATTTTTATTTAAATAAATAAAGAAAAATAGTGAAAATATACAAATTAGTTTTTTACGCTAAAAATTTAAGAAAAAATATGCTTTATGTTTGTGAATGAATGGCATGGCTGGAGCATGAGGGATAAGCCTCAATTCAGCCTTGTCTTCGTGTTAAAGTCCATTTTTTTCACTTTTTATAAGAAAAACACATTAAAAACCGCTCTTTACACCTATCAACGATGCATAACCTAAATGGTAGGAGGGAAGAGGGGTTTTGATGCTGATTAGTTGTTGCTAATGAAGGGGATGCAATGGCAGTGAAGGAGAAGAGAAAGATGTGGGAGAGAATAGCACATACAATGTAGGTGCTGTCAAGAATGATATATGACAGCCTTATTGCACTATCTCATAAATATGAATAAAGAATATGGGCGGTCAGTGTACACGAGCAGGCCCAAGGGCCTTTTACCTCAACAATCTCCCACTAAAAGGCCAATGGGCCAGGGAGTGAAAAAACAAAGAAAAAGGAAAAGAGATAAGGTGAGGAATCATGACATCACACCCAATGCCCAATCGAAAACCGAGCTGTGCAATAAGCGTGAACCTCTGTGAAAGAAAAGTCAAGCATCCCTGAGTCCATGACATCCAAGAGATAAGCGATCCCGCAGCTCCATACAGTGGAGCAGTCCAAGAATGCTTCTCATGAAGGAAGGACAACTCATGAGTGCAAGGCTATAATGCATAAGCATCAGAGTGGCGCATAGCGTCAGCGTGGCACATAGGAGACAGCTGAGAGCACGTAGACTCTCAACGTCAATCATAGAAGAAAAGTCTTTGGGAATAAGGCTCACAAAAAAAAATCTGTCTGACGACTGAGCGCCTTCCATGCGCCCATATTTTCCAACAAGAGAAACCTGGTAAGCCAACAAGATTTGGTGTTTAATCAACTAGATAGTTTCTTAAAGCAATGGAGCACTAGCTTCTTAAGAGTCAATATCTCATTAGAGAGAAAGGATTAGGTCACTTAGCCACTTCAAATTGGGATAGCTAAGTGGCAAGAGGAGGAATAAACGTTATGGGCCAGCTTCCCGCAGACGGGGTCTCAAGATAGTATGTGGCCTCAACGAAGCGGAAGATTGACATACGGCTGTAGCATCAACCATAAAGCCCACTGAGCGTGCATCAAGAGGCTTGAGAGATGTTTGTGTCTCATAAAAGATAGCATGATGGCTGCGGATAACTTGCTAGGCATCCAAATCCCATTACCTATAAGCCAAAAAGTCACCATCTCCATAACCAAGGAGGATACATATGTGTGACATAAGCATATCTGGCATACATACAAATGCCTGGCAGCCAAACATCCTCAAGTAATCATAGGAGGGTCTCATGCCACTCCATGCCTCATGTGGTGTAATAACATCCAAAGTCAGACACGGCATCCTATTAAGCAAGTAGACTGCCGTCATAAGGGTCTCAATTCAAAAGCCATAAGATAACCTAGCTATGGTAAGCATAGAAGCAACCTTTGCTTGTAGAGTCAGGCACATGCCATGAGCAATCTCGTAATACCGTGGGCATAGAAAATTAATGCCAGAGTACTAACAATAGGACTGAAAGCTGGGAGAGATATCATGACACTCATAATCCATCTGCAAGCACCTCTTCTTGCAACCAACAGAACCCATAAACCTCTCAAGCATAACTGCGGCATCCTCAATCCGTACCAAGGAAAAAGCCCAAACAAGGTGGGTAGCATGATCCACGAAGTCATAAAATGCGAAGCTCCACCAAGTGACTAGGTAGGCATAGGTCCATAAACTGCACAATGGACAAGATCTAGAGGATCATGCCTCTTACGATCACCATGAGCCAAAGGGGCTCTGCAAGGACCATAAGTACAATCAAGACAAGCATCAAGATCTGCATGTGACAAAGGAGGCAGCATGGATTCTAAACGAGACAAGATCTCCATCTCTCTGTGGTGCATATGGCCTAGACGATAATGCCATAACAATGCATGTGGTATCCAAATAACTGCAACCATAGAATCTCCCACATGAGATACATGCACTGGGTAATGAGAACCAACTCTAGAACCTCTGGCCAAAACCAAGCAACCATGACAGATCTTCCATGACCTATCCTGAAGAGAAACAGAGTAATCTACATCATGCAACTCACGGATAGACATCAAGCTCTTACTAAGCATAGGAACATGTAATACATCATGGAGCACAAGAGAAGTCCCATCAAGCAAAGCTAAGTGTACAACATTTGCTCTCTAACATGGACGGGCAACAAAAGCCCAACTAGCATAGAAGCTAGACAACAGAGGAGCAAGAAAGCCATAACTACAGCTAATCCCAAGCATTGTAAAGTCCACTAGTCGACCAAAATAACCCACAATAAATCCAAGCACCAATGAGCATACAAAGCTCAATAAGACTCTGCCAAGACAATGAAGCAACTCTGCTCAACACATGTCTGCATCAACCAAACATCCAGGGATCCATAACATCGAAACATAAGGCCAAGTAGCATCCAAGGTCATAACAGAAAAAATCAATGTCCAACTACTCCACAAAAGTCCTCAAATGCAAGTCTTGTCAAGCCCAAACATCTGCCATACTGTAGCAACCCAAAAGCATTCACCAAGACATAAACCCACATGGATAGCCTAGGCATAAGCAGTCATAAGTGGAATGCCAATTGTAAATAAAAATTGACAGTGAACCATATAATTGAGCTCTATTTCTTGTTCAAAAGCATTCTGGAAGCAAAAATAACCATGTGGCATCATCCAAATACATCAGTACATAATCTCAAATAGCTAAGAGCACCCCGTGACCAATAGGCATAACCCAACTGTAGCATAAATAGCTTCAGCCCTGAATATTCCAGTAGTAAATAACCTCTATAAAGTGAGCAAATTAGTGCTCAAACCAAGTTCAAATCTATAGGCAAACCATTGGCATACATTCCCATATGTATAGGCACCAATCGGGCATAATCGGGCATCAAATGACCATGTAGCATAAGCATAAAATGTAATGATAAGGGGCTGCCCTGTTTTGGACTGCCTGTGGACTATGTAAAATAGTCAATGGCTGAGAAAATTCAGCCCCAAAAGCATCTCAAAACATTGGAAAAACATCCCCAAAGCATTTGGGCATCAAATACCAAGCCTCGGGAGCATCACATAAGCTAGAGTATGACATTTTCTGGCTGTAAATCAACTCAGATCTGTTGTAGAATATTCTATGATTAGAGTTTGGTGGATTTGACATCGCCATTGTGTCCAGAGCATGCCAAAACCCCAAGTTAGACTCTTACCTTACCTAAATCGGGTTCCAAATGCCCAAGATATGAGAAAAAATGGGATTTTTAAGCCAAATTTTGAAACATGCGCAAAAAAACGTGAGTTGCTACTGTGGGGCTTGCTGGTTATCTTGAGGATAAGGGGCAATGGGGGCATACAAGGTGCCCAATGAAGCCAAGGAATACCTGCAAAGAGCCTATGAGGGCCGGGGAGAGGTGGGAGATAAAATCTTACCTCGAAGGGAAGAAGCCATGGCTGGCATTCAAGCTCCAAGCTCTAGGTCTTCAATCTGGACTGAAGTAATGCTGGGCCAAGCTCCATGATCAAACTCTAATACCAGTTGAAGAGGATGCAATGGCACTGGAGAAGGAGAAGAGAAAGATGAAGGAGAGAAGAGCACACACAATGTAGGTACTGTCAAGAATGATATATGACAGCCTTATTGCACTATCTCATATATATGAATAAAGAATTTGGGCGGTCAGTGTATATGGGCAGGCCCAAGGGCCTTTTACCCCAACAACTAACGTTTGAAATTCTGATCTATTTATTTGTGCATACCATATAGTACATTTATGAATTAAGTTAAAAGGGGTCAAGCAGCACGAGAAGGCTCGATGTTGACCCTTAGCAATGCAGTATGATGTGTAGGCTGAAATCATTAAAAGAAATGCTTGTTGCACTTCACTATGTTGATTCATAAATCATAAAATGTTTGAGCACTATGGCATTCACAATTGCATTGCACATATCACATGGTGTAATTCCTAGATGCATTGCAATTGGTTTCTTATACATATGACCTACGCTGAGTGGTGAGATACCTAAGCGGCAAGTCTAGGCGTTTAGGTCCCTTGGGAAACTATTAAGTAAGGAAATATCTTATCTCCTAGAATGTTTTAAAAAACAAACGTGAGATTCACAATATCAATTAGGGCAGTGTGTCCTTTAGACGCTCTTGGCTGCGAGGCCGAGCGGTTGTGTTCTTTGAGTGTAGATAGACCCGGCTAGTGCTTAGAGCTAGTGTTGGGCCTGTTTTAGGTCCCGACACCGTGGCCTCTCGAAGAGGATCTACCACGTCCTCTATTTGAACTTGAGTAAAATGCTTGGACCTATTCACCATTTCTTTCAAATGAGTCACCTTGCATATTGATCTTTTTGGTAATCATGAGAGAGACTAGCTTATAAAAATCTAAAAATGGATTATGTACATATACAAAAGTGATAAATGATCTCCATGTCTTCTCATTATTAAGGCCACCCAAAGTGGATGAAACCAAATCATCATCATAAGGGCTAAGCTGATTTGCTTTCTTAGCATCGAGGTGATCAGATACATTGATAGTATTTGTTTGTCCCAAAGGTATTGGGTTTCTCTCTTGCACTATGTATACTAAGACTTATAAAAACATCAATTTCTCTCTTCCTCACATGCCTATGCTTTGAATTTTTTTGGATGAATTGATACCTTAAAGCTATGAGACTATATAGTCTCTTGGAACTTCTAAATTCCTACACTCTTGCCCTACACACACAAATGAATCCTTAAGCCAAATCAAAAAGAAAAAAATAACTTAACAAAAGAGTAAGGTTAAAAAGGAAAAATTGAAAATGATTAGTTATGAACTAATTAAAACTTACCTAGTCGACATTGTCTCTCCCACCTAGTATGTCTTGCCAAGCTAGCCGCCCCCCTTTTTTATAATGATCATTGTCATTGTCATCATCATCATGGTGATAGCAAGCAACACAACTTCCTCCTCTCCATGTACATCAGCCGTCACAGCCATGAAGACTACAGCAACCATTTGGCGACTCCACAAGGGGGGTGGATAGAGAGAGAGGGGGGAGATACCTTCCCCCTTGGATATATAAAGGCTTGGCAAATAGGCCTTGAAATGATATGATTAGAACACTAATACGTTGCTTTAGAGAGAGAGAGAGAGAGAGAGAGAGAGAAGAGAAGAGAGAGATAAAGAGAGGAGAGAAGAGAGAAGAGAGAGAGATAGAGAGATAGAGGAAAGAAGGATAGAGAGAGAAGATATGAGGTAGAGAGATAGAGAGATAGAGAGATAGAGAGATAGAGAGATAGGAGGAAAGAAGGATAGAGAAAGAAGAGAGAAGAGAGAGAGATCGAGAGATAGAGAGATAGGGGGAAAGAAGGATAGAGAGAGAAGATATGAGGTAGAGTGAGAGATAGAAGAACACAAGAGAAGAAGAGGAAGATATATTGCATCTTCCCATGGTCCTTACTTCCCAAAGACTACCCTCATCTATGGATCAAGACCATCAAAGCTCTTCGAGATAGCACATCCATCATGGCCCCCAAAAGAAGAAGCGTGAGAGTCAAGGGAGCTACAAAAGTTGTTGGAACTACTAGAGCCATGAGAACTCTCGAAAATATGAGTGGGAATACAAGCAACTCCCTAGCCATGATCATACCAACCTAGGTTCCACCATCTCTATTAGTCGATGATAGTATACGAAAGGGTTGTAGAGAAGGTTGCATAAAAGTTTAGTAGTTAAGAGTTAATTATAAGGCTAAGTTAATTTTGGAAATACATTGAGATTACATGCATTATAGCAAACCCATTAACTAGGTTCCATCATCATTGTAAAAGAAGGTAATAAGATCGATTCTAGCTATCCTACCATTCATGGTGAGTGAAAGATTAATTGGAATTTGCATATGATTTCTATCTCAAAAAATTGCATGATTAACTTAGTCCTAGGTTAGGTAGTAAACCTAGGAAAATTTGTAAAAAACAAATGGGAATTTCTTGGTAAAGTTGCATAGTTTTAGGAAAATAAACCTAGTAAATTGCAAAGTCATTCTAGAGGAGAGGTATAGAAGTTAGTTTCCACTTTGTAGAATATTTTATGATGGTTTATATTTCATCTTTTAATGCATGATGTTATAAGCTAAACAAAGTTAAGTTTCTAGGATTGTTTCCTTTGATTTATTTAAATCCTAAACTTAAGCTAATTTAAACAGATAAGACTTTTCTTGCTTACGATTAAGCACTTAGGCCACACTTACCTAAGGCTCATCCTTAGCTAAGATTGAACAGTGATTAATGATATAACTCTAACTAAAGGAAGGGTCCTATGACCCCCTCCTTGTAAAACAAATGATATCCTTTGAAATACAAAACAATCGTCTTCATAATGAGAAAAACCAATCATTCATACTCTCAAAACTACCATATACCAAGAGACTCCCAAGTCTTAGATGGTTTTGATTAAACAAATCAAAGGTTTTTTAGGTATCATACTAAGAAATTAACTTAGATTACACCTATGTCACTAAAGGAACTATGTCAGAGTGGATCATCTATCCTAGGAGGATCAATCTTAAGTAAACATTAAATTGTAATAACAATCTTAAGGGGGGTTGAAGACTTGCACCCAAAGTGGTAACATATCAGACTCAATTCAAGGTTGAAACCCCAAATTAACTTCGAGGGGAAGAGCAACCCAAGATTTTCCTTCTAGGGTAAATCAAATTTTGGAATAAGTACTAGATGTGATTTTGATTATGCATACAATGGACTATGGATGTACCAAGAATGTATTGCTTATGATTGTAAGGTAGGATTCCAATTGAATCTAAATGGAATTAGGTTTAATAGAAGAAAGGATGCACTAGATCTCCCCCATGGCTAGTTGGAGGAAACCTATTCCAAGGGGATTGAAATCACCTCTTCAGGAAGATCCAATCAGCCTTGTTGCGAGAGGTCACTCTATGGGGAGTTCAGTTAGGTAGGAGGAGGTAAGGGTGCCAGAAGGGACTCTAGCTAGTAAGGTCCTTAACTTCTGGGACCTTCCTAACTCTTACATGATCCAAAATTATCTTTGTAGGGCCCTACCACTAGTTAATGAGGTAGAATCTTGGAAGATATCAAACCTTCGAGTTGATGTTATGTTTTGTATGAGCAAAAGAGAAATTCTAATAATAAACCTTCAAAATAATAAAAGAGTTGCTTGACAATGATTGTTTGATCTTGCTTTTGTGTTGTGCTCTAAGTTATGTGAACAAACCCTATGCTATAAAAGGCTAATTAAGAAAGCTAATTATAAGTGTCCAAATATAAAGGTGGTAGGTAATTAGGTAACCAAAGATGCCCATTGAGGGAAGTAGGAGGGCGTAACCTCCAATAAACACAATATTAGTGAGTTTGGGAATCTCCCAATTCCCATTTTTTGAATACTAAAAAGGTGGCATCCGAATAACATGCTCATAAGTTTCTCAAAACCATATGATGTGACCTATCATTGGAAAGCACTTGAAAAATGGAATCTATTGAGCTATAGAGCGCTTGATTTGGAGTTATAGTGTTTAAGTTATGACAAATCCAAAGATTTGACCATGTGTCCCAAACTTATGGAAATTTCCCATATTCCCCAATATGGTGTTAATAGGTCCCTCCTATGGTAGGGTGGTCCTGTTAACTGGGAGCTTGTTTCAAGAGTTGTGCTAGCTAGGAAATTACATTGAACCAAGCAAAAACCAAATAGGAACCCTGACCTTGTGTCATTTTAGGGAACTAGAGTGAGACTATGTTTTATGGACATAGGGGTCAATGTGTTGCACTCCTTATCATTTCGTAGTCTCCTTGAACCAAGTGTGATATGTGTCTTCTTCAATTTGTGTGATCACGCACAAAGCAAATACTCGAAGACCGATACTAGTGAATCTTTAGGTGACTTTAGTTGATATAGGAACTCAAATTCAGGTTGATCCTAAAGGGTTTGGCCATAATATTTCTACCATGATGTGGACTTAGGAAATCCTAAATGAGTAAAAACATGTCATTCTAAGGAGTGATGGGTGGTGTTGATTAGAATTGCCTCTTGATGGACCACAAACATTGTGCCTTGAAAGCAATTTCATACATCACATCACACACATATATATTTTTGCGTGACACCTCCTGCCCCCTACTATCTCCATATCTTTAGAGAGAAAGTGGCCTCCTACACCTTATCCTCCTCTATTTCTTTTTGTCTAACCACTCGAGATTCCCCTTGTTCTCTTTTAGTGCCCTATCTGCATTAGACTACATGTGGGACATATATCCCACATTTGCAATTGATCGTCCACCTAATGGAGTATAATTAATCAAAAGAAGATGGTATAGAAAACTCCACATGTATGACTTCTATCATATACTACTTGGAATTTTATGAAAGGTTATTTCAAGTATTTAAGGCACTATACCAAAACACTTGCTTACACAACTCATGCATACATGAGAAAAATGGTACAACTATCCTCATCCACTAAGTAGGATTGATCTAATGAAATGACTCTACCATATTTCCTACCAAATCTAGAAGTACATTGTAAAGTACCTATATGAGTATGCATATGGATGAACAAATCTAAGTATGTTAGGGAAGACAATCCATATGGGCCTAGATAAAGTGGATGACACTAGTAAATTAGATTAATGAGAAGTGAACACAACATTTTTGTCCCTATAACATCCACTGAAGCCACATGTAGCAAAGCTACCCTCTCCTATACCCCAATGCGGGAGAGGAGTAACAACACAATGAGAAGTCATAGCACCTACATCCACAACACCCCCTATCACCACCCATACTAGAGCAATGAATACTAGTGCAACAAGGGCTCATAGCATATATATTTTAACAACACCCACCAGAGCCAATGTCTCTACCACCAAACCAAAAGTTAGGAGAATGACCCTCTAGAATCCCCCCATCATAGCCAAGAGTGCTTGCGGTACTTGTGTAGCCAACCTAAATCATTGACTACACATGTTGGCATTTAATGCCTCTAAGCATATTGAGGTAGAATGCATCAATGTCAAATGTGGCAAAGAGGCATCCACTTTGTCTCTAAAATGGATCATCTGAGTGGGGGACTCAATACCAAGATCTACTCAAGCTCTTCTTCTATATATAATTGGCTTGTGATGCCTTCACGATTAGGTGTGATTATCTACATAGACAAAGGAAATATCAGTAGTTTAATGTGTGGGGAAAAAAGATGTATAATTAAGATCACATATATACTTGGACAAAATATAGAGAATGTAATGAAGTACCAACATGAGTGATAAAAAGAGATCTCAATTACAAGCTCTCATACATACAATCTCATTTAGGTAGGGATTGTCATGAATGTGATTATGTTTTTGTGATCTTGTAATATTAACACATCATTAACTCTACAATTTTATGTTAATAATATATAAAATAATGTTAATTGGATGAAACGTTCCATGTTCATCAACCAAAATGGGTTCTTGTGTATCTCAAATGTTCATTGGGTTTATTTAATAGCCTACCAAGCGTGCCAAGTTATGTAGAAAACTTTGTGGGCTTTAAACCCTAAAAGATTCACTATGTATAGATGATCTCAATTGTATTTCTCGCTTTTTAAACTTCTAGGTGAGTGTCTTGGGGAGTGTATCCTTCTTGGATAAAGAACTCTCTTACTGGACAACCTCGATAGTATCTTGTACATTAAGTGGATAGTTCTAAGAATCTTTCAATGAGTTGTTCCATCCTTTGCATACGGATGCCTTAAAAAATGCAACCAAAATGTGTGCAAATAAGATTGGGTTACTTGTTCCAATGAGAGCAAGAGGTAATCCTTGATTGTTTGCTAGTCTTAGTTCTTGTTTTTAAACAAACATTGGGGCAATCAAAAATTCATATATATCTTAGGTATTTGGTTCTCTCATGGGCCGCAAGTATTATATATATAAAACATTGGGTTAGATAATAGCAATTAAGCATATGTGAGCACTCATTCACTTAAACTTGTATTGAGAGACTGGTATGAAAAGGAGGATATAGCTTGGTTGGCTAGCATTGTTGATGATTGTAAGTGAGTGGTCAAGTTCATAATCAAGAGAAGTCAAGTACTTGACATTTTTTGAAATTAAATGTCATGCATCTTAAAGCTTCCTATAGAGACATGGTTTTGCATCTATTTTTATACTATGGAGTCCTTACTTTGAAACAAGGGCTATGTGATAGAGACATTCTCATGCATAGATATATATATGATTGGGAGGCTGAGCAAAGTGTACAAGTGGGACATAAGGCTATCAAGTTGCATTCTAATTGTTTGAACAAGGATAGGTGGTGGTAGTCTTTGGTTGATGCGTACAATGTAATGATGCCCATCATGCATGACATCCACACATGGAAGAAGGAGTAGCAAACATGGAAAAAGTATGGATGACATGGTGGACTCTGCAATATAGTCTAGAGTTTCTAAGGAGATAAAAGACTCCATTGCAAAGTCATGGAGAAAACCGCTTAAGGCATCTTAGGGAAAGGTGTTGTTAAAATATATTCAAAGAAGATGGATTGCAGCCCATACATCATTTCATAGTATTACCTATCTATTAGATACTGAGTATTGGGGCCTAGACTTGTGGTGCAATAGTGAGGTAGTTGTAGACTTCTACAATGTGATCAACATATTGTTGGGGGTTGGAAAGGTCTAGGCCTATATCCATTGGCGATCAAGAAAAAGAGAAGATAGCTGGAAGAAAGAAATACTAGAATAGATATACCCAATAAGAAGCTATATTACTTTTGGAAACTCTATATAGCTGCAGTAAATTTCAAGTTGAATACAATGCGCCTAATATGATAATGTTGATGGTTGAATGTGATTGAATTTAGCAGACTTTTTATTATTTTTGGAGTGCTCAATGGTTGATTTTATGATTTAATTGTTGGGTTTGAGTGATTTTAGATGTGTTTTTTTGTAGAGTTTTGAGGGGGGTTGAAAATATTTTAGAAGTTTGTGATGATTTTTAGTTGAGTTATGTTGTTTTGATGGGTTTTGATGTATACCTGATTGGTTTGGATAGGATTGATTTCCCTTTGTTTGAGTCTATTTTCTTTTTGTTTAAAAGTTGAGATTGTGAATGAGGCACATTGTTTCAATTGTATGAGAGACAAGCAATAGGAACTTTCGGCACATGGGATGAACTAAAGGTGACCTTTCTCACCAAATTCAAGTGTGAAGGTTTTGAAGAGTGGATGTGGAAGGAGTTCATGAATTTGAATCAATCTTTGGGAAAATGAGTGGAACCATATATCTCTAGAATGAAACCCATAATAAAGGGATGGATCAACCACAACTTGAATGAAGTTATCCAAAAGGGAGTCTTCCTTAGGGGTCTACAACCAAAAGTTTACAAGCTCGTGGAATTGAGAAGACCAACTAATTTGCAAGATGCACTGGAAGGTGCAAGGATGTATGATGAAGTTGAAACTAGATTGCCTATGACCTCAAGTAGAGGAAACTTAGTGTGGGAAGTGCCACCAAGTGGGACATTTAGCCACTAAATTTAATGAAGCCAACCATTCTTAGAGCCTTCTACTCTTATTGCCTAAGAAAGAACCACACAAAGGACATCTACTTTCTCAAGTAGATGCATGATAAAAGAAAGAAGGATGAGGAATCAAGGTTTAACTTACTAGAATCCAATATGACAACCCAAGATATTGGCCCAAAACCTAGAGAGTTTTGTCCTAATTTTGGTCATGGAGAGTCCCTTCCCAAAGCTATAGAGAATGAGAGTCATAAGTGGTGGACAAATATCAAAAATAGAATGTTATAGATGTAGAGAGAAGAGTCATATCTCCCCAAGCTCTCCAAATCTTAGAAGGTCCATGGATTAAAAGCCCCTCTATAATTGATGTGAAGGAGAAGGCCATACTGCTAAACATTATCCCATTCCAGCCCTTGTGAAGGCCAATGCCACTAATAACTAGCAAAAGAATTAAGAGCATATCTCCAATCTGGTAGAATCGGAAGTAGCTATAATTACACGATCCAAGAAAAGGGAACCTATGGTTCCAAAAGAAAGTGTTTCATCTATAAAAGCTATAAAGGCTCCCAATAGAGCCATATAATACTAAAATACTGGACAGTATAGTGAAGATTACTCCAATGCCATAGAAGAATACATAGATAATCTAGGACGAAGGACCAAAGATCCAAGAGATGGAAAATGTGAATGTATCTCCAATAATAGAAGATGTGGTGATGTAGCAACTGATTGAAGAAAGAGAAAAAATCAAAGTGGATACTCTCCCATTTTCCAGTCAACAGGAGAAGCTAGTGGATCCTATGAAAGAGTATGACTTGGTGAAATACTTGGACCATCTTAATTTGACATTCCATGACAACTATTGATATTGTCTCCTCATTGTAGAAACATGTTCAAAGCATTCTCATGCAGTGAAGATGTGGCCTAAGGATTTCTCACCCTACAACTGCTTTCAAAACCAATAAGGCCTCAAAGCTTGTGAAAGAAGTAGACATAGCCAATGCCTACGTGGATCCTTACACTCTAGAGACTAGCGTCTAGATAAAAGGTTGCTTCGTCATCACAAGTACATTGATAGAGAGAGGCTCTTTAGTGAACACCATGAGAGATGTGATAATGAAACATTTGGGCATGTAGGATAAACAACCAACTCAGTGGCTCATTAGACTAGCGAATCATCATAGCGAAATCAAGCCTTTAGGTATCCTTCCATATGTTAAGACTACAATTGTAGGAAGATATTAGTTGATGTACTTAGTAGTGAAGCCAAACTCTTATGGGACCTTTTACCCCCTATTGTTGAGAAGACCATGGCTATTTGAAGCATGAGCAAGGACTAATTGGTTCAAAGGAATCCTAACCTTAGGTAAGGAACCCAATAAAGTGGCATTGAAACTCTATGGTTTGTACAAGGGACATGGTTCCACCTCAATCAAAGTCTCGTTTAACTCTTCCAATGAAGTTATAGATGGAAAATTGACAGAAGAAGATGTCGTCAAGTAAATTGTCCCAAAGAAACCTAAGGGACTGTCAAGGAAAAGAAACCTAAGGCACGGTCCTTAACAATAGGCATTATAAGCCATCTCCCAAAAGAAAAAAAGTCAATATCAATGGCTGAATATCTCCTGCCTAAACTAGGAACAACCTCTGAAATCAATTCTAACAATGAGACATAGGCATGGATGTGTTGTTCTCCCTATTATATGGCAACATCAAAGCCCAAAATAGAAGTAGAAGAGGTAATAAAGAGCTTGTTCTTCTCATACAGAGCTCCTATCAGATTCAAAAGAGATCTTGAACAAGAAGATGATGAAAGTAAAGATCAAGTTTTGATAGTGAAGAAGAAGAATATGTCCAATTAGAAGAGGATACAAATAAAGAAGACATTCTAGAGGGCTAAAAGTTGAAAATTCCATGCTATTGGATGAAATGATTATGGTACCCTTGGGATTGATTAATGGTCCATGAAGCATGTAGAAAATGTATAGAAAAGGGACCATGCAAAAGACAATTTTCTTTACCAGTTGGCTATTGTCACCCTAATCCATCCTTTCCACGATAGGATGATGATGGTGCACCCTATCAACAAGTATCAAATCCTTGTTATGTGACCTTCCTAGACATATCCTTAGAAGATGAATCCTCAAATCAAGGAGTGATTATTTCAAAAATCATAACATGAACATTCCTCATACCATTTGAGCATCCACAAGAATCCAAATTGTTGCCACCCAAGAAAGAAGAAGCTAGTTCCAATGGATCATTAAAAGAGGAAGTTATTCACATGAAGGAGTGATACCTATATCTAGAATCTATCCATGGGACCTTTATCCAATTAGTGGAAGGTGAAAAGAAGTTGACCTTTGGTGATGATGCAGACGGCATTGAGTGTCATCTAAACATGGGTAGTAGTCTATCAAATAAGGAGTTATCAACCCTTCATGACCTTTTAAAGGAGAACTTAGATGTGTTTGCTTAGTCCTATAACAACCTAAAAGAGATAGATCCCACTATGTGTTAGCACCACATTGATCTGGAGCTAGATGCTGAGCCAATAAGGAAACTCCAACACAAAATGAATCCAAATTACTTAGCCTTGGTGAAGACATAGTTTAGAAGCTCAATTCATTTACCCAATAGCCAATAGTGAAAGGGTTTCTCCCATTGTGGTTGTACCAAAGAAAAATGGAAAGTTGTGCAAATGTGTGGATTTTCATAAGAAATTTTCCAAATAAAGAAAGATCATTTCTCTATCACTTTCATACACCAACTATTGGATACCATTGTAGGATGATTGTGTTACTAGCCTCGATGCTAGAGGAACAGTTATTGAGATGGAGAGATACACTTGAGATTTTCCAAACATCTTCATAACATGTGAGACATCGATACAATTGAGATAGTAGCTGCAATGAGCCAAATGTAGAGTTTGGCCAAGAAAGAGAGAGTAGCCAATGACTATGCTTTGGGCCATGCTCAAATGCAATGTGGGCCTTTTGCAAGGATGATTTTCTACATGAGCTCTACTCTCTCTTGAATGGATTCAATGGATAGAATCATGTTTATATTGCAAAATACCAATCCAAGAAAACCTTAGAAGATTACTACTCAAACTACACCAACTAATCTTAGATAATTAAGAGGTTTCTTGGCCATGTGTACACTCTGTAGCAAAGGTAGCCCCCTTGACAAGCTTCTCATGAAATATATAGAGTTCATTTGGATGGACGATTGTGAAGAAGATTTCAAATTGTGAAGTAGGTCTTGATCGAAGTGCCCATTCTATAGCCTCCTAATGGGATGAAGTTTCATGTGCACATAAATGCATTGATTGAAGGGCTATGCGCATTCCTTTGTTAAAAAGGTGTCTCAAAGCTAGATTAACCCATTTATTATGCAAGCAGTAAAGTCACCAATAGGGAGAGAAACTATGCAATGATCGAGCTAGAGTTCCTAGTGATGCTGATTGCCTTGGAGAAGTTTCGGTATTACCTTTAATCAATGCATTTCAAATTCTATGTGAACCATGCTGCTCTATCCTTCTTGATAAATAAAGCAGATGTGAAAGGAAAAATGATGAGGTGGCTCCTTCTATTCCAGAAGTTTGATTTTGAAGTGGTTACCAACCTTGATTATTCCCATGCTCTAGTTGATCACCTTTTGCAAATCCCATAGAGTACAAGAGAGGAGTAAGAGAATCTAGACCTTATAGACACTCCTCTATTTTTAGTGGAGATTATAACTACATGGTATACAATGGTATACATACATTGCTAGGCTCTTGGCCACATAGCAATACCCTCTTGGCATCTCTAGCTGAGAGAAGAAAAAGCTTATATTGGAATCAACCCCCTACGCCCTACTAGATAGCATTCTATATAAGAAAGACAAAGAAGAAGTGCTGCAGAGATGTGCAATAGGAGATGAGATTAGAATTATTGCGAAATCTTGCCATGACAAGCCATATGGTAGACACTTTGCGACAGAAGAAAAGCTAGAAAATTTGTACTCACAGGATATTGGTGGCCAATCCTCCATAAAGATGCATATAATTATTATAAGCATCGTGGTATGCCTATCAACGACAAATGGAAAAGGGGCCACCAAAACCAGTGTCATGTTGCTATTAACAGATCCTTCCCTTGAAGCCATTTGAGAAATTGGACATTGATTTTGTGGACCCAACCAATCCTCCAACCAAAAGAATGTAGAATAAATGCATTCTGCTTTGTACTAATTATGTACTAAAGTAGTGTGAAGCCAAAGCTCTCAAGCAAGATAATGGCAAACCAAAGTGGCCATGTTCCTGTATGAGAACATTGTCACATGCTTTGGTAGTCCCCTGGAGCTAGTAAGTGATAGAGGCACTCACTTTCTCAACAAGACCATGGAAGAGCTAACAAAGATCTACAAGATCTGCCATCACAAGTAAATGCTCTAGTACCTAGAGCCAACGGCCAAGTTGAAGTCACAATTGCATCATCTATTTGATCTTGACAAGGACAATTACTACTCATCATTGTGATTGGGACTATCAACTTACATAGGTCCTCTAGGTGCACAGAACCTCCCATAAGGTTACTACAAGATGATAGACACCCTTCCAATTGGTGTATGATATAGAAGTTGTTTTGCATGTGGAGTTAGAATTTCCCTCTCTGTACATGGATATCACAAGAGTGATTAGGAGACCACCATAGTAAATGCTCATATCTACAATCCTTTTAGGAACCTCATGATAACCTTCACAATGTTTCAATGTTGCTAACCAGGTGTAGCCATATAGCATGCCACAACTCCCACTTCAAATGATATGTCTAGATGAGTGGCTATCATAGCATATATCAAACTATCCACTATGGATACATAAGGGATCTTGGCCATCTCAAAATTTGTTTGGGAATACTCTTCTTGTTCGAACTTCACATGGGAAGGTAAGGAATAGCAAATAGGCTTAACATCCTACATATGTAAGCACTCAAGGACCTTCTGTATTATATGTAGTCCTTTCATGATAAGTAAATGAGCCCCTTAAAGCAATTGCATGTGATGTGTATGCCAAGAATATGTGAGGCATGTCCAATTTCATTCATCTCAAAGCTCTTCTTGAACTAACTTTTTAAGGCATCTAGCTCATCATCAGCTCTCCTAGCAATCAATGTATCACACACATAAAGTACCAAGATAATAAGGCTACCATCACAAGTCTTCTTCATGTAGGGACATTGATCCATATCACTACATGTATATCATTGTGAATGCATGAAAGTATCAAACTTATGGTACCATTTTCTAGGTGCCTGCTTAAGGCCATAAAGGCTCTTTCTCAACTTGAACACTAGGTTTTCCTTACCTTTTTCCTCAAACCTCTTAGGTTGTTGCATGTAAATCTCATCATGCAAGTCCAAATGTAAGAAAGTTATCTTTACATCCATTTGATAAAGTTCCAAATCTAACTAAGCAACCAAAGCCAATACTGAGCATAGAGAGTAGTCATCTTGAATACGAACAAAAGACCTCATCAAAGTCAACACCAAATCCCACATATGATTTTTTTGCAATGAATTATACTTTGATTATATGGCCCTCTCCTAAGAGTGACTATCACCTTTGTGCATAGCCTCATCATAGGTAAAAGGCTCAACATCATCTGTCACCATAACATAGTCCATGGAGGGTGTAAACCAATCAAGTTGACGTCTATCTCTAGCCACAAAATAGGTAGTGGAGCCTGTGCATCCCATCCACCAACATCATGATCATGGGCCACTAGAACATCAATTATAGGTTGTCTAACTAGCTCTATGATAAAAAAAGGCTCCTCTTGAAACATCACTTTGCATACCTCAACTACATCCTCAAGCTGCCTATGCATCTTCTCCTCATGGAAAACAACATCATGACTATAGATGGCCTTCCTAGCCTGCAAATCCCATAGGCAATAGCCTATCTCTCCTACATTCCCATAACCAAGAAAGATGCATTTCACTAATTTAGGATCTAGATTATTGTGTTTGTCCTTGGGAATATGGTAAAAAGCCTCACATACAAAGACATGTAAATGCACATATGATGATAGAGGTTTTCCATGCCATATTTCTTTTGAAGCTTGATAATCAATAGCAGTGAATGGGGATTTTTAACTCAAGTGTATGATAGTAGTAACTACCTCAGCCCAAAAATGTTGCGAGAAACTTGTCTAGCTAAGCATACAATAGACTCTCTGATGAATCATCCTATTCATCTACCCTGTGTAGTACCATTCTAGGATGGGGTATAAGGGGGGGTCAAACACATGCTTAATACCTTGCTCATTGCAAAACTGCTCAAATACTTTAGAAACATATTTATCCCCATTATCTAACCTTAGGTATTTCATCCCATACCCAGACCCATTCTCAACAAGAGCAATCCAATGCTAAAATGTAGCCAATACATTTTATTTCTACTTTATGGGATATGCCTAGACCTTATGCAAATAATCATCAATGAAAGTCACAAAGTACTTCTTGGCACCTAGTGATTAACAGGGCCTAGGACCACATATATCAAAATGAACAAGAGCCAGAAGCTCATCCATTTGCATAATGTTAAACTTCTTATGAGAACTGTGTGTTTATCCACCATAAAGACAATAATCACATGAATCAAAATATTTGTAGTCAAGGAGCAAAAGATGATGCAAATAAGAAAGCATTTTCATTCCTTTTAAGGACATCTGTCCAAGGCAATGATGCCATAAAGATACATGTGGTATGTCGGCCACCACCACAACTAAAATATGGTCAATAGGTCTAGATATAAGCAAGGAAGAGAGACTGCTAGTCTTAGCATCTTAAGCAAAGATAAGATTCCCATGGGTAATCTTCCATGCCAAATCACCAAAAGATACATGATACCCTGCATCATCGAACTATCCAACAAAGAGTAGACTTTTAGTCAAAGCCAAAACATAGCATATATCATGCAAAACAAAAGTGTTGTGCCTAAAGCAAACATCACTAATGCCAAGTCATTTCCTAGTCACACAGAACCTATCATGCTGTGATAGGAATGAAACCAATCCTTTTGTGGGTTAATATTTAAAAAATCCCATGAATCAAGCAACCGACACTAAGAAAAAGTGGACAAGACATCAATAGCCAAAACGAAGAAGCTACCAAGATATAATCATCATTAGACTCATGCTCCAAGGTATTTATCTCCTTAATTTTCATGCTAGACTTACAAGGAACAATGCTATGATCATATAGACTTATCTTGAAACTTTCCATTGCCTTTCTCCTTGTGCTGATCATCACCATATCTTATGTCACTAATATGGCCTTGCTTCCCACAATAATGACATGTGAGAAAGGCCGTATCACCTAGCACATCACAAATACATCCAAGAGCATAAGTGTCAAATGAAGATTCAGTATCTGTAAGTAAGTAAGCATAAAAGATCAAAGAAATTGACCAAATTCCAAGTACATCAAATGTAACTCAAATCCAAGTGTCAAATTATATCATAGCCATATCCTAGCTCATACATTAATGCTAGATACCACCATAGATATATAGCATACCCAAAATAACATGTAGATACAATAGGCATTTAAAGCATTTAACTCACCTTGTATACTTGCTATCAAAATTGTTATGATAGCAATAAACCTCTACAAAATTGAGCTAATAAACCTCTAAATAATCCAAATAGCATCCAAAAAATCATAACCATACAAGTAGCATCCCAAAAGCATCAAACATGCATTATGGAATTTACAATTTGCTATCCAAACCAAAATTATTCTATTTTGTGCGAAACAAAGAATATAAAACTACATAGAATCAACTCTATGAGTGCTTAAATCTATACATATCATCATACTCTTCACTTTTAGCTATAGAATGCTTGAATGTGATACCGTATGCAAAAGTTATGGCCAAAATAAGATAGTGCTATCAAGCTTCCATAGCTATCCAGGACTTCTACAACATGATCTGTATCCACTTAAAATGCATAAAATGGCTGCCTCTTTTTGAGGATCAAGCTCATTTAGTTCAATTGACTTATCGAGTTGTATCCAACTCTAGCTTAGTTGTATGGTGTGTGTGGTCAATAAGTTGAGTTAGTAACTCAACCATAGTTAGAACCTTAGTTAGTTGCAGACCTACATAAAAACACTATTGTGTGTTACATTCAATGTGTGGGATACTATAGAGAATAATGAAGAAGAAGAAGGATGAGAGCATACAAATATGTTCTTTGCTCCAACTCTTTGCCTATATTCTCTCTCCTATTCTTTAAAATGGTATCAGAGCAGCTTTTGTTGAAACTGGGAGCAAGAGGTAAACTGCAAAGGTAAGAGGCATGTCTGTGGTGTGTTCTTTGATCAGTCTTTGAAAAGCCATTCAAGAAATACAACTAATCATCTCTAATGCTTGGAGAGCACTATTGAGTGCTGAATACTTGGGTATTTAATCAATAGTAGGCACATGAGGATCAACCATGAAGTTGCGGCTATTTTTCAAGATAGCATAGACAACATTTAGATATTCAAAGGGCTATCATATCTGACCATTACCTGATTCAATAATTTCTTGTCTTCTACTAAACCTTGATCATATTTATGTGACATCAGAGGCATCAATTAATATTGGCAATAGCAGCTGAGCATCAGTAATGCCGGCAGTAGCTAAGCATCAGTCTTCCACGTGGATAGCTAGTGCGAATGCATGAAATTATGCCTCCTTTTTTGAAACATTGTTTGAACTACTTGGTAGCTCATTTGGAAGCTAGAATAACATAGAAATTTGAAAGTACTCCCAAGCATTGGCATCAAAGTATGTTGGTTATGCATTGCAGTATCCATTCAAGTGGACTGAAGGTCATCTATATGTTGTATATGACAGACTATGTGCTATCATACAAGTTGTAACTATTCTACTTGTTGGTCTAGAGCTCACTAAAGCTTGGGGTGTTAGCCATTAGTGATTGGATGATGCCACATGATTGATGGATGGTCTATGCATGCTCATGAGCATTGAACACTCAATTTGGATTCATTCATAGCCAGATTAATAGGTTTGTTGGCTAGTCACAACTGTGCGAAGCTTCTTGGTCTCACTACTACTTGATGTAGGTACAAGCATTGATGTTCACATGTCCATGTACCAACTTCCAAAGGTTATGGCACATGCATAATAGGCTTTGAGGCTATTTTAATCAGAAAATACCTTGGTTATGTAGAGATTCTACTATTGGTTGCTTCAAAATGCTTGTTTGTCAGTGGATACTAGAAGGTTCTTCTTCACTTATGCATAATGCTTTATGCAATCAATGATGAGATCTATATGATATGCTACTACTTATAGATGTTATGGAGAATGTTTTAAGATGTCTATGGATGTTATTGAGCTAAAATACACTGACTATTGCAGATTTTCAACTATCATTTACTCTAAAACTAAAATTATCTTATCTAAAAAGTGGCATGCATATGTTGGTTGACTGAAGGTTTTAGGGATTCTAACTGAAGAATTGATGCATGCTACATGTCTAGAATTAGCTCAGACTGAACTGGATGCAAGTACTTGCAAATGTACATGTGTTTCTTGAATGTTATGCAAGCATTTTATCATTGAAGAGACATCTTGCTCTGCACGGAATTGAGCATTGACAGCTTGAATATTGCATTAAAGATATAGAGCTACAAACATGGAAAATGTTGATAGGACATAAAATATTACACAAATAGTGGGTGAAAAGCTGGATAACAATAATTATGCAATTTGGAAATTTTGCATCGAGAATTTCCTGACTAAAGGATATTGGGATCTAATTACAAGTGATGAGGCTGAACCTAAAAGCTTCTAGAACAAAGTCCCATTGTGCCTTTGTTGATCAGCAAAAGCAGAGAGCACATCGTGCATGGCTTGAAAGAGCTCAGAGTCTTACACTAGCTTTGCTATGTATCTTTGATGGAATGATCCTGCAAATTATGAATTACAAGTCACCGATAGGTGCATGGAATATCGTGATGTGGTATTATGGTACTACTACCAGTGCACAAAAAATCCAACTGAAACAAAAGTTTAACACCATGGACATGAAAGGTTGTTTAATACAAGACTATGTCATAGAGATAAAGACCATTGTTGGTCAAGTAGCATCTATTGGAGCTAAAGTTGATGATGAAGATTTGGTTGCTGTTACATTGAATGGTCTTAGACGAAATTATAAGTCATTTGATATGTCTATATTAGTATAATCAAAAATGCCTAAGTTTAATGAGTTGGTTACTTTGCTTATTCATGAAGAGGTTAAGCTTTTACTCACATCAAAGAGGTCAAGGCAGTCGTGGTGGAGGGTTAGCAGCTCATGGTCAAGGGACTCATTAGAACGCATCTCCAAATGTGAATAATCAACATGTACAAAATGCTAGAGGTGGTGGATATTTTCGAGCAAGAGAATGGTCCAACTCTAGAGGTAGACACTCATAGCAATCTCAGAATGTGAATAAAGATAAGGAATGTCACTACTGTGAGAAGTATGGGCATATTGCTAAGGAATGCTGGAATAAGCAAGCAAATCAAAGAGGCAAGCAACATGGACATTATGCTACATCTAGTAATGCTGAGGATGCTACTGTTGATAGGTATTTTGCTATGACCTATGTTCAGAAGAATGTCATTGGGGCTGATAAGTCAGATAATGTATAGTACATTGATTCAGGAGCTTCCAAACACATGACTTCACATGGTGAATGGTTCACTAATATGGTTCTTGATAAGCATTGTTATGTTTGTACATGTCATGATACTCAACATAACATTGAGAATAAGGGTGTGATTCCTCTGGTTATACATGATGGTCAGAAGAAGAATTTCCATGATGTCTTGCATGTTCCTTCTATCACTAAGAATCTGCTATCAGTCGGGCAGTAGATCTGGCTGAATTTGCAAGTGTAATTCAGTAAACATGGCTATTTTATTGAGTTTGGAAATGGTTGTAACTTGATTGTCTTTTGCTAAAGGCAAAACACATGGTCAAATGTTTACTCTAGGTGCTAATCTCCATAGCTAAAATTACCTATGTTTGCACATGGATAGGGAGCAGTTAGAGATCTTGATCATGTTAACATTCAAAGGCTGCATAATATGAAGAATAAGCAAATGGTTATAGGCTTGTCAAAGTTTACATACACCAATTTAGGTCATGTTTATAATGCATGTCAGTTCAACAAGTAATCTCAATTTCCAATTATAAAACATGTTCAAAACATCTCTAGATCATTATAATTAATTCATTTTTATGTCTTGGGCCTAGCCCATAATGCTACTCTTGATGGATCAAGATATTATGTGACATTCATTGATGATTTCAGTGGGTATACATGGGTGCATATCCTAAAGCATAAATATGAGGTACTTGTTATTTTAGGGAATTTAAGTAGCTTATTGAGAAAGAATTTGATTGCTTGATCTCTTGCTTGAGATCTAACATTGGTGATGAATATGTATCCAATGAATTTGATAGATTCTTGGCTAAGAACAGCATTCATAGGCAACTTACTTATAGTTTCACTCCACAACAAAATGGAGTAGCAAAAAGGAAGAATAGAGTGCTTATGGAAACTATTTGTCCGATGCTTAATGAGAAGAATATGTCACTATATTATTGAGTTGAAGCTATTATGACATCTATGTATGTGCTAAATCGTACTCCTATAGCATGGATTCATGACATGACACCCATATGAGAAGTTGTATGGGCATAAGCTTGACATCAGTCATTTGAAAGTCTTTGGTTGCCTTGCATATGTACACATTCCAGATGAGAAAAGAAGGAAGTTCGATTTGTGTATTCATTGGCTATGCACAAGAGCGAAAAGGGTATAAATGCTTTGATCCATCTACATGGGAAACAGTAATCATTTGAGATGTTATCTTTCATGAATTGGCATCTTGGCATGGCTTACATGTTGCTATTCTACATGATGTATCTTCCAATCATGTATCTACTGAGATTTCACAGTAGAGCAATACTATGTTTGGTCCTACACGTGATGTACCTTCAAGTGTTTTGCCTTGGACTAGTAGGTTATGCAGTCATGCATCACCATCCATTGACAACACTATGTCAGTGAGAGGGAGAAATGAGATAGAAGGCAAAGGCAAAGAGAAAGTCCTTGATAATGCTCCTAGGATTTTGACTTCTAGATATGACTAGACGAATAGCCTGGATAGTGAGCTTGAAATTCCATCTATGTATACTCCTGTAGGCAAACATAGTATGCACTGGAGATGCTGAAGAAATATGGTATGACATATTGCAAACCCTTGGATACTTTTTTGGATCAGAATACTAAGGTGGATGTGAATATTGGAGTTGAAATTTCAAATATTACTATAGACAAGCAGATGGGAGGAAGTCTCATCTACCTTACCGTTACTAGGCTTAATCTTAGTTACTCAATTGGACTTATTAGTCAGTTCATGGAGAAGCCTAGAAAACCCGGTTTGGATGCAGTGAGGAGAATTATGCACTATATCAAGGCTACAATAGACTATGGACTCTTCTATGAGAGTGATAAGCACCTGAAACTCATGGGATATACTAATGCAAGTTGGGCAAGTTGTCCATATGATAGATGGTCTCCTAGTGGGTATGCATTCAGTCTTAGCATTGGAATGATTAGCTAGAGCAACAAGAAGTAATCGACAGTTGCACTCTCTAGTACTCAAGTAGAGTATAGAGGTGTTGCATTAGTAGCATGTGAGATTGCTTGACTTTTGAAGTTGGTGACAAGTTGGGGTATGTAGATAGACACTCCAATCACATTGTACTGTGATAACATGACTAGTATACTTCTAGCTATGAAATCCTATATATCATGCCAAAAAGAAACACACATAGAGGCACTATCACTTCATATGAGAGATGATACTTGTAGGGCAGATAGATCTCCTGCATATCAAAACTGAAGACCAACCAACTAATATCTTTACCAAGTCACTAGGTAAAGATAAGTTCAGTCACTTTAGAGAGTTGCTTGGGGTACAATGTCTTTCTTGAGCTCGAGGGGGAGCATTGAGGGGATCAAGCTCATTTAGTTAGCCCAACTTATCCAGCTGTATCTAGTTGTAGCTTAGATGTATGGTGTGTGTATGTGGTCAATAAGTTAAGTTAGTAACTCAACCATAGGTGAATCTTATTTAGTTGCAGGCCTAGATTACAACACTATTGTGTGTTATATTCATTGTATGGAAGACTGTGGAGAATAATGATGAAGAAGAAGGATGAGAACATACATCTTTGTTCTCTACTCCAACTCATTACCTCTATTCTCTCTCCTATTCTTTGACACTACTCAGCTAAATAAGCCCTCAACAAGTCTTAGCTACCATTAAATCTTGAGCTAATGCTTTAAGTTTGAGCTAAATCAAAGGATGAAGAACTCCTCAATTGTGTAATCAAGTCCAAGCACTAGTGCCATAGAGTGGAATGTGGTCATATTCAAAGACAACACGTGGACACTGAGGGTTGAAATGATGAATGGGTTTCCTCTTACCCATCCAACCTCCAATCCTCACTAAGAGAACTAAAGAGAGGCACCACCTAGCTAAAGGGAGGATGGGCTAGGACATCCCTTTTCTCAAAGAGAATCAAAAGAACGAAGACACAACTTCACAAGAGAGAATATATGTACTAGACACCATATTAGAATATGAGAGAGAGAGAGAGAGAGAGAGAGAGGAGAGGAGAGGGAGACAAGAGGAGAAGACTCACAAGAGAGAATATATGTACTAGACACCATATTAGAATATGAGAGAGAGAGAGAGAAAGAGAGAGATGAGAGGAGAGGGAGACAAGAGGAGAAGAGGTAGAGGAAGCTTGCTATTATGTATTCATGGAATGAGAAGATGAGAAGAGAGGGAGACAAGAGGAGAAGAGGTAGAGGAAGCTTGCCATTATGTTACATAATAAAAGAACTCACTTATAGCTTACCTCAAAGAGATGGACTAGCATGAGGGTATTCTAGAGTGCTCTCATGTGCTTGTCATTGTCATTGTCTCCTTTACATCTCCATGGGCTCCTTATATAGCTTCCATGAGGGATTAGATTAAGCTAATCTTCTTGATTAACATAATCCTAGATGATGTATGGCATCTTTGAAAATATGGAAAATAGTGGATGGGACAAGTCCCCACCTTGGTCATCATGCAAGAAGCCAAGGGTGGTGGTAGACAAAATAGAGAAAGGGAGCTAGATTACAAGGGTGGTGGTAGACAAAATAGAGAAAGGGAGCTAGATTACAAGAGATGGGCGCCCAAGCACATTATTATAATATATTTACAATAAGGATAAAATGGAAAGTTGATGTGGTGAAAGAGAGAAGAAATTTGCATGTAGCCAGTAGTCTGTGCCTTCGTAACTTCAAATCGGTGAAGAATCTGAAAAAATTTTCTTCTGCAACTTTGTAGACTAGGTCAAAATCGATTGAGTATCTCGAGAATTTTCTTGAAATTAGCTTTCCCTTGGGAGTTATTGAGATTATAAAAAACGGCTTCCAAAAGCTGCTTTGACTTTAGTTCCTTATATATATATATATAAATACATATAAGCATGTGACAGAAGGGGTCTATGCTTGTAAGCTTTTGTGTAAGTTCCAAATGACACCATGATGTGGATATTGACTTGTGTACTAGGGTGAGGTGTCCTCTAATGATGGTGATAGATTCCAAATCTTAGTGATGCAAGCGGAACCCACATGTAGTTGGAGGCTAGTCCTTTGAAAAATCTATGCACTGACTCAACTCCTAGGTGTAATCCATTTCCATCTTCACTAAGATAACCATCCCTTTTACCCTTTACATTGGCATCCCTCCTAAGAACTTGTTCCCCCCATTTGCTAGAGTTATCATAATCGAGAAGCAATGTAGCATACCTAGTGCTTGAAGAGTAAACCCAAAGTGATATGGTAAGGCTTTTGATAGGGGTTTTGGCCAAATTTTGTGGTAGAAATCCGGTTTGTAAAAAACCTGAATCAGACACCAACATCCTACTCTAAAGTTAGCATCCAATGTGCGGAGCTCGATATAGTCACAACAATGAAAACAAATGCCAAATGTACTCAACAATAAAAATAATCCCAAATTTATATTGTTGTATCATTCCCATGTTTTTTTTAAATTCCATTGATAGCTTCCCTTAGCCTTCAAAAGATGAGAGAAGAGTCCAATTCAATAGGATATAGGAAGACCCATTTAAAATCAATAGTCTTTTTCTTCCATCATCTTTATGTGAAGGCATCATCGTTCTTTCTCCATTGGATGGAGAAGTTTCCCTTATGATCCCTTGTGATGACAAATCATATCCTTGAAAGATTAGTCTAACTTTTCAGTGTGGGAGTGATGAAGGCAAGAGTTTCCTTACTCTGGTGGTCATGGCTTTGGAGTCTCTATACCCTACCATGGCTAGACCTCATTGTTCTCATTGGTATTATTTTCTCTAACAATTTAGATATTTATATTAGACAGTGGTTCTTCTTTGACAAGGTTTGCAAGGATGCTTCACCTTTTAATGTGGGAGAAAATGATGAGACCCAAAGAAGCATAAAAACAAGGCACAAAAATATACATGCATATATCACATTTTTACTTTTTACAAAGAAAATAATAATCATTTTGTTGAAAAATGCTAAAACACACCTTAGATGAGGAGGCCACATTTACATCCATAAAAATAAATGGTATGCATAAAAGTGTACATGCATGAATTTCTAAAGAGCTAGAAAGAACTCAAATGTAAAGGGCAAAGTCTTACAAATTCAAATGTATCAAAAATCCAAAATAATAATAATAATAATAATAATATTGAAGGGTTGTTGGTGTCTTTTGGGAAAAAGGTCGGGTGGAGTGCACATATGATTATGTGCCTCTTTCTCTCCTTTCTTTGAAGATTCCCACATTCTCCCTTTATGGTGCAAAATCTCTCTCTCTCTCTCTCTCTCTCTCTCTCTCTCTCTCTCTCTCTCTCTCTCTCTCTCTCTCTCTCTCTCTCTCTCTCTTTGTGCAAAAATTTATCTTTTCCATTTTCTCTTTTCTTTTCTACAATGGATATGGACATGCCTAATGAAAATGATGAATCTCTTGATTATTAAGAGGGAGGTTTGTGATTTCTTTCCACTTTCAAGATCAATGGAAAAGCCATACACATGGATTTTTTGTGCTTTCAACTCTGGTTTTGTGTCTATTTCTATTCATGGAAAGACTGTCTTTAGTAGCCATTTGCAAGATAATGCAATATTTAAGTACCTATTATAGGCTATTGACTCCAAGGGGAAGCTCCAAGTGGCAAGGTGCTTGTATGGTCCCACTTTCTCTCACTCCTCACAATCATACATGGGAATGAGAACCCCTTGTTGATAAAATAACCCAATGGTCAAGTCTATTGTGATATCCCGACTTTGATTTAAAATCTTCCCGACTTCTCCCAAAATGGACTGGAAGAACTCTAAAATCATTAAATGAAGAAGATATCGAGCAAAAAAACTTGAGGATCGTATTGACAAGGACTCTAGCCACCCGTCACAAGAGTTACCACGTGAATGAGAGTTATGAGCCATATTAGTCATTAGTGTTAGTGCATATACAGGGAGAAAATAGCACTCCGAATGAGGAAAAGAAAGAGTGGTCTAAAAGATTTCTGACCAGGTGTGTTGTCTTGGGATTTTACCCCCCTTTTGAAGCCAATGGAACCATCAAATTTATGGTCTAAGCATCAGATTGCATCTTGGAAGCTTTAGATTTCTGATTTTGCCAAGATCCCCTCCATAAAGAGCTATTCTTCTTAGCCACAACCCTTCTTCTCTAATTTAGCTATAAATAAGAGGCATGGAGAGTCATTGAGAGTAATCCAAGCAAGAGGGGAGAGGCCCTTCTCAGGAGTATAGAGCAAAAGGGAGTGGGGCAAGAGAAGCATAAACACGGGAATTCCTCGTCAAGAAGACAAGGAGGATACTCCACGAGCTCTCGAATTCAATTCTTGCATTCCTTCTATCCTATTCCCCCGTCTGGAATTAAGACTCTTCTCGATTTCTCAAAATTCTTGATGATCGCTCTTTTTCCCCGCCAATTTAATTACTCCCAAACTCCTTCACGAAATTTCTCTTTTTACGATCTCACGATTAAAGACCATGTCCCCAAATAAGAAAGCTACGAAGGTCATGGAGGCAAGAGCTACCAATAATGTTGTAGACACAATTACCACAAATGGAATGGTGAGTACGGGAATTATAAATGAAGTTGTAAATACCATCAACCAAGTACCCATCATGGATCTTTAAGTACTATTTTTCTTAAATAAAAACAACTAGCATGCCTTTATCCGTGAACAGGTAACAGAAGCTACGTGTGTAAAATAAGATTTTATTCGATTCCTACATATAATTTCTTTAAGGAATTCTTAACCACAAATTCCAAGGGATAACTTGGGTCTATACAAGATGAACCTAATCAAGTACAAGGAAGGTATTGTGTCCCTAAAAGATTTAGTATTTCTAATTATTTGTGTTGATCAAACAAAATCTCTAATGGGTAATCACAAAGGCTAATCCTTGGTATATTGAGATGCAATTGCCGAATGATATTTTACTCGTAATTAAACTAATCATGATTTTCTTTTATTGTAGGCAAAGAACCATGAAACTCCAAGGGAGTTATTCTCAAGTATGAAATTCTTGCTTAAATTCAATCCAAACTAATCCCCAAGGAAGAGGAAGCCCATGAAGACTATTGGAAGGTATTGCCACTTATGTTGATTTGTCTCGAAGTTATTTTGCCACTTATACTGAATTGTCTCAAACTTATTTTGCCACTTATGCTAATTTTCCTTGATGTTATTATTTTTGAAAAGAAAATATTTGTCTTGGAAAAATAAACTTGTTAAAAGTTTATGTATAATGCATTCAAAATAAGATGTTTGTGATTGTAAGCTAGGCACTGATCTTTCCTAAAATCATCAGGCTAAAAGATGGATGACTGAGTATAGATCGTCAACTGAGGCAATATTCTGGTAAACACAGAACGCTGACTGAGGCAGTGTTCTTAATGGTGCTAGACCTCCCCAAGGCCAACGTGAATAAAACCTACTCCAAGGGGGTTTTCTTTTTTTGTTTTATGTTATTGAGTTTAGACCAATCATGATGCAAAAGGTCTTGTCGTAGGGAACTCTAGTTGTTGGCAGGAGGAGGTGAGGATACCATGAGGCTCTGGTCATAAACTCCTTAGGCTCTTATGAACTGCCAACTACCCTTTGATTTCCAGACTGTGTTTGGAAGCTCTAATACTAGTTGGGGAACAGAACTTGGAGAGAATAATACCTTTGAACAATAAAATATTTGTAAAATGTCATTTTTATGAAAGGAACTATTAAGAAGAAATTACTTTACTCTAATTTTGTGTGTGTTATGAATTAAGGACGTGTAACGAATTTGTATCAGGAGATAATTCAAAGAAGATGTTTTTATATGTTGAACCTAAAGTGGTAGATAATTAGATAACTAAAAATACTCTCGAGAGAGAAGTGGGAGGATGGATCCCCGACGGATCCAAACTTATGGCTGGGTGGTCTCAGTAAGCTGAGAGATTTCCTAAGAAGGAATAAAAATCGCACTTGATGGACTATTAGAAACCAGAAAGACCGACTCACATCACTTTAGAATCCACTAATATTAATTAGCCGCTAGTAATAGATTTGACTAGAAAATTTCAGGTTGATCCTCATGGGAATGGTCAAAACCTCCACTATAGGGTAGACTAAAGTGAGCCTAGTTAGCAAACTCCAGGGGTTTTATCAAAATTCTAGATGGCACTTCCTAGAACATCTCTTGATGGGCTACTAAGAATATACTGCCAAGGAATAGCTCAAGCGGCATGTTACATCTATTATCTACAAACAAGTAATTGTTGCAAGCTTGGATTATCACAACTTCAAAATAGTGGTGTGCATTGCCAATAAATACATTATTGAGCTCATCCTGCGAGTGGTTGGATGCTTGTAACCACCATTGTATATGAGTATCCAAGTGCAATGGAGCTTCAAGCTCACACTTCGAGCACCCTTTAGCAATGTACCAAAGTGTTGTGCCAAACATAATGTTACCCAAAAACCTTCATCTACTAGGAACTTATGGACTAGGGATTAGAGCTCGACATCTTAGAAGTATTAGGCATTACTTAAAGGCAATCCTACAAATCCACTATAGGGAGAAACCTACCTTGAGTCGCTCTACAAAGTAAAAACCTACACATCCACATAAGATGTTCTAATAATAAATCTCCTTAATGTTAGTCAAAGATAATGTAATAAGGCCACAATCTTGTATTCTAAGTCAAAATGACTAGTTCCCTCCTAGGAAAAATGTTATTGGGTAATATACAAGAATGCTAGAATATTACACAAGTAGCAACCCTTAAGAAGGACACTAAAAAAGAGGGGGATAGTTGAATGGGTTAAGAAAGCTATAGGGACCATTGTTCATCATAAACCTTAAAAGAAATGATGCCTTAAACCCTAGAAAAGATAGGCATTGATTATCCCAAGTTATTTTTTTAAAAAGTAATGTAAATGGTCCTTAAAACTTGGTTTATTTTGAAAAGATGACTATGAAAGGCATTATCTTCAAATGAATATATTCAAAGAACCTTATTGATTGATTGCCACAAGTTATTCATTGTTGAGTCACTTGCTAATGGATGTTGGTGCATTTTGATTGGACAAGAAGATAACTAACAAGTAGATTGTTTGACTTACTTCTATGTATGTGAATGAAGAAACATGCCAAGGAATGTTGTTCAAGGGACTTAAGTAAGGAAGCTATTTTTACTAGTCAAATAGTAGAAAAGCTAAAGAATGCTTTTGGTGTGTACATGGAAAATGGAAAGATCCTCCACCAACAATAGTGTCCTATGGTTGGGTGGACTTGATGAGTCAAGAAGCTTTTAAATAAAAAGTCAATAGAGTAATAACTAGGTTATAGAGAGCATTAGACCAACTTCTTTTAGGGAAAATGAGTGGTAGAGTATTAGCACTTGAAGTCATGGAAGCATTTTCCCCTCTCCATGAACCGAGTGTAAGTTGATATGCATTCCAAGCTAACATCTTAGCCCTAAGAGTACATTGTTTCCACTACTAGTTTCCTAGGATGACCTTCGCCAAACATAGGTTAGATCCATCTGACACATGCCATGGTGGAGTAGTTCAAGAAACCAATAAGTTTCCTTAGAGCTATTGATGAATTTGTTGTTCATTTTGAATAAGTCCATCTAATCCAAGTTTAACACATTATTGGTTGAGCTAGGATATAAGGGGCTAGAGTAGAAAATTCTAGGCATGTAAATGCCATCTTTGAATCCCATGGAGAATCCCTCAAGTTTGACACATTTTAGTTCTACAAGGAGCTAAGATGGATGGTAGCACTCAAAATCCTACAATGTTGATTGTATATTTGAAATTGACCATCCAATATCAACATCACAACACCTTCACTACGAACTCTCTCTCTCTCTCTCTCTCATATAGCTTGGGGCTTGACACTTGATATTTTCCACCAGGTAGGACATGCAGGGGACGTAGTAGGTACTGGTGCATTCCGTATTGATGTATACAAGAAACAAGCATATGCTGGTCACCTAGGTAGTCTTATGAGCAATCTTACTAGGAGCACATGTGCTGATTTGAGAGATGCAATGTTAAATACGGCTATAGAGGTTTTTGGAAAACCAAAGAGAAGTCACAAAAATGTCAAAGGATTGCCATGCAAGAAATGGTTTGATGATGAATGTAAGGCTGCACGTAGAAAGCTGAAAATCCTCCCTAAGGGACAAGAACGAAGTGAGGCAAAAAAATGGCAAGTAGGTTTTTGCCCTGGTCATAACATCATAGACCATTTGGTTAAGATGAGAATCGGCTTGAGGGAGCAACCTTGTATTGCTATTTTGTGGATTTTAAGGCTTTTGACACCGTACCAAGGGTTGGCTTATGGCAATGAATGTAAGAATTAGGGATCCCAAATGATCTATGCATGGGAATTTACAGGATATATCAATGAGTGGTGTGCCGCCTCAGAGGTTGCAATGGGCTGTCACAAGTATTTGAGAGTAATATGGGAATCAAGCAAGGTTGCCCACTCTCCCCTACATAATTTGGTTTATGCATTGATAAGCTAGAGGAAATACTCTCATGGCTATGAATGAAGAGGAAGCCAAAAGCCCGCATATAGGTATGTTTGCCATCTTCCTCCTGCTTTATGCAGATGATGTGGTCTTCTTTACATATACTGGGGAACGTATGCAGTAGTATAGGGGGATTTTTGAACGGTTTTGTCAAGTTAGTGGTTTGATGGTGAATGTAATGAAAACAAAGCTAATGGCTATGCGCACCAAGCAATCAAAGACCCCACCAAAAGTACACTATGCAGGACAGTCTATAGAGGTAGTATCTACTTTCAAATACTTGGGGATTGAGATACCTATAGACCATAGATAGTATACATATGTGGAGCGGCGATTAGCGGCAGGGGAAAGCAAGTATTATCACTTTGAAAACGACTGTAGCCGTACAAATACTAAATGCTGGAAAATACGTTGTATGATTTATGATGCATATGTTCTACAGAAGGTATTATATGGAGTGGAAGCGTGGGGAGGGAGCATCTCCTCATCTACATGGAACGACATTGAGAAGCTGCAGAAAGCTTTAATTTGTAGACATTTGGGCATCAAAAGCACCACACCATATGTACTTATGCTTTTGGAAACTGGCCGTCAGCCAGTTGAGATATATGCTATGATCCGAGTACTGAGATATGCCACCCGAGTACGTCAAATGGATTACATTAGGCTCCCCAAACGGGCATGGGATGCTAGTATACGCCTATAGAAAACATGGAAAAGTAAAGTGGTTTCAATAGGATGGGTGTTGGATATGCGAAAATGGTTTAAAGGGTGGGGAGTGGATAAATATCTAGATATGGCATCCGAAGATATATTCATGGACACATTTCAATCAGACCTCTTACGAGCGTACCAAGTAAAACATCAAAGCAAGAGAGTGAATGGCAAACTTGCTTATTATAGTATGCATATCTATCCTCATGTTGGGAATCCTACATGTAGGGAGAGGCACACACGCAACCATAAATAGCCAATCCACTATCAATGGTATTTAGATGGAGTATTGCACGACTTTGAACTTGATCACACACTTTATTTATCGAGATAGGTGCATGGACTGGACAGGCAAGAGAGACGAGGTTATGCAAGCTGTGTAGACTACAGAGTGTAGAATCAAAGGAGCACATGATTATGACATGCCCAGCATATGCACACATACGGGCTAACTTTGATATCCCTTTACAGGGGCCACTTCACCAGTTTCTGACCATTACTCCTATATCGAAGTTTAAGGGCTCTCATCACCCGCATGTTACGCTTTTGGGAGAACCACGCTGCATAGATCGTTCTTTCACCATAGCTACCCTTTCCTACCATGGGGGAGGAGAATCATTGTATATGTGGAAAGGTCCCATGGATCATAATTTGGCCTTCCATGGATGATAATAAACTACTCTACTACTCTACTCTACTCTACTCTCTCTCTCTCTCTCTCTCTCTCTCTCTCTCTCTCTCTCTCTCTCTCTCTCTCTCTCTCTCTCTCTCTCTCTCTCTCTCTCTCTCTCGCAACAACTAACTTTTGCATGTGTATGGATTACATTGAACCCTCCTAAGTGTTAGAAACTAGAGTTGCAGCATTGGAATGTGTGCACAAGAGGGAGAAGCGAGCTCAAAGTACAAGAATAAAATATTGCTTACTAAGTTGCTTAGAGTACAACTTGGGTACACTATCCCACACTTGATAGTGACCCATAGGCTGTTTATATAGCCTCTGCCAAGCTAGGGTTAGGGTTTTCCCTACCCCTAGGGCTATTCACACTCATCTTCCCTTATACACCCTTGCTTATAATGGGTTCCTATGCCTGTCTTCTAACACCCCCCCTCAATGCCAGAGTGGCATTGGATTACAAGGCATGTAAGATGTTCCCCCCCTTCTTGGGATGCCTTTATAAATCAAGCTTACAAGGTTGTTTTAGTTAGATGATTTAAAGAGTCAAAACAATCGTTCTTCAGATGGATTGGAGGCATAGTAGGCCACCAATTCTTTGGGTATATCAGGAGTGTTGGGGCATTTACTAGTGATATGCCCTGTCTTCTTGCATTTGTTACATTTCATCTTCTTGGGATACTTCTTCCAATAGTTGTTTACAAGATGTCATTCTTTCTTACAGAAAGAACATCTAGTGAGAGCTGTATGTACCAATACTTGATCACGCGAAGTTGAAGATTCCTGACTGTTGCTACTTTCTTTGTGGTTCCTCTTTTCTTCATCCAAACAGGATTGAATGGTACTTGCCAATGTAGGATCTAGAATGTTGGTGCGAGTGGTTACAATAGTAGGAAACACCTATTTTATAGCTTTTAGGAGAATAGCAATAGCATCTTCTTCATGAATTGGAGCTTGTACAAAGGCAAACTGTGCCATAAGTCCCTTCATGTGAGAGATGAATTTTCCCAAATCTTCTCCTGATCGATATTCCAAGCTAAAGAATTCAATTTAAAGGAAGATTTTAGTATTTTTACCAGTGGCTCCATAGAGCTTTTCAAGCTCATCCCATTTTTCTTTAGCAGTGTTTAGTTGATCAACATGATGAATCAAGGATTCGTCTAAGTGTAACATTATGATTGCTTGAGCATTTTGGTCATCCTCTATATCAACCAAATTTGCAAAGTTTACAACTCTACTGCCTTGAATGAGAGGCCAATACCCTCTCTCCATCATTTGGTATTTTATAAGTACCTGCCATGGGTGGAAATCTTTACCATCAAAATTTTGAGTTTGAGGACGAACATCAGCATATGTTGTGGTCATTGGGAAGGTCTTACCACTTGTTAGGACAAGGGCAGTGTCTAGTCCCTTACAATTTTTCCACTGAATGCGGAAGCAAATCAGACAATTTGAAATCAAAGTTGCAATGAAGAGAAAGGCTAAAAATCATATAAATGTAATATTTCAAAGTAGGACTATGGTGGTCCTTTCTTATGTGTAAACTTCTTCCAAGGTTTAATAGTCTTTTTAGGTTTTAATGAAGTAAACCTAGACTAGACTCCAGGCTCCTCCTTGTGGTATGGCTTAGTGGATGAAGCTTGTGTTGGACAAGGTTGGTCTATGATCTCAATGCTTGTTGCTGATGATTCTGAGGAGAGTACAATGACACTCATCCTTTTGATTTCATTGACCAGTGTACTTGAAACAAAGTCACTCAAGGTATGCAATACACTTTTAGTGTATGATGGTCTATGTGTTTATAATTGTACACATAACCTTACAACAATATACGAAGAGGAATAACACTCACTAGATTTTAGTAAATAGCCAGCAAGCAAATGATTAGATGATTAATGATTAGTGTTTAGAAACACTAATGTCAAGCTTAGTGAAATGCTTGAATGAAACCCGGTTGGAAGTTGGCTTCCCGATGCACTTAGTGATGTCCATTGAGCATGCCCAAGAGCTTTTAGATCTGGAATAAGCTTCTGAGAATATGCTTCAATGATTAGAATCACTGTTAATGAAGCTCAGAGTGAAAAAAAGTGAAAAAATGCCAAGCTTAGAGCTTGCTGGCTATGGCTACCACAAGATACACATTTAGGGTTTGGCAGAGATCTCTCTCTATGGGTGGAATTTCCAAAAGCCCTCTTGTGGGAAGATGGCCCACTAGGGGGGCTATGGAATCCCTATGGTGGTGGCAGAGATTGCACCGCCTGTTGCCCACGCCACGCTTGAAGTCACCACACTGTCAGAAACTACGTCGTTTCTGAGATTTGGACAATGCTGCCCACAATGTCATCTAATCACGAGGTTTATTGTGCCAGGCTGATTCATCCTGGGATAGGCAAGAAGTCCCTAGAAGAAATCAGAGGGAGATATGGCCTCCTTTGTCCTCCCCAAGTCCTCCAATGGAGGTAGGTTGCAGGCAGCTATGGAGGAAGGAAGGATAAGATGAAAGAGATGATAGCTCATGTGCACATAGTGATAGCTGAGGCTAAGGGAAGCTGAGGAGATCAGAGATGGCTCTGATACCATGTTAGAAACCAGAGTTGCAACATTGGAATGTGTGCACAAGAGGGAGAAGAGAGCTCAAAGTATAAGAACAAAATCTTGCTTACTAAGTTACTTAGAGTACAACTTGGGTACACTCTCCCACACTTGATAGTGACCCATAGGCTGTTTATATTGCCTCTGCCAAGCTAGGGTTAGGGTTTCCCCTACCCCTAGGGCTATTCACACTCATCTGCCCTTATACTCCCTTGCTTATAGTGGGTTCCTATGCCTGTCTTCTAACATTAAGGTGGGAAAAACAATGTCCAAAGCATGAGCTATAACATCAAATGTTAAATTTTCTCCTTGAGCAAACTCTTACTCACTTGCAAATAAAATAAGCTCAAAGTAGGACAAGGTAGTCAGTAACATGTGGGCATGGGGGGAATTTGTGCCTCCCTCCCTTAAATTTTAAATATTAGAATGGGGGACCTTTGTGCCTCCCACACCATTATTTTTTTTAAAGGGGCCAAGTTTTGGGCATGCCCAATTGTCTATGCAAATATAGATAGTGAAGAGGGGGGCCATGCATCTTGTACCCTTCATAAACATACTCATTTACATGTGGGTGGGGGGGCACTTTGTGACTCCCTCCCAAAAATAAATTTCTTTAAATTGTAGAATGAGGGGATTTTGTGCCCCCCCCCCCCTCCCCCACGCACCTAAACACCACAAATGTTTTAAGAGGGAAGGGGGTTGCCCCCCTCTCCCAATTGTCTAGACAAGCACATGCAATTAAGGGGGGAATGGGTACAAGTGCCCCCTCTATAAATATTCTCAGTAATGTTTTGAGAGGGAAGGGGGTTGCGCCCCTCTCCCAATTGTCTAGACAAGCACATGCAATTAGGGGGGAATGGATACAAGTCCCCCCTCTATAAATATTCTCATTAACGTGTGCGTGGGGAGCATCTTATGTCCCCCTCCTTAAAATTTTAAATCTTAGAATAGGGGGCCTTTGTGTGCCCCACACCACAAACGTTTTTAAGGGGTGGGGTTTTGGTCCCCCCAACCATCTACATGGGCGTAGACATGAGGGGGGCATGGGCCTTCTACCCCCTTCAAAAATATACTCAATAAATTTTTTTAAATCTTAGACTTGGGGGAGTGTTGGTGCCCCCATGCCTTTTTTTCTTTCTGAGGGTGGGGGGAGGTTTTGGCACCCCACATGTGGGGATGATAAAAGGGGAGGCATGTGCACTCCCACTCCCTCCATAAATATGGTCATTAATATGTTCTCGAGCGGGTCTCAAAAAATAAAATTTTAAAATTGTAGAAGGGTGGGCTCCTCTCCACCGTCTGTGCATGCATACTCAGACAGTGAAGGGGAGCACTGACACCCCCACACCCTCCATAAACATGCTCATTAATGTGCAGGTAGTGTCCTTACTAAAATTTTAAATCTTAGACCAAGGAAGCACAAATTTTCTAAGGGGTCATGGTTTTGAGCCCTAGAATAGTCTATGTGAGTGTAGATGGTGAAGGGAGGGCATGGTCACCCCTATCCCCTCCATAAACATGCTCATTTACATGTGTGTGTGGGGGGGTTTACTTTGTGCCCCCTCCCCAAAAATATTTTTGTTGAAATCATAAAATGGGGTGCCTTTTGCCCCCACACACCAAATTTTTTTTTAGAAAACCATATGCATGCACACAGATGGTGAAAGGGGGGGCAAGGACACCCTTGCTTGCTCCATAAATGTGCTCATTACTATATGGGCAAGGGATACTTTGTAGCCCCCTTTGTAAATATTTAAATCTTAGAATGGGGGACCTTTGTGCCCACCCACACCACAATTTTTTTAAGAGGGTGGGTTTCTGCCCCGCAACTATCTACACTAACATAGGACAATGAAGGGGGAACACAAGCACCCTCACCCCCTTCATAAATATGCTTATTGATTTTATTTTATTTTACATTGACTTGGGGGGGGGGGGGGGGGGGGGTTGGTATGTCCTACACAAGAATTTCATTTTGAGGGTGGGGGAAGTTTGGCCCCCCCTATGTGCAAAGATGGGAAAGGGGGCCATGAGGGTTGGAAAGGGGAGGGGGCACGAGCTTCTCATTACACATGGTGCTAAGTCCAATATTCTCTACCCCTTGCTTGTATTTGGGTTAGTTGACCATGTTTTGGCTATGGATGCAGTTCCATATGTATCTCTTTGGCATCATCGCCTTGGGCATATGTCCTTGAAAGGAATGAAAATGCCTACCCATTGACAGTATCTTCTGTCCCTTGACTATAAGTGCTTTGAGTCTTGTGATCATTATTTATATGGCAAGCTGACATGTAATATGCATAAAAAGTCTAGTATGATATGCATGGGTGAGCCATTGGCTCATGTTCATTTGGATGTATGTGGTTCCATGTAGCCCTACAAGTCATTAGGTGGCATGAAGTATTTCATTACCTTCAGTGATGTTTATATGCATAAGGTCTAGCATATCCTATTAAGCAAAAATTGGAAGTCTTAGCTACATTTTAGCATTGGCTTACTTTAGTTGAGGTTGTTGGGGGTAAAGGCACCTATACCTAGCCACCTGTGTATTGGTTACATTGACAATACCCGCACACTTGTATACTGCAAGTAGTAGGCACCTATCACTATCACTTTATTCTTTATTCTTTTAGTGACATTTGAATAGAGGGAAGGCCGGTCACACATTATGATTGTTGGAGTTCACACACACACACACACACACACACTCTCTCTCTCTCTCTCTCTCTCTCTCTCTCTCTCTCTCTCTCTCTCTCTCTCTCTCTCTCCTTCCACCATAGCTCTTGCTTTTGCTTGTTGAGACTCTTCATGAGAGCCAGTATATAATGTATATCCTAAAGAGTAAACATGTAACATGAACCAAATTGCAGCTAGACATCACCAATACCAACTATCTCTAGTGTGAGGCCATTATCCAAATAGATAGATCAGGGCCAACTACGATAGGAGTGGAACCACTCTCTATGAGGGGGCACGTGAAAGAAAGCCCCCGAATGTATCAGCCAACATTGAGTATACCTTGACAAAGCACCAATCAGTTGTAAAGTACTAAGAGAAGATGCTGCAAGTATGAAATCATCATCATAATCAATTTGCACAATAGTAATCTCTTCAATCTTAACGCATGACTTGCTAGGGACAATGCTGTGATTATTATTGTCGTATTGTACTTTACCCTTGTCATTTTCCTTGTGCTTGTCCTCACGCATTTTATGGCACTGTGGTCGAATATGCCCTGCTTTTCCCACAATAATGACAAGTCAATGAGGACTTATTGCCATGGGACTTACTACGAGACTATCCAAGTGACTGAGAATGAGACCAGTGAGAGTCTCTCACACAGTGGTCATTATTACTCCTACCATTATTGCCTCTGACTGTAAAAGCATGAGAGATGCGAGAAGCATCGACATTCTTTCGATTAACTTCTTCATTCAAGAGTGCATCCTCTATATCCTATAATTCCATCCCATTAGTAGACATGTTGACACACACAATAGTACTCAATGTATCCCATGATTTAGGTAGTGTAACCAAGAGGAAGAAAGGCAAGAGATTGCCCTTGAATTCAATCCCCTGTGAAGACAAATGGCTTAGAATGGAATGAAACTCATTTAAGTGGACTAACATGGAAGTTCCCTCCTTCATATGAAGGTCCATGAGTTACTTCATCCAATACATCTAAGAAATGAAGCTTAGAGAGGGATAATATGATGGTGGACTTACATAGCTCATCTAATTCAGCCTAATCATCTGTATTAATATGTTCAGGCTCAACATCCTCATATTTCAAAGGCTTAACTTGCACTTTTTGCACTAAAACTTGCCAGATTTGGGCCTTCAAATAGTTGTAGTTCGTGCCATCGAGGTGCCATCTAACTTGTCAATATTAAAGATAGCACTATCATTGGAACCACTAGCCATAGTGAGACCAAGTAAATGCACAGAAGGGAAAAATAGATTGTTGTAATAACTTGCAAATTAGCCCCAAAACTAGTACCAGATCAAGCTAAAAACAAGGGGTACTAATCAAGTAATGAGCTATCCACAAACTCAATGCAAAGAACTGTCAAATGAAAGTGGCTACCCTCATGATAACTGACAAAATCTGCAATTACAGTTTGTTATAAATAGCGAAAACTTAGCAATCACTGAGACATGACAAACTAGAACTTCCAGGTGATATCTTGTATCATGTAGGGTATGTAAGAAACTCTAGCAACCAACATACATAAGAGAAGCACCCAAAGCTGTCAACTACAATATGTTAATGTATACATCAATTGGCATACCAATCATGCATGTAGCAAGTCTCATGGTAATGGAAGAGATCAACCAAAGGTACAATTCCTGAGCAAAATCTCAATAAAGGGCCAAGATAAATGTATGCAAAACTAACAATGACCTATGCTAGTCCAAGACAAGTGTCAACTCACATCAATCCTCAATGCATAAACTGCAAATATATAGCATAAAGAGAGGATGTACATAAAGTAAATATCCCACTGTGTCAACAATCAAGGTCAATTGCATAACCATGAGCTCTATGTAACATCAAAGTCAATGAAGCAACTCCCACTAGAACAAAGTCAATTACAGAATGAGTAAGCAAAGCTCAGATGCATCATGTACATAGCATCATACATCCAAGATCTAAGTGTGTACATCAAAGCATCCAAGGAAAAGTGGTCAAGAAAGCATCCACTGTAACAACCAAGTAGGTAACTAACAACCAATGTCAATGTCCAAAGCTCCAGAATAACTCAAATGCAAGTCAAAGGCAACCATAGACAAGACATGTAGCATCCATATCAGACGTAAACATCCAAGAGGATTGCCCAAGTATCATCCAAGGATAATAGGCTTAAATTGTTTCAAAGAATGCTTCCTGTAGGTAAATGACAAACAATGTTAATAAAAGTGAGCTTCAATCACTACTCAAAATCATTCCACAACCATGACAAAGCATGTAACGTGAACCATAAGCATCAATATATCAATCCAAGTAGTCAGTAAGCACTTGAGAAGCAATAGGCATATAGAGCTTTAGCTTTGGTTATTACAACAGCCCAAATCTTTGTCAAACTAAGCAAGAATAGTGTTTAAATCAGCTCCAAACTGATCTCCAATCAATGGATAAGCATCCCCAAATGTATGGGCATCATTTATGCATCACCATTAAGCAAGAGGCATCAATGTGACAGGGGGCTACCCTATTATTACAGATTGTATGATGAATACATAGTTAGTGAACTAAATACAAGTTGCCCAATCTCAATGCCAAGGGCTAAAGCCAATGCCAAAGCCAATGTAAATGGCAATGGAGTGCTCGAGATGATTGCTCCAAATGCAAAAGGCCACATAAGAGGTGGGAGGGATGTTAAATGTTGCAAGGAGCAGGGCTCCCCAAATAGGCACAAACATGTGGGCTACTATTGAAGGCCTCATTAGGCATTATGGCAATGCTCATAGGCCTCTAGCACGGCCCTAGATCAAGCCTCAAGAGGGTAGAAGAAGCTGAGAAGAAGATAGGATTCAATGTATACCTCGGGATGAAGAATCCACGATTGCCAATGGTGAATCCCTATTGTAAGTAGCTCGAATGGAAGCTGATGCCAGCGCACCAAGCTCCAAGCTTCTGGAGAAGAAAGCTCTAATACCAATTGAAGAGAGTGAGCCTTGAAGTGAAAGCATGAAGTGGAAGCAAGAGCTATAGTGGAAGGAGTAAGAATAAGAGAGAGACACACATAAGATGTGGCAACTCCAATGGTCACAATGTGTGACTAGCCTTCCCTTTATTCAAATGTCATTGAAAGAATAAAGAGTAAAGTGAAAGTGATGGGCACCTGCCACATGTAGTATACATGTGTATAGGTAACTAATACATGATCTGGGTATTGTCAATGTAATAAATACATAGGCGGCTAGGCACAAGCACCTTTACCCCCATCAACATGTGGGAAAAGGGCACTTTGTGCCTCCTCCAAAAAATAAATTTTAAAAAAACATAGAATGGGGGGGCTAGAGATCACAAAAAAAATTTAGAGGGCTAGGGGCTTAGCCCCCTTTAACTATCTACAAGCACATAGAGGGTGAAGCGGGGGGGGTGGGGCATGCACCCTTGGCCCTTGACTCAATATGTTCATTTATGTATGGGTGGGAGCACAAAGTGCTCCCCTTCCTAAAATTTGAAATCTTAGAATGGGAGGCCTTTGTGCCCCCCACACCACAATTATTTTTTAAAGGGGCAAGTTTTGGCCCCCCCAACCGTTTGTGCGAGTGTAGATGTATAAAGGGGTCCCAAAATTCCACCCTCTTCATAAATATCTTCATTATATTTATTTTCATCTTAGAATGGTGGAGCCTTCTCCCCCTCCCCCCTTTCCCAAAACCAAAATTATTTTTTGAGGGTAGGGAGCTTTGCCTACCCATGCATGGAGACAATAAAGGTGGGGGAGAGAAGGGCACATGTACTTGCACCCCCTCCATAAACATGCTCATTTACATATGGGGAGGCACTTTGTAAGTTCATCTAATAATAAATTTTTAAAAATCACATATGGTCCCCACATCACAAATTTTCTTGGAGGCTAGGGAATTTGACAGCCCCTCCCTTCGCCCCTTGTCCCCCCAACTCTTTGCATGTGCATAGACATTGAAGGGGGGATGCGGGCACCCTTGCCCTCATTGCAAAGTGCCCCCCTCGATGTGGTGTCCCACCCCCCCCCCCCCCCCCCCCCCCCCACAAGCACCATAAACATGTGGATAAACATGTAGGAGGGGGAAATAATTTTTTTGATTCTTAGAATAGGAGGTAATAAAGGCCCCCCATACACTCCAACCATAAATACAAATACTAACAACAATAAGCTTTTTAAGTATATAAAACAAAAATAATTAAAATACATGAATAAATTTGATAATGCAAAAATATAATGAAGGAGATTGGGGATGAGAGAGAAGAGTGCAAAAGAGAGAGAAAGACTAGAAAGATAGGAAAGAGGTGAGAGAAGCCATCAAAACTAAGAGAAGAAGGTAAGATGATGAGATCTTTATCTTGTATTAATGAATGATGAAACATTACAAGTCGCAACACCTATATACCTATGCTAGTGTATTATGGTATTATTTAATAAACCACACTAAAGTAATATCTCTTCCTAGCTTTTTACATTTCATTCCTATCTTAAGCTTTTTGCCCACAAAAACAAAATTGGAAAGTTATTACAATGGCTAAGAATATAGGCATAATAAAGTACTACTTTATTTTATAGCCCTACAAATGGTAGAAAATGAATGAGAAAATTCAAATCTTTGATTGAGATGAAGACATAAATAGAAGTCTCTCCAAATATGTAGTGTTCGAATGTCTTCAAGAGAGAATTTGAGCCTTTGAACTAAGTAGCCATCGATGATGCAATGAATTGTGTCTTTGTGGGGATAAAATGGGCTACCTTGGTGAGTCTATCCACCACTACATATATGTTGTTTCATCCCTTTTTGGTCATAGGCAAACCAATAACAAAATCCATGGTTATATGTATCTACTTTCCTTCACGAATAGACAATGGCTGCAACAAACCACCTAGCTTACAAGTGTTGTTCGTATTCTATTGGCATGGAATACACTTCATGACATAATCCTTTACATCTTTCCACGATCCCTTCTAGTTATGAATGAGGTCATTATTATGCTAAAAGTGTAAGTTTTTCTCCATTGGTCCTTGCTATAATTTGTAAAATGTATGGTTAAGCTCTTTAACCAAAATGTAAGCTTCATGTGGCTCTTCAATCTAGTCACTAATATGAAGCTTAGTTATGGCTAAAACTTTACTTGGTTGTATCCTAGAAAGAGAATCAGCCACTATATTATCCTTGCCTTGTGTATGAGTGATGTCAAAGTCATAATTTTGTAGTGTAGCCATCCACCTATGTTGCTTAGGAGTGATGTCAAAATCAGAATTTTACAGTGTAGCCACCCACCTATGCTACTTAGGAGGAGTGAGATTTGATTAAGGAAATATGTAAGGATCCTATGATTTCTTTTGACCCTAAATTGGTTGCCATACAAGCAATGGTGATCGCATGGAGTATAGCAAACATCTCTTGGACATACACATTCATATCCATCTCTTTATCTATAAGCTTGGAACTCTCAAAGGTAATGAGACCATGCTCTTGTAGCAATACATCACCTATACCTTTGTCATCATTGGCATCACACTATATAGTAAACTCCTTAGAGAATCTGGGTATACTAAAATAGGAGCAAAAGTGAGGAGTTTCTTTAACTAATTGAAGCTTCAGTTTGCAATCACCTCCCAAAAGAAAGTTTCTTTCTTCAATGTGACAGTCAAAGGAGCTGCTATAGTCACATAATGCTTTATGAACCTATGGTACAATGATGATAGGCCAAGAAATCCTCTAAGAGAAGTAGTGTTTGTAGGTGTTGGTGAATCTCTAACACATTGCACCTTGTTAGGGTCAACCTGGATACCTTTCACTGATAATAAGGCCTAACCACTCCACCTCATGCTGTATAAAAGAGCACATTGTCTCCTCATCAAAGAGTTTGTGTTGTCTTAGCACATCAAATACCTTTCTCATATATGAAAGATAGTTTTCCAATGTCTTGTTGTAAATGAGTATATTAGTGAAGAACACTAGGATAAATTTGAAGAGGAAAGGCTACAATATTTTGTTCATTAGACTCTAGAAAGTGGCTAGGACATTGGTTAGCCTAAATGGTATCACCAAGAAGTTGTATAGCCCATGATCAGTCCTAAAGGCTATTTTAACCTCATCACCCTCTCACATATAAATCTGATGGTAACCTAAGCTCAAGTCAATCTCCATGAAAAGAACTTAGTCCCCTTGAGCTCATCTAGCAAATCATCCACTCTAGGAACTGGATACTTCTTCTTTAGACTAGTGAAGCATATGATGAAGAACTAGGTTCAATGAAACCTATTTCTAAAAGATCCTTGATTTGCTCGGCCACTTCTTTATGCTTACATTTAGATAAACTATAGGATGGCTTATTGACTGGCTTGGAGTAAGTCTCTAGATCAATAGGGTGATCAATTACTCTCCTGGGAGGTAGTACTATAGGCACCTAAAACAAATCCCTATTCTCCTCAAGTAGGGCTTGCAATGCTAAATTATCAACTGATTCCTTGGACCGATTTTCTCTCTCTTTATTCAAGTGTAATATGAAGATTTGAGAGTGCTTTTTCTACTCTTTCTTGAGCTTCTTAATAGTGATAAGCTAAAAATCAGACTTACTTTGGATTCCCTATAGATAGATAAACTGCCCATCAATGGCAAACTCCATGTAGAACTACAAAAACTCCATAGTAATCCTACCCCAAGGTCATTATCCTATCACACCCAAGTACTATATCTATAGGTCCCACTTCTAAGGTAATCAAATTTACTTTTGCTTCACGATTTTTAGCTAACTGTACGTGAACTTGTGGACACATCTAGGTACTAATTTCCTCTTCACCATTGGCTACTTGAACCTTTATGGGCTAAAGTTGTACTACCAGTGTCTATCAATATTAAACATATCTTAGGATAAAAAAATATTTCCCATGAGTGGTACCCTTCATATGAAGTGTATTGGGGCTCCTAGAACCTATCGAGGCATCCATGGAGATAGAATAAAGTGTAGTGGAAGGAGTAGTAGGTGTCTCAATACCACCTGAATCAAAAGGGATGTGCCCACCTGGGCCAAATGAAAAACCATCAAGAGGATCATAATATTATTTTTTATCAAAATCTTCTTCAAAGTCTTCATTTTTAGCATGCATAATAGCAATAATATCCTCAATTACTTCTTTCTTATCCTCAATAACAAACATATTGTAACTCTTAGCCTTTGAATACTTGAATTTGCACATTGAAGCATGGTTGCTTGAATATTTCTCCCCACTTAAAGCATAGCCCTCTTTCCTTGCATTCTTTAAAGAGGTCTATGGGGATGAATTTTTATGCTAAATGGGCTACAAAAATTTTGGGCTTGTTTTTAGCTTACTTATTGTCCACTCCAGGAGTGTTTGCTAGCCTGGAATCTCCTTGGGACCTTGAGGCACTAAATGACATTAACTCCACTATAAATTTTCCCAAACTGGCCTTACCTTTAAACAATCCTTTGCTATCCATAGGAGGCCTGCAATGATGGCTCTCTTTAATACTTCTTTAGCTTTTGAACAAAATGGTAGGAGATTGGGCCATAACATTAGCAAAAAAATTAGGATCTAACCCATACATGTACTTATGTAGTTTAGCATCGTCACTAATGCTTTCCATATACATGGTAAAGTTAAGAAACTACTTTATATATGGTGAGTCCTCGCTACTCTAAGCTGTATCACCTTTGAGCAAGCCATATCTTTTCAACTAGGGAGATAAAAACTTGTGCCAAGAGTGCCTTGAACTCTTCCCAAGTATCTATAAGCTAATTTTCCTTGTTATATACCACCACCATGTATGTGTGAAGCCTTCTAAGTGCAAAGTGGCAAATTGAATCTTTTGGTCATCCATTGTTGAGACAATATCAAAGTAATATTCCAATTTGGTTACCTACTCTTCAAGTTTTGATGAAGAAAAAGATTGGCCATTATATTTGGGTGGCACTATCTTATCTCTAAGTTTCCATTCATTGTAATAAGGTACCATTTGAAGTTGAATGCCCTATATAAGCAATGCAATTGGATGCATTCATTGATGTAAAGTCTTCAATGGATGCCTCCCATAGCACTCTCACAAGCAATAGGTGAATATTGCTCCATTATGAATAAAATCCCCAAAATATTGCTTCATGATTGCATTCCATAGCTCCCTAATGCGCCTATGGCACTATAATGCTCCAATGTCGATAAGGATGAAGCAATATCATTTAAAATCACTTGAATTGAGTGTCTTTGACTCTCTTTTATGCTTTACAATTGAAGAATCCCATGCTTGTTGAGGAATCGGTAAGTTCTTCTCCCATGGAAGCTTGATAGACTCCAAGAATGACAATGGGCTCCAAATCTTGCAAAAGATATTGAAGAACCTTGCTGTAGGTAGACTCTAGGGGCAAAGAAAGGCAAAAGCCCCTTAACTTAGAGAATTATGGACCAAATTTTGATGGTTGTCTATACCTTGCACCATTAGGGTTTCAAGAGGGAGAAATGCTTGAAGAGATGGGCTTCTATGGCTCAATAAGCAACAAGGATGTTAGATTGTAGCTCCATATCATAGAGAAAAAGCTTGGAAGAAGGCACATGGCTATGTAAGGAGGGATTTGAGCTAGCCTAATCATCAGCGCATTTTATGTTGTTTATTCCTATGTGTTGTTTTCATTGGTATGCTTATTAATTCTTGATACAATGTTACTCTATCTATTACTCGTAATGTCTAGGAGCTTCCTATGCCATCCAATCTTGAGGGGCAGTAAGATTCATGTAGAATGAAGGTGATAAGCTAGAAAGTTCCATGGAAGTTTTAAAAATGAAGAAGAAGAAGCTCTTCTCAAAATATAACCATGATTTAGGCTTCAACTAAGTCCAATTATTCCCCATTTTTCCAAGTTATCTTCAAAATGGCTCGTAACTTGACCACGACCTACCATTTTGGTCGCAATTTGGCTAAAATTCCTCCAAGATTAGCCTTTGCTTCATGTAAATAATATGCAAGTACCTACCATGTGTCCTTGTACTTGTTGTGTTGGATTTTCAAATATGAAAATAGGAGAAAAGAATAGGAAATATAAAAAAATCGAATGGACAAAGAGCCTAAGCATTGATACTACTTGTAATGAAGGAGGTTAGGGATGAGAGAGAAGAGTGTAGAAGAGAGAGAAAAGAGGACAGAAAGATTGACAAGGAGAGAGAAAGACTAGAAAGACAAGAAAGAGGCGAGAAGCCATAAAGCTGAGAGAAGAAAGTAAGATGAAGAGATTGTAGTGTTATATTAATGAATGGTGAAAATTTACAAGTCTCAACACCTAAAACACCTATGCTAGTGTGACATGGTATTATTTAACAAAACAGACTAAAATAATGTATCTTCTCAATTTCTTACAAAGAAAAAAGATAGTTGAGATACCTGTAAAAGAAGAAATAATAAATCAGTAAATTTTATGAAATATTGAAACAAACCTTTAATAAGAAAACCAATTTTAAATTGAAATAATATCCTTTTATTTGACAAAATATATTTAAAAAGTTTTGTTTTTTAAAACCCAACTTCTAGGTGGAGAGGGGTGTTGCAACCATGCGGTGCTCCCCATGTTGCCACCATGCACAACCAAGCATCCACAAGGGGTGCTAGAGTGCCCTCCCAAGCCCCCACAAAAAGGGGATGCAACAACCTTGCAAATGGCCACATGGCCTAGTCGCCTTGGGTGGGGGGGTTAGGCAAGTGCCATGCCTCCCCCCCCCCCTCTCCCCCCCCAAAAAAGAAGAAAAAGAAAAAGAAAAAATCTAGAGGTCGTGGGGGCTACATGAACTCCAGAGGTGGCCAAAAGGTCTTATTGCCTTCTCAATGGGTCCCTCCTTTAGAATAGACCTGTGTGTAAGATTATCAAATAAAAACGGTTGCCAATGGTAGGTGCTCATGTAAGAACCTCTTGCATTAAATAAGAAATTCCATGCATGGAATGAAACTTGCCAATGTTAAATAAGGAAGGCAATAGCCCAATCACAGGTTTCTTGCAAGTGATGTAATCTTATGCAAGAATTTACAAACATATAGTAGTAATAAGTTCAAATTAAATGGATAAAATAATTAGCTAATAGAGGGCAAATGGTTAGCATCCTTATGACAACCAAATAGCTTTATTGAGGACAATCTAATTAGGTCCATTCTTATAGGAAATTCATGTAAGTATGTTGGACTATCTAATCAAGCTAACAATTGAGATTATTTTGATCATACCACTAGTAAAAAAAATTGCCTTGATCCAATAGTCCATTGCTAATCTGATGTAATAGCTATCCAAGCTAATTTGCAATGGCTATAAATTTTGGAGAGAATATCAACACATAAGGTTTGTTGAAAAAATCAAAAGATTATTTGAAGACTCATTGTTACTCTCATGCACCAGCTTTCCCTGTAGATCAATAACATAGGTGACGTTGGACCCCCATAATTTACTATAACCCAATCTTATATTTAAGCTAGGAGACCGAATAGCTTGCACTAATGTGAATGATAAAGCATGTATAGGTAAGCATATAAAAGGCTCGTAATAGTAAGATAGCCAATAATGAAATATTGTTATTTTGAAGAGAAGCATTGATCATCATGTGGTTAGTGGAAAACTCATTGTTTCGGAGTGACGGATAGATGAATGTCATATAAGGTTAGATTATATACATTATGGCATCTATACCTATCGAACCAATACACATATACCATACAAAAGGGTAGGGTGTCTAGTTGACACAAAGACTAAAGTACACGGCATGGCTACAATGGCACCATATCCTCAAAATTTGTGTTGAAACAAAATAATAACAATGAACTAGCATTAAGGGTGTAAATGTACATTACAAGAAGGATCAATTGATTGGGAATCATGCCTTAGGCATTACATAGCATAATGTTGAAAGATAACTCATGTTCACAAGAGGGTCCATGAAAAAGGACACATAACATACCTAGACCAAGTAATCAATCTCACAACATGAACTTAATACGTAAGAAGATATGTAGAGGAGTTTGATAACTAGAAGATTAGTAAGAACCAATGCAAACAAACCTGTGCTATAGATGTTAAAGGCACAACTTGATTGCCATCCATTTCACCATATCAACTCAAATACCTTGCTCTTGCCATGTGAACGAAGATACTTAGTCGCCTCAACCATGAATGCTATCTACATTAATTTATACAAGAAGCAAAGTGCCTTTTAGGTATTACAAGGTGGGAGCAGAATGCCATACATACTGTTGTAACATATGCTATATCAAAAAGGACATGAAACTCAATCACATACTAGCCTAGTATATGAATACCCTTACGAATTGAATATGAACTAGTGCATGAGTAAGGTGATCACTAGTGAAAAACCTATGCCCTGAGCTCAAGTATCAACCAAGAACCAAATAGAGAATTGGCTCTCTTCTTATAAACAATTTCATGTTCCAATTTACTAAAAATAGTATATCATATCATGAAGATACAATTAAGCATGCTAGCATTCGATTGCAATGCTTGCTAGAAGCACATAACCTACAAAAATGATCATTTGTGGCCTATCAGTCCATCGATATAGTGGCTCCCTTAGGGAACACTACTAAATAATTGCATGCTTACAAAGCCCCCAACTATAGTGGCAAGAAAAATTAGATTATGAAGATAAGTCACATGTCAAATACAATGGTAAACAAACATCAGTGATGATAAATGCATCAATAAGAAGAAGAAGAAGAAGCATGTCAAATGGCATCAAATAATATGCATTGATAATAGTGGGAAGCTTGGCAATTGCACATGACAATTGCATAGCATTACAATGATCACCCAAAGAAAGAAGATGTAGCAGCATATCCTTGCACTTTCCATAGTTTGACACATTCGATTTTGGGTTGAGTGCAATCTCATTTTTTCTAGGAAGCATGAGAAGATGTCGTCAAAGATGTGTAGGCAATAAAATTGTTGCAACTAGTAGTTTTACTAATAAGATAGAGTTCCCTGGACTAGAGATAATAGAGGAGTGGTATCAAGTTCAAATCTCCTTATAGCTTTTTAGTAGAGAAGGAAGCCTATCGTGCTTTAGGTGGAGGCACCAATTTTGCTAAAAGTATTTACTACCATATGTGTGTAGCTGATTTGGTTTAAGACTACCCCGAGGTTGTTAGGCCCCAAGAGTAGGTGGAGTAAAAGGAGGACTGAGAGGAACACTTGAATTTGCCCTACTTTATTGCAATTTGTGGGGCTAGAGGGTTGGAAAAGAGTAGCTATATTCCCTTTATCAAGTTATGGTACACCATTAGGTCCACTTAGCCTTGTGATTTCCCAAGGTAAAATTACCTAAGCTCTGAGTAGAATGGCATAGTAAGGTATAAAGATGTGCATGATGGATAGCAATTACAATAGTATAACATTGTCATTTTCACTAGTTAAAAGGGTTTTTATTGAAATGGAAAGGACATCTCCTTGTTCTCTCTCACTCTCTCACATCAAACACAAAATTCTCTCTCTCCCTCTCTCTCCTTTTTTTCTCTCTCCCCTCTCCCTTGCTTTTTTTCTCTCTCTGTCTCTCTCTCTCTCCTTTTCTTCTCCCCTCTCTCTCCTCTCTTTTCCTTCTCCATCTCTTTTTTCCTTTTCTTCTTCCCTCTCTCTCCTCATTCTCTCATTAAATTTTTTCTCTCTTTCTCTTTTAAATTTTTTATTTCTTCTCTTTATAATTCTCTCTCTGTATGTCCATACTCTCTCTCTCTCTCTCTCTCTCTCTCATTTTCTTCTCTCTTCCTCCTCTTTTCTTCCCCTCTCTCCTCTCTTTTCCTTCTCTCTCTCTCTCTCTCTCCTCTTCTTTCCTTTTTTATTCTCTCTCTTTTAAATTTTCTTTCTTCTCTCTCCCTCTCTTTGTTTCCCCCTTCCCTCTCTCTTTGCCTTTTATTTGAGTTTATTTTCTCTCATCTCCTTGTTCTCTCTCTCTCTCTCTCACCCCTTTCTCTTCTCTCCTTTTCCTCTCTCTCTCCTCTTTTTTCCCATTTTTTCTTATTCTCTCTCTCTCTTCATTCTTTTTTTATATCTTTATCTTTTTTCTCTCTCATTTAAGTTTTTATATTTTCTCTCTCTATAATTCTTTCCCCATGTTCATATCCTCTATTCTTCTTCTTCTTCTTCTCTCTCTCTCTCTCTCCCAAAAAAAGGCTTTTAAAAGCATTTAATTAAAAGGGAAATAAAATTTTAAAAGGACTTTTGAGAATATTTAGTTAGAGGAGAAAGAAAAAGAGAAAAAGGGAGGGAAGTTTAAATTTAAAAGTTTAATCTAACTAAAAGAAGAAGTATATATATATATATATATATATAAACTTTTGATTTAAAAAAGGAGAGAAAGAGATCGTTTGAGAAAAGTTTGATTTGAGAGAGAGAGAGAGAGAGAGAGAGAGAGAGAGAGAGAGAGAGAGAGAGAGAGAGAGAGGGTTTAATTAAAAAGGGGAGGGGGAAGAGAGAGGGAGTGATTAAATATGTGTGAGAGGGGGTTTTAATTATAAAAGGGAGGTTTACCTGCAACCAAAATAATAGTAAGATAAAGATGAAGATGAAGATGATGGTGAGACTCAAAACATAATGCAAAGGAAGTCATTCTTTAGCACAAATAATTTATAATAGCTAACTTTGATGATATGAATAACTAAATGTCTTGCTATAGTGAAATTTGCAATGAGATGAAATATTGGCCGTGTAAATTAAATAGATTTGAGGAAATACTCTAGGCTATAAGGCAAAGGGGCCAATTTAGTAATAGTCTTGCACAAAAGATCATTATTTTCTAGCCCTTTAAAGCCATGACACAAATTAGTAAGTATCACATCACATAAAAGTTAATCAGAGTCAAATGATTGAGTAATCCAAACTTTTTTACTATTTTGAATTTGGTAAAACTTTAAAACACACCCTAATGGCTCCTCTTTATCACTCTATTGTGAACCCTTCATTTGTAAGTAGATGTATTGGATAAAAGTACCAAAATGCCTCAAAACTTTTAATTTGGGTGTCACATGATGTGAAGGATAAACTATCAAGCACATTGGCTTGGCAGAAGAGATGTGAGATGTCACAATTCTATTGGCCTCTTTACCCTACATTGGTTGGAATCAACACATGCATGAGCTGTATCTGTCACTACTATTGAATTTGATGCAGAGCTAGTGGCAGAACAAAGCAATGGCTTTGTTTAGTCCACCTCCTCTGCCTCGTTCACAGCATCATCATCGTCATCTTGTTCATCAAGCAGAGTTCCTGCAATTGCCCAGCTTGTCGCGTCCTTCGGTGAGCTTCACGGGGACATACGCGAGAGTGTGAGTTTCCATCTCGAGACCCTCTTCTCGAAATGCTTCTGTGAAGTAAATGGATTCTTCAATGGATTGTTTTCTTTTTCCTAGTATCGAGCTCCACAAGATCTTGCATTTCCTCAGAAGACTAAGAACAAGGTTCCTGGGTAAGCCAAAAAACAAGCGAACTTGACCTCCAAATAAGACTGCAGAACCTCAGCTTTTCGTTCTGTATGCATGCCGGCGTTGTCGGTTTCATAGGTGGTCTTTTCAGAACTTGAAGTGTGTCTCTGCAATACAAATACCTGCATTCCCGCATTCAGCTTCCTCTGAGGCTTGGTAGATCAGCAATGCAGTCCAAAGAAATAGAAACTCCATGCTTGTGAGCATGGGGTTAGTGTGCCGCACCATATGCGTGTGAGTGCACGGTGATTTTCCAAAGAAGAGATCATGAAAGAAGGGGCCGAGATCCTTCTCACCCAATGCTAGTGTACATTTCTTGTTTCCAATCCCCAACCTTTTATGAAACCTGAGAATTCATCTTCAGTGTCATCTCTCTCTCTTTTTTTTTTCGTGAAGATAATTGAATTAAGTAGTAAATATTCTCTCTCTCTCTCTCTCTCTCTCTCCTGCTCCACGTGGTCATTTCACTGGCCTAGAAACTTTTGTGGAGGTTTCTCTTCCTTCTGCTGCAACCTCCTGACATCGGTGAGAAGGGGCCTTGCTTGTGTGAGGGCCTCTTTGCCCATGTGAGGGCGTCTTGGCTTGGGAGAGGGCATCTTTCAAAGAGGTTGGTCTGAAGGACGAAAGACAAAAGTACTAACCAAATTACATGTAAATCAATTGAGCCATGAACTGAATAAATAGAATAGCAATATAGGTTGGTATGCAACCTATTCCTCAGATAAGTGTGTGAAGTACAGAATGAGTAGACCATGCAAGGCCTTTTGTAGGTACATGATCCTCTTAATCTAGAATGGCATATCTGTCTGGCTGCTCCATATAGATCCCTTCCTGGATCGTGACTGAATCTCATGATTCAGGAAATTGCTTAGCACATCCATTGAGTCTATATGATAGTGATCCATGAGATTAGAAGAATTAGATTTGATTGAAAACACACTTAAACGCATTAGTCATGCACCTTTTAATAGGCTATAGTTTACCATTGATGTGGCTCAATGGCTATACAGAGGGCATCCCTAAATCATCCCCACCTCTCATGGGGTCGCACCCCTATATCCATTGCATCTCCTTTGACTGATAGAGTCCTAATCTCACTTGTGTAAGGATACTCTAGGGTTTGCAGAGAAGCATAGGTGTTGTATGAACACAACTAACACAATGAGCTCAGACAAGAATGCAAATGAAGAAGAAGTGGGTCAATGAGTGCTACCGATGTAGGATGCGATACAATGGATCCTCGAGTGAAGGGCTGTCCAACAACCACAATCTCTTGTAGGAGCAGTGAGATGCTTTGATATTAAGCTAAGGATGCACAATATACAAGAGAAAGGATGAATTCCTAAAGATGCCTAGCCAAAGGACAATTAGTGTATGGGCTTGACTCAATTAGCCTAAGGAGCTGTGAGATGAAACAACTATGAAAAGATTGAGCTAGACTAGCCTAATGGTATACTAGCCTAAATTACCCTGGAATTCTAGCCTAAGGGTACCGCCATTGCACACATTTTGGATGGGAAAAATTTGTAAAGGAGACCAAATGTAGTAGATAGGAGAGGTGAGGATGGAAACACAGCAGCTGTACTGTGGATACACAACAACTGCAGGGTTTGGAAAAGGTAGCGAGAGACACCAGCCACCTAGACAATAGTTCCTTGGAGAATAGGAGGACAAGGTGGCAGCAAGAAAGGTGTGAGATGATCATGGTGATGATGATGATGAGAGAGAGAAAATGAAATGAAAATGGAATATTTTCTGAGTTGTTTTTGTGGTCCTATTTGCTGCACAGTCAACTGCAGCATTTACACTTCATTTTCTGTTTCACAGTCGGTTATGAGTTTGGTTTGATAGTCTACTTACCATACATAACTCGGTGGCAGGGGTTTCAATATATGCTTTCTCAAATAATAGCTCAATGAATGATTATGTTCATGTGAATGAAGGGAAACCAACTAGTTTAGCAGAAGGTGAACCTACGTGGCAGTTTTGGGACATATGTTGTGTTGTAGTAAACAACAGACTTCCATGAAAGGGCTCCCCTCATTGATGGTCCTCTCCCCTCATTGATGATTGCTCATACTTGGGCATGGCTAGAGGCCCTGTGAAGAAATGCTCTAAACACAAAAAGCATGAAACCAATTGTACGACAAAGCACAGACTGATAGACTCAGAACACAGTTAGGGTTAGGGTAACTTAGAGACAACGAACACAATGAATAATAAAGTGAATGAATAATGAATATACAATGCTCATGCAACAAACACACTATGCAGTGAATATTGAAGCTTGAACTCTCGTATCTTTGGGATCAAGGTAGAGGTTACGAGTTGTAGAGTATGTTGTACTCCGAATGGATCTCAAATCGCAGCAAAGGCAGCCTCGAAGTGTCGAACATCGGCCAACGTAGCCAAGGAAGGTTGGATTTAATGCAAATGGCAGTGTAGGAGAGAGAAAGACTAAAAACGCTGGTACTTAAGGAGAAAGAAGATCCTGGCAACAGCTGTTAGCTGTTGGCGATGGCAACCAACAATAGGCGACAACACCCAATTGTAGGCGATAGCTCTTGAGACTTGGCAATAGCAGCAAACATGCATGGAAGGCTTGAATTAGGCACCAGATGGTAGTAGGTGGCTGGTGGAAGCTCTAACCACGATGTCCTTTGCAAATGGGGTGTGGGCAACAGAGATACGGCTCTTGAAACTTGCAAAAATGAGATTGAGAGAGAGTGCTGGTTGCTTGCATATTTATAGAAAGTTTGGAGCACCTGTATTAGGGTTTTGCATGCAGGACACAATAACTCTTTAGGATCGCATTTTTTTTAAACATAAGAGGTCTTATTTGTTAATTAAGCATGTTTTGGGATTGTTTAAGTCATGCTAATGCATTTGTAGCTCAATAGGCCATGTTGCACAATGATCTTGATTAGGGATAGGTGCGAGTTCCTCTTGTTGAGGAAATTTATGATGGGCTCAAAGGGTTCTTCAAGGTCCTCTTTCGGACCTCTAGATCTTGTACTTGGATCATGTAACACATTCCTTTATTCTTGGATGGACAGCTTGTTCGTGTTGTTCTTACGAGAGTTCACAACAAGAGAGGAACTCATAGAGAAGGGAAAACAAGGATGCAATGCAAAAGAATAGAAGGAATACTGATTTGAAAGCACAAATACAAGGTTGTACACAATCGGTCTGTGCACATGCAGAGGTATGTCAGTGAGGATGCCGGACTAATAGTGGAAGGTTTGATCGAGGAAGTTGTGGAAGAGTGATAATGGTTGGAATGATGATCTTATTTGAATACAGGAGGCATGGATTGGGACACTAATGTATTGAAGATGACTAGCAAAATAGGTTGATTTGATGTCATAATATTTGGGCACCTTGAAATGAGGCGCTCCTACTAGCATGTGGCATAAGTGCAAATGCACCCATTGATCCTAAGTGTGTATTGTGGATAAGTCAAGTGGATAAGTGGCAGTTGCACTTTTCTCTCTGTTGAGAAACCACTTTTTCAGTTCACACACTTTATTTAGGGTTTTGCACTAACAACCCCAAAAAGGGTTGGTGTCCACAGTTTGGTTACTTTTTTAGTGGGTGCTCACACAATGGTGCACCACGCTAGACTGCTTATGCCTATAAATAGCAGTCACTTCATTTATTCTTCACCACCCCACCATTCTTCAGTCATTCTTTACCCCTCTTCTTTCGTCATTAAACACCCTTTCCTTCATCGGCCCTTTCTACTGCTCTCACACCCCTTCAGGACATTGCGGTTTGTGGCTTGTGGTTGCCTTCACCCTTCATCATCTGCTTCAGGTGCCTTGTTCCATCATCAGGCCTTGTGTTTGGAGCATCTTTCACTTGGCGTCACCGTCATCTGCTCGGCATCAGTACCCTTTTCCATGAGGCTCCACCTTCACCTGCGTTTTTTAGTGTGGAGATCTTCTCCTTGCTTGGCGTTTTCATCTCCAGCTTGGTGTCAATATCCTAGCCTTTGGCGGCAGTCTACATCACCAAGTGTTAGTGATTTTATCACTTGTCTATCACAAGGGCTGTTGGGACCTGCGTTTTTGCAGCGTGGCTCCTTCTCCATCACCTGGCGTCACTTGTCTCACATTGGAGTTGCCAGGACATGCGCTTTTGTAGCCCGGCTCATTCTCCATCATTTGGTGTCATCATTATCCACTTGGCGTCAGCATCTGGGCTGCTCTCTCTATGTTTGACAGCTTTGATACTTTGGGATCTTTGTTTTGTTGCCCAGGTCACTTGCTAGCATCAAAGGACTGCGGTTCGCTCCCTCGATAGTTGGTGATCATCTTCCATATCTCTGACAGTATTAGAGGATTGCAGTTCACTCCCTTAATAGTTGTCCTTCATCTTCTAGTGATTACTTTGATGGCCCACTTCCCAGAGAGCTGCATTTTACTCCCTTCACTATGTAGATTTCCATAGGTGTCAATGCAATTATCTTCTGAGATTCGGCACTGTTGTATTAGCTTTTCTTCTCATAGCATGATTTAGTGCATCATCACCGTGTTCTTGTGTTTTTGAGTTTCTCTTCTCTCTTAGTGTTTGCTATACAGACTTTGTGTTACTCCTTGCAAACCCTACTGTCTCTTTGCACTATCGCTTATTTTGACATGGTATCAGAGCATACCTGTTATTTTGACATTCTCCACCTAATGTGTTTAAAATGAAGATCAGTGACACGAGGGAATGAATGCTAGACTAGGACGATGGTAGGGCTCCAAAAGTCCTTGTCTAACTCAGACTGAGGCTCACATCACCAATATTGGTATCCCCATCTGCAAGGGATAGGAGTTTTGAGGGAACCACCAAAGAAGATGGTAGGGGATGGATAGAAGCGTGTGGGATGGATGCAAGCTTGATGGGTGAGGCAAATGGGGAGATCGGAGGAGGACCTTGCAAAGGTAGAAGGGGAATGGAACCAATGAAGCCCACACTCCTAAAGGTGTGTCCAAAGTATAGCTCTATAGAAGATGTCTCCCAAGATGGGTAAGGCCATGGATTGAGAGGAAATGGAAGCCCAGATCTAGAACATGGAGGACCTCTACTATGGGACTTGAAGATGATGGATGATTGGGTAGAATCAGTATGGTGCCAATACCTTTGACAGGCAGCAGTGATGAAATGTTGTCCATGGTGATTATACCTTTCAAGAAACAGAGATATTGGAGCCAATCACACCTATGAGTCATTTGACTTGTGGTACTGTTGTCCATGAGCAAGGGCGAGTCCTCCACTTGATAGATATAAAGGAAAATTGACTTATGTGATTGTGGAAGTAGACGTGGATGTAGGAGTATGTATGCTCTTCTGTCCTCCTTCGCACTAGAACGAAGGTGAGGATACTCCTAGCACTTCTTGAGATGTGAGGTCTTTCCACAATGTGGACAGTTGGGAAACCCTTTACACCTGTTCTCTTTGTCAAAATCAGAGTTTGAGGATGACTCAGATTAGCCTTCTTACCTTTCTTCTATCCTTTTCTCGATGAAGTGCTTGCTGCAAAGGCTTGCCTTATGGATCATGCTCCTCTTGATCATGTCTCCTAATGTTGCAGGCATCTTGGTCAATAACCATGGGGAGTAATTCCTCCCAGGAGACCGTGTCTTGACCCTTGGAGGTGACAAGATTGATATAGAACACATCATATTTTAGTGATGGGGTATGTGGCAACAAAGTCACAACTAGGTCTTTCAGGGCAATATGTATACCTAGGGATGCAAGCCCATCCCAAATCTCCATCCTGGTGATGTGATCCTTCATGGTTAGGGATCTGCGCATAGAAAGTTGTCGTAACTTCATCTCAATAGTAATCGTGTGGGACCCGGGTGAATGTCTTGACTTGGTAAAGAGTACATAACCGAGTCTAGACTTTTGAGACATAAAGTATGTGTTGGATGTAAATGAGTACTGATTTCATGGCAGCTCATGAAGAGGAATGACCGGGCTTATGAATTCAACTAGTCCCTTAAGGTTGCTGAATCTTGTGTAGATACATTGGATCCACTAAGGGATGAGCGGTAGGGTCCAATAGGGTGACAAAGTCGTGAAGAACAAAAGTGTCTAAGATACACTCAATCTTGCACAACTACAGGGCCCAACTCGAGTTGTTGAGCTTGTTCTTCTTTAGGAGTCGGGGAAGAATGGGAACTTGTACTTATGGTGCCAAGATGGCCATTTGTGGAATGAGGGATGCAGATGAGGCTGAAAAATGGGAGTTATGAAGGGATGGCGGATGGGAGGGTGGCTGATTATGGCGTGCATCTCGATCAGCATTGCAATCTCTGTGGTCTTCACATCAATCCTCTCCATCTATATGATTGTGGACTTTGTGTCGATCTCATGATCTTGGTGGTCTTCATAACAATTCTCATGGTCATTGTAGTCAAAACACTGGTTTTCATGGTCTCGATGCTATTCACCTTCACTATACTTTTAACAATTAATCAAGCAAAAATTAAGAACATTCAAGAAAGCAAGAGGATAAGAGTGCAAGACAAGAGAATGGGTACAATCTTCCCCCATGCATGAGTGAGCACTTCCCTCGTGCATGCATTTAGTGATTTGTGTTTCTTTTATTCTTGTGCTTAAAAAATTATGAAACATGCGTCGCATCCTATTGGGATTTTTGATTTCCACTAATATAATTGTCTTTTCCTAAGCCTTAAGGCCATAATATAAAGGTTACAACAAGAATAAACAATCTTGTGCATAAAGGCACAAATAAATTTGTGCATTAGTAGTGCCCAAAATAATAATCCCATGCACCAAAGGTGCTCCATTGGTAAATACAAACCTCATTGCATTTGCATCACTCCAGCCACTAACAATCTGCTCACCCAAAACATAAAGCACATTGATTCCTTGCTTATCTGCCCACCATGATGTGACGAGTTCTATACACATACATGTATAACAAGTCACTACTATGTGGTTAAGAGAAAATAATAATTAAAATCCATAAATTATATAAACATCTTTTTTTCATAGAAATTACGTATCATAAGACTTTACCATTGCCTTGGAGGACCTCACGGTTTCTTTGGGAGAACCTCTCCATCTGATCTTGCCAATCCTACCAATTTGCCATGTGTATCCTTCAAATAACCTGCAAAACAAGAAGATATGCTATGTTCTGATGGGGACTGCCTCTAGGAGGGAATGGCTCTTTGCTCCTTGCTGCGTTTTGACTTTGGCGGGCTCAGGAAGGCAAAAACAGCCTCCTATTGGGCTCTGGATGCTGCTTTTTTAGGCCGGGAAAGGTGGCTGATGTAGAGGACCTGCTTTAAGGGCTAGATAACAGCTGAAAACGCACAGTAGGTCTGTGTTTTGTAGGATAGAGGCTTTGGAGATCTGCATTTTTGACAGTACTGCATGCTGTTGCAGATAATGATCTGCTGTAATAGGAGAATACCTGTGTTTTGACAATGCTAGTGATGTTGAAGGGCTGACGACAGCAGAAGAGGGGTAAGAGGCAAGTCACCTGGTTGCAGGGCCCAGGGGGTCCAAATGCCGCAAAACAGCTTGAAAATGCTGCAGAAAATGGGCTCTTTGTTCCTCTTGTTGATAAAATCAGCTTTGGTGGAGTGGTGCCCATAGGACTCAAAGGGCAGTCACTAAAGAGATTGCTCTCACTCGATTCCTTTGTCAGGGATGCCCCCTTGGTTCTTGGTTGTTTGCATTGGTGACTTGTCCTATGCTTTCCTTGTTGGATAAGATGGCAGCTGATGGTGAAATAGGTTTGGCTCTTTCCAATGGGGCTAAGCTTTTGTGATAGTCTCTGGCAGATGATTCATTTATGTTCCACAACATTGAAAAGTCTAATCTAGATAGAGCAATGACCATTTGGAGAATGTTTGGTTCAGGCCTCAACATCAATGCATAGAAGTCTATTCTCATCAATTGTATAGATTTCAAAGAGATATGTGCATGATTTGGGTAGGTAGTGTGGGATTGTTTCTCGGGGAGAGATCACTAGAATCTAGGCTCTCTAGTGGCATATCTTAGATTTGACTCAAGAAATCAAGATGCCATAGTCTTTTCTTCTTTAATACTCGATTGCTTCTTGGCCAGAGATCCTTCACTTCATTGCTTGGTATCTCCCTAACTCTAGATGAGGCTAATTCATTGCAAGCTGAGGTTTTTTTCATATTGGGTTGCTTGATTGTCATGATAAGCATATGGAATGTGATAAATTTAATAGGATAGTATAATGACTAGGTTTGAGGACTTTGTGGCATGGTATCATTCTTAGTCAACCTTCAGTTTATTCGTTTTGTTTGATTTGTCAATACTTTCAGCTTACTTGCATAACACAAGAAAAAAGATAAACACTGCAAATAAAAAATTAACACTGCACAAAGAACTTAGAAAAAAGGAGATGCTTGAGAAATGAAATCCATATACCAAGACATGAGATAGTAAAGAAACAATGTGTGTCATCAGCTGTGTGGGCATTGGCACTAGCTTCCTCTCTCCATTAGCACCTACTATGAAAGTATGCAGATGAGCGACTGACACAAGAGATGGGAATTTGAATATATAGGCATAAAATAATGCAAACTATGCATCAGGTTGGCTAGCTAAATAAAATAATAGTAATCAAGTGGGCCAACATAAAATGGCCAAAATCTCATAAATGAGGCACCCGAAAAGTACCTAAAATACTCTACTGCGCCCAACCCACTAGGACATGCACAAAATTACATATGAACTGATATATCCACTAACACCATCTCTCAGATCATGGGTGATATAGCACATTATAATATACAATGATAATGACCTATCATAGTACATACAACAATGACCATTAGGTAGGACCATGGATACCTAAGCAACGGGTGCACAAGCCACTACCAAGGTGCCTTGGAGAGAATCCAATGTTAATGTCAATCAAACTAGCTCTTGAAAATAGAGAAGAATAATAGGAGCTTTCCGTGTCTATCAACAATGCCACTGAAGTAGCACATGTGACCATCTTGTCACCAGTGATGTAGCGCATAAATGTCCATGCATTCCTTGTCTTTGCCTTGATCGCCAAAGTGTCCCCTCATGTGAGCTTGAACTAGGAGGCAATCTCGTTCTCTATTAAATAGTTCATCATGAACTTGGATGTCAAGCCCAGCTCCAAGATTTTAAAACCTGCTAGACTGAACAGGGAAACCCCTCTTTGGATCCTGTGCACCTATATAAAAGTACAGATGAGGTTGAACTACCTCACCTCATCACACTCTCACACTCCCTCTTTGGCACTGGAGAGTTGTGAAGAATGTCTTGCATCACCGGTAGTAGCAAGGTAGAAGGGAGGCCCTTGTAGCCATTGCGAGGGCTGCATGGCTGAAGCATAAACGTGGACTTGTAGATGATGAAGACTCTCTGAGAGAGTTGTCACCCTTCATCATTGTCCACTGCTCCTTCTGCAAAGCTGCTAATGTCCTATGGTCCTTTTGGAGATGTTCATTCTTGTCACAATAATAGTACTGAGACTGCTTCTTCTTCAGTATGTCACCCTGAGCAGTATATCACACAGAGGTTGATCAGAAAACAAGACACCTGCTGCAAAAACAGACCAAATAGGAAAGCACAAAGCAAAATATAGTCAACATAGACAGAGTCTGAAACCATCCTCAAAACATTGTCACCAGCCCTGCATGTGAACAGAAGATCAAAATGTAGAATTAGCAAGCATTAATGCTGTTGTTCCGTATAAAACTGGTCACTTAGGCCTGAAAACTCAAAATTCAGATGCATCCCCCAGAGAACACTGAAGTTAAGGTTTCAGTTACAGATCCCCAACCCTGAAATAGTCCCAGAAACAGTAAACATTGAAGGCACATTGCAAAGTGCAGGCTGAAAAGCCAGAAAATAGGCTGATTGAGCTCATAGATGGTCGCCCAGGCTGTAGACAGGTCGCAGCAGTCGAGAAGGATCAATCAGCAACAGAAAACTGAAAACATAAACCTGCAGTAGAACAAGGCAGTGCCAGCACACCTCAAATGGCTGATTACCAAATAGGAGAAAGCCCCAAACCTGAAATCTGATACCATGTCAGAAGTGAATGCAGCAATGGAAGCATGAATAGATAGCGTAACACGAGAAAAGAGAAAAGAGAAAACTACAAAGAAAAGAACATTGCACAAAGAAATCACAAAGAAAGAGATGCTTGGGAAATGGAATCCATATCCCAAGACACGAGACAATAGAGAAACAATGTGAGTCACCAGTTGTGTGTGCATTGGCACTAGCTCCCTCTCTCCATTGGTACTTGCTATGGAAGTATGCAGACGAGCGATTGACATGGGAGGAGGGGGCTTGAATATATAGGCACAAAATAATGCCAAATATGCATCAAGTCGGTCAGCATAAAATGGCCAAAACCTCATAGACGAGGCACCAGAAAAATACCAAAAATATTCTATTGTGCCCAGCCCACTGGGACATGCATAGACTCACACATGAACTAACATAACCATTAACAAGAGTAACAACTTCAATGGCACTTCCGTATGGTTGCATTTTAGCCTTCATCCCCATGCGTCGGATGATTTGAATAGAGCAACCGTTCAGATTTATCATCAGGTAGTTGAGGATAAGAGATGGGTGATAGAGAAAGAAAATAAGGTTTGGTATTCTTGAGATAATAAAGCTAAGTGGCTTGATCGATTGCTTCAATTGTGGAAGTCTAAGCTTCTTTGCAAGGGTAAAGTTTTTATATGGAGGTTGTTTATCAAGGGTCTCCCACTGAGGAAATGCTATGATATGGCAAGATGTCTAGTGGTAGATGTGTGTGCTATATTATATGTGATGAGACATCTACTCATCTCTTTATTTCTTGCAGTTTGGGGTGCCATTTCTTGAGTATGGACTTTAATCCCACATCAATGTATAGGCACCTATTCTTGGGGATTTGGGCAAGATGTCTTCCATGATGATGTTATAGTTGGAGCATACCCATCTCTTTTATTACTTGCGTTGGATGGGTCCTTGGCACATTTGGCAAGCATTGTAATGAAACTATAGGATTTCCGGTAGAGGCTCTAGATTGTAAAACATATACTAGCAAGGAATGAAGTTAGTTTGGAATGCAATCTCCCATTCCACTTGCTTTGAGCGGATAGGTGGATGAGAATGGTCAAAGCCATTGCTGTGTTTGGTCCATGCGAGGGGTGGTATGGTGTCACCTACAATGACATGCGGATCAAGAAGCTTGATGAGAAGAGAGAGAATCAATAAATCTCTCGATCTTGTGCATACCAGATGGGCAAAGTATGGTTGCACCATACTTTCTAATGGATAGAGCAATGGCAAGAAATGAGGCATCATCATTATCCTTGTTTCTTCATCTCGTGGCACATTCTTCTTGTGGGCCGTGGATGTGGAGCAAAGAGGATGAAGAACTATGGGCGCATTCATATACTCACATATTCGCTAAGCTATCATTGAGGTAATATTTTTTTGCTTTATGATTCAATGATTTGTTACTCATTTTATGTTTCAATATTCATAAATCATAGTTCATTTTACCTCTTCATAAACCTCTACCTCTTCATCCTCCATTATCATTTATAAATCTCTATCTCCATGATCCATGATTCTATCATAACTCAAACCTATCCCCTCTTTCACTTGTGCCATGTAGGTTGGTATGACCAATGTGGTGCAAGTGGTCATTGACAATGTTTCCAATTGTCGAAGTATACGCCGCTTGCTCATAAACCTCTACCTCTTCATCCTCCATTATCATTTATAAATCTCTATCTCCATGATCCATGGTTCTATAATAACTCAAACCTATCTCCTCTTTCACTTGTGCCATGTAGGTTGGTATGACCAACGTGGTGTAAGTGGTCATTGACAATGCTTCCAATTGTCGAAGTATAGGCCGCTTGCTTGAAGCGGAGTTTTTGTCCATTGTATGGACTCCATGTGCTACCCATTACATTGATCTCCTCATGGAAAATTTAGGGTCATTGAAATGGGCGAGGAAGATTGTCGGGGACATTTGTCTCATAGTAGATTTCATCACCAAGAAGGTAAAGGACCCAAGGTAACTACACTTGTTTTTGCATAAGTTAAGTTTAAAGTAAAGAGTTTTAATTTTCAAATTTGAATGACTAAATTAAATATTAAAAAATAAATAAATGTAGTGTTGACATATTGGATGCCACACCAAGGTGTGATGATATCCTTTACTTAGTGGAGAAAAGATGGAAGTGGATGAGAAGACCCATTTATTGATTGGTTGCCTTCTTGCATCTTGCTTACCTCTTGAAGGCATTGGATGAAGACTAGCACTGAGTATTCTTATAAGAAATCATCAATTATAGTGACCAAAGAGGAACTAGTTTTGCTAGCACTATATCTTGGAAGAGGGTCTCTTTGGTCAAGCCTCTTTTTTGGTGGAAATCTTTTGGATATCAAGTACCCATTGTCCAAAAAATTGCCCTTAGAGTGCTTGCATAGGTAAGTTGTAAGTACCCTATAGTAAGTCGTCACCTAAAGCTAAATTGTTGTGTGATCATTGAATTTGAATTTTGAAACAATTTGAATTTTTTGTCCAATGTAGGATTGTTCAACTGGTGCATGTGAGAGAAATTAGTTAGCATATTCGCCCATTCACACCAAGATCTGAAACAAGTTGAGCATACGACCGTTAGAGCGACTAATTTATTGTCACTCTAACTTGTGTATGCTTCGAATTGTGCATGAGATGCCCATGGCTAGACAAGTATGTTAGAAATAACAAGTTGTATTCCACTTATTACTTAGTCTAGATAATGCGTTAGATTCTAAATATGCAAATTATTATTTTATTTCAATTAGGTGAATTGTGCATGTAAGATACATCCGCACTGTTTTGCAGAGGTCTTGAAGAGATTGGATTCTCTTACCAATTCTGAATATTTGAGCATTGGGAAACCCTTGAGTTGAAGCTTCAACAACTATTTGTCATAGGTTTCTCTATGATGAAGGACCACATCAACAAGATGGAGGAGATTCATGGTGAGCTTGCATCACTTGGTAAGGTTGTGTTATTGGAGGACCTTGCTATGACACTTCTCTCACATCTCCTATCACCAATGTATGATGTGTTCTAAACTAGCCTTCTTAGGTCTTATGTGAGGGATACTATCACTTGTGTGGAGCTAGTCCTGATGGTGCTTGAGCAGGTTGTGTGACATAAGGAGACAGATTTTGCTAGATCTAGAGCATAGAGCTATGTCTTTGTAACATCATTTTTTGACAAAGGACAAGTGAAGGAGAAGCAAGGGAAGAAGAAGTCGAAGACATCGGTAATCTTTAGATTCATATACAAATTCAAAGGGAAAGCAAAGGATATCCCAGGTGTCCACAATGTGGAAAGACCTTGCATCCTGAGGAGAACTGCTAGAAGAAATACCCTTACCTTCATTCGAGAGCAAAGGATTGAGCTACATCATTGGAGCCTCCTCTACCTCTACTTTTGAGTCTACATTGGCTATTACTCATGAGTCATTGTTTCTTCACATCCATGAGATGGAGAAGCCATCTATGGTTGCCTTGTCTTCAAGGAGGCCTTGGCTCATTGACAATGGTGCTTTAAGTCATATGGCTCCTTGAGGAGATTGACTCAAGAATCTTCATTTATTAAAGGGTATAATCACTATAGATGATGTTTCATTGGTGCCTACTGTTGGTGTTGACATCTTGCCTCTATTATAAGACTCTCCATCTTTGAGCTTTGTTTTAGAAGTCCTACATATTTCAAACTTGGGGTGCCATCTCCTCTCAATTCATGGTCTTTCTAGACTTAGTACTCGGGGTTTTCTTCACAAAGTAGGTAATTTTTGTTGAGGATTTTTTTTTTCAGAGCCATTTTTATGATAAGTTGGTATAGAAGAGAGGGCTATATAAGCTTCATTCCCCTTTCAATGTGAAGGACCCTTCAAGGCAAATTTCTCTGGTTGCACTCGTTTCCATTTGTGCCCCACCCATCCCATAGGTTCTACCCCATGCCCATCTTTGGTGGTTTCCTTGTGATATGTCTCCTTGCGATCCAATGTGTAGATGAGACATGACACAAGCCATATCCACAATAAAAGGGATTGGACATTAGATTCACCTCCTAGCCATAGAGCCAAATGGGCTCACCCTCAAGCTTGGGAGCTAGTAGCACTTTGGGCCATGACCACATCCCAAGGGTTGGTATCCCATACCACCAACCCACACCATCTTGCTGTACGGATATGTTGCCAACTAGCCAAGAGTCCAAGAGTGGTGATTACATAGTGAATGTGCGCAATAGGGCCTTGAGTCCTATAAATAGGACTTGGTTGCCCTAATTCTGAAGTGGCCTTAGTGCATTTGTACTAAGTTGCTTTATGACCACCGTGACCAATGCTACAAGTGTCCATATCCGGGTGTCCAAGGACGTAACACTTCCCTCCTTATGAATGATTGTTGTCCTCAGTAATATCCTCAAGGATGAAAGTGAGGAAAATGACTCTTCAATGAATATATTGACTCCCAAGTAGCCTCCTCCTTTGGGCAGTTTTTCCACTTGGCTAAATACTTGAGATAAATGGTCCGATGGGATTATTTAGTTGTAAGGTCAAGAACCAATTTGGATTTGAATGGAATATAACAAGTAATATCCTTAAGCTGTAGGACTTCCTCAATTAGAACAATGAGTTCACTTGGTTCCAATTGTTATTTCAAACGATTAATGTTGAAAACAAGGTGAACTTGTATTTTCAAAGGTAAATCCAGCCTGTAGGATATGCTACTAATCGTCTTGCTAATTTGAAAAGGACCACAATACCTTGAAGGTAATTTATAGTAGTTGTTGGTACTTATTGAATTGGAGTCATTTGGGACTTTAAGGTAAATCCACTTACCCTCCTTGAGCTCTTGAGGAGTACGGTGTTGGTTAGCATAAAAGGTGGTACAATCATCGGCAGTTTTAATGCTTTCCCTAGCACTATCGCTTGCATATCGTGTAGAAAGTTTAACTATGGATTATATTTTCATCCCCTTGAGCTTTGTAGCAATCGGCAGTTTTGGCTCATAACTGTACATAAGCATAAATGGGCTATAGCAAGTGGCTGAATGCTTATGTTAACCTCAATTTGGGATGGCAGAGATATGAAGCAAAGAGCGAAAAAAGGACAGAAAAAGAGCAAAGGCGTAGAGGCAGCCCCTAAAGCTAAGCTGAGGCAAAAAGCACAATTTTATATGGAAGGCACCTCGAAAAACTCTAAAAACTCTTGTAAAAGAGTGCCAGGCTCCCTCTTGTGCCATTCGTAAAATAATAGACAGGTATAGGCTTAAGGCATGAGGCAAGAAGAGAGAAATAGGAAAAAGGACCTTGCTACAACGGCCGGTCATGTAAAAAGGGATGGGTGCCCATGGGATTTTAGGGCTCGAATATAAAGTTCAAAAAGTGAATGGAAGCTCATTTTTTGGTGTGTGGCTAACAAGAGTCCTCTCTTTTTCTCTTCTTCTCTTCACCTTGCTTGTGTGTGTGTGCTCTTGAGAGAGGGAGTGTGAGAGAGTGAGTGTGTGGGAGTGAGGGATCAAGAGGGTAAAGCTCTTTACCATCTCCTTTTCTCTTTTTCTCTTCTCTTCTCTTTGCTTGTGCGCGTGCGGCTATGGTGGATGGAGCTCGATGGAGGAGGCTTGAGCTAGCATCTAGGATCGTGGAGCTATTGGTGCGTGCAAGGGAGGAGGGAACTCACTTCAGCATCGAGGTAAGCTCACTACACTTGTAGGTTCAAAGGTGTGTCGGCTAGGTGAGAGATAGCCATTAGAGCTTGCTTGAAACGCTTGAAACAATAAGCGGTCCGTGGGTCTTGGCGGTTGAGCGTGAGCTCCTCTATATTTTGGTTCTGTTTTCGGGACCAAGGATTCAAGCTTGAGCACTTGCGTGCCTCATATTGAGTATCGAAGTAAGGGATTCATCCTCGAAACGGAGCTTGAGATAGGTAGGAAGTTTGGGTTTTTTGATATTCGATACAAGTAAGTATTTTGTTTATTTGATGATTGGAAAAGAAGGGGAAATCATTTCAGTTATTTGCTTTCGATTCTTGTTGCATTTAGCGTAGATTAGGATTAAGAAATTGGATCGGAAAAGCGTAGGGTTTATTGCTATAAAACAAGGTAAAACAGGGCACAAATCGTGGTAAACGGGGAAAAGTGAGTAGTTGAAACGATTAATGTCAGCAAGTGAGTGATTGAGGATAGCAAGACCTTGCCTGGCAAGGGGTTTAAGGACAAGGAGACCATAGAAGAGCTCATTTTTCACCCTAGCATTGAGAGAGAAAGAGAGACAGAGCTTCCATTGGTGATTTGATTCGATCTTGCCATTGGGGAGTTCTTCGTACGCATTAGGTATATCAAACCCTTTATCCTATGTCCTTGTTGTGATCTGGAAGTTTGTGTGCCTTGTGATTGCTTGGATCGCTGGATTTAATGAAATCATCATCGGTGCTGCAGTTGTCGCGTGCAACTCGGTCCGTTCAAGTAGCTTGGATTTGGGTCGAGTCCCAGAATCGGCCCTCAGGCCTCTTGCACTTCGCCAATTCGGCCTGTCTGAATGGACAACTCGGCCAACTTGATTCGGCCCAAACCAACTCGGCCATTTCCACTCGGCCCGTCCGAACAATCGACTTGGCCCACTAACTTGACTCAGCCCTCGGCCTCGTCCTTTTGGCTGTCTAAGCGGCAAATTCGGCCACTGTTCTTATTCGGCCCTCGGCCCTGTCCGAATCCACCACTCGGCCCCTGCAATTCGAATGAGTTGAGCCGAGTTAGATTTTTGCAAATTTTTTGGAAAATTGTACCAGACCCAGCCAGATTTCAACCGCGCAAACCTTTGTGAGCCATCTCGACGCCCAGAACTTGATTCTGGGAATAGGCGAATTCACAAGACGTAGACGCTTAGCAGCTTGAGTAGGTTGTTGAGAGAGTTAGCGCCTTAACGACAGCCAGTGGAAATTGATCCTAAAACGAGTAAGGCCACGCTACAAGAGATCCTAAAAGCTATCAAGACGGCTAGAAATTGATCGAATAAGCCTATCAGGTCTAAGAAGAAACGAGAATGCGTAAGCCGCTTAGACACTTGTTCTTCGCACTCACCTTGATTTCTTGCACTTGAAGTACACCTAAGAACAACTGAAAGTGTGATTAAGTACAAGTGCACAGAAAAGAACACACACATACACATGTTGAGTGGAGGTAATTTGAGGGTTGTATGCAATAATTAAGGAACTCACTCAGATAAAATAGCTTGAAGAAACCCATCAATAGGAGAAGATCCCAAGACATAGACGGACAATTGGAGCCCAGCGTAGGACCAAGCGAACAGCAACAGAGACGTGGATCTACCTGACTTGCTTAACCTGCTCGATAGCTTGGTGGATCACAAGAACGTAACCATGTCAGAAGAAAGCTCAAACCGCAGTCAAAACGAGGAACTCGACTTAGGAGTTTTCCCAGAAGCGATCCAGCAGTTGGTGAAGAGCTATGATTCTCACGCTCGGTACGAGCACCGTGGTAGAACGGCAGAAGCCATCATAGCTGACCTAGAGGAGGAAAGTAGGCTAGCCCACAAAGCATTGCAAGGCATAGTGGAATACAACCGAGACTAGCAGACTAGGAGTTTGAGGCAGAACACAGAGATGTGAGAGATATAGCGAGTGCTGAACCTAGCAGGCAGGAACTGATCATAAGAGAGCGCTAGAAGGAGACTTGACGCTGAGTGAACTTCTCATGAAGTGATTGCTAGATAACACAGCAACAGAGGAGAGCGCTACAGCGTTAGCGACGTCACTACTAGCAAGGTTAGGGGTAAACCAAGGCTCAAAGAGCTAGCCTAAGATACCAGTTGTCGCTAAGCAGCTCGATAAGTACCAGCCCTACGACGATCCATACAGCTTCATAGAGTAGTTCGAGTAGGTCTGCGAGGCCAATGGTCTCACTGACTTGACTCAACGCTCTCAAGCATTCAGGCTTTGCTTAGGTAACAAGGGTCGCGACTTGGTACACGAGTCTAGATGCCGCAGAGTAAGTTAACTTCAATGGCCTCAAAAACCTATTTATTAAGAGATTTTCTGAGCCTGAATACTCTAACAACCTGCTAGTATGACTTATGAATGCCAAGCATAAAGAAAAAGAGGACATGCGCGACTATTTGACCCACGTGAGGAGTCTCTTCAAGAGAATCCCGATGAGCGAACGACTGACCGAAAGAGCAGTGTCGACGGTGTTCATCAGTGGAATACGAAATGAGGAGCTCTATAAAGCCTTGGCAGGTAACTCGAGCTTGCGGCGAGACGCGCTAGCTAGGGTGTTTGAAGAAGCCATTCGAGAAGACGACCTATTGAAGGAGAGGAGCTCCAGGAACTCAAATCAAGAAGAGACCAACTCTAGAAGTTCGGAGAGAGCTTTAGCATCCAACAAGCAATCAGATACAAGTACCCAAGATAAGGGAAAGGCCATGAACACCAACCAGGAATTGATTGACATGAAAATGGAAATAGCCAAGATGCAAGAGATGCTAAGATGACCAATGCGCCCACACGTCCAATGCGTGTATTGTGGCGGAAACCACTTGCCAGCCGAGTGTCAAGACCCCAGGTCATGACCTTGTGCTAATTGTGGTAGATTTGATCATGACGTTGCTCATTGTAGATTTCCTAGAAGACTTCCGTACTCACAACCATACGGTCAACTTTACCTAGCGAATAGGCCGCAACAATTCTTCAGAAGGGGAGCCCCATTGGCCCTTCCTGCGCCAAACGACGTTAAGTCGACTGTTCCTAGAATGGACATGAATCCTACTGGAATACCTAGACCATCTGGTCCCTATGTGACCCATCCACCGAGCGATGCTCCAATCCACTATGTGGAAGAGCCAAATGAGGAAGAGGCTTACGTATACCCTTACGTCTCACACGACGATAAGGCCAACGCAGTCCTTATGGACTATTGACCAGTGCTGGTGATAGGGTTAGGTAGGGGACGAGGTAAAGGCCTAGGAGGGCAGACCCAAGAACCAAGGACTTGCGGTCACCCAGGACACATCTCATCATGCTGTCCTGAAGGGGAGCAACAAAATAGAGACAAGGTTGATCTAAGGTGCCCTGAGTGCGGAATCACTCCTCTCTTCGTTGCGTGTCCAAAGCGAAAACCATCCTCGAGTTCGGCTAACGTGCCATCCGTCCCATTGGGGCTGTTCGGTGTCGAGAATCTCGATGGGGAGGCTACACCTATTCCATTGCATGTCATGACCCGTGCACAAACGAAGCAGGCCGGTATATTACTGCCAGGTCCTAGTAATCTTGATGTAGCCTCGATAGGAAAGAAGAGCTGTAGGCGAAGGAAGAAGGAACCTGAAGTTGAAGTCACGCTCAAAACTGAGAGTGCCACAACCCTACCTGTTGGAAAGAAAGCCACTGACGTTGAGGCAGAGACATCAGCCCCAAAGACGGCTGAAAAGGGAAGTGCTAAGGTCACCCCAACCCGAAGCGCCAACTAGAGGTCATCAAGAAGGTGAAGGAGTGGGTAAAGGAGGCCCAAGAACACCTGAAAGATGCTGAGCCCATCTTAGAGGACGAGATCGAGGATCTCTTCAATATGAGCACGTTAGTCTCACCCCCTCGACCAAAATTGAGAGATGTGACTGCACCACAAGCAGTACTGCTTAGGCAAAGCCTCAACGCTACGGGCCTTGCAAATTAGTCACGGCCATTGGCCGGGACAATTTGGAATAGGAGATCTCCTCACCACTCTAGTGACTACCCCTGTGACGCTAAGCTTGGGAGATCTGCTTAGGTAGCATCCGATCCTATGGCAAGACCTGAAGCAGTGGGTTAAAGGATCACGAGAGCAAGTTGCTGCAGACCTACAAGAACATGAGGCAGAGATGTAGATACCGAGTTTGACGTTGCATTCCGTGCCTAAGTACTTGCACGTTAATGCTTTTTGGGAAGGCATTGAGATGCATGTGGTCTTATCGGTCTTAGCCCTAGGCGACACAACAAGGAAAGGGATTGTAGACACAGGAGTGGGAGTTAGTGTACTGAGCCATGTAGTGCTCCAGACTTGGGGCAATCCATTTGTCGAGACTGCTAGGTTCAATGCCACATTAGCCAATGGAATGAAAGTGAAGCCATTTGGAGTGCTAAAAAATTGGCCACTAAAAATCGCTAGAGTCCAATTCTCAGTTGACTTTATAGTCATGAAGGGAGTGGACTAGGATGTCCTATTGGGCCGATCTTGGATACGCAATGCCAGAGTGATCGAAGATTGGATGAATGGTCTCATTTTCCTAGGCAATAGAACAGAAGCCGTAAGGGTAGAAATGGACTTCTAGAATACTACACTAGTCGACCTCGATGCCATTTTCGCGATGCTTAAGGGTGATGCTCAGATCAAGAAATCCTACGGGTCCCTAACTAAGTATATTCCATGTCCTGAAGACGAGCGAGATTGGATGCATGTCCTTGCTACCATCAACCTGCCGTTCTCGAACAATGAGGAGTACGAATATGCCATTAAAATGATCGGCAAGCCCAACGGTACACCCTTGGTACCGGTCTACATGATGGCAGGAAATCTTCGTAGAAGACCCAACCCTGTCACTTTCCAAGTGCCAAACAAGAGGGAACTCTAGGAGATTTTAGAGTATTTGACCCGCAAGCTAGCTGGTAATCCAGCAGCAAATTTCAAGCCACTCCAAGATCTCTTAGATGAACCAAGGTGGCAATGAACCAGGGTGCATGACCTAAATCTCATGTACAATTGGGCCCTAGTCCCCAATCAAAGATAGGAGACATACCAAGACCTAGGAGACGACGAGAAGTCAGACGAAGATGGTTCCAATGACGAATACGAAGACTGCCGCTTTTTCAGTGATGAGAATGAGGGGGAGATAGATACCATAGAATACGACACTGAAGGACGAGAGATAGAATAGATATGAGCAGGCTCCAAGCCACAGAGAAAGAATACCTTCAGGATAGAGAGAGGGGCCATGTGCATAGATTGTGACCGCGCTTAGTTGGAACATATAGGAGCCACGGACTTTGAACAAGCAAGCCTAACCCAACCAGGTACCATGCTAGTGCTTAGAATAGAGTCACCCTCTGAGCTGCGACCACTAGGAGAGATTACCTCTTCTAGCGAAGATGGGGAGTTCGATTTTGAGTCGGAAGTGAGTTCAGAGAGCGACCCAGAAATACCTAGGCCTTCCAAGACTAGATGTACTAGGGGGGACCTACCCGTCCACTTGAGGCGTAGACGGTTAAAGGAAAAAAGGGCATAACAGCCTAAGGACGCACGAGCAGAGGAACAACGAAAACCACAAGACTACCCTAAGAGATTTGCGAAGTGCAAGAAGGGTGATAGGGCAGTGATTCTGCTGGGTGCCAAACGTCAAGGGCAAGCAAGTGAACCCATCAAGGGACCTGCCAAAGTCAAGGAGGTGAACCTAGCCCAGGAAGGGGAGATACCCTGACCTGTCTTTATTGCCGATGACTTGACGGAGGAAGAGGAGACAAGTCTCGTTGCTCTCTTGCTAGAGTATATAGACGTATTCGCTTGGTCCTTAGAAAAGCTTAAGGGGGTAGATTCGAGTGTAGCGACTCATAATATATCCATGACGTCAGACGCAATGCCGGTCAAGTAGCGACCGTACCCTATGAATCCAAAACACGCTCATGCGGTCAAGGAAGAGATTGACAAGTTGATGAGAGCAGGATTCATCTATGAAATTGAGCACATAGACTGGGTGTCACCCATTGTCATTGTAATGAAGAAAAACGGAAAGATTAGAGTGTGCGTCAATTACAAGAAGGTGAACGCTGTCACTAAGAGGGACAACTACCCATTGCCGTACACCGATTACATGCTCGAGAGACTGGTGGGCAAAGAGACCTACAGTTTTCTAGATGGCTTCTCTGGATACAATCAAGTGCAAGTGCATCTTCATGATAGGCATAAGACTGCATTTCGCCATTGAGTGGGGTGTCTTTGTCCACATAGTCATGCCCTTTGGGTTGACTAACGCTCTAGCCACCTTTCAACGCCTTATGTGCACTATATTTAAAGACATGATCAAGAGAGAGTTAGAAGCTTTCGTAGACGACTTGTGTGTTCACTCAACTTGGAGAGAACACTTAGACAAACTCCAAGTAGTCTTTGAACGGTGTCGCCTATATCGTCTCTCTTTGAATCCCTTAAAGTGCTAGTTCTGGGTAAAGCACGGATGCATCCTAGGGCACGTGGTGTCGAAGAACGGCATTGCCACGGACTTTTCAAAAGTCAGGGTCATTGTCAATCTTCCATCTCCAACTAACTATAAGGGAGTTCAATGTTTCTTAGGTCATACGGGATATTATCGGTGGTTTGTGCTGAATTATGCATTGATTACTAGACCTCTGTACAAACTATTGATTATATTCGAATGGACTGAAGAATGCCAATGCGCATATGAGGAATTGAAAAAGGCTCTGACCACAGTATCGATTCTACGAGCCCCAGATTGGACCATTACCTTCCACGTGCATATTGATGCTTCGAAATTCGCTGTGGGGGTAGTGTTGTGCCTACGTGGCAAACATAATCTCGACTATCCAGCGAGCTTTGGTAACAGACAGCTCATTGAGACCGAGATGAACTACTTGACGATAGAAAGAGAAGGTTTGGCTATGGTATTTGCTGTGAAGAAATTTCGACATTATTTATTAGTTATGCCTTTCACTTTCTTTGTGGACCACCAAGCCTTATTGTATTTAGTAAACAAACCTTGTGCTACAGGACGCATAGCTCGATGGCTCCTTTTGCTTTTAGAATTCGACTTCTCCGTGGCTGTACAAAAGGGAAAGCAGTAAGTATTACATGACCGACCACATGTCATGCATCCCCACGGGAGAGGCCGCTGGACAAGGCATCACTGATGAGTTGCTAGATGCGCAATTGTTTAGTCTATCCAGTGAGAGATATTTATTTCGAGCCAACTTGACACCATATTGGGCGGACGGCATAGTCGAAGTGCTTGAGCATGGACTACTTCAACGATCGATAGAGAAAGCCCGACTTAGGCGACTTATCCTCAAGATACAATCCTATCAGTTGATAGCAGGCCAACTATATAGGCTAGGGCAAGACGGATTGTTGTGTAGATGCGTATGCGAGCATGAGATGCACGATGCGCTCTCAGAGGCGTACAACGGAATTGTTGGAGGACACTTTAGCGGAGATACGACAACCCGCAAGGTGCTGCAATCTCAACTATGGTGGCCCATGCTTTTTCGCGATGTGGCACGATTTGTTAAGCACTATGACGAGTGTCAGCGGACAAAGGTTCCGATTCGCAAGGATCAGATGGAGCTAACCCCAATAATTGCACGACAACCCTTCGAGAAATGGAAAATTGACTTTATAGGATCCATTAGTCTTGCGGCACATACTCGCAAGCCAAGTACATCATTGTAGCCATTGACTATCTAACGAAATGGGCAGAAGGAAGAGCTACGAGAAAGAATGATGCTAGAACAATTGCCAAGTTCCTATGGGAGTAGGTAATCTCATGATTCGGCTGCTTCATCGAACTGGTTAGCGACCAAGGCACACACTTCATTAATGAAGTGATTGCGCATCTTCTATCCATCTTTCTAATTATCCATTGGAAATCCTCGCCATACTACCCTTAGGCAAACGGCCAGGCGGAATCCACAAATAAAATTCTAGTAAATGTCCTGACCAAGGTAGTTTTTGCTTCGCACACTTTTTGGGATAACAAGTTGATGGCAGCCTTGTGGGCTTACCACACAGCCTATAAAACATTTGTAGGCCACACGTCTTTTAGGTTAACCTATGGAACTGAAGCAATTCTACCTGTAGAGTTCTTCGTTCCTAGCTCGAGGATCGCACTTCACGAACGATGGGAAGGGAAAGAGGCATGGACGGAACGCCTAGTTGAGAACTCAAACGCCTCTCGGAAACTCGACTTCCAGCTACCCATGCACTCATATGCGAGAAAGCATGACGCAAAAGTTGGTCTGACAAGCATGTTAAGGAGTGCGACTTTGAACAGGGAGACTTAGTGCTCGTGTACTCCATTTAGGGGCATAAATAGAAAATGAAGTTTAAAGATCTAGGGCCTTTTAAGGTTCGTTCCATTAGTCGAATTGGTAATGTCGAACTCGAGACTATGGTGAGGGCATAGGTTTCTTCAATGGCAGTTGAATCAAGAAGTACTACCCTCCCACGCATCCGCTGCATGAACCACCAATGTTAGAAACCCTTGTCAAGGTACGAGTAGCCACAATTATAGAGATTGACGATGAAAATGAGGAAGCCGTAGAACCTGCTTACCTCTGCATCACGGTCACTGCCAAGTAGACATGCTCTTTCAACGCCTTGATTCAATGAGGGAGCAGACTTCAATGTCTTAACCCACGATCATTGGACCCACATTGGCAAACCACAATTACAGCCCACTACCGCCAAACTAAGCTCATACGGGGGCCAATCATATGCACACCTAGGGAAGTGCAATGCCGCAGTTTCTATCGAGTATGAGAGCATACCACTTCGAATTCACATTCGTCAAAGCATCCCACTATGCTGTAGAGTTGCTCCTCTCTAAGATATCTAGAGAGCAAGCCATTAAACAGCATCTCATTACGTCATACGATAAGCAAGCTACTTCTGCTATCATTGACCAAGAAATCGAGGAGTTGAAACAGCTTGCCGAAATCGAATCCCCATTCTTACAGAACTGGTATGCTCTTCGATTGCAATGGGAACTCAAAGGATGCCAAATAATGGCCAACCCTGAGCAGCGACACGCAATCAAGACATCGGAATATGACCCAACTTATGTCGCTCCAACCTCGTATAGGGTGTTAACAACTATTTGTGGCCGACCCCTGGAAGAGCATATCAAAGGACACCCTCACCTTGATTGCCTCCTGACCGAGAAAGAGTTACATATTGCTAGCCATGTCAATTCCGGCAACTTCCTAACGGATGTCCTTACTTACATCACATACGTAGGCAGCTAATCCTTCGATCTGGACTGCGAAGCTCAGTTGGAGTACAATCTAGATTTCTATGCTTGGCTCATGCAAAGGAAAACACTCGACCCATACGCTGAATGCCCTTGGTTCGCTAACCTTCAATCTTGGGAAGGATTCTTCTCAAATCTGGAAGGGAAGGGGATAAGGTGAGTCAGATCAAAACCAATCAAAATCAAGCAAACACATAAACACATAAGAAAAAACACACCGCTGTGAAAACCTCAGTCTATACTTAAATGCAGAAAGGAAATAAACATGTTAACTTGTGATTGAGGAAAAATATCACAAAAATTTTGAAATAAAGGGTGAAAAGTCTAAAAGGAAAGTTTATTTTGGAGCTTAAATGTTTTCATTCTGAGTCAAATCAGAATCGATCAAAATTAAGCAAACGCATAAACACATAAGAAAAAGCACACCGCCGTGAAAACCTCAGTCACCACTTAAACACAAAAAGGAAAGAAACATGTTAACTTGTGATTGAGGAAAACTATCACAAAAATTTTGAAATAAAGAGTGAAAATTCTGAAAGGAAAGTTTATTTTGGAGCTTAAATGTTTTTATTCAACAAACATGAAGTCTTTATTTTCAGTTAATAATTGTTTTGAAAGCACTAATAGGAATCATGGTTCATGATAGGAACGAAAGATGTTGCAGCAAGATCGTGCTCACAGACTTCCTTTCACGGAGGAGGAGAGGATGCAGTACGGCATTAGCTTAGAAAACCGTGCTTATAATCAGTTGAAATTCCGGAGTATCCACAACCTCGAGAAGGTGATAGCCAAGGAGGAGGCTGCAAGGAGAGTAATGCAACCTCTCGAAGTACTTAGAGAAGTTTGCACAGGAGTCTGACCACACAAAGTGTGTGGAATTTTTGAGAACGTACAAGCCCGATCAAGAATGCGGAACTGTAACTGTGGGAAGAGGGGAGAATGCTAAATAGGTGCAGGTGCCATTGAACCAGGTCCTTGGTGGAGAAGGCACTGGGGTTGGAACCTAAGGTGGAGAAGAAACATAAAAGAGATGTGTATGCTATGCTAAAGATGAAGAGGGAGGATGTTTTGATAAATGACGACATCAGCATACAGGATATCCCTGATGTTGAGGCCTGCATGCAGGCAAAATTGGTGCATTCACTCTTTTCTAGCCAGCACTATAACTCCCTCATGCACCGAATCAGTGCGCCTATGCTGGAGAATGTGGCAGCCCACACCTTGGATGAGGTGGACTGGAATGGCTACGTGCGCAAGACTATAGACAAAGCAGCCAAAGCACTAGCCCTGGGCAGTAGATTGGTAGTCAGAGATTCCCCAACCTCTAAAAGTACCGAGAGAAAGAAACCTTTCTTGAAGGTCTCTTTCATTGGATATGAAAGTGTGTTGACAGCCATAATCCAAGTGGTTGTAAAAGAAGCTCAGTAAGGAGAAGAAGGAGAGGATGAGACTCCAGATAGGTTGCTGATCCACCAGGAGGAAGAGCATCGAGCGATAGGACAGAAACTGAGACAGAGAAGGAGGATCAGGAGGCTCAATCCAAAAGGAAAAAAGCAAAGAAGCCCACTAAAAAGACAGCTTAGAAGAAGAAATAGGATGAGGGTAGGAAGAAGAAAAAAGAAGATTTAGAGAAAACAAAAAGGAAATCCCTAAGAGAGGCTGAAGAGAGGGAGAAGAAGAAAAAACAAGAGGCAGAGGAGTTGAAAGAGAAAGCTAGAAAAGCCAAGGAGTCGGAAAAAGAGGCTGAAGAGAGAAAGAAGAAAGAGAAGAAAGAAGTTGAACAGCTGACAGAATAATTAAGGAAAACAGAGGAAGAGAGCGAGAGAAGAGCTATAGAAAAGGAGACAGAGTTGAGGAGAAAGGAGAAGGAAGACATGGTCGAAGCAATTCGCCGGTCCATAGAACAGCAAAGCCGACTCGATGACCTAGGGGCTTTCAGTCCGCCTAGGGATAAGGGACCTGGCTCAAGCACTCAGGTACTCGAAGTCATACGGCCTATGGTCATTGAAGGCAAGGGCAAGGCTCCCATCCATCCCATCCCGCCTCTCTTGGTGCCCACTATTGAAGCAACCACTCTCACTCCAAGCATCTCGGCTAGCACCGATGTAAACAATTTTGTGGCCTGGATGCAGTACTTCATCGATAAGGAACTGGCCTAAGGAAAGAGTGTGGAGACTACGGCCGGGCAGAAAAGATCGGCCACAGATGCGGAGTCTAGGGAGAATCTGAAATGCCAAAAGGTGGAAGCTTCGACCACTCAGGTATCCGAAGTCATACCGCCTATGGTCATCGAAGGCAAGGGCAAGGCTTCCATCCATCCCATCCCGCCCCTCTTGGTGCTCACTAGCGAAGCAGCCAAGCACTCAGGTACTTGAAGTCATACGGCCTATGGTCATCGAAGGCAAGGGCAAGGCTCCCATCCATCCCATCCCATAGCGGTGGCCGAGTTGGAAGCAGAAAAGGAGTCAGTTGTCAACCTTTCAGCTTGAAAAGACGAGGCAAATAGCCATGCAACAAAAGGAGATCTTTGATCTAAAACAAGAACCAAAGGCCAAAGATGACAAGGAGGAAAGCTGGCAGCAACGGCTCAAAGATGAAAATCAAGAGCTAGTGAAAATGCAGAGAGAATATAAACTTTTAATCATGCAATATGAGGATTTGGTAGCAAAAACAGATCGGATCAAACGAGGCATGGAAGAGTTCGCCGCAAGGGAAGAAGAAAGCAAGAAGAGGAGCAATACCACAGAGAGATGGAAACCATGACCAAAAAGTTGAGCCTTGAAAGAAAAGAGCAAAAGAGAATGAGCAGGAAATTGGAAGACCAGGAGCAGAGACTCATGGCCTTGGTACAAAGACAAGGAGAAAGTATGGAAGAGATGAAAAAGAGAGCCGAAGAGTGGCCAAGCTAAAATGAACGAAGAGTGAAGACCTTGGCACGTCGCCTGGCTCTCTTGGAAAAAGAGAAAGTCCTAGCAGAAAGCAGAGCAGAGGCAGCCCAAGTGGGCTTCAATACTCAACAACAAGCTTTCCTGAATACTTTGATGGATGCCACTCACATGGAGGAAAGGGAGTCCCTTAGGTGGTAAAGAAGAAGCTGAGCATAGCATGCAAAGCTCTGCAAGCAGGGCTACACATGCAACCACAATCCGTTGCAGTTGGGTTGAGCCTTGATGAACAACGCAAATATCTATTGTTGGCCGGCTTGATCCCCCAGGAGATTGATGCAGTGGGGTTTGTAGAGGAGGTATAGCAAGAAGATCGCCAAAGGAACGAAGCTGAACTGTAGTTTGATATGGGCAGATTTGAAGAAGAAGTGATCCCACAATCCCCTTCACCCCACTCTGAAGAGCAGTAGCAATCAACAGATACATCCGCAGAAAGAAAAACCGCCTTGAGAGAAAAGAGAAAGAAAATGGTGGAAGAAGCCAGACAGAGATTGAGGGCCAAACCTATGGTACAGCTGTCTGCACCTCTTCCACCATGCCCAGGTGACCTGCCGGCCAGCTTCCATGCAGAACTCGTAGTCTGGGAGAGATAAGAAAAAGAGAAACAATCTTTTAACTTCAGCTTCCTCCTGCCCAACGGCCTACGCAGAGTCCTTTCCCTTAAAGTAGTGGAAGAGGTGATCAGTATTGGAAGTCAGCTAGGCCAACAATGGTTGGAAGAAAGAGAGAAGAATCCCACCCTCTGGGGCACCGAGGATGTGGAGTATTGGCAAAAGAAGGTTTTTAAAGTGCCTTGGGCAGTGCCTAGATACGAGTGCCAGCCACCATTGTGACGGAGACGCATTTGCGACAACAATGTGTTCTCCTGCATGGCCTTTTGTAATACCCTCCCCTCTGAGAGAAACAACCCCACCTTCATGGCACTTTTATGGCGTATCCTTGTAGGGTGGGAGTAGATTTTGATACAAACATCCATGGTCGCTACGACTTCCCCATCATATATAACCCTCGTATTACTACCTTAGCACAAGCCCTCACTTTCACCTCAGACAGTCTAGATGTTACCATGACCCGCTTCATTGCTGACTTCTCCTCCTGTTCCGATCGCGCCTTTATTACCATATGCAACTACCTTAGGCTATTAAAAAATTTACTTAAGCAAGATCCCATCTCGGCAGAACGTGGTCTCCCCCCACTCTTTTTTGATCCTAACGCCATAGATAGCTATGCAATGACCCGCCTAATGATGCGAGCTAGCCTTCTACCTTTCTTCTGCTCCGCTATTCTCGAGAATATGAGCGACAACCAATTCACCCGCTGTAACCACCCATTTTCCTTCACCACCTCTCTCCGTGTCCGCTTGAACTTTAAGGATTACATGCAGAGCTGGAAATTTTTAAGTCACTCTATTAAATCCCCTTATCCACCACATTTTGATGATGATAACTAGCAATTAGCTACTGCCCGAATCATGTAACCTAGCAAGCAAGCAAAACAAAAAAAAGGAAGAAAAAAAACAAGAAAAAGAAAAGAAAAGAAAAGAGAAGCAAAGAAAAGAAAAGAGAAGGCCAAACACAAAGACAGTAAACAAATAACAATGAAAGGAGCATACGACATGTCCAAACACAATTCGCGGCACAGCTCACAGTCACTGCACCTAGAGGTCCTCAAGTTAGGCACGTCCGGTGGCCTCGGTCGGCCGGCTCCGTTCCTAAACCCCTAGTCCTTTTTGACTCCCCACTTCATGCTTAGGGCACCTCAAGGGCAGGACATACCTAGGGAGATAACACTCGCCTATGGTTAGACCTGTCACCCTAAGCTACACACACCGTATCTCCCTTCGCATGAACGGGGACCTCAAGTATGGGATATCACCCAAGCTTGCCTGTGGTTAGACCTAGCTTTCCGTTTCACCAGCTCGAGCACAGATTACTGCACGGTGAGGTAGACACTCCCCTTAGGTAGAGCACTTCCTTCTTTCAGGTACAACAAGATGCTGCAAACCACCAACTTCGGAGGTCCTCATCATCCACTCGACATACCTTGGGTTCTCCATCCAAATCATTATCAAAGCTTTCCAATCAACGGAGTCCTCATGTGGCCCTATCATCACCCCACTAGCCATTTGCCTAGAGCCTATCCTTCCACAACAAAGAGCTTTAAGTGCCATGGGACTGTCACCCATCTCGGAGGGGGGTAATGTTAACCTCAATTCGGGATGGCGGAAATATGAAGCAAAGAGCGGAAAAATGATAGGAAAAGAGCAAAGGCGCAGAGGCGGCCCCTAAAGCTAAGCTGAGGTAAAAAGCACAATTTTAAATGGAAGGTACCTTGAAAAACTCTAAAAACTCTAATAAAAGAGCGCCACGCTCCCTTCTGTGCCATTTGTAAAAGAATAGATGGGTGTAGGCTTAAGGCATGAGGCAAGAAGAGGGAAATAGGAAAAAGGACCTTGCCACAACGGTCGGTTATGTAAAAAGGGATGGGTCCCCATGGGATTTTAGGGCTTGTATATAAAGTTCAAAAATTGAATGGACGCTCATTCTTTGGTGTGTGGCTAACAAGAGTCCTCTCTTTTTCTCTTCTTCTCTTTTTCTCTTCACCTTGCTTGTGTGTGTGTGCTCTTGAGAGAGGGAGCGAGGGAGTGTGAGGGAGTGAGTGTGTGGGAGTGAGGGATCAAGAGGGTGAAGCTCTTCACCGTCTCCTCTTCTCTTCTTTTTGCTCGTGTACGTGCAGCTATGGTGGATGGAGCTTGATGGAGGAGGCTTGAGGATGCTTGAGCTAGCAACTAGGATCGTGGAGCTACCGGTATGTGCGAGGGAGGAGGCAACTCACTTTGGCATCGAGGTAAGCTCACTACATTCGTAGGTTCCAAGGTACATCGGCTAGGTGAGAGATAGCCATTAGAGCTCGCTTGAAACGCTTGAAACAATAAGCAGTCCGTGGGTCTTGGTGGTTGAGTGTGAGCTCCTTCTACATCTTAGTACTATTAGAAGCAAACTCAATCTAAGGAAGATAATACTCCCAATCATATTTTCTATGGGTGACATATGCATATAGCGTATTCTCCAAGGTTTAATTTGTTCATTTGGTCTGTCCATCGGTTTCAAGATATTTTGAGGTTAACATGGACAATTAAGTTTTCAAGTCTTGAAAAACTGTAGGCGAGAAATGGCCAGTGGACTTAGGATCTTGGTTATTGACTATTTTGTTCAGCAAATCATAAAGTCTAAAAAGATGTTCGATAAAGTGCATTGTGACACTTAATAAAATTTTCTTGCAGGTATCTTGATCATTGAGCATATATACTTTGCCTTGTTTAAAAAGTAATCCATTACGGATGGAATACTTTTCTACCGTCTTTCTCTCAGTAGCTAGCTTTTGAGCATTCAGATTGCCAAAGCTTCTCGGGCTACTAGATCCCTCTTGTACTTGTTGCCAAATCTTATTGAAGTAAGGATTGTTTTAGTAGCATCAACTGGAGAAAAAGATAGAAATCAATTGAGATTTCAGAGAAGAATAAAGCATTAACTTTAGGGTTTCAACTAAGAGCATTAACAACCATATTAGTTGCACCTTTTCTATAGTGAATTTTGAAACAAAGTTTCTTGTATAATTTTTGTCCATCTCATCTTGTAGCCATGGAGATTTGGCTGATCATAAAGGTATTTAATGAATGGTTGTCAGTCCAAATAATAAACTAGCTGTCGTATAAATAATGATGCCATACTCTTAAGCGCATGGATGATTGCCAATAATTTCTTCTCTTGGGTGGTAAAATATGTTTGGGCATTGGTGAGCTTACAACTCTCAAATGCGATAGGTTGGCCACCTTGATAACAGACAACACCTAAAGCATAATGAGTCACATCCATATGAACCTCAAAAGGTTTATTCTGATCGATAATTTATAATATCGGTGTAGTAGTAACCAACCATTTTAATGTTTGAAAATATTGATTGAGCTTACTAGTCCAAACAATTGGCAGACTAACGTGCTTCATTTTGCTTTAGAATACCCTTAAGCCAAGGTGTCCAAGGTTTAGCAATATGAGTATAGTCTTATATCAACTGCAAAAAAAACTGAGTAAAATCTAAAAAAGATTTTACTTATCTTATGGTCCTTAGAATACAGTCAAGCACTTAAAAAATTCACACTTGGATAGTTTCATAAGCAATTTCTCTTGTCTTAAGGAATGTAAGACAACGGGTAAATGTTTCACATGCTCCTCCAATGACTTGCTATAAATAAGAATGTTGTGGACGAAAACAATCATCCACTCGAGAAACAGAAGAAATAAGTCATTTATCATGTGTTGGAAAGTTGCGGGAGCATTGGTGTGGGAGCTCTCGCTCAACCGCTAAGACCCACAGATTACTTATTGCTTCAAGCGTTCCAAGCCGAGCACTAATGGCTACCTCTCACATAGTCGACGCGCTACCTATCCATGAGTGTAGTGAGCTTACCTCCATGCTGATCGAGTTACCTCCTCTTCCGCTCACTCTGGTAGCTCCACGATCCAAGTGCAAGCTTCAAGCAAGCTCTATCCTTAAGCTCCATTGCCACGAGCAAGAGAAGAGAAGAGAAGAGAAGATGGAGAGCTTTTCCTCCCCGGTCCCTCACCCTCACACACTCACTCCTCACACTCTCACACTCCCTCTTTTAAGCACAAGCTCAAGCAAGCAAGAAGAAGAAGAAGAAGAAGAAGAAGAGGAGAGGCACTTTTGGCCACACACAAGAATGAGCTTCTCATTCACTTTTCAACTCCTTTTGGATAGTCATCCCCTTATTCTCTTTTTTACATGGCCGGCCATGGCCTAGGCCTTTTTTCCCATTGTCCTATTTTCCTAGCTTTCTTTCCATCGCCCGTCTACATTTACAAATTGCACAGGTGAGACTCGGCACTCTTAAAATAAATCATGATGCGCCTTGCGCTTTTTTACAACAGTATAGATTCGCGCTTTTTCTCATGCACCTTTTTCCTTGATTTGGGACTTTTCTCCACATTTTGTGTTTCCAGATTCTTCTTGGCGCACCTTCATCTTCTGTTTCACTTTTGCCTTGGCCTTGTCTTCTGCTTTAGATTTTCCAACGTTTCCACCTTGTTTATTTGAGGGTTAACATTACCCCTCTTCTAGGCGAGTGCCAGTCCCATGGCACTCACCGTCGTAGGTAGCAGGCTTTGGCATGCACCGAAGACGTGGGTGGAAGGGACATCTGTGGTTTGCCGTTTGAGTTTTAGTGGTGGTGCGGATGAAGGTAGTTGGGGGTACGTTGTTGGTGATAGGGCTGGAAGTTGCACTCATGGGTTGGCACAGGTATTGATATTCTGGGGATTCTGCGGCTGACGATTCCTGGTGGGTTTGCATGATGATAAAGGATACGAATTTAGAGTTGAGTGTTGATGAAGGGCGGACGACATTTTCGTGGGAGTTTTCAATACCTGCAATTGAAAACCTCTCATATGTGGTCTCTCCCTCGGGGTAGTGCTAGTCTTCTTTATCGTGTACAAGAGGTAGTGCAATTAGTTTGGGAGATAGGTCGAACTCTAAGCAAGCTGAGAGTACTGTCCTGCACTTGAGGACCCAAACTGTTTATATATTTCGGTGCAGATATTATGTGAGTGCTTGTGCATACTTAGATATTACGTAGTTAGAAGACCGCGGACTGGTTCCTCGTAACAATGTGTGGATGAAGCAAAGTTATCCATCTTGAGGAGAAGTACACATGAAGATGTATGAGACATCCTTTGCGTTGTGACAGCATGATATAGCATAATTGAACACATTGATTTGAACTTTTGATAGTTGGTAGCTACTGCGCTTGCTTGACGAGTACAATGTACTTATCATGGCCATTCGTGCAGTGCTTACTACGATCGATTACAATGGTATTAAGGCGGAGTGCAAAAAGGAATTGTGCAAATGGATCAGGGTGATAGGTCTAACCATAGTTGAGACAAGCTCCCTAGGTATGTCCTGTCCTTGATATGCCCTGAACAATTGTGGGGGGTGTGTAGAGGGCTAGGTGACTAGGGACGACGGAGCCAGCCGACCAAGGTCACTGGGCGTACCTAATTTGAGGACCTCTAGGTGTCGTGCTGTGATTGTGAGTGTTAAAAAAAAAAGAATAACATGAGTACAACCATTGCAATACATTGAGGCTATCAGTCTTTTAATTGGATTGGGAAATGTCGAGATTCAAAGGCTGCGAAACTGGATATTACAGCGATGATTGTGTCCCAGCCTCGTTGCTAGAGGAACAATTGTTGAGATGGAGAGATACACTGGAGATTTTGCAAAACCTCTTTGTAACGTGTGATGTTGGTACAATTGAGGTAACAGCTGCCGTGAGTGCCAGGTGTAGAGTTTGACCCAGAAAGAGAGTAGCCACTGATCATGCTTTGGGCCATGCGATGTGGGCGATCGGCAAGGGTGATTTTCGCTTTCGGCGGTGTGGCTTCGTCATGGCTCTTTGTGAGGTTGGTGGTCTTGCAGTGACTTGGGCATTGAACACTTTCGTACAAAGACCTGTGTCGTCCTGCATCCACTTGACACTTCGTGAGAGTATATGCAAGTCACACGCATAAATTATAATGAACAGATGCAACATAAAAAGATACTACTTTATCAAAATCCTATGGTGTTGGCTGCGATGCATATCATTGACGCTTGTTAAAGACATGCCATGGATTAGTAGTAAGGGAGGTTTGTACAGTTGGGGAGCCTGCCCCCTTAACCACTTAAGGACAAAAAGTTATGACAAGATGGCATTTGGCAAGTAGCTTATACAACATAGGGCCTATTCTATTTGTATGAGGCGGGGTGAATTTGGGTGATCAGATGACCAGGGTTGTGCTAGTGGTGGGCTCCTGTCAGGCTGGGCGGGAAAGATATCGGCGGGGATCCGAATGGTGTAGTCCCTAGTCGCAGTTATTTCAAGAATGCTTTTAAACAATTTATCAAATTCTTGCTTATCTCTAGCTGCCTTCTTCTCTTTCGAGCACCTGGTGCCCGAGCATCTGGTGGGGGCCTGTACGGTCGGTGTTGCCACACCTCGGGTGCTCCCTTGAGCCTTCGTCCTCTTGGGTTGGGGGGTTTTCGGTCTGCATCCTGGACATCGTCTCTTTGGGCCTCTTTTCGGCGCGTACCTTTTAGAGTAGGCACGTAGCGTTCTGGTGGAGGCGCTAGTGCCTTATGCTCCCTTCTACGGAGGAGCGCTTCCTTGCATGCCAGCTGCATTGTGTGCTCCATGACGGCGACTGTGGGAAAATCTGCAAAATATGAATCAAGGTCAGGCTTTGAGGCAAGATAGAATTATTTGCATGAAAGGGATTAAACAGTGGATTATTAAGCGCATCTGAGGAGGAGGGGCGAGGTGAGGCATGCAGTGTTTGTTATAGAGGGATGGCCCCCGTAATGATGTTCGTCCTGCCTGGACTGTGGGGCGTATTCCAGCCATTAGCAGATCTTGGCTTATGCTAAGTTGCGTGGATTGGTTGTCATGGAGTGGAGCAGGGCTCATCCCCAGAAGAATAGACCGAAAACGGGGGGAAAGCCTGTAGAAAGGGACGACGCCCCGTCTATGCCCGTAGAGGTATTAGTTAGGGTTGCCTATGGTGGTAATGAGAGTTGTATGCCCTCCACCTGGAGGTGGGAATGGTCACACAACTTCTAGACGTGTGGTGAGAGGAGGATTTGAGGAGTCCACTCTTGATTGGTCAATGTGAAATCTGTTGTCGGTGGATTGAGTGTTGCAAGTAACCGTTGATGGTAATGGTTGCTTTAACTTATCAGAACACATGGATGCGTCTGAGGTTTCACCGTTGTTAGGAGAGATGACAATGGGCTCATTGGTGGATGGGCTTGATGTTTTATTCCTCAGCTCTTCAGTGCTCTTGGTCTCGATCTTATTGGCGTCTACCACCACTTGCAACTGCCGTTGTTTTCATTGTTTTGTCCTCTTTTTCTTGGGCAATTGCAGTGTCTCCTTTAAGGACTCAGGACCGTGAACTAGGTCAATCGTTGATGTGTTTGGTTGGGCCCAGCATTCTCTTTCTCTAGTGTGTCCTCATGGGGCATGGCTGCGGCCTGCTGAATAGCCTTGCTAGGTTGATTGGTCAGATGCATCCTCTCCATGGCCACCTCTTTGAGAGATTTCTCCTCAAGCCTAGGATTTAGGTGCTTTGGAAGTGCTGGAGGTGTCAAGGATGTTGGTTGCGACACCTCTTCCATAGGTGAATTGCTAAGGACGTATTCCGCAAGGGGTGTCGTCACGGCCAAAGGCTGTGACTGCTGTGATCCTTGATTGGAAGTAGTAGCAGCTAGTTTAGTGGACTGGCTACTGTTAGTAGATTGCAGTGTCAGGTCCTTAGGCAGATCGGAAGTGGTTCTGTCTTTTGTTGCCCTTTGAGCATTCACTTGTGCAGATCGCCTTAGTTGATCTAGTCACAATAGATTGCACAAACATATCCTTGGGCCGAGAGCTATGGGTGGTGTCATGTCCCACCTCTTGGATATTTGGAAGCTTAGATGGAGCTAGAGATTGGGATTGAGCAGCTGCACTTGATGACTGTTGTTGTACTTCTTGTGTCCGTTTAGGGAAAGAGGGTGTAGGAGACTTGGGACTCCTAAGTGGCTTTGACACTGGCTGGAAGATTTGCTTGTGGCTGTTAGATGATTTTGCCATTTTCTTTGTTGAGCATTTAGCCTTGCCATGAGTAATGTTGTGCCTATGATGCTTGTTATTCACTTGGGAAATCAAAGGCTCCTTGGGCACTAGTGGCTTTTGCATATCCTCAACGATTACATGTGATATCTGCTTGTCAAGCACTTTAGGCTGAGGATCTACCCTTTGATTAGTCCCGTTTGGTTTCTTGATTTCAATTGTGAGAGGCTCAGTCACTCCAATGTTTTTGACTCAAGACTTGGTTTTTCGTTTAGACTTCCTCCTATAGTTCTTTGCTCTTGATACGTCCTGGCCTTCGGCCGATAGAGGAGGTTTAGCAAGGGGTTTTGGTACCCAAATCCATTGGTTACCTGCGTAATACCCTTATATACATAGCAATGCTTTGGATATCCATCGCGGCGTTGTGCTAGCTCTCCATCGATGCCTTCATCTATAAGGCTTGGGCTTCTTTCGGGGTCTTCTACGATATTTGTAAGTCCAAAGCCCGTCCTTGGTATTGTCTCTTGACCTTCTTGTTTTAAGCATGGCCTCACTTACTGGTTCTCGTTGTTCAACCTGTGTTTGTATCAACTCTTTCAATAGGTCTTTGCTCTCATTACTAGGTTTGTCTGTTATGTCGGCATCTTCCTTGCATTTCTCTCGAGATTCGATGAGGTCACCCTTGCTAAAGGTTGTGATTATTCTCACACCTGGTAGTGTTAAGTGTATCCTCTGTGCTAGGTAATCAGCCTCACACTTTGTCGCCCTTTTGAAAGGTCGTCCGAGGAGGGTTTCCTTTCCACAACTAGCACTATTTGGAGGAACATGGAATAGGATAGGCAAGCTTTCAATTTCAATAGTTACAAGGATTTTGCACTTTCCTATGAGTGCTTGTGGGTGTCCCCCGTATAGACTAATAGTTGCATTAGTCGGTGTGAGCTCTGGTTGGCCTAGCAGAGTCCATGCTTTATAGGTCAAGATATTAAATTGTGTCCCTTCATCAATGAGGGCATCGATAGTGTGCTCTCTTTTCGCGGTGAGTTTGACCCTAAGATAAGCAGGCCGTACTATGTCTTCATCTTCCGGGTCTTGGCTTATAAATTTAAGCCTATTGACAAATGCCCTTGAGTCCTCAACTGCACGACCAGATGTGGATTCTCCACTGATGTCTTGGATTGTCTGTGCAGCGCTATTCAAGGTGCATCTATTGTCAGAACTGTCATATCTAGTCATCCTCGGCGCAGTTGTAGCTTGATGTTGTTGATTTGCACTTTGACTAGATGTAGTCCGAATGCAACACATACATGTTTTTGCGGTGTGGCCTTTTTGCCCTTGTTGGCTAGATTGGCCCATTGAGGTTCTAGGGTCTCTGTTTGTCTTTGTTCGGGTACGGGCTTTTGGTCACTCCTTTACAAGTGAGAATCCATGCTTGTGCAGAGCCATTACTACACTAGGATCTAACTTGGAGGATCTGTCACGGCAGGCGTTTTCTCTCCAACCTACTTGAGGGAGGTGCGGAGGGGGCAGAGCCCCCTCTGCTGGGATTTGGGGGGGCAATCCCCCCCTGGCCCGTAGGGCCGTTACGGTAAACACCATGTGCGATTTGAAGGACCGTGCGTAGCCAATTTTTGAACTACTTGCTCTAGATTTCAGTCTAGTGATAGGTCTATGATGTGCTTTTGGGTCTATACAGTCTCTGTGTCGGTTTTGGGGTCTATGGGTCAAATATCTGAAAAAATCCAAATTTGGCCCAGTAGGTCCAAATTGCAGGGGCCGAATGCCCGATTCGGCTTGTTCGAATGGTTGAGGGCCGAATGTAACTGGTCCGAATGTTAAATTTGGCCAGTTTGAGTGTGTTTGGTCCGAAGGCTGAGTGCCCGAGTGGTCCGAAGGCCGAGTGGCCGAGTGGGCCGAGGGTCTAATGGCCAAGTCAGGTGGGCCGAGTATCAAGTGGTCAGAATGCTTCACTCGGGCGGGCCAAGTGAAATGCGTCCGAGTGTAGTTGGCCGAGGGCCGAATACTAAAGGGCCGAATGGATTGAGTGGTCCGAGGGCCGAATGGCCGAGTGGTCCGAGAGCCGATTTTGGAACTTGGCCAAGAATCGCCGTCACTCGGACGAGCTGAGCGTGACACGTTTTTTCGCCAGACTTCCAAGAATTCGTCGTGTTGAGCGATCGAGGCCTTCCTACCCGTTGAGCACCTCCAGATCCAAGCTACTCATATAGGGGAAGGTGTGGAATTACTTGGGTTGGACAAACAGCTCCTAGATGACAAGATCGAAGCAGGTCCACGCAATGAAGCTCTCTTCCTCTCTCCAGCTTTACTGAAACCTTGCAATGCAAAATGAGGCCTTTCTTGCTACTCCTGGCCTCTTATCACCCTGCCCGGGCTTGTACTCATCTTAGTCTTGTCCCCTTTTACTAATATTTATTTTTGCCATTCTTTTCCCTGTTTCAACCTGTTATACAACAATAGGAAACCTTACTGTGTGCTCCAATGCTTTACTCCTATCCTTCCTAAATGCAAGAAAAAATCATAAAGGAAATACTTACACTACTCCATCATGCTTTTCCAAGTCCAAAAACCAAAAACCTACTTGCTAAGGAGATCAAATACCCCTTCAAACTCCCTTGCTTCCTACCTAACTACCTCAAGCACCAGTTCGGGGAAAACCCTACTTTAATGCTCGATTCAAAGCGCGCAAGCGCTCAAGGCTTGAATCCGTCCCGACAATGGAACCAAAATGTGGGAGCTCTCGCTCAACCGCCAAGACCCACGGACCGCTTATTGTTTCAAGTGTTCCAAGCCGAGCACTAATGGCTACCTCTCACATAGCCGACGCGCTACCTATCCATGAGTGTAGTGAGCTTACCTCCATGCCGATCGAGTTACCTCCTCTTCCGCGCACTCCGGTAGCTCCATGATCCAAGTGCAAGCTTCAAGCAAGCTCCATCCTCAAGCTCCACGCTCCGAGCTCCATTGCCGCGAGCAAGAGAAGAGAAGAGAAGAGAAGAGAAGAGAAGAGGAGAAGATGGAGAGCTTCTCCTCCCCGGTTCCTCACCCTCACACACTTACTCCCTCACACTCTCACACTCCCTCTCTCAAGTACAAGCTCAAGCAAGCAACAAGAAGAAGAAGAAGAAGAAGAAGAGAGTCACTTTTGGCCGCACACAAGAATGAGCTTCTCATTCACTTTTCAACTTTATCTATAAAACCCTAAATCCCTTTTGGGCGGTCATCCCCTTATCTCCTTTTTTACATGGCTGGCCGTGTCCTAGGTTCATTTCTCCATTGTTATTCTATTTTCCTAGCTTCCTTTCCACCGCCCGTCTACATTTACAAATTGCACGAGTGAGAGCCCGGCACTCTTAAAATAAATCATGGTGTGCCTTGCGCTTTTTTACAACAGTATAGATTTGCACTTTTTCTCATGCGCCTTTTTTCTTGATTTAGGACTTTTCAGTACTTTTTGTGTTTCCAGATTCTTCTTGGCGCGCCTTCGTCTTCTGTTTCACTTTTGCCTTGGCCTTGTCTTCTGCTTTAGATTTTCTAACATTTCCGCCTTGTGTGTTTAAGGATTAACAATTGGTCAATCCAAAAGGCAGGACAAAAAATTGATAACGTCCATACTGCGTTTGAAACATTGTTTTCGAGATATCCTTGGAAGCTATCTGTAACTAATGATAATTGGACCTAAGATCGATTTTGGTGAAATATTATACATCACAAAGCCGATCTATAAGGTCATCCATCTTGGGTAATAGATACTTATTTTTGATGGTCACCTTATTGAGGCCGTTGTAACCGAGACAAAAGTGCATCGTGTCATGCTTTTTTAAGTAAGAAGGATAGGTGTGTCCCATGGGGATTTACTTGGTTCAATAAAATCCTTAGCTAAATAGTTTTGAAGTTATCTTGCTATCTCGTCTTTCTCTTTTGGGCTAATGTCACGGGGATATGAAATTTTTGAAATGTTTTAATCTTGCTAGTAACATGTGATTAATTTAATAATCAAACATGTAAGATTGTAAAGCACATGTGATGTACATGGCAATTATTTCATGGTTATAGGCCAAGAACGTCGAAGAGGCAATGGATGTCAAAGGAAAAAGTTGTGACAAGTTATTTGAACTGTTGGGCTTTGGTTGTCGGTTGGTGTTAGTTTTGACCCTAGGACAGTGAATTAGCCATTAAGTGTCAATGGTGATACTAGGGACTAGGCATTAATTAATTAAGTAATGCTAGTCTAAGGGTCAATTGAGGCCGGGGACAACTCAAGGTTGCAAATGGCCAAGCCAATTTATTTATGGATGGGCATATTTAATTTTGGGCAGGGCTAGAAGGGTTGAAATTAATTTTCAGAACTGATTAATTTTGAAAATTAATTTAATGGTTGAAAATTGTTGGAAAATGGGATTAGAAGGTTGCCACCTGGCAAAAATACCCATGCAATGGGGGAGAAAGCTGTTTGGGATTGGTAGAGGTTGATTCAGTCCATTTAGCTTGAGAGAGAGAGAGAGAGAGAGAGAGAGAGAGAGAGAGAGAGAGAGAGAGAGAGAGAATTAGAGAGAGAGAGAGAGAGAGAGAGAGAGAGAGATATGAGAGAGAGAGAGAGAGAGAGAGAGAGAGAGAGAGAGAGAGAGAGAGAGAGTTTGTGGAGATGTCGCCGCGCGAGCGTCCCGCCCTGCTGCCGGCCGCCTGACCTGCAGGCCTCGTCGCAGCCGTCGCCTGGTTGACCTGCGGGTCCTGGTCGGTGGTCGCTGTCAGGCCTGGGCGCTGTCGCCTGTGTGCTCGCCACAGATCGTCCTCTGGTCTGCGTCAACTCTCAGCTCGCTACAGCGACTTGTCTTCAGCTTTGCGCCCCTGCCTGCTTGCGCAACCAGCATCACGTGCACAGGCCTGTGCAACTCTGCGTGGTCCCCTGTGCGCAGGGCTCAGGCAGAGAAAGCGAGAGAGAGAGCAAGCAAATCGGAGATGTTGTCACCTGTGCTGGCCCTGGGCGCCCGTCAACGTCACCTGCACACTGCCTACCTGGCGCGCCAACGTGACCTGCACACTGTCTACCTGTAACCGTGCTGTGCTGCATCGTGGAAGCCCTGACCAGAGAATCGCCAGGATCAAAGGGTGTGCTTGCAGAATACGTCCCTGCACAGGCCGGGACACGACAGTTTAGGCAGATAGACATTTTACAAGGACAGATCTGTGCCGAGGAGGCAGCAGATTATTGAAGAGCAGAGACTGTAGACAGTGCATCCTGCTGCTATAGTGAGGGAGCGAGCGAAAGAGAGAAGACAGCGGTATGGCTGGCCTGGATATGGATTTTCTCGACCGGACGGTGGCAGCCCTTGGCCCTGATTCCGATACAGAGGAGCCGGAGGATATGGTGCCATGCACGGAGGAGCCGCCTCCGGGTTCTGAACTGCCGCCGGCAGGCAAACGCTCTAAGCACACTTTAGACGAGCCAATGGGTCCTCAGGACCGTTCCTATGCGCAGGTTGCCTCCGAACCTGTGGATTCGCAGGAAATAGACTGGGAGCATTTGCTGGACTTTGCCAATACTCTGCTTGGCGATTATGTCCAGCATAATAATGAAACCTTCTCTGCTGCGGCTGCGGATGATGTGCTGGAAGCGACAGTGGACCCAAAATCAGTCTTGCGGTCCTTCTCAGTGTTCTATGACCGTGCAGTTATACTTTTTTTCACCGGCAGGATCCCAGTGCTCTCACATATTCGCCAGTGGATGCACCACTTATTGCAAGGGGAGTATGTTGAGGAGATCTTCCTTGGACCTCGCGGCTTTTATGAGGTGCTGTTGAAATCCGAATCGCATCGAGCTGAGCTACTGTCCAAGTTGCCACTATTCTTTGACCGCCGCTTGGTCCATGTGGTACCATGGCGCCCTATGGCTGACTTCCAGTGTCTGCTTCAACGCGAATGCCCGGTGTGGGTGGAAGTGGAAAATTGTCCAGCGGTATATTGGCCATTGTTGAAAGACGCGATGGCGGTTGTGGGCACAGTGCTGGTTCCCCCCAGCCTCAGGGCTATGAACCGAAACCGTTTATGCATGTTATGGGATACGGCCAGGAAAAGGCCTGCGTGGCTTCGCCTCAATTGCTCTGGCATGCATCCTTTGCATTTTCGCCTGAAATGGGGCAATTTTGCCGGACACTGCTTTTCATGTGGTAAATTAGGGCATTTTGTAGCTGAATGCCCGGAACGGTAACTGTCTTCTGAGGAGGCGCAGGTTGTGCAGCCCAAGGATGACATGGTGCTTGATGCCCAGACACAGGAGACCCTTCAGCCCCCTACTGTCATGGAAAAAGGTAAACAACAGGTCCGAGCTTTGGATTCTCCTAGCTCTGATTGGATTGAGGCACGATAAAAAAAAGGTAAAAAGTTGGACGCAGGCCTGGCAGATCCTGGGCCTCATGTTTCCCCGGATTCCGTGCGCACGTACACGCGCAGGAAAGACATGGTCACCCCACCGCAGGTTGCGCGTACCATGGCCCCGTCAGCCCCCCGCAATCCGTCTTCAAGGAAAGTCTATTCCGAGGGCCCCAAGGACCCACCTGCTAAGCTGGCGTTTGATGCAAAAGGCAATGTGATTACTCCTTGGGATAGGCGTTATCCCCGCCCTGCTCCCAAGGTAGTGGATTTCCCTTCTACCTCTAAAGCAGGTCGCCCGAATTCATTTGCAGTATTGGCTGATTTTCTGGATGAGGGTGTCCTGGATGCCCTCGCGGAAAAGATGCAATCGAGGCAACAGGCGCCTCGTTCCTGACTTCCTTTGTTTGAAAATATATGAAGATTGCCACGTGGAACGTGCGAGGCATTTGCTCTCGCCATAAGCAGCATACCATGTGGTCTGTCTTGCATGAGAATCAGTGGGATGTATTATGTGCAGTGGAGCACAAAAGTCATGGTGAGGCAGGAAAGGTTGTGGATTGTCGTGGATTTCGTCTGTTTTATGCAGGGACACATGCTAAGCATTATTCGGGCGTGCTGATGATTGTTCATGAGAAATACCAGCCTGTTCTTGTTAAAAATGATGTGCACGGCCGCTTTCTGGTAACCGAAGTCCTATTTGAAGGCGAGATTTTATGGCTGCTGGGACTTTATGCTCCCAATGATCCCGCATCCCGACGGGATCTATGGTTGACCTTGCAGGGCTCCATGGCACTTGGCCGCAGAGGGTTTTTGATGGGAGATTTCAATATGTGTGTTGACTCTTCTCAGTCCACCTCAGGGCATTCGGTAATGGATACGCCAGAAAGCCGGGTGTGGAACTCCTTTGCTTTGCACATACTTAAGCAAGATCTTTGGTCGTGGCTTCACCCTTCTGTTTCAGGTTTTACTTTTCATTCTGCGCAATATGCAACCACTTGGTCGCGATTGGACAGAATGTATATCATGCAGGGGGATGATTTTCTTCCCGAGATGCTGGAGATGAAGGTCTTGCAGCAATATGCGTTGTCGGATCATTTTCCCCTCCAGCTTGAGATGCGGGCACAATCTGTTGCACCTTTTATGCAGTTACTGGATAAGCTCCCTTTACGCTTCAACTCCTCTTATTTGAAGCATCCAATTTTTCAGGATTATATGCAGCAACTGATTGAGAGGTTTTTATTGGACTTCGCCTCTGAGGGCTTGGCTTCATTTGCACGCCTGCTCTCTAATGTGCAGCGGGTTGCTCGGCAGTATGGGATTCACACTGCCTCTCTTTGTCGCCGCCGTCGACTTGCAGCAGAGGACTTATTGGCCTTGGTCCGTTCCTTGCTCCTGGATTCCCCAGATGATGATTTTCTGCTGTCACTGGAGCGGCGTTTGGCCCATCTTATTCAAGTCTTTAGCTTGAAATCTTATCAGCAGGCCAAGCTGCATAACTTGACTGACACATTGCAAGATAATGCCTGCCAGTCTCATAAGTTCTTTCGCGCCTTGCATGCTTCTCCGGCTCGCGAAAATATGACTCGACTTCAGGACTCGGAAGGTCGCATGGTCACTGATCCGCAGACCATTATCAATATGTGCAGAAATTATTTTATGGATCTTTTTGGTTCTTCATCCTTGCCGTCTAGCCAGGTTGCGCATGCCCGCTCGGTCTTCTATCAGCTAGTCCACCAGCAGGTTCCGTTTGATATGCAAGCCTCTTTGGAGGCGGATATTTGCGAAGAGGAGGTTATGGATGTGTTGTTGCACCTGCCTAAGGATAAAAGTCCTGGTTGGGATGGTCTCACTAATGAATTTTTTGAGCACTCAGCCACGCAGTTGGTAAAGCCTTTAGTGGTCATGTTCCAGCAGGTTTGGGAAACAGGGGTCATGCCTTCTTCATGGAAAGAAGGCCTCATCAAACTGATCCCCAAGGTCCCTTCACCGTCAAAGCTGCAACACTGGAGACCAATTTCGTTGATGGGCGTGATGTATAAAATCTTTTCCAAAGTGCTGGCAAATCGGCTTCACAAGCACCTTCCAGCTCTTGTGCACCCCCTCCAATATGGTTTCATTAAGGGACGCAACATTTTGCACAATATCTTGAATGTGCAAATGGCTATTGATTATGCGAGGCACTCCAATCAGCAAGTGGTCTTGATTCAACTGGACCTGGAAAAGGCGTTTGACTGTGTGGACTGGTCTTTCCTTGCAGAGCTTATGTCTGCTATGGGCTTTGGGGTCCGCATGTCCCGATTGATCTACACCATTAGTACGGAGGCTTCTTCAAGAGTTATGCTTAATGGTGGGGTCACAGAGCCATTTCTCCTTGCACGCTCGCTCAGACAAGGCTGCCCTTTGAGTCCTCTCTTCTTTGCCTTGGCGACTCACCCGGTCCTTTCAATGTTATCCTCCATGGCGGCTTCTGCCCAGCTGGCAGGGTTATCTCTTCCTTTGGGGCAGCACTTCATTAGCCAATCTTTGGCTGATGACTCCTTTATGATTTTGCAGGCGGACAGGGATAACATTCGCAAGGCATTAGATGTTTGGACGCTCTTTGGTCAAGCTTCTGGTCTTCGCATCAATGCCTTCAAGTCAGCCATTCTCAGTTGCACGGAGCCTGATTTAGAGTCATTAGGCTGGCAGGGCCAGGTGGTTTCTCGTGGCTCGATTGTCAGGCATCTTGGATACCCATTGGGGGTGGATGTACGGCCAAAGGCCCTGCTGGAGTGGATTTCACACAAACTGGCCGTGAAGTTTATGTATTGGAAGTCGCAAGCCTGGCCGTTCCATGTCCGCCTCAAAGTGGCTCAGACAATTATGCTACCAATGTTGACGTATTTCTTGCCATTACTGCCATGGACGCCCAGTACTTTGAAGGCTCTTACTCATCCCATTCGTTTCATGCTATGGAAGAAAGATTCACTGCAGGCAGGCATTTCCTGGATTTCATGGTCACATGCATGTACCCCTAAGCGCATGGGTGGTGGAGCTATTTTGGATGCAGAAACTCATATGCTGGCTCTTCGTTGGTCTCTGTTTCGTGCCATGTGTGTGGATCATCACCCGTGGACCATCATAGTCCGTTATTTTCTTGAGGATAGCGGCCTCCGCCAGGGTAACACACGGCTTCGAGCCTCATGGTGGCATGTCCTTAATGCTGACGCTCGATTCTCCAGTCCCTCTTCCTCTTTGTTAGTGCATTTGGTTGGCTCTTGGAAAGTGGTGCTCCAAAAGGCCCGTTGGCATCCTGTAGGGGACCGCGTGCAGACAAATTCTTTTCAGCTGGAATTGTTGGCGGTATCCACATTACTTTCATGGGAAGATAAACATCAGCTCAGACCAAGATTTAACCGCATGGCCCGTTTGGGTGTGACTTCGATTGCGGATGCTACCCTTGCCACTCGCAATGTCCTTGCATCATTTCGGACTGCTAGGAGACTTTTCAGGATCCCGCGCGGATACCGTGATTTATGGGGGAAGCTTTCCTCGGAACTTCAGGGTAGGCAACCCTTTCCTGCCCTGGCTATGGATCGCCCTTGGCAGGACTGGGACCTTGCAGGCCGGTTGAGTCTGGAAAAGGCCTCTACTAATCAGGTGTATCATCTTCTCATTAAAGATCACCAATGGTTGGGCGTGAAAGTTAATGCTGTTTGGGGCCTGCGGAAATCACTGTCATGGTGGCAGGCAACGCTGATGGAGGGATGGCAGAACAAGACACCTTTCAAATTCAAGGTCTTTCTGTGGCGGGTAATGATTGGTGGTCTTCCTCTTGCCTCGGCCCTTTCCAAGCGTCGAATCTCGAATGGCACTTGCTTCTTCTGCACCACTTCGGCGGAATTGGCCCGACATCGTTTTCTTTCTTGCCCGCTCGCCAAGAATATCTGGTCACTCTTGTCACGAATCTGGCACGCGGTGGTGGGGTCTTCACTGACTCCCTTCGATTGGGTTTTTGTGCGCCCGAAGTATCCCACACCACCACCGTTACATATGCAGATCTTATTCCATTTTTTCAGATACTGGGGATGCTGGCACATTTGGACCACCCGAAATGCTTTTCTCTTTGATTCGGCTTCTAATGTACCGCGACATATTGCAAGGCTTAAAGGGCTCTTGCATTGGCAGCTAGATCTCATCAGGCACTCTGACTTGCTCCCTCGGGAGGATTTGTATTCCTGGTATTTGGCAATTGCCTCTGGGTCCTTGCCATGATTGGTGTAACTTTTTAGTACCCTAGTCCGGGGATTTCCCACACGTTGGCCTACGGCCCTCGTGCCTCTTGTACTCGTGTAATCATGTAATCTTGTACTTTCTTCGTAATTAATACAATTACCTTTTACGAAAAAAAAAGAGAGAGAGAATTGATTAGTTTTCAGCTGTGATTTCAGCCATTGGAGGGAGAGAACAGCAGCTTGGGGTCAGAGGAAGCATGCGACAACATTTATGAGGCCATCAATTGCTGGTGACAGTATTTATGGACAGGCTACTGCCTTTGGGTTGATCCTGGCAGGGCAGCAGCCATTTCTTGAACTTCTCCGCGAAATTTTTTTGGAATTTCTCTCTTTGTAGCCCTCTCACATCGTCTCTCATCAAATCTCAACATTTCTTAGTCATTCACAGTAGATCTCAATCAAATTTGGTGGATGATAAGGGAATTTTTGCTACGAATCCTAATTTACAACAAAAATTAGGGTTCACCAGCCATCTTGGGACCTGTGCCATCAGTCAAGGGCATTGTAAGCTGAAATCAGTACAGAAATTCAAGGAATTGTCAAGATTTTCGGATACTAGCTCATCCATTGTGAATTGGGGCAGCATTTGGCGAGTTGGGAGTTGAATTTGTGTAAGTCTTGGGTGAAATTCAGGGGACAAATTGCCTGAAAGACTTTTTGATGAGTTTGGACAGCAAGGGCTTTTGAATCAGTGGACGAGATGGTGAAATCTTGGTTGTACTCCATCCATTTGCAATTAAGTAAAAGAAATACCCTAAGGGGCTCGAGTTTTAGGGTCAATAGGGTGTCTATTTTCCAAGATTGTTAAGGTAAAGTGTGCATTTCAATTTATGCTCTTTTATTGATTGCTGTAATTAAGTTTTTGATTAGGTATTACCATTCTATTAGGGAAGAAAGACTAGCTTCAGCTAAACCTATAAGGTTATTGAGAGATGGGATGGCTCTTTTATTGATTGCTGTAATTAAGTTTTTGATTAGGTATTACCATTCTATTAGGGAGGAAAGGTTGGCTTCAGCTAAACCTATAAGGTTGCTGAGAGATGGGATGGCTATCGGGCAACATCTCAATCCTATGATCCAAAGTTCTATGAGATGACGAAATCGTCAGGTAATTCAGATGGAAAGACAACTACATACTCTTGTTGTACTATTAGATTCAAATACTCACTCACATTTGAATTCATATTATGATTATTATGAAAAGAAATTGAAATACATTGTGAATCAGATGATTGAACTTTTTCAAGAAAATAAATATAAGTAGTAATATTTGGATCGAAAAAACATTGATTAAATTTCAATGTTGAAATTCTATGTGCATTGTTCTGTGTGATCTTGGAGGGTAAACAACCCTCGATCACATAGAAATGACCATCAAGCTCAAAAGAAAGTACATGATTTTTAGTCAATGTATAATAAGCAATATTTATCAAAGAACCATGGCATGCGAAGAATAACATTAACATGGTTAAGGCTTATAAGTCGGAAGTCCATAAGTTAATGGTACCATTGGATTAAAAAAATCTAAACACAGTACCACCTAATCCCAATGATTCACAATAAGGCCCTCATTCCTGCTTGCGTTTTTATTATTTCTCTCTCCTCACTGTTGCCTACATTAGATCTAGCTTCTCACTGGTGCGTTTGCTGGTGTTCGATATCCGGAAGTTGCCTTGCTGCGATTTGGAATCCGTTCAGAGTACGACACTCTCTCCAGTTCATTACCCCTGCCCTGATCCTTGAGATACAGGAGTTCGAGGTTTAGTTTTCATTTAGTACATAGTGTGTTTGTTGCATGAGCATCGTATATTCAATAGTCATATCACTTCATTCATTCACAATGTTCATTGTCTCTGAGTTATCCTAAACCTAACTGTGTTCTTTTATCAGTCTATGCTTTGTCGTATGGTTTTCGTTTATGTTTCTGTGTTAGGGTATTTCTTCACAAGTGTCCTATGCCATCAACCCACACCATCTTGATGTATGGATGCGTCAGCCAACGGGCCAAGAGTCCAAGAGTAGTGATCACCCATGTAAATAGGACTTGATTGCCCTAACCCCGAAGTGCCCTTAGTGCATTCACACTAAGTCACTTCATGACCATTGTGACTAAGTGCTACTAGTGTCTATTCAGATGTCCGAGGATGTAACACCAAGGTATTCCCCTTTCTTTTTTGAGAGGGATGATATCAGTGATGTGGTTGTGGACTCCTTGGTCCTTTGTGTTTCAGAGGGGATTTCTAGGATCTTTAGGGGCTTCTTTTGTTGTTTTCTACTTGTCTTTGAGTTTGCCTAGGCCCCTTGCAATTATTTCTATCCATTAATTCAAAATCTATTGTGAGAAAAATAGAATGAAATGATTTATTAATGTTTGCAAAAGGCCAAAGTGACCTTTGAGACCAAGAGTTACAAGGCCCCTTGCAAGTATTTCTATCCATTAATTGAAAATCTATTGTGAGAGAAATGAAATGAAATGATTTATTAATGTTTGCAAAAGGCCAAAGTGACCTATGGGACCATGAGTTACAACCATATGTAATAATACAGTTGTTTGGGAAAAAATAGTAATGTAAATGAATTGTAAAAGAAAGCAAAGAGCTATAGAGCTAAAAGCTAAAAGAAAGCCCTAGTTGATACAGGCATGAGTAGTAGACCTAATGTACATTGACCAAGACTAGTAATATCATGGAGGTACATGGGCCTAGCTCTAGCTCGAGCAATAATCTCTAGTATCCTCATATGCATGTGTCAAGATGTGGGATGTTTGGATTGACAGACCTGGACCACTTGATCAATCAATGTCCCTCATGTAGGTGTAGGCTATGGCTTTATTGGGGTCTTCTCAATGCTCCTCCTAGATGTAGATTGAGTTTGAAATTGCTATGAAGCCCCCTAGGTCTCCCTTGTAAAGAAATTTGTAAGATGCCCCTGGTTGCACAGGTCCTCCATGCACTAGAGCTCTAGTCCTAAGAAGCATCTCTCTAAGCCATCGTATCTCAAGGAGAAAGAGGCCTAGACATCGTTGATTTGTATAATCCATGACTCTCGATTTTGGCCCAAATCCATCTCCGAAGAGACAATGAAAGTGGCCTTTATCTCGTAGTAGGCTGGGCAGCGGCAAATGTAGTGCTCCTTTGTCTTTGACTCTAGGTGACATATCTAACATATATCCTCCCCTTGGAATATGTATCTATATATCTGCCAGTCTCAATCTCTAGTTTATGTGAAGAGGTGTGCAATTGGCTAGTAGCACATCCAATCGCACGGAAAAGGTAGGTGTCTATGTATCTCGGATGGACAATAAAGCCATGATTTGTGGTATGGAGAAGATGCTCTTGGTAGAAAGCCACATTTGTCCCCAACTCTTATATTGGTGCCAACCATGTTCTCTTGTTATCCGAGTGAGGTCCACTTTGATGATCCTGCCAATCTCTAAGTGGCTTAGAGTAAGAGGCGGTGCATCAAGGGAATATTGAAACAGGGATAGTCTATCCATGCTAAAGCCATGTATCTCAAATCAGGTTGACATCTGTGCATACCAACATGAAGTATCTCTTTCTCAAGTAAGCTGTTGAGAGGACTCAGGAGCTAGCCATGCATATTTGCATTTGGGTAAATCCCATAGACTGTGTATGAATGAGAGTGATCGAGTGAGGACCTCTACTACAATCGGTGTAGCCCCTAATTCATTCATATACCCTCTTCTAAAGCTTAGTGTTTATCACAAGAAATTAATGTATAGAGTCTACTATCCACAATGCTCTAAGGAAGCCAATGTGTCATGGGTTGGAATTAGTAGGTTGTGGAGGGGACTTTCTTCTTAGTTTAAGAAACAAGGGTAGATTAGGAATTTCAATAAGTTAGGGTTTCTTAGAACCTTAGTCATAGGCATGATAGCACTCTCTCAATGATCTACATTGTTAAAGTAATCAAGTTGTTAAGCCGCCCAAAAATTGGCTACTAATTAGTAATATCTTTCTGGCTCTTAAAATAGTCCCAAAGAGTGAAATCTTTAACTACAAGAATCTAGAATTTGTGCTAGGAGAACTGGCCGTCTCTCTTTTTTTCGTAATGAGTTGTTGCATTATATCATCTTTCTCTTTAGAGTTGATACATGTTCTATTGTCTTCTTGCTCTGTTAGGTTGGCTTGGTTTCTCCAACACTCCTTTATATTATACCCAATTGTTTTGTAGTTCGTGCACTTGGGCTTGTTCTTGTGATAGCAAGTTGCAACTCTTTGTTGTGTCCTTCCACAATGGGTACAAGCAGCCTTGTTGCTTTTGTCGTTTTTTGGTGGTTTTGTTGTGTAGAAACATCTTTCATTGGAGTGCTTCCTTCTTGTCGTTTGAGCTCTTTTTCCTTTAGTACCAAAGTGAGCATAATGCTCTAAAGTAATTGATTCCATATTCCTTAGAGTGTCTTTTGTTGAATCATATTCGTTAGAAAGGCTGACCATAAGCATTGCTACTTTCAATTTCTTTGCAAATTTTCGTATCAATCCCATCTAGCTAGGTCACCTTCTTGTCCTTTGAGCTCTTTTTCCTTTAGTAGCAAAGTGAGCATAATACTCTAAAGTAATTGCTTCCATATTCCTTAGAGTGTTTTTTGTTGAATCATATTCATTAGAAAGACTGACCATAAGCATCGCTACTAAATCCTTCTTTGCAAATTTTTGTATCAATCCCATCTAGCTAGGTCACCTTCTTGTCCTTTGAGCTCTTTTTCCTTTAGTAGCAAAGTGAGCATAATACTCTAAAGTAATTGCTTCCATATTCCTTAGAGTGTTTTTTGTTGAATCATATTCATTAGAAAGACTGACCATAAGCATCGCTACTAAATCCTTCTTTGCAAATTTTTGTATCAATCCCATCTAGCTAGGTCATGATGCTTCTTATTTGGTTGATGTGTTCAGCAAGTGAGTCTTTGAAGTCATGTTTAATAGCATACAATTCAATTTCTAAATATAGCTCTTGATTCTTGGTGTGGGATGCAAAATCTTGTTGAGCTCGGTGCAAGCCTCTTCAGCTGTCCCCTTAGTATTGATACAGTGAGTTAGGCCTGGTGCTAATTGTAGACCTGTCAAAGATAATACTTTTTGCTCTCTTTCTTTCCAATGTGATGCACTTGTTTCTTATATACCATCTGTTGCAATACCGCACGATTTCTTTTGCCTAAGAAAGAAAGTGATTTTGAGTGGACCAGGTGTGAAATGCCTTGGCCGTTAAATTGATCAATTCTCACAGTCAAACTAGAACTAGTAATGGCGATATATAGAACCAACAGTATCTATCTCTTTACAAGATGTGGCAAGCATATTGACTAGAAAAACCACACACAATTGCTGAGGAAAACGACACAGAACATTCTGTTCCTAAAGAAGATTCATATTCCCATATATTTGGTATCAGAGATCTATTGCAGACACAGAAAGTTCTATTCCTAAAGAAGATTCATGCTCCCATATATTTGATATCAGAGATCAATTGCAGCTAGAAATCTAGCTCAAATGGTTGACAATAAAGATTAAGCTGACCGAGAGATGAAGGAAGGTAAGATGGAACGATGATGGGACCTCTTTGTGATAGCATATTCTTGAAAAGATGCAAATGGTTTTATTAAGTATTGAAGCATTAGAGAACCTCTAGTGAAAAGCCCTAACTTTTCATAGAGTATGGCTATGGAGTCTTGAGGCATCTGTGACTACCTTCTGGCCGAGGACAGACTGTAACTTCTGATTGCAGAGCTCAAGATTTTGTGGGAATGGTGCTTGACTTACAAGGTTGCATCAACCATGGGCTTCTAAAGAAATTTTCATCACAGCCCTTGAAGCCCCCGTATGACTGACTGTTCCACCTTCTCAGAAATGATAGGTCGGTGCACTCCAAAGATCAAACAATGTTGATATTTTTAAGGCGAATTGGTCTGCTGTTCAATCTGAGCAATAGGACTTAAAGGATGATCAGCTATAGAGAAAGATATCTCCGTTTCACCAGAGATGTCTGATGCAGGCTATGGCTTCCCAAAGCGGCAAATCCTTTTGGAGGATACTAATTTTGGCCTAATGACAAGCAGCCACTTGTTAGTGGTTTAGTCAGCTCATGAGTGAGTCTGGGCAAATAGTGAGCTGGGCAATGCTGTTTATTTTAGGCATTTTTAAATTGTAATTATTATGGTGATTGGGGCCATTATTTGCTGGCCGACTGCATTTATTGTGGTCCCTAATGCTGGCTGACCTGGTCATTTTTATGGCATATTTTTGTGCTATTTATACAGCTCCCTCATCCTCAGTCAGAGCATTCATCATCTGCAGTGTTCCAGAGTAGGTCATATTGGAGAGAGGGAGCCGGTGCCAGTGACTCATTGTTGTATGTGACTATCTTGTGTTTGGTATACAGATTCCATTTCCCGAGCATATCTTTGAGTTCTTCCTTTGCATTGTTCTTATGCTTTCTTCTATATTCTGTTTTTTCTTGTGTTGTGCAGTCTTCTACGCTTCCACTGCTGCACCCATTTCTGACAGCCACTGGAGTACTTGTAGTCTGCTGAAACTTGAATTGCATGCTAAAGTCTAATGATAACTGTTATGAGATTTGCTAACAGAATTTGAAGAATGAAGCTTGGATTTTGAAGCCACCGGACTACTTGTAGTCTGTCTGAAGCTTGAATTGCATACTAAGATCTAATGATAATTGCTCTGAGATTTGCTAAAAGAATTTGAAGAATGAACTTGGATTTGAAGCTAGGTAGCTAAGTGGATGAAGGTAGAAAGCCTAATATTGAGAGATGGTGAGATTAGAGGAGGGAACAATGAGAAGCAGTCTTTGATACCATGTTAGAAACGAGTAGGATCTATGTGGTAGAAAGCCATGAGATTAGGAAAAGGACATTAGTTCAAACCACACACTCAAATGCATTTATAATATGCCTTTAAATAGGCTATAGTCCTTTTCATCCCTTTGTAGCCCTATGCTTATTTGCCTTGATATTTTTTATTGCACAGTCCATCATGCACTATCCTTTGGTTATGTGAGTGAGTGCATGCCCTGTTTTCTCCACTCAGGCAACTTGTGGAAAAATATGGAAGATGGTCCTTTTCAACCCCTTGTGGCCCTATTTTTATTTGGCTTCATACTTTATACTTCACCACTCAAACAAGCAGCCCTGATGCCAATCACGATGTTTGTCCTCACTGACTTTATGGATTATTGCCACGTATGAATATTCTTGAATGAAATGACTGAATCCATGCGCTGTTTGGTTCCCTCCTTTATGCAGGAGCTTTTACATTCAGAAATGTGATTAATTCTGTACTTTAGGCCTTCTATATTCTACTTGGAGTTCCAACATACCATGCAGATCAGTTTAGATTTTGCAATCTTTGATATTGTCCTGTGAGATGCATGTGCAGCATTATGGACTGCTGTCCTCTGAAGCGATTTGTCAAATCATTTTACTTTTAACTATATCTAGTTCAGCATATCGATCTGTAGTGCTGACATGCTAGGTCATACACTTCTTCAATGACACCTTTTATTGATTACTCTGAACAGAATGGCATCAACCACAGAGAGAGAAACAACATCCTTTAATAAATCTTTCTCGAATGAAGAAAAAGAAAAGAGCAAGACACCTTATGTTGGTCCAAAAGGAAAATCTGTAGTGGTATGTGCTCTACAACCTTGGAAACTTTGTGTGATTTGCTCACTTCAATTGTTGTTCTATTTACACTGCTGTTTCTTGCTTCTTGTTTTTGGGTGAGGTGGATTATATAGGTTGGTTGTGGTGCAATATCCGTGGACTATCTTGCATCAGTAGCAAGATTTCCCCAACCTGATGAGAAGATTCGGAGCACAGATTTTAAAGTATGTAGATCGCAGATATCTTTGATTGTTTACTGCTCATTGCTTTGTCTTTCATTGTGGTTCTTTGCTCAGCATAAAAGTAAAGAAGTTTTCCTGCTTTGCTTGCAAATCATGTGAAAGATGAGATCTGTCAAGAAAAAGTCTTTAAGGTTTAACAAACAGGCTGCTATGTTCGAATGCTTTCATTATGGAAGTGAAAGACATGAATAGTTTAGGTTTATGAACTGTGACTAGGACAGAACTGACAGAAAGGCTCAAGAGATGATTGTGAGTCTAATATTCCAGCTTTTGTAAGTCTGAGATTTACAATCAAAGTGCAGAATGGTTGTGAGCATGCTCCCAGATTGCTAAGGTGCTTTGTTGACAGCTGTGTGGGGATGGTGACATTGGTGGGTAGCACGTGCTCTGTGCTACCTGTGACATGGCCGGCAGCTAGCCACACTGCAATAAATGCAGTTGGTGGGGTCTGCTGAGCCTGCAGGCTTCGCTCTCCCCTTCAGGCAGGATATCAGATTTGCTAAACTTGCCTTGACTTTTGATCCACTGGATGCATATGTTCCTGATCCTGAGCAGGAGACCGCAATCTTCAAGCAATTCAGACCATTTTAGCATTTTGTTACAACCTTGTGAGTCTGTCTTATGGTGGAGGTTTTTTGAACATCTACATATTCTTGTCTGGTGTTCGATTTGGAACCCTATAGTAACACTTTCCTCTCACTTTCAATGTTAACCTTTTCTTTGTTTTTTGTTATTGGTCAGACATTGGATAAGTTTGTGCAGGTTCAAGGAGGAGGCAACGCTGGAAATGCCTTGACAGCTGTTGCAAGACTAGGGCTGCAGCCCAGGTTAATATCCAAGGTGACTACAGAATGTTGTTGATCTTGCTTTTTATCACCATTGCACAGCTTTACCGCTTCCTAAGTGCTACTCATATGGACCCTTCACAAACATCAGCAGTAAATTTGTCTCAAGGATTGTGTTGCCAGATGAATAGCTAATTTATATTTCTTCTACATCAAGAGAGGATTCTGAAGAAAAAGCTTGGATTTGGCTCAGGACTTAAGTATATATAATTTTGAAGGGGCCGTTCCTTGTCTGGATGGACCTGAATAATTTGAGAGACTGGTTGAAAATGAAACAAAAAGATCAAGGTGAAGTTGAATGATATATATTGGTATCTGCGCTTGTATGGCCCTGTGGTTCTATTGTTCATTGAATTTTATGGTTAAAAATGTGTAAAAATTGGGCTAGAAGCACACATTTGGTGAATGCCAACTCCAAATTGACTCCAAGTCACAGAAAAATCGGTAATTAACCTTCAAAATGGTTCAAGAGAAATAGGCCTGAGCTTGCCAAAATCCTCTCAAATAGCTATCAGGGCAGACTAGCACCTAAGATTTCCTTAGAACAGATATATTCTAAGCCATTGTTAACTTGAAATTAAAAGCTTCTCTTATGCATAATTTTAGTTCCTTGTTTAACTTGACAGGTGGCTGCAGATGCATTTGGAAAGCTTTTGATAGATGAGTTGAAAAATGATGGTGTTGATACGTCGTTTATAGTGGTGAGCAGAACTTCTACTTTCTGTTGCAAAGGAACATGTGGTTTCAAAACTTATTAACTAAACTGTCTTTTATTTTACATATAGCTTTGCTGGCTTAGTCAGATTTTCTTTGTCCAATTGTTTTGTAGTCTGTACTCCTCTATTTCCTTTTAGGTATACAAGTGAGCAGTTGCCAGTCTTGAGTACTTGCTAGTTAGAGCTGGAGGATCTAACCTATAAGAGCCCGAGTGTTAGGGTTTAGCAAACTGGATCAGCTGCATCGTTGTGGTGTTACTGAGTCTAGAATTGATGAAGACTGGTAATCTGATCTGCTAACTGCAGTCTGAAGTCCAAAAGTGTTTTTTGGACCTAGTGGTACTAACATTACTGAAGTGGAACACTCCTGTAGTAAGCTTAAAATGGGATAATAAGAGTACACATGATTTGTGCACCAGGATGGCACTGGTACTAGCTCCCTCACTGGAAAAGGCAGAAAGTCTTATTCTGGAAAATAGTGAAACTGGTGCAGGCTGTTGCATTGGAGACTTTTACAGGTGGCCTGAATCTCCAAGGAATTCTTGAATTCCAATATTTGGAGTCCTGAAAACCTGAGGATCCCAAAAATCTGCCCCACTAAGTGCAAGGCTAGGTGGTGGAGGCTGCTGGATTGGAAAACTCTCCTACTGAATAGGAAGCTGGGTTGAGGTGGTCTAATTCTGTTTCTGCAACTGAAGTCTAGTATTGTTATGTTGCTAAGAAAGAAAGCTCTATTGAAAAGGGTGCTGACTGACTGCTGGATGGCAGCTTCTAACTTGATTTTGTAATCCACCTGAGTTGGAAGGAAGTGTGGAAAGTGGCTCAAGTTCCGACTGACTTTTATTTTCTATTGGTAGTGTACAAACTGGAACTTCTGGAAGATTATGACCCTAAAATTGAAGAAGAGGTATGTGCTAGCTGGAAAGAATAGGCTCAGGGAATCCACTGTTGGATTGTTACTGTTGCTGACAAAAGCACCTCCTCACTAAACCATGAGCTTGGTGATACTCAACATGCTGATGTAAGGGGAGAAGTCTCCACAATGTGCTGAGCTGGAGAGTCTGATCATCAAATTCAAGTATGGAAAAGAGGTCCTTGGAAGCCTCGTGGGCAAGTGCACCATGATTCTAGAGTTGAATCAGAAAATCAATTTTTGGGTAAAGGGGTAAATTACCTGATAAATCTCTTGGTTGACATGGAAAATGAGACCAGTTTGTGTCCTTCACAATCCCAAAGTGGAAGAAGGGAAGTATAAATGCTTCAAGTGAGGACCTGAAACTGAGTTTACTGTCACAGGAGTGAGAGAAGAGGGAGTTCAAAGATCTGTTGATGAAGAGGTGGAATAACTGATTCAATTACATTAAAGGGCAGTAGTAACATTTAACTAGCAAGCACAACATACGAAAGTGTAAATCAGCAAAACAATACCTCCCAAATGTTGGAGCTAGAATGATCCCACAGTGAAAAACTGACAGATGTTGTGGTATTTCTTTTTAATTACTAAAGAGCTCTCAATTCAGGATTACGAAAAAAAGAGAGAGAGAGAGAGAAAGAGAGAGAGAGAGAGAGTACACCACATTGAGAGGGGAATCGGCCTCTCCCCCTTTACAATATCTTATTGAAACAAACCATGGGCACCAAGTGTGTGAACCATACACAATCAAAATGGGCTGATTTGTTGCAATTCTGAAAATTAGGGTTTTGGAACCTAATTTTTGCATGGAATGGGGAGCAATTTGATTTCCTTCTTTTGTGCTTTGATGCGTTTAGGCTGAGTAAAAAAGATTCTTAAATGAGTGCTAGATAAGCATGTACAAAGCATATGGCTGAAATTTCGATGTCAGAGCTTGTTGGAAATGAAAAAAGAGACCTCCAATATATAGTTGTGGGGCTTGGGTGCTCAAATTCGAAGTAGAGGGTACAAATGACAAGTGTTTTTAAAAATGACAAGTATTGAGTAGAAAGACGAGTGCAAGGACACTTGTGTTTCTAAAAAGGATACGTGTCCTATTCTAGATGCCACAATCATTTCTTGACACACCCCCTTGTAAATTTACTTTTCCTATTTGGAGTAGAGGTATATGTTCATTCTGATGGATAAATCTATATTTTGGAAACTTTATATGAAAATTATTCTTAACATTAACCTTGTCAAGAAAGATCTTGTAAACAGTCACCAGGTTCTGCTTGTCTCAGTAATTTTTGCATTTGATTTGTTTTCAGGAGTCAGAGACTGGAAACTCTTCATTTACTTATGTCATTGTTGATAGGGGGACGTAAGTGGCTGCTATTATTAAGAGTTCCATGCTTGATGTTTTAACTCAGTGGCTATCTCTGAGATATTATATGCTTTGTAGGAACACCCGCACTTGCATTAGCTCGCCAGCATATCCTCCTTTGATTCCTCAAGAACTTCCCAATGGTGCTGTGGACCTTTTCTTTCAAGAAGCAAGGATTCTTTATCTGGATGGAAGGCTTCCAGAGACGGCTTTACTACTGGCAAAGGAGGTGAAATGAGGTTTGCTAGTGGCTATTATAGTTTTGTCTATTCTAACCCTTCGTCTTTTAATTTTTTGTGAAGAGGTTCTGCAAATTAAAAGTACTTATTGCATCATTGAGATTCTTTTTTAGTGTCATGGTGTTGCTAACTGAACTTACAAGACGTCTTACATTTTAGCATATTATCTACTCCATGTCAGCAGTTCTGGGAGATCATGGTTTCATATATTAAAGCATTAGATAGATAAACCCTTTTAGGTGGATACTGTCACGTTCAGAGAGAGGTGTATTGGCTAGGTATGAAGCAAGTGACATCTCAGGATGAGATTTTTTGTGTCACCTTTAAGGCAGACCAAACTAAACCAGGTCTACACAGTTCGACTTTCTACTTCATTTTATTTTGATAGAAAATGTGTTTTAAACCTACTTCTGCCTTACTTACCAGTTATGAACATTCCTTTTAGGCTCCTGCAAGCTGTCTCATAGAAATCACATGTCAAAGACATTTCTGGGGAGGAGTATCCTCACATGCCAAAAGATAATATCTGGGAGTTTCCAAGCACTACTTTGGGGCATCTTTGATAAACCTCATCCTGCTACATCTACACTATATCGAACTGCAACTGTCAGCATGCCATTTGCCATAGACCACAAAAGGAATAATACCTTCTTCAGTTCTGCCAGGGGTGCTTCTAGAAGACACATTTGAAAGGCTCAGTGATGCTCTATGCAACCAAATGTCTGCCAGGTAAGGGCAACTCATCATCATCGTATATCCGGATATGGCTGCTTGCCCTGTTTGTGTAAAAGAACTTGTGGAGATCTCTGAGAATGATAAGGCAATGCCACTTTCATTGAGTTCCAATCCAGTTCATCCAAGGCATTTCCGACCCACGTTCGCAGCTGCCACTTATGAAGCTCCTGTATGTGAGGTCTACAAGAGTCAGGATACTAGGTCTTCCCATTCAGCCCAACCATCTGAGTCCTCCAAGGAAGGGCTGAGAAGGCTATTCCCTGCTGCTTTCTATATTACATCAAATTTCCATCCTCTTGGACCCTGAATGTGTTTGGGGGAGGCTCAAATCCCACTTGTAATAGAAGACATAGAGGGGAGAACTGGACCAGCTAGTCATTGCTCAGTCCCAACGGCATCTAGCAAGGTGGTGCAACTGCTCAGCTGCAATAGCCATATCCATCTTGTGCCTGCAAGCTACAAACCCCTCATGTGATGCCTATCTACTGAGCCAGAGTTAATCACTTGCAAATTGGTAGGTACCTCTTCAGAGTCCAAACCCTGATGGAATGAGTGGGGCTAGCTCCCATGTCCCTCACTAAATGTGGGCACCCTCATGTGGCTGAAGGCCATCCTTGCCCCTGACCTACCCATTTGAGATGATGGGGTGACTGCCTATCGATTGGTCTTGGGGAGTCTTGCATTAGCATTTTCTGGAGTCACTGCCACACTCTCAAGGGCCTATGAGGGAGAGTCATGGGAAACCATGGTGACAATCCAACACAAGGAAGGTCTTATTCTTTCCAAGGTGAGGGTAACAATGGTGGGACTCTTGGAAGAGCAATTTGGAGGTTTTTGTGCCTAGAGTAAGTCCCCTAACTACTAACATAGCAAATAACATGTGACTCTGATACTTTGGAACATCCTCCAACTTTTTCAGAATGATAGTTTGCAAAGCCACCTTGGCCAAAAATCAGATGTCTATCAAACATTTGAGCTAGAGTAGAGGAAGGTCAAAACTACGTTATAAAGTTGTGCCAATACAAGAGGATGAGAAGTACCAGCGAGAAGCAACATACCAAAACGTGGCTAACATGACTTGGGACTATCAATACTCCAACTAGGGTAGACAAGCAATGCTTTAGTAAGGTCATTTTGGCTAGTGAAGTTTGTTACCAAATGAATCGCTGCACTGTTGTAATGTGAAGACCCACTTTCACGAAAATATAATGGAAAATTTTCCTACTCACCCATTTCAAGCCAAAATTAACTTGCAAGTCTGTGCTAGAATCTCAGTTAGGAGGAAAACCAATGACTTGTGTCAATTCATTTTCTCACTTGCTATGGAAACATCTCAAGGGCAAGCAAAACCTCTCCTCATCATAATGTCAACCTCTAGCATACTTTGTGCAGAATCTCACGTCACTTTGCACTGGGCAATTCAAGCCTCTCAATCCTGTGGCTCGGGAACGCAGAAGTATGACATCACTGAAGTGTAGATTATGGGTAGGTACAAGGGAAGTGTGCCTATTTGAATAACCCTTCTAGCCAGAACTCCCCTACCTCCCAATGTGAGAGAGTTCGCACCCTGTTGATTCATTTCCCAAGGAAAGCTTAGAAATGCCATGGTTCTAGTGTTTCATCCTAGTTGACTGAGCCATAAGATGCTGCAAAATTCAAGAGAAGTACAATGATGCCATGACCATTGTTTTGGGTCCATTTCTTGGCCTTGAAGAAGGTAAAGATGCTGTCCTATATGCTTGTATTGTGGACAAATCTTATTTGCTTGTGATGAATGATGTTTGGGATCTAGAAGCTATGAAAGTATGCTTAAGAGCCATCTAAAGACTCATCTTTTGTCATTAGGCAAGTGGAGTCTGGACAAAAGTTGTACAATAACTTTCAAGTATGCTTTAATATAAGAAACTTACTATATGAGGTGGCTGTTGTGAGGGAAATGGTCCATTTAATCTGCATTGCAATGCATTGGTTGCAAATAAAATCAAACACGTTTCTTTTTATGGTTTAGAAAGGGTGTAGATTGCTTGGACTCTTAGGACCTAAGAAAATGTAATAAACTTTTTTTTGTTTTGCTTGCCATAGTTGACTGAGTGAAAGGGGGGGGGGGGGGGGGGGGGGGGTGGGGGGGGTTTGAAAAATGAAAAGGCAATGCATTTCAAACTTGTAACCAATGAAAGTGAACTGTCCTCTATTTCTATGGGAAGCAAAATTTCGTTAGGGATCTAAAGCTTGCTCATACTGTCTAATCCATCCAGTCGAGCTGGGACTTGTATGATCCGTAGATCCGTGTGGTTCAGAATGGAAAATAAATTCTGTAAGGGACTGTTGGAGCTTGAAAGAAGTGTGGTCTTACCCATCTTCTAACCCCTTTTCGATTTTGGGCTAGTTGGTCTCTTTAAAAAGGGACTCCTCATACTTGGCTACCACACCTCAAGCTCTCAGCTCTACTTATCACTGAAAGCTTAAAACTGTTCCCCTTCCTCTTCATCTACCTCTACTTGTACCTCTCTTTCCATCACTAGAGAAGCGCATATGCCAGATATGCTAGTTAGAGTGAGAGATCAAGGAGCACTACATTTGCTGCTGCCCAACATACTATGCGATATTCAAGGCTGTTTTCATTGTCTATTTAGAGACAGGTTTGTACCACTATCTAGAGTCATGGACTCTATTGATTAGTAGTGCCTTGGCCTGTTTCTCCTTGAGATATGATGCTTTGGAACACTCTCCTCATCAAGAGCACAACAGCTCCAGGACATTGAGGCCCTACCTAGAGGTAGCTTATAGATTTCTTTGTGAGGGACACTCAAGAGGTCTAAACACAATCACAATTGCAACCCACATGGGAGGACCTGCCACGGACATTCTGACAGAGCCACAACACACACACACACACACACACACACACACACAAGGATATTGATTGATTGAGCCATCCAGCCTAGCCGATTCAGGCATCTTAGCTCTTGACACATGCATCAACGACACATCCATATGTGGAACTAGATCATTTCTTGGCCCTCTATGCCCCCATAAGATTGTATCAGCTCGAGCTCTCACTTTGTCAACTAGAGTTCTCTTTTTACTTACAGCTTTTAGCTTTCTTGTACTGTTCATTCGTATTTTGATTTACTATTCTTTTAAGACAGTTGTATTGTCATATAGATGATTATAACTCATGGTCTCATTGGTCATTTTGGCCTCTTGTAGATGTTAATATATCATTTCATTTCTCACTACCTCCTTTCCTCTCCCTCTCTCTTACCATCTCCTCATCGTCTACCTCCTGTCTCTCTTCCCTTCATCTATGTCTCTCTCTACTTGTACCTCCTCTTTTTCATCCCCTACCTCTACCTCTTGCTCTATCTCCTCCTCCTTTGCTTCCTCTTCTTTTCCTAACCCTAAACCCTAAACTAGTAATCTATTTATTTTGAAATGATCATATAAAACACCATATTCCATGCTATAAATTTTGTGTACATACCTCACTAAGTATGTGGATAGGACACATTGACACATGCTCCAAAGACATTTCTCTTTCTCTCTTGAATGATGGTCCATAAAGATCCTTACTCAAGGTAGACTCTAACAATGCTAATGGATAAGGCAACCCCAAGGGGCTTACTCTATATCTTTGACTAGGGTTTCAATGGAGTGAGTGAACCAAATGACCTTCCTTATGTATCCACCCAAACAAAGCACAATGATCATAAACCCTTGAGGACTCTCCACTTCCTCTCTCTCTCTTCAAAGTATCTAATTCACTAAGCACAAGAGGGCTACCATACCATACTTGTAAAACAAGAAAAGCACAATGTACCCCCTCTAAGCTCTCAAACCCAAGAGGCTTCAAAGGTATCTATAGACACAATTTATTTTCTCTCAAGCTAGGAGTTCTCTCTTTTTCTCTCTTTCTTTAAGTAAGGAGTTTCCAATCAAGTTAATCACTCCTATGACAACACACAAGGTAACTCAAGAGGCTTATCCCACCATCTCCAACCAAACGCTTATCCTTGCACAATGATCCACAACCCTTAAGGCTTCATATATGTCCGGTCATCTTAGGAGAAACCTTCACATTTAAAATTGTGATTTCCTAGAATGCTATGGGCATGTCCCATGTAAGAAGTCACTAAAGAAAGCACAAGGTAGCCCCTAAAGATCTCATTTGACACTTTCTCAAGTACTTTGAACTTGTATCAAAGAATGACACAAAATAAACCTTAAAGAATTTGAGTGGTTATGAGGAATTGGAGCCCCAAAGTATTATGGTGTCTAGAAAACGAGTGTATCACGAGCTTTTAAAATTCTAAAGTATTTTCAAACATGCATCCAACCATCTCAATCCAAATTTTGAACCTTCAACATACTAGAAAGCAAAGCGAGACCCTTTAGCTACGTCTTTTGAATGGCCTACTTTGACCATGAGAGGACATCACAATCCAAAAACATACCAAAACAAAATTTTTTTGTCAAAGGAATGCAATTGTATGCAATTTGATACAACTCATGCATGTGTTCTAACTAGTGTCTCCCAAGTCTAATTTAAAGTAGAATTTGAACTTGTGAATACATAATAGAACCATCTGCATTTGTTTTAACCACGTTTGGAGGAGTCTTTATCAATACAAGAATTCTGAATGAGACATTAGTGGGTACTTTTGAATGCACTAGCCTGAGTCATGGGGACTCTAGTCAGCGCCTTCCTTGTTTCTGATTGGCTACATGCTTATGGTTGTTTTTATTATGGCTGCCTCCTCCCAAACAGCTGTCTGTTAAGTGCTTGTACCCATCTGCTAGAGTTTATACCTGGTACTCCTGGCAATAAAGTCCATCTCGGCAGTCGTTGCAATCAAATGATGAAAATGAAGCTCTAGAAGGCCGCATTTAGTACTCTTTGACCTCCACAAGCAGTCCCTGCTACTCTACAAACTGCATATTATCCCTGCCATCAAATCAAAATTTCTGTCCTAATGTGTGAGGCTAACAGCCCCAACTCCCTCCATCAAGAAATGTTGGTCCATGCTCAGAATGAGGTGGTGGTTGTGTGGTTTTGTCGGCCCTTCATGAAGACATGTCCACCTTGCTGCTAGGTGGTCAGCAGGCTGATTGAGTAGATCTAGTGTTCCCATTCTTGTGAAGAAATGCTCTAAATGCAGAAAACAGAAAACCAATCGTATGACAAAGCAAAGATTGATAAACATAGAACACATTTAGGGTTAGGGTAACTTAGAGATAGTGAACACAATAAATAGTGAAGTGAATGAATACTGAATATACAATGCTCATACAGCAAACACACTATGTAGTGAATTCTGAAATTTGAACTCTCATATCTTTGACATCAAGGCAGAGGTTATGGGCTGGAGAGTGTGTTGTAATCCAAACGGATCTCAAAATGCAGCAAGGCAGCCTCTGAGCATCGGACACCAGCAAACGCAGCCAGGGAAGGTTGGATCTAATGCAAATGGTAGTGCATGAGAGAGAAATACCAAAACTGCAGGTACATGAGGAGAGAGAAAATTGGCAACTTTGCAGAACAGGTAAACGTAAGCAGATTGTGTTGGACGACAGGTGGAAACCGATGGTGATAGTGTAGATGCTAATGGTGACAATTGGAGGAGAGAGATTGATTGCAAATGCAAGTAGGATGATGATGGCAACAACTTCTACTTATGGCGATTGGATGCTGATGATGGCGACTGGCCTTGGTAGCAGCAAACACAAGTTCCTTGATGATGACGATAGTTATAGGAGATAGGTGACATGTATAGCAGTTGGAATTAGGTGTTAGGTGATAGTAGACTATGATGGAAGGCTTTGATCGTGATGTCCTCCGCGAACGGGGTGTGGGCAATAGAGATATAGCTCTTGAAACCTGCAAAAACGAGATTGAGAGAGAGTGGTGGGTTGCATGCCTATTTATAGAAAGTTTGGGGCACTCAAATTAGGGTTTTGCATGTGGGGCATAGTAACTCTCTAGGATGACGTTTTTTTAAAAATAAGATGGTTTTTTCATTAATTAAAGGTTTTTGGGGTTGTTTAAGTTAGGCTAATGCATTTTTAGCTCAACAACTCTGAATGTCTTTTGGACTATAAATATTGACAGTACCTGTTTATGTTTGAAATAGAGATGCCCTACGGTCTCTCCTCATGACATACTCATGGATTTTTATGCCAAGTGACTACGAAATGGTTTGTGCCAACTTGGCGGTTATCACCTTTGGCACAGTGTAGGAAGGGTATTTTAGTATGTGCCATTTGTCTCCTATCCATTCAGCCTTCCTCCCTTTAACTATTGACATACTAGCATGGTTTCGTCCTGTGTCCTTCATACCCTATGTCATCATCAAGCATGCAAGATCCGGGCTCCCTCTTTTTACACATTGCTCCTCTCGTTCCTCTTCTTGCCACCATTCCTTCCACTTTTCCAAAGTTTCCCTCACTCGTTTTTCTAGTGTCAGTCCTTCTTGAGCCTACTTTTTCCACCACCTACCATTCTGTCTCCATGTGTCGAGCAGTGTGGATGCCTCTTTAGTCTAGTCAGGATGGGCTTATTAGACCCTATTCACAATTACATACAAGCAAACACTCTTGTACACATAAAACTAACACAGACACATGCATACGTGGGGGCGCATGCGTGCACACACACACACACACATTATAACACACTATTCGACTGGAGGAGAAAATGCCCAGAAAGGCAATGAAATGGTCACTCTAGAATGAGCTATTTCCTCTATCAAAACAAGTGATAGACATGTTAGAGCTCCTAAAGTCCTTGTCAGACTTAGACTGACTCACAGGCAAGAGATGACAAGGCATGAAAATCATGATTGCTAACACCCCCTCTTAGGGCTTGGATGTGGCACACGGCAAAAAAAGAAACAAATCTTGGGGTGGCAAAAGGAATGCCAATGTCAAGAAAGCCCATTGATGTAGATCGCTGATGAAGAAGCCCCTCACGATCTTGGGAAACCCCCTTTGAAACACTAGGGGCCAGGGAATCCATAGCCGCATCACTGAGATCGTCCCTCTCTAAAAGAGATGGGGGGGGGTAACGAGGGAACCATTGGAGGAGAAGGTGGGGAATGGGAAGGAACTTGTGGAAGGGATGGTGCATAAGTGGGAATGAATGTAGCAAAGATAACTACCATGGAGGACCCTTCATAAGAGAAGGGGAATGGAGCCTATAAAGCCGACTCTCTTACCAACCTGCTGTGATAGAAGCTCCTATAGAAGAATCGTCAATACAAATGGCCTGTTCGGTGAAGACAACCCAAGTACCAAGCCTAATAAGGCCATAAAGTAAGAGGAGCGGAAAGCCCAAAGCTGGAACATAAGGGGCATGTGAAAGGGAGCTCAACAAGCGGTCAGGAAACAAAGGCAAAGTGCCAATACCACTAATAGGCATTGATACAATGTCACTAATAGTAATAGAATCCTCACAAGGGTGTAGATCTCATAACAAATCACCTTGTGGAGTCATATGATTAGAAGCTCTACTATCAACTATCCAAGGCCTCTTAGAAGATGAGGCAATCACTGAAGAAGACTCCTCCGACTCAACAATATGGAGGAACATTGACTCATGGGTAACCATTGGACTAGAGATAGAAGGCATGGATGGTTTAGCTCCATCCTTCGCTCTCAAATGAAGGTGAGGGTACTTCTTCTAACATTTCTCCTCTTAATATATCCCCTTCCCATAGTATGGGCATTTAGGCTTCTCCGAGTTAGAGTTAAGAGCTTGAAGTCCTCGTGTTGTTTAGCCTTTGAATTCCCTTTCTTCTTCCCCCTCCTAAACCTACAATAAAACTTGTGGTGGAGGTGGATCCACTGGTGACCTCTTTGGCGCATTTGTCTTGCTCCAAACCAAGCGGGGCAAGCTCCTCTCATAGAAGCTTCTGACAAGTCCTTGATGTAAGAAGGTTGGTGTAGAAGACGTCAAACTGTGGAGATGGTAGCTGAGTCAAGAGAATCATGGCTACATCCTTTTAAGATATCATCTTGCCAAGAGATGCAAGCTCATTCCTCATATCCTCCAACTTGTTGATATGATCCTTTAGGGAAAGAGAGTCATCAATAGGTGAGCGTCCGCAATTTCTTCTTGAGAGTAATCAAGTGGGAAATGTTTTCCGATGGTACAAAGAAGCAAGCTTTGTCCACACCTCTGTTGCTTTCCGCAACGTGCACACATGTATTAGAATAGAATCTTGTAAGCTCTTAAAGAGGAAAGATCGAGCGTTAGAGTTGAGCAGATCCCATATGGTTGCACGATCCATCGATGATCCCACTATGGGATCCTCCAATAGATAGTTAATAGGGTAGATAACAAACTCCCAAAGATCGAAGGTATCAAGGATACACTCCACCTTACATGACCAAAGTGAATAGTTGAAACCATCAAGCCAATCTTCTTTATGCAAAGAAGGGATTACGGGCCCTTGTATAGAGGGTGCCATAGATGGCATAATGTTTTAGTTTGTGTTGTTTCCCAACGAGCCCAAATGTTTCTAGCAAAATGTAGTATATTCTTTATGCTTTAAACGTAGCGTTATAAATTGTCATGTTCTTTACGCTTGTTTAAGCATAGCCTTATTAATTGTCATGTTCTTCACTCTTTAAATGTACCGTTTAAAGCATTATTAATCTCATGTTCTTTACACTTTTTTCATTGTCATATTTTTAAGTGTTATTAATGTTTCATTGTCAAATGTTTAATATAGCATTTTCCTTAAAACTCATAATGTTAAATAGTCGTTTAATATTTAATGTTTAAATGTTAAATGTTTCACTGATTAAACTTAAATCATTAGAGATTTAATGTTTAATAATTTAAAATGGTTAAGCTAAGAGTCGTTTCTATCCGTTTCAACTTTCTTTGGTAACGAGGAGGATGATAATGAAGAGGATTTGCCTACAGCAACTGAAGACTATGACATGGATGAGGAAGAGGGAGACAGAGAGGAAGATGAACTAAGAGATGATAATTAGTTATCACTCTCTTGTATGATTTTGTACTTATTTACAATTGTTCTTTCATTGTATTCAGCATATTGGGTACACTAGAGGCTGCTGCTGTTAAAGGCTGGCTAATTTTTTGAATATGTAAAGTTTACTCTTTTGTGTTACCCCTTCCTTGATGTTGTGGGACTTTGGTAAATCCCTTAGTGTTCATGTAGAAGTAGCGTTGTTGTGGTTGTGACCGAACATGGGGAATCAAAGGCAATGGTTTCTTTGCTTCATGACACTAATTAGCTATGATTCATTCGCTGTTTGGGGCAATTACCTTGGTCATGACATCTGAAAAGGATATTTGGATCATTACAGAGATGCCTGAAGTCATCCGTTTCATCCAATATTCCACCACTAGCCTTGGGAAGAGGAGAGTGACTCAATAGAAATGAATGCATTGCTGCAAGTCCAACCCTGCTGCCTTGAAGCCACAAATAGGGGATAATATAATAACATCACTACCCAAAGCCCTTAAGAGTTTGTGACTAACTCTTGGGAAACTTTGGGCGAATTGAGAGTTGAGATGAATTATGAAGATCCCTTATCCTGGAAGTATGCCTTTAGCAATGTCCTGACTCCTAGGTGCGGATGAGCAAAGTTCATTGCAACCAATTGTAAAGTAAGCCAGAGGGAGAGAGTGCGCTATGATCTTGTTGCACAGCATGCAAGGTAAGGGAGCAATGGTGGGTCTTGTACCAATGTTGGATCATCCATTCTATTGTGCAAGCCCCAAACCAATAAGAGCACCTGCCAAGTAGTCAAGAAAACTGATGTGCACCTGGGGAGTGCCAACAATAGACCATTAGTTTCCATTGTGCATTCTTGAGATAAGATCCAAAACCACGAAGACCACCTACCAAACAGCCAGGAAAATTGCTACAAGATGATGGAGGGGCAATTGCAGAGGTGGTGCAACAAGAAGGGAGTGAATGTGGAGAAAAGGTAGAGGCAACAGAAGGGAGGTGAAAGCTAGAAGGAAGAAGGCAGAAGGGATGGAGGGGAGAGATATGGTGGGCAGGGAGGAGAAGGTGCAGCCGATACTGAGAGAAAGGAGGGAGGTGGCAAGTGGGGGGATTTAGGAAGGAAGGTGAATGTATATTGCGCATGGGCATGTAAGGCTGTAGCATTACATGAGTGGGAGGAAGGAGGTGCACTAGAAGGAAGGGTGTTGCAAGAGGGGCATTTGGATGAGGAGGCTGCAAGTGCGGAAGAAGGGTCAAAGGGTAGAGGTGAGGGGGCTAACAATCAGCTCGCAAGCATTGCCTTGTTTTGTTTGATGAATTTCCTATAGGTCTCTTGAAGATATATTATCAACTTCCTCTAGGGAGATGTGCTAGTTGTGGCCTCTCTTGATGTCTCATGATGACCTCATGGATCCTCCTTTGCAGCCTTATTTCTTGAGTAGGACCCCTAAGCCTCTGTTGTTCGGCTTCACAAAGCTTTGTGTCTAGCTCCATTGTGATTCACACCACTGAAGAGGTTTATTGAATCGGGAAGGTCTCACAACCACACTCATAGAGAGGCAAACATTTTTGGACTTGGGAATATTGGAGTTTCCATTTTTTGTGACTATACAGTCGCAAGGAATTGCACACTGGCCTTGGTTGTTCCTGTTCTCTGTTTTCTTTAGGAACATTCCACTTTCCATTCCATGTTACTGTAGAGTTGCAAAACATTGGATGGCCTTTCCCATTCCTTTTCTCTGTCCATATTTCACGTTCAGGGTTTGTAGTCTTCCCTGTTCCCATTTTCCTTTATATTTTGGTGCTCAATGTGATGAATGGCCAAAAATCAGTAAGGTATTATGCACTTGCATTTTATTAGACAGCATCTTGATGCTCTTTGAACCATGTTTCTAGAAGATATCAGGTAAACATGAATTTCTCTTCATTAAAAAGAGTGGTATTGAGGCTGCTTTGTTCCTTTGGGCAGGCAAAGCGACAAGGAATTCCTATTCTTGTTGATGCTGAGAGAAAGAGAGAAGGGTTGGATAAATTATTGCCATTGGCTCAGTACGTTGTTTGCTCTGAAAAATTTCCTCAGGTTTGTTAATCTTTACCTCAGGATGAGTATTGATGTCAATTTTCAAGAAGCTTTCCCTCACCTGAGCATGTTGGTATATGTATGCTTTGGCTAGAATATTGTTAGCTTCTCAAGTTTTAATGTCTTTAAATATTCAATGTCAGGATTTTTTTGTGCTTAAAGGTGCTGTAGACATTAAACCCTCCTGTTTTGTAACATCTCATAGTATTATTGTCTACATACTTTTTGCCAGAGGAAAAACTTGGGTGGTGCATGTACAACTTCTTAGGAGAATCATACTTATGTCAACTAGTGACTTATCACAACTTTTTCAACTTCTTTGCTCTCTCTGGAAGTATCTAGCAGCATTAGCTGCAATAACAATGACAACCTATTGGATATTGTATCCCCTACATGTGTGAACGCCTCTTATGCTTCAGCAAATATCTCAATGGGTGATGCAAAGAATGTGTCAAAGGCAGTCCTTGTGCTCAGAATAGCTATTATTATGATGAATTGCAATGGATGAATTAGAACAGACCATACATACTCTAGCCTATGGATACTTGAGAGGCTCACCATCCCCACCTCACTCTAGCCCTTAGCTATCCAAGTCAGCATTTAACAAAGAGACAATGAGTGTTTATAGCAATGCAGTCTATGGGAGACATTTGAATATGGACCCACACAACTCTCTAGAGGAACTTACGAGAATCCCAGCAGATACTCCTATACTTCAGCAGCATATGCTTTTCCACGCAGCACAGTCTTTGATTCACGTAGCACTCTCCCTTAGAACAACTGGTATGATGATGAATGCCATGGTACACTAGCCTAATTGTAGCAAGAGATTTCATGTAGTATTTGTCTGCACAAAGAGACAAGGATGCTCGTTTGACACCTTGTATGGAGCAAGAAGTGTGACAACTTGTGTAGGTTTGTGGGAGAGATCTACTGGGTATTCTTTGGTCAAGACAACAAAGTGCTTGGACAGTGTTTCAAGAGAGGGAGTCCCTCACCCTGATCATGGCACCTGAGACATGGCATGACCATGCTCAAGCTTTGTATGTACTGGACAAGCACATTTACCAGACCCAGTTACACAGCAGTCAGTAGATAGTTCCCTCTTTACTCTTGGGATGGTTATGGGTGCCATTGATAGAATGCAAACAAAGAGAGATCAATGGCTATGATGATAGCATGTATGATTAGGAGCAAGCCATTGGTACTCTATGATATCATTAGAGCAAAGCTAAGTGCCTCACTTATGTTTATAGAGGCCTTCTTCAAAGCAGTAACATTCCTTTAGAGACTATGGAAGCTTTCACAACAACGATACCCTCGCTTAGCACTCATATCTTCTAGACAATTACCGTGGGAGAGTGATACCTGATGCTGGTATGCCTAGATGTGCACCTGCCTGAACATGCATGGAATGAGGAAAGATGTACTCCCACCATTTAACTACACCCTTGATTGTCCTCATGTAGCTATGTAAAGCGGATGACGATAGCATGTATGATTAGGAGCAAGCCATTTGTACTCTATGATATCATTAGAGCAATGCTAAGTGCCTCGCTTATGTTTATAGAGGCCCTCTTCAAAGCAGTAACATTCCTATAGAGACTATGGAAGCTTTCACAACAAAGATACCCTCCCTTAGCACTCATATCTTCTAGACAATTAGTGCAGGAGAGTGATACCCGCTGTTGGTATGGGCACCTACCTGAACATGCATGGAATGAGGAAGGATGTACTCCTAGCAGTTGGCTACACCCTTGATTGTCCTCTTGTAGTTGCCTAAAGTGGAATAAAATGATGAGGATGCAAATTGTGACATTAGATAGTGAGGGGATTAGTTGGGTGGTACGTGGAACAATACCAAACACACTTCTTTCACCTTTTTCAAGATGGATTTGTCACACACCCAACATATGTGGAGTTTGTGTGAAGATATGCTAGGGTTTGCAGGAAACACAACATGTACGACCAAGACTTAAGCACAAAGATTGAGATAGAGACAAGCAAAACTCAAACCCTTAACGCAAAACGCAAAGCGCAAAACTTAAAGCTCAAACACAGAGAGAAGAAACTTTGAAGTGAATGAATGCTGTAAATGAATGTAAGAGTGTATAGATACCCAAGGGCAGAGCAATGCAGTGTCGGAGAGTGATGTCCACCAAAGATAGATTCCAAGTGTTGTGACCACCAGTTTGAGATGAGAGTGTTGAATAATGAAGGGTAGTAGGCTGCTCACCAAAACACAACAGTTGGAGATTGAAATTTGGTAAATGCAGATGTACCATCAAAGGATGGCTGAAAATTGATCACCCGAGGTAGAGAATTGTCAGGCGACAACAAGATAGGTGTTCATTGATGTAAATGTCTTGCCGGACAGCAAAAATGCAAGTATTGCAGCAGTTGCTTGGTGGGAGAGATGGCAGCAGTCTATTGCTTGGCGCACGAGACACTGAAAACGCAGGCCGATGTGGTGCTATGATAACACAACAAATGGAAACCTCCAAACAGCAGGGCGATGGCTGAAAACAGGCCACCTAGGGTTGGATAGTGATGGGCTGCAATTGGTGATGGTTGGACAGTAGATGGTAGCTGGCTGATTGGCTGAAATTTGCACAATAGAGTGAGAATCTGCATTGAAGGGATAAGGCTGAATAATGGGCAGCTTGTCTATTTATAGATGTTGACGGGTGCTCCAAAAAGTTAGGGTTTTGGGGGACCACTAAAAATCTCTCGAACAACGTGTCAAATTTATGTTTTTCATTAATTCAGTGTGTTTGGGTGCTCTTTGAAAATGCTAATCAGCTATAAAGCGTATTTTAGCTCAACACCTCCTCTTAGGCCCAAAAGTGAGCTTGAAAGGGAAGGTTAGCAATGTTTACCCCAAGACATCCCCAAAGCAACCAGGGCATTGGACAAAGGGCATACATCGGCTACCTAGTGGCCTACCAAACTACAGCCGAAGAAGGAAGAGGAGCTTGAGAATGTTGGTCTTTGTGTGGTATTGAGAACCATGTGCATGATGATGATAAAGCATCCCTACTCGAAGAGCAAGGATAGAAGTCATCACCATGATAGCATCAAGAGAGATGCTACATGATCCAACACAAGAGGGGAAGTCACCATGCTCGTAGAAGAGCAAAACTCCAAGTAGATGGAACCATGAAAGCAACGATGTGCATCTCCTCTCTCCAACTCAAGAAGAACTAGTGTAAGGCTACATATTAGCCCTACATTGAAATACAAAACCTTGCAAAAGAGATAAAAAATTTGCAAGTACAGAGGTGAGTAGTGGGATACCCAAAAAAACAAAACTGAAAATAAAAGAAAGCAAAGCTAAGTGCAATGCAATGAGTATGTAAATATGTAACGTAAGTCAAAAAAGGAAAGGCTAAGTGTGTGGCTATCATCGCGTATAGCATGGTGGGAAAGTGGTCCTAGAAGGTGCAGTGGATATCATAGGAATGGATGCGTAAAGTGTAATAGGTGAGCACAACGAGACTAATTAGTAAATTTTGTCTCTTATGTTCCGTGCTTGTAACAGCTGGATGAGTTGTGGATTGGTGGTTTGGGACATTGGGGTCCCCAACCCAATGCTCCTAAATACTCTCCAGAGTATGGAAAAACTCACCTCTGGGTGGGGGTCCTATGCTCTTGAGGGAGGTAGGTGTTTTTGGTTTTTGATCACTCGAGCACCTAAGAGGGCAAAGGGCTTAGTAATAAGTGCCCCTGCTATGTAAGATGGCTACTGAGGCTCAGGGAAGCTTAGAGGCCTCTAAGCCAGTAAATTCCCTATTGATCATAGACAGAGTGCGATCACATATAGCCCAATCCTATGAGATTGGAAGCTCCTATCCTAGAAATAGATGAAGAGTTTGGAGAGCACTAGCGCATCACGTAGTGTTCGGTTTATACTCCTCCAACAAGTGCTACTATTCCGTTTGGACCGATTAGTGAGACTGACCATCTTTCTGATCTTGGAGGGACCATGACATTTGGCGTGTCCGGAGATCCATCTCCTTCATCATGGCCAAGCCTTATGTCAAGTTCGTATAACCCTTTTGATTCATATGACCCAAAACCCTCTCCTGTTTCTTCCCTTGTTGTGTAGGATCCAGATGATTTTCAGTACTAGAGGAGGCTCTCCAAGCAGATACGCTTCATTATGTATATCTCTACCATCTACTTCATTTGAGCATATAAACCACACTTCTCAACTCCCTTCTATCCCACTACTATCTTCTCCACATTCTGATCTACTCACATCCTCATTCCAACATCTTGGATTACATTCCACTTCTGCCCATCCCCAATCCCCACCCATGCCCACATTTCGATCCGCTATGCATACTTCTCATATACATGATGGGTCCTTTGGGATTCCCCCTATCCACCCTATCCACCCTAAACATATTACACACCTCCATCTCCTAGCACTACCACTCCAGTTGCAATGGCCAAGAATGCCTTTACACATAAGATACGTTTTAATGGGTCAAATTTCACCATTTGGTCGAACTTCGTGGAACAAGTGCTTGAATCTCAAGGACTTTGAGATGTCATCGTTAGTACTGGAGCCTATGCCAAACCTTGATTAGCTCACCCTAATCACATCTGTCAATGAAGAGCCCATAATACCACAGCCAATGTTGAGTTAATTCAAGGATTGCTTCCTAAGTTCCACTCTCAATTACAATATTTTCCCCTCGCATCTGAGCATTGGAGTCATCTCATTGACCACCATACAACATGAGATCGGACTCGACATATTAATCTCAATTTTGAGCTTCAAGAGTTTGCTATTAAGAAAGGGGATAATTTGAAAGTTAAGTTGGCCGAATATCGGCGGTTACTCGCCAACTTTGCCATTGCTCACTCCCCAAAGTTAGACGACGATTAGGTCACATTCTTCTTGAACAAGTTGCCTGACAAATACTTCCATTTTATCCAACTTATTATTTCACTACCTAGATTGCCAACCTTCTACGAGTTTGAGTGTCAGTTCTTTCGTTATAACAAGGCTACATGATCAAGTCCACAAAAAATCCTCCACACATATCCATTCAAAGGGGCGAGGGCTGGTTGCCTCTTTGAGAGAGATAAAACTACCAGTGGCAAGAACTTGTGCAAAGGCAAGCCAAAACAAGGGTGACAGCACTTTCTCCGACGGAACCCAAGAAACACGACCCTTTTGGCAACAAATTTCTAAGAAAAATGGGTTTTGCACGCACTACAAAGGTCAAGCCATGTGGACGAGGAGTGTCGTACTAAGGCCCAGGGTCTTCCTCCTAGAAAACCACCGCAGTCTATTGTGACTGCCTCTACTCCAACTGGCCAATCCATTGGGTGTATGCCTCCCGCTACTGCATCCTCTGCTCCATCTGTCCCAATGGCTACTAGATATGTGACATACGAACAGTCTCAACAGCCTATCTCCTTCACTACTCCTGAAGAAACAGGACCTGGCCAACTTTTCATCTATAAGATGACCAAAACAAGAAGAAGAAGATGGTAAAGGTGAATGTGTGTCTACCTCCTTCTCGAGACCATAATGCCTTCTTAGAGCCGCCAATGATAGAGAAGCTTGATAGGGCATCATAGGATCCAAAGGAGAAGGTGCGTGAGACATTGAGTTAGAATCGAGTCGTGTGTGAGTTTGGCACAAAGACTAGCCTCCACAATCACTACATGATTCTCTTTAGAAAAGTGTAATAAAGCAAAATAATACCTTTGCCAATTTTAGGTCTAGGGTTAGATATAAAAGGCTAAGTTGTAACTTACAAAGCATCTTTTACTATTGTAAATATTTCTTGTTTGAGGTTTCCACCTCCCACTATCCATTGAGGGTGCATACTCTTTGCTCAGCATGGCATTGGGGTAGATACCATGCCCCTCCACAGCACCAGGAGGATATCATGCTGTAGCCTCTCATGAATGATTTGCAGCCTTTGTATCATTCGGTAACATCATTCAAGGCAGCCTAGCCACCTTGGCTATGGCTTTCTTAGCATTTTAGTGTATTTCTTTTATTTTCAGTATTTTAGCTTGTTGTGGGAATTAGCTTCTTTACAATGGTATCAGAGCCTTGAATTTGATTCTTGGCAAGGTCGTTTTCAAGTCCAGATCTGGTTACTAGCACCATTTTGAGTAACTGGGATTCAAGATTTGGTTAGTGGACTTAGTACAATTTAAATTGTGACCAGTTGGGGTTTTCTACATTTAGCCTTGACCAATTTTAGAGCTCTTGGAAAAGATCTAAAGTGGAAATGGCGGATTCTTGGACATTTTGGCAGCTCGTGGTCAAGAAGAGGACATTTTGGAGGTACTCGGTACATATGAGGTTAATGAAGATTAGGAAAAGGCTTGAACAAGTTTACTTTTCACTAATCAAGAGTTACCTCTCTCCCTCTTAAGCTTTCTCACAAGCTTTCATGGAGATTTATGCTTTAATCTTCTTTCCCTTTTCCTTCTGAGCTTCAAGGATGGCATAGGCTTCTTCTTGACCTTATTCTCTACCCATTGAATACCATTCTTGCTATGGGAGCTGAATTGAACACCACGTGGACAATAGGAGCCATCAACACAATTTGTGCTTAATTTCAATATGTTGATTGTAGGAATCGATTAGGCATGAAGATCGAGGCAGACTGTCGTATGCGCAGTGAGAGACAGAGAGAGAGAGCGAAAGCAAGCTGTGTAGAGTGTGAGCACGTTTTTTGGTACAATGACGAGTGTACCTTTAAGTTTTTAGATAGATATATATATATATATATATATGCAAGTACAATGTGCTAAGGGTGTGTTCACACCCGTGCACATATAAAAGGCATGATGGCCCTTTATTCCCAACAACCTCCCACCTAAAGGCACTGTGCCTTAAGAGGAGAAAAGAATCAGCTAAGTCTAGGTATGTACAAAGTTGAAATAAATATATCTATCCAACTCCCATCATCTGTCGCGGCAATGAGCAAACCGCTCTGCTGGAAGATCCTTTGTGAGAAGGTCTGCAGGATTATCATCTATATGCACTTTGACAAGCTCAATGCTCTTGCTGTCAAGTACATCTCTAATGAAGTGGTACTTCACCTGTATGTGCTTTGTCTTTGCATGAAAGATAGGATTCCGTGCTAGCATGATAGCACTCTGATTATCGCAATGGAGAACATGTAACTCTGTGATGCCAAGCTCTCCCACTAGACGTGAAAGGCATAAGGCCTCCTTGCATGCCTCAGTGGCAGCCATATACTCTGCCTCTGTAGTAGACAATGCAATACACTTTTGTAGCCTGGAGATTCAAGAGACTGCTCCTCCTGTGAAAGTAAACACATACCCAGAAGTGGACTTCCTACAGTCCGCATGACCAGCATAGTCTGCATCTGTAAAGCCAACAACAAATGCCTTCTGCTTTCCAAAGCAGATGCACAACTCCTTTGTGCCTTTGAGGTATCTCATAATACCTTTCACTGCATCCCAATGTTTCTTGCCAGGGGTTGCCATGTATCTGCTAACCACTCCCACTGCAAAGGCAAGGTCAGGACGTGTAGCAACCATAGCATACATCAAACTGTCCCAATGACTGAAGCATATGGTATCTTGGCCATTTCAGCCTTCTCATCATTAGATGTAGGGCTGTCCTTTGCACTGAGTTTCACATATGGAGGCAATGGAACCCCAATTGTTTTCCCCCCTTCATATTGAAACGCTGCAAAAAAATGGAGATATACTCCTGCTGAGATAGATAGAGTAAGCATTTCGATCTATCTTTGAGTATTCGCATGCCAAGAATGTGATTTGCATCACCAAGATCATTCATGTCAAAGCTGCCATGAAGACTCTGCTTCAGTGAATCCAAGGCATAAGTATCCGTGCCAGCATTAGCATGTCATCTACATACAAAACCAGGATAATCAGGTTGCCATCTGCTGGCTTCTTGGTGTACAAGCAGTGATCCACTTGACTTCTATGAAAACCTTGGGAATGCATGAATGTATCAAACTTATAATACCATTCTCTTGGTGCTTGTTTCAGCCCATACAAACTCCTTTTGAGTTTACATACCATTTTTTCCTTCCCTTGTTCAACAAACCCTTCAGGTTGCTACATATATATGTCTTCATGCAGATCACCATGTAAAAACACAGTCTTTACATCCATTTGTATGAGCTCCATATCCTCAATTGCTACCAAGCCCAAAATGGTTCTCAATGTAGTCATCTTGACTACAGGAGAGAAAATCTCATCAAAGTTAATTCTATGCTCTTGCTTGTATCCTTTTGCAACCAATCTTACTTTGTACTTTGGTGAGGAACCAGAAGTGACCTTCATCTTGTAAACCCATTTGCATGGAAGGGTTTTTTTCCCTTTAGGCAACTGCACCAAGTTCCAAGTGCTATTTTTTTCGAGAGATTCCATCTTTGACAACATGGCTTTATACAATTTCTTGCTGTCCTGTCTGTCCATTACTTCCTTGAAGCAACACGGTTCACCACAGTCTGTCAACATGACATAATCAGCCACATTAATTGCACCAGGAACAAACCTATCAGGTTGTCTAGTAGCCCTAGACGATCTTCTAACCCAATGGTCATTGTTTGCTGGTTGTTCCTAGAAATTTCCATTTTCAGCGTGCTGTCCTGGCATTTCAGCCTACAAATCAGCATTAACAGCTTGCTGTCCTGGTTGTTCTTGCACATGTAATGGCTCATTTTCATGGGTAATAGCTGGCTGATCATTTCGAGCGTCATTTCCTACATTTACAGGTTCATTTACAGTAGGTATTTGCTGCTGTACAATGGGCACATTTTACTGTCCAAAAGGTATTTCTTTACGGAATACAACCCTATGGACCTCCTCAGTCTTTTCGGACTGTTTGTGCATGCGATCTTCCCAGAAGATAACGTCATTGCTGCGTACTACTGTCCTTTTCTCGGGATCCCACAATTTATATCCCATTTCACCCTCGTCACCATATCCTAGGAAAATGCATTTACAGGACTTTGGCTCAAGTTTGCTGCGTTTTTCTTTACGAATGTGCACAAAAGCCTCGCAGCCAAACACTTTCAAATGAGCATATAAAGGTGGCCTTCCTGACCACGCTTCTTGGGGAAATTCCTCTCCCAAAGACCTATTTGGTGACCGATTAATTAAGTGAATAGCTATCATAACAGCCTCTGCCCAAAAACCATTGGGTAATACAGCATGAGACAGCATCGTATGGATCTTATCTTGTATGGTCCGATTCATACGCTCTGCAACTCCATTTTGGGGCGGATTATGAGGGGCAGTGAGCTCCCTCTTCATCCCTTTGCTGTCACAAATGTCTGAAAGGCCTTGGACAATTATTCCCCACCATTGTCAGAGCGAAGACACTTAAGTGTCTTATCTGTCTGATTTTCAGCCAATGCCAAGAAATTTTTAAACTTATCAAGCACTTCATCCTTGCTACGAATAGGGTAAACCCATACTTTCTGTGTAGCATCATCGACAAAGGTGACAAAATATTTCTTTTCCCCTAAAGATAATCTTGGCATTTGACATACATCCGAATGTTCTAACTCTAGAGGAGAAGATTTCAAAGAAAGAGATTTTTTATGTGACGTCTGTGCATGTTTGTCATAAATGCAATGATCACAATGCTCAAAATCAGCATAATGAAGACAAGGCAAGTAACCCAAACGAGAAAGCACTTTCATTCTTGTTTGACTCATGTGTCCCAACCATCCATGCCACAAAGAAACGCTTGGCTGCTCGGTCACGGCAACAACATGGTCACGCACACTCGATACATGAAGTGGATAAAAAGTATCACTCTTGCAGCCTCTGGCAATAACCCTAGATCCCTTACAGATCTTCCATTTTCCATCACCGAAGGTGGTATGAAAACCATCATCATCTAGCTGCCATGTGCTAATCAAGCTCTTCTTGAGCTGAGGTACATGCCGTACATGCTGAAGTGTAAAGACAGAGCCATGCTTAAACTGAAACTACACACTGCCAATACTTGCAATCTCACATACATAGTTGACCCCAAGATGGACAACACCATGTCGACCCCTTGTATAGGCGGAAAACCACTCATGATAAGGGGTGACATGAAAGGAAGCGCCTGAATCAAGAATCCAGGTATGCATGTCATCATCTGTACGTGCAAGTAACGCATGTGCACCAAAATGTGAAGAGACAAAGAGTACATCACTCCCATTGTCACTGTCATGAGTGACTACATTCACCTCTTCAATTTTTACACTGCTCTTCTTAGGCTGATTGTCCTTCTTTTCTTCCTTGCAATCATCTGTCTTCTTGCCTTTTCCTTTCTCTTTCTTCCATTTGTAGCAGTCACGTTTAAAGTGACCCTTCTTGCCATAATGATGGCATTCAACATCTTTGCCACGTGATTTACTGCGTCCCTTGCCATCATATTTGCCCTTTTGCTGTGATCTGGCCCTAGTATGCAAAGCACTGGAAGACTTATTGGATGCATTGTTTTGCCGATTCATCTCTTCCATAAGTAGAGCACTCTCTACATCAGCATACAAAAGGATAACATTAGAATTGCTCATAGTAGTCCTGAATGTATCCCAGCTCTCTGGTAGAGTGCAAAGCAAGAAAATAGCCTTAAATTCCTCATCAATCATGAACTTCAAGGAAACCAACTGGCTGAAAATGGAGTTAAACTCACTCAAGTGAGTAGACATTGTTGTACCTTCTTTCATACGCAAATCTATAAGCTTTTTCAGCCAATACACTTTGCTTGCAACACTCTTCTGTGCATACAGTTCTTCCAGTCTAGTCCATATAGCATATGCAGAATCCAAACCTTCAATATTGAAGAGCAAGGCATCAGAAATCGATAGCTCTATGGTTGAGCGTGCAAGCTCATTCAGCTCATCCCAATCGTCCTGATCCATGTCCGCAGGCTTTGCCCCTTTGGTTTTGATCGGCTTTGCCTGCTTCTTTTGTAACAGGATATTGTAGCACTGTTTTTGCCACACTGCAAAATTATGTGCGCCTTCAAGCTTCTTTATATGCATCAAATTACTGCTGTCATTGCTGCCAGCCATGGTTTTCAGCCCAAATGTGACAAAAAAACTAGCAAATGCAGGCCCAAACTGTCACCCAAGTGACCAAGGTACAAACAAGTACCAATCAGCAATAAATGACCACGCAAAAGTACAGATTTCAGATCTGTAATTAATCTGTAATTAAGTTTTCAGAAGCACCAAACCAAGTGCTACAGCATTATCCAACTGATTACAGCTGTTCCAAAGGGCATGTGCATCACATTACATGAGAAATCCCAAAATTTCAGCTGCAATTTTTGTTGTACATGTACCCACGGGCATAAAATTTGACATGAACGGTCAAAAGCCCCAAAATTTTGTGCTCAAAAGTGTCAAACACACATCTGCATTTCCTCTGTCAAGCATAGGACTCTCCAATTTTGCCAAAATAAAGCAATTTCAGCAAAACCCCCAAATTTTACCAAATGTTGATGTCCAAATTGCGCGGAATTCAACCTACATGTACATAAAATGACCAAAAGCTGCACAAATTTTGCCCAAACTGCAAAAGCCCCAAATTTCACGGGGTCCAATCTGCCTCAATGTCGAGAAATTGGATTAATTTCAGCCCAATTTATGCATGTACATTAAAAGCCCCAAATGTCAAGGACAAAATGTCACAAATTTGTGCAATTTCTGAGACAAATATCACTGTTGCATCTTGTTCGCACCAAATTTGGACGAATCCCCAAATTTTCCGAGTCCTGCGTGTACTAATTTCAGTGAAATTGAAAGAATTTCACTAAAATGTGAAAAGCCCCAAAATTCCCAGGCAAATGTGCACTGACTTTGCAATTTTTGAGTCAGATTCTCCAATTTTGTGTTGAGATCCCCAGATTCGAGAAAAGCCCCAAATTTTTGAGCCGATTTTGCACAGAACTGAGATTTTGTGCTTATGTGTGCGAAACCCTGTCAGTGGGTAAAATAAATTTCCAAAAAGATTGAATTTTTTTGGAAAATTCTAATGGGTCGGTTGACCTGTTAGTCGGGCGCTGTGAGCCCCGTTGCCGGTTCCGTCCTTGCTGGTCGCGATCGTCACCCGTGTGAGCCTGCCATCCGTGCATGCGAGCCTGTCATCTATGCTTCACGCTTGCTGTCCCGTCGCGTGCTGCAGTCGACTGTCACTGCCTGCAGCTCCCACCTGTGACTATCCTGCTCACCTTTGAGCTCTCATCACCACGCTGGTCTTCTGCCTCATCCTGGCGATCGTCTGTAGCACTTTGTGCTCTGATACCAGTTTGTAGGAATTGATTAGGCATGAAGATCAAGGCAGATTGTCGTATGCGTAGTGAGAGACACAGAGAGAGAGAGCGAAAGCAAGCTGTGTAGAGTGTGAGCACGTTTTTTGGTACAATGGCGAGTGTACGTTTAGGTTTTTAGATAGATATATATATATATGCAAGTACAATGTGCTAAGGGTGTGTTCACACCCGTGCACATATAAAAGGTACGATGGCCCTTTATTCCCAACATTGATACTTCATCTCTAGCCAGACAAACACTCTCCAACTTCATTTGTACTTCAATTAGGCTCCATACTCACTAACTAAGAACTCTTGGCTGTTATATTCAAGCTCCTTCTTTTCTCTTGAACTTTTGAAGCTTTATGGAAACCCTAGCTATGGTAGTTTCAGGATAACAAGTATATTTGGACCATTTCTTGAAGATTTGAGAGGGCTTTTATGCTTCTTGGCCTCAGGAAGTTGAAGATAAGCATCTACATTCATCATTGAGTTGAATTGGAGCTTCTTGGCAAGATTTTGTTGTGTATTTCACTCATGTCTCACTTACGCCTATGCTCACATAGGAGTGTCGGTGATTAGTAGGACACTGGGGCACTTTTTACTCTCGGTAGGAGAGGTCTTTTCCCCCAGACTTATGGTATTATTTCGTATGTGCTTATGACACACACTTACGGGCACTTACCGTATTCAAGTGTGAACACCCCCTACAACCATAAGGTTTAAGGGTTATACCTTGTACTTTCAGCTTACACTCTTTCAGCTATTGGATTGGGTGTCGTGCTTCACTGTCTCACTGTCTACTAGTTTTCCGTGTTGAGCTTCGATCCTGTCCTCTCTCACATTTGGTATCAGAGCATTGGCTCTACTTTGCTCAGCTCAGGTTCTGCCCAACTCTGCTCAGCCTCTAGGGAGCTTTTTGCTCAGTCTAACTCTGCCTTGGCTTTGTTCAGTCTCTACGGCAGCTCTTGCCCTTACCCTGCTCTCTAGTATCAGTGCTGTCCGTCTCCTACAGCTCCTCGCTCAACGCCACTGCCCCGCCTGCCCTTTGGCTATCGTACTTGTGGCTTGTCAGTGCCCCGCCATCAGTCCTGCTGTGACACTCCCTTTGCCACATCAGTCTGCAGCTGCCACGTCGCCCGCTAGCTACTGCACGCCCCGCCAAACGTTCGTAACCAGTCGTCATGGCCGGCTGCAGCCGCATGTGCCCTCCCACAGTCTCTGACTTGTAGCTCGCCACTTGTTTGACCCGTCGAGTGCGCCGTGAGGAACCTACTGCGGCGCCCGAACCCACCAGCGATAGCCCGCCGTCTGAAGCGCCACCAGTCAACCCACCTGACACCTGCTTGACGTCTTTGCGCCAGTCATTCCATTTTTTTGGTAAATTGTTTTTTAATTTTTTAATTTCAGCTGCAATTTTCGGAAGCAGGGGTTCCTACGCCATAGGCATAGCATTCAGAAACGTGTCTGGGACACATTGGATGCAAATTTCAGGGCACATTCATAAAAAAATTTGGGTCTTTTATGTTTTCTGAGGACATTGGCATACACACTGCAGTTACAGTCATTGATAGATTGTTTTGAACAAATCTGAAGCAAGAAATTTTGGGGATTTTGCTGGTACAGTGTTGCTAAACACTAATTGCACGTTGGACTGCATGCATAACAGACAGTTTTGACAAAGTGCACCTTTGTATACTAAAAGCAGAAAGTTATTTCTTGCAATTTCTAGAAAATTTTCAGATTTCTAGTGTAGTCCTGCTTCGACATTGCTCTTTTGCTTTTTCTTGGTAATTTATAATCATGGCAAATCAGGGAGGAGATGTCTTCACGTATGTATCCAAAGAAGATAGACTGGATGGAAATAACTATTCACTTTGGTCCTTCATGATGAAAAATGTACTTGTGGCAAAAAATCTTTGGGATTATGTTAGTGGAGAATAAGCTCGACTTGGAGTTGTGGTTCGAACTGTTCCTCCTCTAGGAGTACGTGCACAAAGGGCACCTCAGCCTGCTCCACTTCAGCCACTACCACAAAGAATAGCAGCTGAAAAAGCATGGGATACACGGGATGCATAGGCTTTGTCGTTGATTGCATTGGCAGTTCAGCGATCAATCATCCCCCACATTCATTCAACAGCTTCTTTACGAGAAGCTTGGCTAACTTTGGAGCAGATGTTTGCAAGTAAGAATGAGACTCGCATCTCTTTCTTAAAGAAAGAGCTAGAGACATTGAAAATGGATGAAGGTGATTCTATTCAGGATCACTTGAACAAAATTCAAGACTTGCGAGAGCAACTCATGAATGCTGACGAGTACTATTCGGATGCACAGATGATATCTACCACTTTGGACTCATTACCTCCTTCGTACTTGGATTTTCATACAGCCTTAAACCTCACTATGAGGATTGCCGCACAGCCAATCACTTTTCTTCACTTAGTCAGTTTGCTTCTAGAGGAGGAGCAAACACAGAGGAATAGTGGTGTGGATGCTATAGTCTTTGAGCAAGTTTTTATGGCTAGACAGAAGGGCAAAGGTAGCCAAGTGAAGAATGCTCTGCAGAGTTTTGGGACTTTTGGCACATCATATGCAAATAAAAAACAAGGGGGTACGCAAGCAAAAAAGGGCAAATGCCATTATCGCAAGAAGCGAGGCCACTACATTACTGAGTGCAGAAAGCACATTGCCAAGGAGAAGAAAAAGGAGTCAGGAATGTCTGTTTCGATGCTCCTTCTACTGCTATCGAGTCCGCGCCTTTTGTTGCAGACAGGGACTATTGTTTTTACACATGCAATTATGACACATCTTGGGCAGATCGAGTATTTAGCTCTACTGAGGATGCATGCACTTGGTTTTTTGACAGTGGTGCTTCTAGGCATGTTACATCTCGCAGAGATTTATTTGCTTCTATTAGTGCTGCTCCAATTGGCATGTTTGTACAGTGTGCCAATAATGCATCATACCTTGTTCGAGGTATTGGAGAGATTGTGCTCACAGCCATTGATGTCTCTATTCTCCGCCTACAGGATGCTTTATTTGTGCCAGGCATAAAAAAGAATCTGCTCTCTATTTCTTCTTTGGCACGTTGTGGATTGCAGGTCACATTTGATGATGACAGATGCATTGTGAGAGACAAAGAACACATGACTTTGGTCTTGACAGGCACTTTATGTCATGGGTTATACGAGTTGGATGCTCTTTCAGTTGATGAGTCAACGTATTTGGCATCCACTCTTACTCCTGCTATGATACAGGTAGAGTTATGGCATGCTAGGATAGGGCATGTGAACTTTGGCAGCTTGATGCTCTTACAGCGTACGCATATGCTAGATGGATTACCTCTAGTGGAGAGACCTCCTGAGCACTTGTGCGAAGGATGTATTTTGGGAAAAATGCATCGTTTTTCGTTTCCCCGTGATATTGCTTTTAGAGCAATAGCCAGGTTGCAGTTAGTGCATTCAGATGTATGTGGGCCTATGCAGACAAAGTTGTTGGGAGGATATTACTATTTTGTGACTTTTATTGATGACTTTACTCGATTTTGCTGGGTCTACTCTTTGGTCAAAAAGTCAGAAGTGTATGATCCATTCTTGGCTTTTATTGCACTTGTTGAAAACCAGTCTGGTTGTAAAATTAAGACTCTCTGTTCGGACTGAGGAGGAGAATACATGTTCTCTATGCTGAATTTCTTTTTGAAGCAAAAGGGCATTGTCCATCAGTACATTATTGCTTATACTCCATAGCAGAATGGGTTTGCAAAGAGAAAGAATCGGTCACTCATGGAGATGGCCAGATGTATGCTAAAGGCAAAGAGCTTGCCTCACACTTTTTGGATGGAAGCCGTCATGTGTGCTTGCCATGTTTTGAACAGATGCCCCACCAAAGCTTTGAAGAAAATTGCACCTTTTGAGGCTTGGAACAGCCAGAATCGTCTGTTGGACACTTTCGTACCTTTGGGTGCCTTGCATATGCACATATTCCAAAGGTACTTAGGAAAAAGTTGGATAACAAGGCTGTTAAATGCATTTTTGTGGGATATAGCAATGAGAGCAAAGGCTACAGACTCTATGATCTTGTTTCTAAAAAGGTGTTTGTCAGTAGGGATATACTATTTAATGAAAAATCAGAATTGTCCATGGCTGGTTTAGACACATATCAGGCTGCCCGTGATATATTTGAAGGGCTGCTGCCCATTACATTTGGTGATTCAATTGGAGTTTCAGCAAGTGAACTCAATGTTCAGCCAGCTACTCCTTTGGAAAATGCAAAAAATCAGCCATTGGCTGATCTGAATATTCAGCAAAGTATTGAAACGGAAATTCTGCAAGAGCTTATGCACAGTCAGGAGGCAAGATAAATGCCTAGATGATCTTTACAGACTATGAAAGATAGTCATTTGGATGCCCCCATGGCTGGTCGTACTAGAAGGCAAGCTCGTATGCATGATATTGCACATACCATGGAGTTCGTTATGGTAGCAAGCACCCTTGATGATGAGGAGCCTGAATGTTTTGAGGATACACAACAGAGTGTGCATTGGATGGTGGCAATGAAAGCTGAATTGGATTCTATCACTAAGAATCAAACATGGGATTTGGTGTCTTTGCCATTTGGGAAGAAAGCCATTGGAACAAAATGGGTTTACAAGCTAAAACGGAATGCAGATGGATCCATTGACAAATACAAGGCAAGGCTTGTTGCTAAAGGCTATGCACAGAAGAAAGGCATTGACTATGAGGAGACATTTGCTCCTACTTCCCGCATGACGACCATCAGGTCTGTGGTTGCTTTGGTTGCTCATTGTGGATGGACTGTGCATTAGTTGGATATTAAAGCTGTATTTTTACATGGGGAACTTCATGAGGAAGTATATGTACAGCAGCCCATTGGTTTTGCAGTTGAGGGCTTGGAACACTTGGTTTGCAAGCTGAAAAAAGCTTAATATGGTTTAAAATAAGCTCTTAGAGCTTGGTATGCAAAGATAGATGCTTTCTTACTTAGCCAAGGGTTCATAAACAGCTCATCTGAGTCTACCCTTTACGTATGTAAAGAGGGGGGATCCATGCTGATCATTTGTCTTTATGTTGATGATCTCTTGCTTACAAGGACACATGCTGATCAGATTTCAGCATTTAAACAAAATTTGCAGCAAACTTTTGACATGTCAGACTTGGGGTCTTTGCATTATTACTTGGGCATTCAGTTCATACATGATGCTAGAGGTATTGGGTTATCACAGTCAAGATACATTGGTAAACTTCTTGAGAAGTTTGGCTTACAAGATTGCAAGCTAGTTTGTACACCAATGGAACATGGACTTAAACTTCATTACATGATGACAGTGATTTGTTTGATATACATACATATGCTCAAACAGTTGGATGTCTTATTTACTTATGCAACACTAGACCGGACATACAGCTTGCAATATCACCCCTGAGCAGATATATACATCAACCACGCATGTCACATTGGCAAGCTGTTAAGTGTATTTTCCGTTACTTACAAGGTACTAGATCTCTTGGATTGCTTTATGCCAAGGGGGGACCACTGCAGTTACATGCTTACAGTGATTCTAATTGGGCTGGTGATTATGATTCACATTACTCCACTAGTGGCAATTGTTTCTTTCTTGGCTCGTCTTGTATATCTTGGCTTAGCAAGAAATAGTCCACTGTTGCCACATCGTCATGTGAAGTTGAATACAAGACAGCTTTCACTACCACAGTTGAATGCGTATGGATTAGACACTTGCTAACTGATTTGGATGTATCTGTTATGGAGCCTATTCCTTTGTTCATTGACAGTCAGAGTGCCATTGCAGTGGCACGGAACCCAGTTTTTCATACACGCATGAAACACATTGAGATACATTATCACTTTGTCAGAGAGAGGCTACATGCAGGTGATATCAGCCTTGTCTATTGTCCTACCACCAGTAATGTGGCAGACATCTTCAACAAAGCTCTTCCTCGTGAAAAATTTGAAGCAGTTCGCCATGCTTTAAATTTGATCTCCTTTGGTGGCGGATGATCCTTGTACTCTTGATCACTCTTCACTCCAGGGGGGTTTGCTGGGTATTTCACTCACGCCTCACTTACCCCTATGCTCACATAGGAGTGTGGGTGATCAATAGGATAGTGGGGCACTTTTTACTCTCGGTAGGAGAGGTTTTTTCCCCCAGACTTATGGTATTATTTCGTATGTGCTTATGACACACACTTATGGGCACTTACCATGTTTGGGTGTGAACACCCCTACAACCCTAAGGTTTAAGGGTTGTACCTTGTACTTTCAGCTATTGGATTGGGTGTCGTGCTTCACTCTCACACTGTCTACTAGTTTTCCGTGCTGAGCTTGGATCTTGTCCTCTCTCACAGATTTAAAGCAATTTCTTTGTTTCAATTTGGGAAAAAGCAGGCAGCCACAAATTTCTTCAAACTTTAGCTTCAATGAGGCTCAATCCATGGGGCTTATGATGTATTCAAATCAAGAAAGGCGGGAGCAAAGCTATACCACTAAGATTCGACAAACATTGAAGCATATCATCAAGATTAGTGGCATTTTCACTCTATTGGATACTTGAACATATGGTATCTTCATCAATTCTTGATCTCCATCAAGAATTAGTGCTTCTTCATTGCTCAAAGGCTCTTCTCCTACGATGATGAAATCTTTTACTCGAGTATGGATTTCTAATAATCCATTGGAGCACTCTTAATTACTAGAAGCTGAAGACATATTTGGGCAAGCATCATAGGACCAAATTTTTATTAAAGTTAAATCTATTGCACTCAATCTTGATCAGTTTGGGGATGGATTATGTAGGGGATTGATCGGTTAAAACCCATTCAATACTCTTCTTAGCAACAAGATGTATTCTTACTGGTTAATGCTTTTAATCTCTCTTATTATCCTATTGTTGAGCCAATCCAATTGTTGAAAAAGGGAGATTAAGAGTAATTGGTCATCAAGCTTGATATTTAAGAGCATATAGAGCCTAACATAGGGTTGATTGTGATTGTTTCATATTTCTTTATCCTGTCCACTGAAGATTAGTGCCAAAATTGATTGCAAGCATTGATTCAGTGCCTACATTTTATACCTAACATGGAATTTGATTTGTTGGTTGATCATTAATGCTACATGATTGAACATATTAGTGAAAATGATAAACCGGATACATGTAATGCAGTGAGTTAGTGCAAAGGGTAATACCCTATCCTTAGATCATTTTAATTCAGTCAATTTCTATTTCTCACCTGCATTTCATCAAAGGATTCAAAGAGTTTTTCAGTCAATGCACAACATCATTGTTTTTTTAGCCAAGTAGCATGTACTTGCCATGTTCATTCCCGTGAGAAAAAAGCAGATGCCAAGCGAGTTAGGAAGACAATAGTGAGGTGACCCTCCCTTCCTGATTATGATGCTGAAGGGGTGTATCAACCGGCTTGAGGAGGAACTTGGCACACCCCTCAAGTCTCGGAACCCATGCAAATTTTAAGTTTAGGTACAGGTACATCATCTTTGGCATTGGTTAATAGTGGTACAGTAGTATCTCAGCTCATTTAGACATTGGAATAAATAGTGGTACAGTGGTATCTCAGCCCATTCAGACATTGGAACGAACAGTGGAAGAGGAGCAGGGTATTTCTTGTTCTCTTGATACCTACAAGTTTCAACAGGTCTTACAGGTTTACACAGCAGATATCCATTATTTTACATGTCTGCTTTGATCCCCATAGGTGCCTCATAACCCTTTTTAGGCCCCTACAGGTGTTTGCAGGGTTTGCTATACCCAGGGAGTTCTTACAGGTCCAAAAAGGACATTTACAAGTAGTAGACAGGGTACAGGGAACTTCTGTATAGTAGTAAATATCTTATTACCAAAATTTCTGTATTGATCCATTAATTGGAGCTTGATAGCACGATATGTATAGGGGATATTCAGCTCCGTTTTGAATCAAAAATCTCATTGATCCGATATCGGGAGCTCAAGATATTTCAGTTTTATTGACAGGAGATACAGTGGGACAGCATAACAGGGTAACACTGTTTGACACTATTTCACCTAGGCCTTTATCCGAAGTTGAAACCTCTATAAACATGGTGTATCCCCACCTCATAAGCTTCCTATTGAGCTAAAAAACACTTGGATTGGAGCTATAGTAGGAGAAAAACAAAGGATTTATTGACAGGCAGTCCACTATTACAGCACTCCTCTTTCAATGGCCAGGAACAAGAAGAAGGATTTTGTTTTAGAAGCAATGGATGATGATGTCAGAGAGTTTCACGAGGGTCAAAATTACATTAATGAGGCTCAAAATCATGAGCAAGGTGATGAAGGCATTAGTATAGTAGTTGCCTATAGCATGTATCAAAGGATTGAAGCTACTCATGAGCCACATGCAATCAATGACTACTTGTTACTATCCAAAGAGTTGGGCCATATGAATGAAGGGATTTCTAAAGAATTAAAGAAATTGAATGAAGGTTTGACACAAATGAATAATGGGTTGACTCAAGGAGTGGCACAAATGAATAAAGGGATTAGTGAATTACAGTAAAGCAACAAATCTCTATTTGAAGAGCTTATTTTAGCCGTAAGGGATATAGACAGCAAATCACAAACAGAATCCCAACCTATTGGTGACCTTCTTATTAGAATCTTTCGTGATTCTTATCTAGCCCATCCTAATAAGGAAAGTACTTAGCTTGTTATGTCTATTTTTAAAAGAGGTGAACCATCAAAAGTGAGGGGTAAGTTCTTTTCATCGCAAGCCCATGGTAAGTATACTTCAAGACCTTAGTTCAGTAGCCCTAAAGATGATCATAGATATGTAGATGAACAAGATGACATTAGGATGGATGAAGATTATCATGGATGTGACTCTTTTTATAGATCCTTTTATCATCAGCCCAATAATGTACCTAAAGGAAACACAGTCAATAACCAAGCTCATGTTGATGGGAAAAATGATCGAAGAAGATCAGCCCAAGATCATTGAAGTAAAGAGTATATCTCAAATGGTCAACCCCTGTCACTTGGTTTTGGACAACCCTACCTTGGGCAACATTCTTGGAATAAGGATTCATGGAGACAACACTCTTATGGATAGCCAAATAACAATGTGCAACCATCTTACAATGAGGAGTACAAAGAAAAGATCAATATCACCAATTTCAAGGGGGAAAATTCTTTACCGTCGGAGTGGATTAACAAACTTAAGATGTATTTCACTCTCTATCCTCAAACTGATGAAGAAAAATTTAATTTGTGGCTCTTTACCTTGAAGGCTATGCTTATACTTGATGGCGATATATGTGTGAGGTTGGCCAACACAAGTAAGCCATGCTTGATGTTTTTGTTTTCCCTTTAGAAAAGGAAAGACTTCAAAGAAGATGGTATGCATAGGCCCAAAGAGGAATGTCCATTAGAGATTATTCAAATACTTATTTGAATCTCTCTATGTATATTGAGGGTATTTCAAATTTTGCATAGTTAAACAAGTATATCTTTGGTCTTGACACTGCCTTGTCATCGGAAATTGAAGCTCAACATCCTAAAACTTTGCACGAAGCAATTCAGTTGGCTGAAAGATATTCTTAGAAACACAAGAGAGATGCAAGGAATTTTCCTAGCAAAGAAGTTTGGGGATAATTCCTCCAATCAACCTACAAGATATGGACAAGTTTTTAGCCGATTGAGAGGGGGTTTCAAGCAAGAAAACAAGGATCTTAGCAAGTCATAACAGTAATTACAGCAAAGTGCCAACTTTTCCATTGTTTATGATTCAAAATAAGGTGGGAATCATGCTCCAAAACAGGGACAAGTTTCAGAAATATGGCTGAGGCAAAAGGAAAAATTTCAAGGGCTGAAAGTGCTTCAAAATTTACCCAAAACAATTCCAATATCAACTTCCTTCGTCATGACAAGCTTAGAGAAATGCACGCCAAGGATTATGCTTTAAATATGGAGAGAAGTGGTCCCAAGATCACAAGCTGAAGTACAAAGCCCAAAATTTCAAAATCAACATGGTGATTACTCAATATGTGGAAGTTGAAGAAGAAGAGGAACAAGAGGGAAATTTATTGCATATTGATATTTGTTCAATGGTAGAAGAAATGTATGAAGAAGAGGATGTTACCAATGCAGAATTTTATGATCCCATGGATGGGTTTCTATTTGATCCAGGTGGCACCAATGATTCTCATTCTTCCTTATATACTATTTCACATGATGCATAGACAGGTTTCAAAGGAGAAAATACTCTTAGATTCAAAGGTATCATTAATGGTAAGATTGTATATATTCCTGTGGATACGAGTAGTACTCATGGCTTCGTCAATACCAGCTCCTTGAGCGGGCTGAAGTTGCTATTCATTAATATGGAATCATCCTTGCGAATACAAGTTGCAAATGGTGCTAATGAGTCTGGTAAAGAAGTGTGTCCATGTATTTCTATATAATTATCTCCTACTTGCACAATAAAAGTGGAATTGATCACTTTGGATATGGGGCTAATTGATGTTGTTATTGGATGAAAACTCTTGACAAATTTACTTTGGATTTGGAACAAAATAAAATGGAATTTAATTGGCAAGGACACCACATAGAATTGAAGGGCATTGACCACAAATAGATAGAGCTCATCTCCATGAAGAAATTGCGGAAGGAAATCAATACGAAGTCATGTATCTTTACTCTTTTGCTTGCAAAAGCAGATGAAGATCAACCACCAAATCAGCCATCTTCTTCTTCAAAGAAAAGGGACCCTAGATTATAAGAGCTATTGGAGGAATATAAGGTTTTGTTTTAGCCACCATCATCTTTGCCTCCTAAACGAGAGGTTTTTTTTGCAACTAAAATGCGGTTGATTCTATTACTAAAAAAAAACTGATTACAACAGAGTGCTCATGCTCAATAGACTAGCTGGAGCTGATAAAAGTCACAGATACATAATGTATACAAACCTCTCAAGGCAGTCTAGGGGGGATGGGGGCAAGAGGCCATGGAGAGGGGGGTGTATCGCCATCTGGGACTGCATGCTTGTATCATGAAAAACAAGTCCTAGCCGCCCCAAGTGCCCATGAAATGACATCGGAGCTCCTGATGAGCCCTGGACTCGCCCTGCACGTGATCCCATCAGCCGTGGAGGGAGTGGATGAGGGAGGTCGAGAGCTCTGCTAAGGTCGCATGTACTGAAAGTCTCTCTCCGCCAAAAGCCTCCTGACACCGTGTCTTTCAGATATGCCAACCAATGAGACTCCCTGTGATCTCGCATACCTCAGAGCGGTTTGATGTGGGCTCCAGTACCTAGCGGATGGGAAGAGCCTCCAAAACGACCACTGCGCACGATCCCGCCTCGATAAAGAATATCGTGTCTTGCATCTTGGCCTCATTCAGAAGGTGACGGCGTTGGCTAACTGCCTGCCAACAAAAAGCTCCCCATGAGATACATCCAAGGCTGGGTGCTATAGGGCGAAGGATACGGCATGCTTGTCTCCACATGAGCTGCGCTGCCTCACACGACCAAAGGCAGTGCTTTGGGGTTTCGAGAGGCTGCTCTGTGTAGCGCTTACAACCTCCCTCCTTCTGCATCTGGGCAAGCCAACTTCCCATTGCCAAGCCTCCAAGTGCCACCAGCCATAAAAAATATGATACTCTCCTCGGCCTCCAGCTACCCCGTAGGGGGTGCCAAAAGGTCGGTTGGAAAGGCTCCGTGATGCTGTGTTCCACCCTGTGCCTACTACGTGACGACGCCCAATCCATATTCTCTTGTATCAATACGTATGTGCCAATCCTAGCGGTGTACTCCAGGAACCTCAGTGGATTCTTGGCGACTGTAGTGGCCGGCCATAGCCACTTTCCCGGATTCCACTCCAACTTATCAAGTGGCCTGCCCTCCCCCTAGATCCAGAGGCGCCACTCGTTGAGCTCCTTCCAAAAGACAAAAGGGTCCAGCCGCCATGTCTTCCCTTGAAGGCCAATCACTTGGATCCTCCTCCATGAAAGGACAGCTGTCCCCTCATCCTGCTGCCCTCTGTCAAGAGCCAGACGGCCCCCCTCTTGTACAGTGAAGAAGGTCCTAGGTGGAGCGCCGCCCACTCTACCTGCCACCCCTAGGGGGATGCCTGTTGGTGAAAACCTAGCGGCCTATACCTCCTCGAGCTCTATCGGCTCTCGTATCGGGGGAGCAAGCCATTCCTGAGATATTGTTGCGTCTATCTTCTTTCTCCTTAATTCCACTCCTCTCTGGTAGCTTGATACTCGTTGTAACACCTCCTCGTTCACCATCCTGTACACCTCCCGCCATGTCTTGATGGTACGAGCCGGGCCAGCCTCCCAACATTTGCCTACTCTTAGTCTAACAACTCAGTCTCCTCTCTCACTGAAGCCGGAGGCCACATAATCCACTCACCCGTGACCTGAGGAAGTGAGACATTGCCTCTGCAAAGAGTAGGAATAGATATGGGGCCAGGGGCCAGCCCTGCCAGATCAATCTCTCCAGCTGAAACTCCTCTCCTCGCCTACCACCTATGAGAAACTTGTTGGTGGTCGATTTGTAAAGTGCGGAGACCCCGCGAATCTAAGCCTGGGGAAAACCCAACCTCACTATGGTATCCTCTAGGAAATCCCAGTCCACCCTGTCATAAGCTTTCTCAAAATCCAAGAGTAGTACGGCCAATCTCTGCTTATTGTACTGAGCCCACTCTGTCTTCTCAAAGAAGGTGAATACATTGTCTAGGATGCTCCTATCCTGGACAAAGCCTATCTGTGTATCATGAATGATGTCTGGAAGCACGGGGCGTAGTCGCCTATCAATCATCTTTGTCAGTGCCTTATAGACCAATGACAATAAGGTGATCGATCTTCACTGGGAAAACTCCAACCGGTCTCCCCTTTGGGGAGAAGACTGATAAGGCTTGCCGAAAGACTTATTGGCATCTGTCTTGAAGTGAAAATCTCTTGGAAGGCCATCAGTAGGGGGTCCTTTAGCACCTCCCAGTAGGTATTGAAGAAGGCCTTAGAGAGGCCATTGCATTTCTACCCATCCTATGTATGGAAAGCCTCATCTAGTTCCTTCTCTGTGAAGGGGGCTAGGAGGGAGCACCCCATCTCCTCTGTGACGAGGGAAGGGATGTGATCCCAGACCTACTGTGTACATTGCTGTCTTCTAGCTGAGGCCGTCTCTTGCTGGAAAAAGGCGTCTGTAGTACTCGGTGGCAATCTCCATTACCTCATCTAGGCTAGAACGAGTCCTTCCATGCTGATCTCGAAGGCTGGGTTTCTACTCTCCTAAGGTGCAAGGCCGGTACACCTGGAAAAACTCCCTGCACATCATCTCCCTTTCGCACCCAGAAAGCTATTGAGGTACGGAATGAGAACTTCGAGCACTTGTCCTCTAGACCAACAATGGCTGCTCGCACGCGTACGTCCTCTACGTGGAGGGTGGGATCCCCTGGTGCCTCCTGTAATAATCTCTGCGTGGTTGCAAGGTCCCGCCAGAGTGCTCTCTCCTCCTGCCAGCTCTACTGCCTAGTCTGTATGGCTGCCACTTGTTGGTAGATATTGCTCGACTCGATTGGGGCCGTCTGCGACCTCCTCTGCGATCTGGTCTCTCCTGCCCCACTCCCTGGTCCAAATTTGCTTAATCTGTCTCGTCACCTTCTCTCTCCTATTTAGGGCAGATGCTGGAGGATGAAGTATCAGGAGAACCGGAGAACGTGGTGCACGTCAATTGCCCGATGTGGCCTCCAGGAGAGCCTCTCCAGTCTCCCACATAAAACCTATCCAACCCCTCTAGGCATGGCATGCTCCTACTGTTAGTAGAAAGACCTTCCATGTCTCCTGCTCCTCCCCAGCCATACCCTGGTAGTTTCTTCCTGTGCCCTACTGGTCCTCTAAAGCCTCCAGGTTGTTGAAGTCTCGTCCAACGATCCAGGATTCCACATCTGGGAGTCCATCCGCGATCTCCACCCAGAACCTACTGCATGTCTTAACCTCCGTAGGGGCATAGACATTGAGGACTCCAAGGCATGAGTCCCCAATATCCAATCTGATCCATTGAATCCTCCTAGCCACTATCGTCCCGTGGTCTCATACACAGGCGGTGAGACTCGGGCCAATAGAGGTGTATATGCCTCCACTCTTTCCGTGGGCACCAATGGCGTGCTCCCAGTGTGAGAGCTGCTCGGGAGTACCTTCCCTATCCGTTGGGCGTGGGTGGGAGTGAGCTTGTGCTCCTGTAGAAGTAAGATGTTGATCGGTCCGTCGGCAAGAGCAGGCTGCAACTCCTGTTGAAGAATGAACTTCCTGGAACCACGTGCCCTACTATAGTGGAGGCTATTCACATTCCAGGATGCAAGGTGTAAACTCATGGGGAGACCTACGACTGACCGAACAAGCATCTGTTTCGTGTGGAAGCTGTTAATGAAGAAGAGGAACTATGAGGTATACGTATACGCTTTGTTGCCGGCTTGGATGGTGAACTCCATTCCCCCATGGTAGCCCTTGAGCGGTAGATCATGGGGGTGATGGATGCGCCTGGTGGTACCACTAGGGCATCTATCAACTAGGCTCAGAGGTGCGACTTCGTACACTGGTGGAAATGGGCCATGTGTGCTAGGGGCCACTCAATCACATCCATCGGCGCTCTCCACTGTGGAGGGGCTTGAAAGATAATGCTCAGATGAGGGACCTCGGCCCCAAACCACCACTTGTTGTCCATCATGCAACCCGGCCACTGTTGGGAGAAAAGTGCTAGTCCACCTTCTTCCATCCACTGAGAGATGTGGTCTGCTACTTGGCTCTTCACCTCCTCTATCTGAGTTGTCGTCCAGTCTCCTGTGTGAGAGGACTGAAGGAAGAAGGCGTAGTTTGGTCCATCCAGTGGTGCTAGTAGATGGACCTTGCAGCTCCTAGACTTGCGTACCACGAGGATTCCCACCTTCAAGGTAGTGGGAGCACTCTGCTCTTCGCAACTCTCAAGTAAGACCATGGCCCATTGCGAAAAAACTCCTATGGTAGCAGCTGTGCCTGTCTCGGAAAAGTGTGACGGGCTTCATGGACGGATGAACTAGTGATTGTGTGTGGGGGGGGGGAGGGGGGGCTAGATTGCTAGTGCATGGAGGATGTTGGCGTCTGGGGCTCCTCACCTCCTATGGAAGGGGGGGGGGGATGGGTAGGGGAATGGTCACCTGTACTAGGTGGGGATCAGGGGGAGGGGACTGGTCGCGGTGGGGGTGATGGTGGGGAGGGGAAGGATCAAGGGATGATAGGGTGGTTCGAGGCACCCGGTGGGTGTTGGGGGGGACTAGTAGCTCTAGGTGAAGGGGGGTGTGAGCTAGGGTCGAGGGAGGGAGTTGCGGGGAGGGGGGTTTGTGGGTCCTTGGGTGATACGGCATGTGACGCCTTTGTGGGGTATGGATGTGTAGACCTGTGGACCTGCCGGGTAGGGCGAGGAGGGGGGGCCGTGTGGTGCTCTACTGAGGGGGTGACACTCGCCCTCCTGCTCCCTGTCATGGCTATGGAGCTGCCTGCGGTCCCCCCTGCCTTCTCTCTCTGTTGTCTCTGCACTCGTGTGAAACCATTTGTATCCACCTATGGGCCTGTCGGCGAAGCCGCCTGAGCTTCGAAGCGCGTATACTTTGCTGTGTGGTGCCCAAAGTCATGGTATCGCAAGCACTACCTTGGTTGCCCAGTCACAATAACCTGCTGCCTGAAGGAGTGTCCGCTTGCCTCAATCTCTAGAAACTGTGGAATATTCTTTGTCTATTTCACTGCCACCTTTACCTTTGGGACTCCTGCGATTGTCACTGCGTTTGTGAAAGAGACGAGAAGGACAATGCTGAAGAGCCGTCCAAAGTCTTCTACCAACTGGCGATACTCTATCACCGGTCCGGGGAAGAGAAGGGTAACTAGGTGTGTAAGGAACTTGTTGTAGAGCGCAACTGCCTCCACTATGAAGCCACTGTAGCAAGGGAGCATGTGGGTGACCCCCTTTGCGGAAGCATAGGGTGAACTGCCTAGTAACTCACGGGTTGCGTCAGCTGATGTAAGTCGAATGATGAAGATCCCTTGACCCATTAGAACCACCTCCACTATCTGCACTGTGCCGATGCGCAGCATGGAGTGAAGCCAATCCCGAAGCTTGGGCCCTGGATGGGGAGTGACGTACTACTTACCCCCTGCCCAAAGATTGTTGTTTCTTTAAGCTCCCGCTCTACGGCATGGACGGCTAAGAGCTGTTCCTTAGAGAGGACGACGCAAAGGTGTTTGGTTGGGGGGCACTCGCAAGTTGCACGGGCGTCTGACTAGAGGTTTTCATTGTGCGTTCCTGCTGAGAACCTACCAAACATGCTGTTGCGCTACCGGGGGGAGGGCGAGTTGCTATAGAGGGAGGGAGCAATTGGAGTGGGGGGGGTGTTGGGTACCCAAGTAAGCCGGCTCGCAATGGCCATAGTGCCGGTGTTGGGCCTGTCAGACGGGGGTGGGGGCTGTAGTACGAAAGAGATGGATGGTCAGGGCAGAGGAGGCGGGGGTTGAGGCCCTCAATCATGGGGGATAGGGCGAGTTTAGGTGGGGGGGTGAGCTGACGAGGGAGGAGGAAACAGACGGCAGGCAGACCTTGCGCTGGGGGGAGGTTGCGCCAGGGGACGGGCGGAGTAGTAGGCGGAAGGAGGCGGGGTTAGCGTTGGGAGGAGAGGGGAATTGTGATAGGGACAATGTGGGAGGGAGGTAGAGTAGAAGGCGGGGGAGTAGGCGCGGCAGAAGGCGAGAGAGGACAAGCGTGATGGAGGTTGGAGCAGGAGCGCGCCACGGGACAATGGCCGGGGGCGCGGTGGTTAGATGGCGGGAGGCGAGGTAGCAGCAACGCGTTGGTAGGAGCTTAGAGCTGAAGTTGAAGTATAAAAGAAAAATCCTAAATAAGAGGTTGACCATCCTATCAACTTGTTGCCCAAAACAAAGCCAATCAACAAACCTCTCTATTGCTTATCTAAGTTTGACAGGGAAGAGGTGGAGCAACAAGTTAAATAGTTACTAGAAATGGACTTAATTTAGCCAAGTTAATTGCTGTTTGCCTCTCCCATGCTCTTGGTAAAAAAGAAGGATGGATCATTTCTCATGTGCATTGATTATAGGGATTTGAACAAGTCAATGGTTAAGAATAGGTATCCTATTCCCCGCATTGACGATCTTTTTGATGAGCTTAAGGATGCAAAAGTCTTCACCAAAATAGATCTTCGTTTGGGTTACTATCAAATTGGAATGAAGAAAGAGAATGAGTTCAAAACAGCCTTTTAGATTGAAAGGGGATTATATCACTTCTTCTTGGTTATACCTTTTGGAATTTCCAATGCACCCGTCACTTTTCAACCCCTTATGAACAAAATATTGCAGCCATTCTTGCTCAAAACAGTCCTTGTATTCTTTGATGATATCCTTATCTATAGCAAGTCCAAGGAGGAGAATTTAAAGCATGTACGGTAGGCATTTGATACCCTAAGAAGATACGTACTCTTTGTCAAGATGATGAAGCGTTCTTTCATGGAAGATGAAGTGGAATACTTAGGTCATATTGTGGGAGAACAAGGTCAAAGAATGGCCTATCCCTATGAATTCGACATCTTTGAGAGGATTCCTTGAATTATTTTCTTTTTATAGGAGGTTCATCAAGAATTATGCTCATGTAGTGGCTCCATTGATGGATAGGCTTAAAAAAGAAGCTTTCTATTGGGACTTCATAGCCGACAAAAGCTTTAATGAGCTGAAATCTCTTCTAATTTTAGCACTTATTTTTGTGTGCTCGAACTTCTCTAAGGAATTTATTATATGTGCAGATGCTTGTGGAAGAGGAGTAGGGGCTGTTTTATATTAAGTTCATGGAGTTATAGCTTATGAGAGCCAAAAGCTTGATGACAAGGAGCACCAACTACATGTTTATGAGCAAGAGATGTTAGCAATATTGCATGCTATTAAAAAGTGGCATCACTATATCTATGGCAGCCATTTCAATGTCAAAAGCGATCATCATGTGCTAAAATACTTTCCTTTGCAACTCAATTTGTCTCCCAAGCAACGAAGATGGTTCAAGCTGCATTAGTGTGGCCATTGATGACTGGTTTCTTACATGCAACAGTTTTCCTCTTTCCAGCCACTTATCTTTTTGCATCTGTCCTACTCAATGCATCACGGTGGATCTTGACACTGCTGCAGGAGATAAGTGACTGAAGTTGATGAGAAGAGTCCAGCTGGTCACCATACTGGGCATTATGTAGCATGAGTTGTCACATTGATTATACTTCTGTAACTGAGGCTGTGCAAAAAGGGGAGGTGGGGATGAGAGGCTGTGCAGAAAAGGGTAGTAAATATGGGGCTGAGATGAAAGTTTGTCCAGAAAAGATTGATGGAATGGGGCTTGGTTGGCAACTTGGACCTAGTGGAGAGGAGAGAGATGCTTCTTATGAACATTTTTCTGGAGTCTTGCATTCTTCTGTTTATGTTGATATAGGAATGGACTGAGGCAATGGGATCAGGATGGGATTTAGATGAAATGTTGTGCTAATTGTTAATGGGATAGGGCTGGGACGGCAGGTTGGGTGGACTGAAGCAGAGAGGGAGGCTTCTGATAAACATATTTTCAAGTGTAAATTCTACTGTCTTGGTTGATGTAGGCATGGACTGAGGCATCAAGCTTGCCTGAAGCACTTGTTGAGATGGCATTGAAACTGCCAAATCTAAGCTTTGTAATTGTAACTTTAGGTGCCTTGGGCTGTATCATGTTGGAGAGATGTTCTACAGGTAATTGAGCTTTTCCCTATCTGTTTCATATAATGTGTTTTTTTAAAGGTTTCTCAGATCTAAAGTCCCCTGTATTGTATGTTGCAATAAATAGCAGGCTTTCACCTCTATTGTTCCTACAGGTAACATAAATTATTACCAAAAGATAAAAAGTGGATTCATTGTCCTGATATTACTGTTGATTAGGTTGCTGGAGACTATCCATTAGGACAATTATTAATAGGTGGTCTTAAGTTCTAAACAGAACTTGTTGGCATATGAAGAGAAAGTGATATACTTGTAGAATAAACTTTGGAACCTCACACTGGCACATGGCCTCCTTTTGCAAGTGAATGTTAGCTCCCATGTCTGCATTGAACTTTTGTATTACTTTCTTGTATGTAGAGGACTATCTACAATGCACTATTATGTAGGCTCCATCTTTCCCGAGATGGATTGATGTCTTTGTATCCTTTGTGGTAAGAAATGCCTCTCTTCTTCATACTCTCACAGTCATTGTAATCTCTTCTATCTTCCTTTGAGCATGTGGATGAGATCTTTATCCAACAAGAGTAAGGGTCTTAAAAGTCATAATAGAAGGCTGCTCAATGCCTGTGACTGCATATTTGTGTCCAAACTTAGCCAGGTATAGAAATAGAGGACAGGCAGGATGGGCCCTTGAGATGTCTTATGAGCCTATCCCAATTAGGGGGGTGGGTGAGATGTCCTTTAGTCCATCCCCAAGAAGGGGATCACTGGGGGATGACTCTCCCTCAAGGATAAGAAAAGGTACAGTTGGGAGTGTTCATGTGGGCTCCCCAAAGCACACCTTTACTCATGCAAGTCTGTCTATCTGCCTCTCTCTTTTTTTTTTCGTGAAGATAATTGAATTAAGTAGTAAATATTTACATCAGACCATCAGGTCAGCGAAGAAAGAACACATCCAAATGAAAATCTATGAAGACCTTAACATAGGAATATCACACAGAAAGGATAGCTGGTGAGGAGTGAACAATATCCAGCCAGGGAGCAGCAATGTAAAGAAGAACCAGATCAGCTGACACCATAGAGGAGATTTGCCATAACACTAAACCACGAACACGGCACATGACCATGAATGCCCGCTACTGAATAAAAAATAAAGGCATTCTGAGTATGCCAAATATGCCATAGGATTGTCCATCTAAGGAAATGGAAGAGGCAGGAATAATTTGAAGGCAAAGTAGACATAGAGGTCATCTTTCCCATAATCCACGAATGAGCTGATATCCGGTGTTGGGTTGCCGAGGACCACACACGGGAAACAAAATTTCAAATCTGTCGAGCAACAGGGCAAGAGACAAAGAGATGAAGCAATGTCTCATCACATGTAGTGCAGAATACACAATGACCAACAGAGATCTTGCGAGCATGCAACACATCGCCAGTTGGAAGACCCCCAATAAGCAACCTCCACATGAACACTTTACCGTGATAAGGAACCTTAGACTTCCAGAGTTGGATGAATCTTTATTGCCACTTCTTTTTTCTATCCCAAATACGCCATAATTTATTAGCCTTTCCAGTGACCCATCTCTTGGCCTCTACCATCTAATGATATATCTAGTTGGTTGAACTTTTCTTGAAATCATCAGGAAGCACAAACATCCAATCATGCCAAGGAGACAATGGCTATAATGCAGGCAAAGGAGAGAACCTCATAAGCTTGTCTTGTATAGACGACCAAATGTCGTGGTATCCTTGAGGCACCCGAAAGTGTTGACGAATATGCCGGGAAGAATAAAGACGGGGCTTTCCAGGAATGACACCATCATGGACTGTTTGCAACCCCAATGTTTCTCTCTCTTTTCTCTCTCTCTCTCTGTCTCTTTCTCTCTCTCTCTCTCTCTCTCTCATTCCGTAGAAATTGCACGCATGCACATGCACACACACTTTGTGTGTGTTTGAAGTTTGCACAATCCTTTTTTTATAAAATAGTTGGGTAATTGTATTAATTATTGAGTACAGAAAGTACAAGAGTTGCACAACCACTGAAGATCAGCCAGGGTGACTGAAGAGGCTGCAGCACATGAGGGAGCCAAATCATCCTTGGTAGGAAGATCCACATACTCGATGGTGCTCACTTGCCACTGAAGAAGACACATGCAACAGCCCATTCATTTGTACGTACATATATGAACCTAGGAAATCCAAGGAAGGCTAAATATGTAGAGCCGTTTTTTGACAACATGAAGCAGATGGATTGCGTGATTTCTTGCAAGGAAAACTTCAAACAGGGTAGTAATAGCAAGTGATATGAAATTAGGGTCAACATAATTGTCCTAGCAACCTTGAGGCCTATATGGAGAGGCCATGTATGTGATTTCAAGTAAACAACCTTGTTTGCAAAGTGAGCTGAAATCCAACCATGCACTTGCTTAGCGAGGACTTGTGCACCCATGGGATATCCCAAGTGCCTCGTAATGCTGCCTTGTTTACCACTTTTCCCCTAATATCTCAATGCCAGTAATCTTGTTCTATATAGCTTATTAGAGGTGATTTTGCTGTGTTAATGTGCAGCCCTGCAGCTAAAGCAAATAACTCCCAAATGTCCATTGCTTTGTCCCTACTAGCATTTAAGAACACAAGGTGTTGTTTGCCAAGCCTTGGCCTACTAATGGCGTCCCTATAAACTTTCAAGAACATAAATGTGTTGTCTGCCAAGGCTTGGTCTACTAATGGTTGTTGAGAAGGGATGTGAACATATGCTAGAGTTTGCACTGAGGAAACATAGTATGTACGACGGAGATTGAAACACAAAAACTTAGATAGTGACAAGCAAAACTCAAACCCTAAACACAAATGCAAAACTCAAAACTTAAACACAAAGAGGAGAAACTCTGAAGTGAATGAATGTTGTAAATGAATGTAAGAGAGTATAGAATGCCTGAGGGTAGAGCAATGGAGTGTCGGAGAGTGATGTTCACAAAAGACAGATCCCAAGTGCTTTGATCACTAGTCGGAGTGCGGATGACGAGGAAAACACCAAATGTTGATCACTAGGTTGTCAGAAGAGAGAGGCAACATTAGGGATGATGCTCGGAGTAGAGGGCGGTAGTAGGAAGTTGCAAACGTAGCAATAGAAGTGCAAACGTAGCAATAGAAGGGCCACTTGGAGGAGGAAAGACAACTAGCTATTGCCTGTAGACAGGAGGGCCAAATGCAAGCTTTAGAAGGTTGACTATTGTTGAGGAAGACTACTGCCAACTATCACTTGGCTGATGAGGATCAAATGCAAGTGGTAGGAGGCAGTCTGATCAGTGGCGATGGTTGAAGGGACCAAGCATAGCAGGAGGGAGGGTGCCAGATAGTGGGCAATAGCCGTGGAAGAAGGCGCTAGACATTGGAGGAGATGTGGTAGCAGTCGCGAAGGTTGGTGGATCATCACATGGATGAAGGCTAATGGCTAAAATTTGCACAGAAGGGTGAGAATCTGCACAGAAGGAATGAGACTGAATGGTGGGCAACATGTCTATTTATAGATGTTGAAGAGTGCCCCAAAAATTAGGGTTTTGGGGGACTTTTAAATATGCTAATCAGTTGTGAACCATGTTTTAGCTCAACAAGGGAGAGACAAGCCAACCACCTCACCATTTGCTACCAGATGGGATAACATTGTTAAAATGGGATAAATCGCAAGAGCAAAGAGAAAGGACTCAAAGGACACCCCTCTCTAATAGGATAGGAAATAGAAAATGATTCCATAACACCTCCATTAAGCATTGCTCTTATAGAGGCCTGGGTCATGTGTAGAGTAGATTTGATATTGTGGGCTCTGAGGTGGATCATAAAATACAAATTTGAATAATCAAAAGCTCTCTCCAAATCCAACTGAACCATCTCTATCTCTTGATTTGTATGCTATGTATTATCCCTTCCTACCTATACATTGAGAATACTATACAAATTATTCCTTTGATGAACGCATATTGAGTTGGATACACTATGTTCAAAAGGTGTTTATGCAATCTATTAGCTAGTAGTTCGGCAGATTTCTTATATATACCGCCCATCAAGGACCTAGTTGCATTCCATTCACGAATAAATAGATTAGTATGGTTAATACAATTGTAGTTTTATGTTTCGTATGATTGGTGCATGATGTTTTTGTTCGACATAAAATAGTGACCCAAACAATCCATTCAAATGTTTGAACTTGTTGCTCAGCCCTCACCCTCACAAAAAAACAAAGTCACAAGTGACACAAAATGGGATAGGGATGGGGGATGGGGAACGGGGAGGAATCGCTGTCATTGTGACAATGTAGTAACATGGAATGGGACAGGGATGGAAAGGATGTGCTGTCCCCGCAATTCTTAAGTCTAAGAATGACCGTCACTTGTGACTATGCAAAAAAGGGATGTTTGTGCATTTGTTCTTGCACTTCTCTTTATCTACCTCTTGATTCTTGAACCCACGTGTATTGGTCTTCCTCCTCTTGAATCATCCTCTCCCTCTCCCTCTGCCTCTTCCACTTTCATCTACACCTACATCTACCTCTAGTGGTCTTCCTCCTCATGAGTCGTCCCCTCCCTCCTGTCCCTCTCCCTCTTTCATCTACATCTACATCTACCTATCTCACTACCTCTACCTCTCGTCCCTTTCCCTCTCCTTCTTTCTCCTACCCTTTAACCTCTGCTTCCATCTCTTCTCTTTCTCTTTCCTTTCTGCCTCTACCTCTATCTATAGCCCTACCTTTACACACTCATTGTGTCTCTACCACAATACCTAAGCCTTTTCATGAAGCCTTTTGGATTCTACATATTAAACCTTGAGGATGCCTCAAGCAAGTCTAATTGTAACTAATGGACTTGCAAATTTTGTGGAAAGTCCTACATAAGTAGTGCAACTCGGCGTCTTATTCACTTGTCAATGGACAATTTGGCCCTTGTTCCAAAATCCCTCAAGCACTAGCTTTTTTTTTCCCTAAGAAAATAAATTTCTATTAATAACACCTCAGCGAATAACTTGAGGTAAAATACTAAGTACAAAGAACTCTGTGAAGAGTAACTAAGTACACAACAAATACAATTGTTGTGTGAACAACCAATCTGGTGGGTTGTAATGCCAAACCATATGAGGGACATTATAAAAGAAAGTGTGCGAATTCCATATTTGCAGAAAAGTCGCTCTTCTCTTCCTCATCCCCTCAGAGTTGTTGTACATCCTCTCCCCTCTCCCATAGAGATTCTGAATGATCTTTGTTGATATCCTTAATAGAGTCTTCGTTGTGGATACATCCAGAAGGTCAATAATGTGGCTGCATCTCGTAGTCCAAATATACCAAGCTATGATGCTGGCAATCAACTCCCATCTGTGGCAGTGTCCCTGAGTCCACTGTGCTTGTGAGTAATCTAGAGTGAGGATCTTGCTTAGATGCTGTCCAATGATGAGAAAAGAGTAGCTCCCCTAAACATCCTCATAACTGCATGTTGGGCCTTTGTTTGTGACCCATCCTACAACCCAACAATTAGCCACCATTTTTTGTGTTGTGCCATGAAATACTATCTTGAGGGCTCTCCTCCAAACCTGATGGGCTCTAGGGAAGTCCCACAGGTAATGTCTCTGTTTCTCCGTTGGTCACGACATCTCTCGCATGCTACTGGGTGCTTGCCATATCCAAGCAATGTGTCGATTGCTAGGCTCCTGTGAGCTACAAGGCATAGAAAGAGAGATATCTTTCTAGGCTTGAAGCTATCATGTAGCCTCCTCCAAAAGTCACATAGGAACTCCTGTGTGATTACCTGTTTGTGCCAATGGGGGGAAGCTATTGGCTATGCTTTGACTCAGCTCATCTGTATTCTCCTTTCTAGCCTAGTAGTGTAGCCAAAGAAGGGCACATCACAAGGTCTATCAAGGAACAAATCCCTCCACATCCACTATCATGGATCCCATTGTAATCTGTGTAGAGGTCTCCTCTAGTAAGCCCAATATCTCCATCCATCAACTAGACAGGTGGTTGGATCTGGGTCAATGTGCCAGTTCCTCTCGAAGTGAGCCTCTCCTCTAATCCTCTGTTTGGAGCATCCAATGAATGTTGCTTGGTTGAGGTCCTTCCGCTGGAGAGAGCCATCCTTCTCAACCATAAAAGTAAATGTCTTGTCTTTGCTAGTTGCAAAGACTACTAGAAGAATGCCCACTTTGGAGAAGAGATCGATCCAAGTGTGAGAGGGGTTTGTATTTGTCTGCCAATTTGGTGGAACTCTCTTTGTCATGGCCTCAATCATAACTCTAGCTCCCCTTAGCCCCTGTAGTCTCTGTCTCTGAGTTTCATGTGGAAGCTCTTGGAATGCAAACCAATCTCCCATTGATACAACGACCTGTAAAGACAATCTCCCCCATGATAAGTATGTCCTCTGTCCAAGAGTGTGGTCGGAGTCTCATCTCAAAAGGGGATTGAGGAGAAGAGGTTGCCTTCTCTTTTATGCGGTTGTATTGGGGGATAGCTAGTGAATCCCTAGTAGTACAAACTCAGTATGCAAAATAGGTGGTATCTTCTTGCCACCCCCAACCACTTCAAATGGAGCTTTGCAAGAGAAACTATACATGGTATTATTGTATGCAAACTCAACCAATGGCAAATACTACTCCCATGATGTCATATGGTTTGAAACATAGCATCTTAAAAGATTCAACCTTGGAATTCGCGTCTTCGGACTGACCCTTTGTCTACGGATGGAAGGATGATGAGAATTTCAGCGTGGTATCCATGTTCTCAAGTAACCCCTTCCAAAATAAACTGGTCATATGAGGATCTTAATCACTAAGGATCGACTATGGCATATCATGATACTTAAACATGTGTTGAAAGACAAACATGTCATATGATTAGCCTTTATTTTCTCTCTCACCAGAATGAAATGGGCTTGTTTGCTAAATTTGCAAATGATATTCCATATTCCATCATTCCCTATATGTGTCCTAGGAAGCTCAAAAATAAAATCCATAGTAATGCTCTGCCAAGGCCTATTTGGAATAGGCAAGGGTTGCAACAAACCCGACATCTTTTGCCTATTATGCTTTACCTTTTGATATATGATGCATGCCTTGATTAACTGATCTACATCATGCCTTAAAGCTAGCCAATAAAAGAAATGCTCCAGTGTCTTGACTCTGGCATCAATACCTCTATGTTCCATATACAAAGAAGCATGACTTTTATTTATTACTCTAGCCTCAACTGCTTTGTGAAACATAGTCATCCTTGTATCATAAAAAATCCATCTTTGAGAACAGAGTGCTCATGCCTTTGGCCATTGCAAAGCTGATCATAAACATTAGCAAAATCTGAATCAATAGCATACTGCTCCTTCGTGGCATCCAACTTAGTGTGTTAAACTATGGTAACGGCTGAAATTTGTGGTATACATGACAATGCATCAGCCACAACATTCTTTTTACCACCAATGTGTACAATCTGAAAATGAAAGACAGAGAGAAAGTTTGGCCATCTCATATGCTTCTCTAACAACTGTTTGCATTGAAAAGTACCTCAATGTTTGGTGGCCTATTTGCATTGTAAAATCAGCCCCTAATAAGTAATATTTCCACATAGATAGTGTATGAATTACAGCCAAGATATTTTCCTTAGACATGTAAATTTCTCTCTGCATTGTGGAGAAGATGGCTCTCATAAGTCACAACTCAACCATCTTGCATTACAGTAGGCCCAATGCTGTTTCCATATGCATCATATTGAACCACAAATGACTTCTTGAGATCGGGCAACACAAGCAATGGATTTGAAGTCATCTTTTCCTTTAACTTTTCAAATGCTGAAATTTTCACTATTGTCCATCTAAATGGCGCATTTTTCTTCTGCAAAGCATGCAATGGAGATGCAATTTCAGCAAACTTGCATATATACTTCCTGTAGTAACAACATAAACCCAAGAAGTTGCGGATATCATGTATATTCTTCAAAGATGGCTAAAATTGTATTGCCTTAACCTTTGTAGGGTCCATAAGAATATCATTAGCCGATACAATATGCCCCAAAAAGTTGATTTCATGCAAAAAGAATTCACTTTTCTTGTCATTAATGACCATCCTATGCTTATGTAGCTCATTGAAAATAATGTCAAAGTACTTTCTATGCTATGCTTACTCTTTGAGTAGACAATCATGTTATCAAAGAGTGCCTATAAATCTTGAAGATCCGATCCATCATCCGATTAAAAGTGGTAGGAGCATTCATAAATTCAAAAGGCATAACAAGAAACTCATATAATCCAAAAAATGTCTTGAAAGCTGTCTTAGACCCATTCTTTGGTGCAATGTATATATGATGATACCACTTTTCAAATCTATATGGATGCCCATTGCAATCTATCCATAACATCACCGATCCAAGGGATTGGAAACTAATTGTTTATCGTGAATTTATTCAAAGCAGGATAGTCATAAACCGTTCTTTTTCTATACCAAAAGCGTCGGAGAGCAAAAGAGAGATGAGCTGGGTTGAATCAACCCTTTTTCTAACAGCTCATTCACTTGGCTCATAATCTCCTCCTGATGGGCTGCACTAACTCTTTAGGTGGGCTACTTCTAGGGATAAGGTTTGTGACATGATCTTTAGGCCTTTCAAGCATAGTAGTTGCTCTAGAAGTGACTGAGAGAAGCAATTAGCATGCATTTTCAAAAATGAAATGCGATTCTTCTTTAACTTTGACATGTTTCCAACATTTTCATAATCAACCGTATCCTTATAAAAACCAAGTACGCTGAAAGGTGATTTCTCATTACTTTTGAAATAGTAGCACTGATACGATAGGGACAGATTCTCCTTTCAACTTTACATCAAGTATATGGGTCTTACCCTTATATTGAATAGCGATCACTTTGCATGTAAATCAATCTTTGCATGCATACGATAGCACCATGGCATACCAAGCAAGACATCACAATCCTCAAGTGGAGTAATAAAGAACTCTTCACTGTCCATATATCCTTGAATGTGCATTTGAAGTTTTCCAATGAGTGGTGTGACAAGCTTTACATTGCTTTCACATGCCATTCGAATACCTCCATGGGTCCCATCTCATCCTCTCTAATGCCTAGATGGGCTATCATATCTCTAGAGATGAAGTTGGCCCATGCGCCATTATCAAAGAATATCAATGCTTGCTAATCTATGATTTTGCCCTATGCTTTGTTGAACTCAAGAGCATTATCATTGGGCTAATCACTAACAACATTGGGCACCAATCCCATTGATATTTTGGGCTTCCTTCCTTTAGAATCTCCTTGACTTTCTAATTTTCTAGTTTGTGGCCTATCGAAATAGTCCTTTGCAAATGACCCTCTTGCTCACAAATAAAACACTTATTTGCATCCATCAATTCTCTACACTATGCCAATGATTCTAGCTCTTTCTTTGTTGCTTTGATCTCTTTTTAGATAGATTTTCAGATCTGTCCCTATTCTCAACATTTTGACAACTTACACTAGCCAAATGCTACCCCAAATCACATAGGATGGGCTGGCATTTGAAATCCTTGATAATTTCTTGAATTTCAAGGCGGTGATTTCAGTGCACAATGCCTTTGACTGATGGCATGAGTCCCAAGGTGGTTGCTAAACCCTAATTTTGCAGAAATTTAAGATTTATAGCAGAGTTTTCATTGCTGTCTACCAAATTTGGTTGAGATATTCTCCAAATGGTCGAGAATTGGTGAGAATGGTGAGCACAAACTCTAGAAGGTGAGAGAATACTGAGATGATAGAGAAATCAGAGATTCTACGCAAAAAAACCCTAGAATCTGCATGTTGCCTCCACCCTGCATTGAATGCAGTGACTTGCTGTCCCAAGGGCCTAGAATGCTATCCCTCGATCAGCAATGCTATCGCCAACACCTAGAAGGTGTCTCCTTATTGTCACATGCCTCATGAAGGCCTGTGATGGCTGTCACCTGCAGCAAATGCTGATTTGTGCATATGAAAAATGACCAGCAGCCTTCTCTCTCTTGCTCCACAGAATGGCTGGTATGATGATGAGTGCAGAGAGACACGAGCACGTTTTCAGCGAGAGCTGGCACTTGGCATATGCACACATAAGCATGCTTGAACACTCTTCAGACGGTTGGTACGCAAAAAGAAGCGGGAATACTTGAGCAGACTAGAAACAGAAATGTATTCCATGTTCTTGGGGCAGGACAGCAAGAGAGCATGGAAAAAGATGCATGAGAGCCAGCCACCCCTACAAATTACTAGACCGGATGATTGGCATGGATATGCTTGCACACTCTATGATATCCCTGGCCAAGAGCCTATGCCACTCCCCTCAACCTCAAGACCAACAAATTGCAGATTTTTCACAGAAAAAAAAGTGAGGAATGCCATATGGAAACTGAAAAATGGAAGAGCCCAAGACCATGAGGGTTTAGTGGCTGAACACTTCACTCATGCCTGTGATATTCTGGCACCAACGCTGGCTCACATCTTTAATAGGGCAATTCGTGAGGGATTTCCAACCTGTTGGTCAGACCATATTATTGTGCCGCTCTTTAAGAGTGGAGACCCCACGCTACCTAGTAACTACCAAACTATCATGATTAGACACATGCTGGCCAAGATATATGGCTCTATCGTGGAACAAGCGTTGAGTGAATGGGTCGAGATGCATGGCCTGAGGTCAAAAGGCCAGGTTGGCTTCAGGAGGGGATATACAACTCTAGACCATATCTTTACGTTGAGGGCAATCATTGAAGAAGGCAAGGCATTCAAGAAAAAGATCTATTGCTGTGTTGTGGACTTTCGCAAGGCCTTTGACATAGTGCCACGTGCTAGACTCATGAAAAGAATGCAAAACATTGATGTGCCCGTAGAGATACAGTGGAGTATCTATGCCCTGTATGAGACAGTGATAGGCAGAGTACGAACACCTGAGGGCATCTCAGATACAGTCAATAGCACCATTGGGGTGAAACAAGGCTGTCCACTTTCACCGACACTTTTTGGGCTGTATATAGATGAAATTTCAGAATATGTGGATAGGACGGGTGGGGCCGGAGCCAGCCTAGCTGGAGTACTGATACCATTATTGCTTTATGCCGATGATATTGTACTTATATCTGACTCACCTGAGGGACTAAATAGACACTTGGATGCATTATCAGCTTTTTGCAGAGATAGAGATCTTAAGGTGAACCTTGGGAAAACTAAAGTTATGGTATTTAACACTTCAGTTGCTTGGGTGACAAGAGCTGAGCACCAGTTTACTTTTGACGGAGAGCCAGTGGAGATGGTTAGGCAGTATGTTTATTTGGGGGTCACATTGAAGGGACCACAGTTCTCTTGGAGAGAGACATCAGAGGCTCGTTTGGCAAAAGCATATGCAGCCTTAGGTGCATTGGAGAGGCAATGTGCTCACATACAACTTCATGAGCCGCGCACCAAACTGTGGCTTTTTGACACCTTGGTTACACCCACACTCCTATATGGGGTAGCTATTTGGGGTCCGAGTCTGTTTCACACGAGGAGACAGCCTTTGGGACACCAGGATGGACCAGAGAAGGAATACTATGATGGATGGGAGCATATGGAAAGACCACTGGTCATGATGATCTCATGCATGATACGAGCGAAGAGCTCGACCCCACATGAGATTATCAGAGCTGAGTTGGGGGCATCACCCATGGTGGCTGAGGCCTTGGTTCAGGCAGTGACTTTCATACATAGACTATGGGAGCTTCCCCAAGATAGATACCCACTGCTAGCCCTGGCCTCTTCTAGACAACTAGCAGCAGATGGTGACAGACACTGTTGGTATGCTCAGATGAGTACATGGATGCGTCTACATGGTCTGCAGATTGACAGACTACCCCCCTTTGACTATAGCCTGGATTGCCCTACACTTGACCTAAGCCGATCAGAGCTAAACCATGTGATCAGAGCAGACATACTGAAGTTAGATACGGAGAAGACCTGGATCCGACCCCCCTCGCCCCATGGCACGAGGATGGCACACTACCAGACCCACTTCCTCCAGGTATCTGAGGATGGTTTCATTACCCGACCCAATTACATGGACACACAGCTGCCTCATGGACTACGCACAGTTATTGGTCAGATCCGCACCTCATCCCACCACCTGAGGATTGAGACAGGCAGATGGGAGGGTATACAGAAAGAAGAACGCATATGCCCACTATGTGACAGAGAGCCAGAGACAAAGGAACACTACATCTGCCGATGCACTGTATATTATGACATTCGAGGTAGATACCACTGTCTGTTTCGAGAGGGTTTTGGACCCCTGAGACGGATCATGCAGTTTGAGGATCAGAGATGCTTGGGATTTTTCCTCTTGGAGCTCCAGAGGTGCAGAGCAACAATTCTACGGAGTAGGAGGCCCCCACAGCTCGGCTCACATAGACAATCACTGACTTTTTCACTGATACACGACAGAGTATGGCAGATACCACTACTACTGCCACACAGCCTACAGGAGTACATCGTCATTGGACCTCATCTTCTGTAGGTGTCCCTTTGGATAGAGCAGTGCACTTAGCCGGTCTAGGCGCCCACGTCCACCCGGACGAAGGCCTAGACATCCACACCACAGACAAATTAAAGCCATCATTGAGCGCCATAGGAGACAGATGCCGAGACGCCTCAGCCATGCAGAGATACACCTCCCTAGAGAACAGACATATCATTGATGGAGAGTTTTCCTTTCTCTACTCTCACTTTCAGATCACTGACATGTTTCCCTTTTATAGGACACTATTTCATTTCCTTTTCAGTCTTATAGGCATGTTTTTCATATTTTTTCTCGTTCCAGATGAGAAACACACCATCATTGTATGTATTGCTTTGGTCTCATAGGCCACATTGGCCTTTTAGAGACGTTAATATACTCTCTCTCTCTCTCTCTCTCTCTCTCTCTCTCTCTCATAGCTTGCATACATTGAATGGCTCCCCACTGGCCCCAAACAGCCCTCTCTACCATTCCTTGGGCACTTTTTGCCAAGTGGCAGCCTTCTAATCCCATTTTCCAGCAATTTCCAACCAATTAATATTCAAAGCTAATTAATTATGAAAATAAATGAGCCCTTTTATTTTTGCCCAAAATTAAATGTGCCCATCCACAATTGAATTGGCTAGGCCATTTGCAACCCTAAATGGTCCCCAACCTTAATTGACTCTTAGTCTGGCATTAATTAATTAATTAATTCTAGTCCCTAGTGTTAAATCGCCGCCAGTCAGGAAGCACGAGAGCCTTGGATTTGCCACCCAGCCACGCTCAGGAAGATGCCGGAAGAAAAAAACGCGTCTTCTCTTGCCAACCATCAATTTTTAGCGAGTCATGCCAATTTAGAACTCACTTGCTTCCTAAGCCCCCTGAATCCCGTACGGGCGCCTAAGGCCCCCTGGACGGACATCTCTTGTGCTGTTTCCCCATAAGTTACATTCATTAATGTAACATTTTCTCGTGCTTAAGAATCGGTTTCATCCTCGAAAACGATACTTGGAAGGTCTAACTGTAAATTGGGAAACCTTTTTCTTAAAGTGCTTACTCCCTCCCATGTTGAGCTTTCTTCTAAACAATCTCTCCATTTTACCAGACATTCTTGATAAACAGTATGCCTTGTTTGTCTATTACGAACATTTAAAATTCTTTCTGGTTTATGTGGAATAGTTTGGTCATTGAATAGCTCCTCAATTTTATCATTTAAGATTAGATTATCCATTTCACACAGCTTCTTTCTTAGCTTGCTTACATGGAAAACTGGCTGTGTTTTACTACTAGCAGGTAGTTGGAGCTTATAAGCCTGTTTTCCCACCCTCTTAAGTATTGTGAAAGGACCATCGTCCCGTTTTCATGGTTTTAGTTTGTCCAGGCACTTTAAGATAGACCAATTCCCCTTCTTCAAAGGAGATGTCTCTTCAGTGAGGATTCGTATAAGCTCTAGCTCGGTCTTGAGCTTTCTTAATATTTTCTTGAGCAAATTTTAACATACAATTCATATTTTCCAAAAAATCTTTTGCTGCCTGAACCTTTTCCTTATACAGTCCTACTAAATGAGGAGCTCTGGATTGAAACCCATACATTAGCATAAATGGACTATATCCAATGGAAGAGTGTTTGACACTATTATATGCAAACTCTGCTATTGGTAAATACTCTTCCCAATTAGTTTGCCTTTTACTTACATATGCTCTCAACATATCTTCAAGGATTTGGTTAACCCTTTCAATTTTCCCATCAGTTTGCGGGTGCTCCGATGTGCTCATGCTAAGTTTAGTATCCAACTTCCTAAATACAGCATGCCAAAATTGACTATCAAATTTTCTATCTCGATCAGAAACTATATTTCCCAGAAGTCCATACGATCGGTATATGTTCTCTATGAACAATCTAGCCAATTCTGGTGTTTTAACATCAGTTGAAGTTGGAATAAAGCTAGCCATTTTGGTTAACCTATCCACAATCATCAACACAGAGTCGTGCCCTCTCTATGTCTTGGATAACCCAACAATGAAGTCCATGGAGATACTCTCCCATTTTCCCGAAGGAATCTCTAATGGGTGGAGAAGTCCTCCCATTTTCAATCTTTCAGCTTTATTAACCTGACACTTATTATATTTGTTCACATAGTCAAGGACGTCCTTATTCATTCCAGGCCAATAAAATTACATTTTAATAAGACTATAAGTCTTATTAACTCCTGGATTTCCCGCACTAGGGGTATCATGACACTCGAAGAGTATTTGGTGCCTTATTTCTTTATCTTTTTGGGGCACATACCCTACCCTTGTAGAGTAAATAACCATTATCAATGGTGAAATTCTTCCACTTGAATCCCATTTGAGCAACCCTTGATGCTCCATTTCCTTGTTGAACATTCTCAGATGTTCCTTCCTCAGTGGAGGCCCTTACATTTGGATCCCCATTTTCAATTGCTTCCCATATGTTGGAATATGCTGGATCAACTTGGCATTTCCCTTTTAAGGATTCAAGCAAATCAGAAGTGAACTGAGTAAAACTCAATTCATTTATGATGGGCATTCTGCTGAGTGCATCGGCCACTATATTGTACTTTCCTTTTCTATGCCTTATCTCATAGTCGAACTCTTGAAGGAGTTCGGCCCATCTGGCTTTACGCCCATGTAGATCCGGTTGGTTATTAAGCCACTTAATACTTTCATGATCCGACAAGATAAAAAATTTGGCATCGTACAGATAGTGCCTCCATTTCTTCATTGCATGTACTATTGCATACGACTCCCTCTCATAGAGAGAATAATTCCGTTTTGCATGGTCTAATTTCTTGCTTTCAAAAGCAACTAGTCGACCCTCTTGTAATAAGACCGCGCCTACTGCCCTGTCATTGGTATCAGCTTTAACCACGAATGGTATATTGGGATCCACAATTAATAATAATGGAGCTGTAGCAATAGCTACCTTAAGTTTTTTAAAACTTTAGTTTTGGTTTGTTCCCCAATTAAAGCTCTTCCGTAGGAAATGAGGTGAAGCTTTTGTGCTTTCCTGTTAGGCAGGAAAGTTGGGCTGCCTTGTCACGTTGGATGCGGCACCGTGTCTCCAAATCGCGAGCGGACGAGATCGTTGCTCTGATACCAATGTTAAAACTTAAATCGCCGCCAATCAAGAAGCATGAGAACCCTCGATTCGCCACCCAGCCACGCTCATAAAGATGCCGGAAGAAAAAAACGTGTCTCCTCCTACCAGGTGTCAATTTCTAGTGAGTTATGCTAATTTATAACTCACTTGCTTCCTAAGCCCCCTGAACCCCGTACGGGCGCCCAAGGCCCCCGAACGGACATCTTTCGTACTGTTTCCCCATAAGTTACATTCATTAATGTAACACCTAGTGTCACCACTGACACTTAATGGTCAATTATCTATCTTAGGGCCAAAATTGACAATAGTTGGCATCCAAAACCTAGTTGGCATAGCTTGTCATAACTTTTTCCTTTGCCTTCTAGTGCTTCCTCGAGGTCCTTGGCCTGTAACCATGAAATAACTACCATGTGCATCATATGTGCCTTACAACCTTGCACATTTGATTATCCTTGGGGTCCTTGGCCTATAACCATAAAATAACTGCCATGTGCATCGCATGCGTCTTACAACCTTGCACATTTGATTATGAAATTAATCAAATGTTACTAGCAAGATTAAAGTATCTCAAAAAGTTCACATCCCTGTGACAGTTTTTGGAAAATCACACTAGGCAGCTGGATTGATGACCCCTTGAGGATTTCACCTGGGCTTTTCAAGGGACTATGGTAAGATATCTTGGATGCCATGTTTGGATTAACATTACTTCAAAGTAGTAGCTGGTATCTCTTCTCTAGAGCATCAAGTAGAAGCTCCTTCATTGGACCTTGGGAAGTTTTCATTAGTAGAGAGAGCAGTGGTTCACAGACCTTCATTGGAGCTTGGGAGGTTTTAATTATCACAATGAGTGGTGGTTTCTAGCCAGGTTCCTCTTGTGACTATGTGGTACATCACTTTGAAACAGGTTTTTCTCATGGCCATGTGGTACATTACTTTGTGTTGGGCATTCTCTAGGACATGCATTGGCAGATGAAGTAGCTTATCCAAAACTTTATTTAGTTAAACGGAGACAAGAGCTTGACCAAGGAAAGGAGGCATGGGATATTATTATTCAGCCTAGATTTAGAGGAGACTTAGGGATCATAGACCTAGACAACCAAAGCAAAGTCTTATTGGTTAAGGTCATTGTCAAGTGTTTCCTTCAAGGTGAGGAACTGTGAAAGAAACATTTGCTATGAAGGCTTCAGTTAGCTACACCTACATATGGAGGACATGGCAACCTAGCATTCATTGGGTTTGAGACTTGGGGATGAGCTTTGAGGATAGATTCGAGCTGTCATTATCAAAGCTTGGAGATCTATTTCATTTGGCCTTCATCATTTGCTATTGGGTGTTAAGTCTCTTCGTCTCCGTGTAAATAGACTTACGGGTGTGAACACACCCTTAATGTACCCTAACATTAAGGGTGTGAACACACCCTTAATGTTCCCTAACATATAAATACATTCTTTTTATTCTTTGTGTATCATCACATCGCTACATCTATCTCTGCGTTCACTCTTCCTCTAACTCTCAGCTCATCTTTGCTCTTCAGCTAACGCTTTGACCTTGCACGCCATTGCGCACTCTCACCCCTTCAAACTGGTATCAGAGCGCGACAGTCCAAGCTCGTAGACGAGACAGGTGCAATGTGGGAGCCTTTGCTCAACCGCCAAGACCCATGGACCGCTTATTGTTTCAAGCGTTCCAAGCGAGCTCTAATGGCTACCTCTTACATAGCCAACGCGCCATCGATCCTACGAGTGTAGTGAGCTTACCTTGATGCCGATATGAGTTGCCTTCTCTCTTGCGCACTCCGGTAGCTCCACGATCCTAGATGCTAGCTCTAGCATCCTCAAGTCTCCTCCATCTCCAAGCTCCATCCGCCATAGCCGCGCGCGCAAGAGAAGAAAAGAGAAGAGAAGAGAAGAGAAGATGGTGAAGAACTTCACCCTCTTGATCCCTCACTCCCACTCACTCACTCCCTCACACTCTCAATCACTCTCTCTCTCAAGAGCACACACAAGCAAGGAGAGGAGAAGAAGAGAAGAAGAGAAAGCTCTTGTTGGGCACACACCAAAGAATGAGCTTCCATTCACTTTTTGAACTTTATATATACAAACCCTAAAACCCCATGGGTACCCATCCCTTTTTACATGACCAGCCATTGTGGCAAGGTTCCTTTTTCTAATTCCCTCTTTTTGCTTCATGCCCTAGGCCTATATTCGACTATTCTTTTACAGGTGGCACAGGAGGGAGCCTGGTGCTCTTTTACAAGAGTTTTTGGAGTTTTTGAGACGCCTTTTATTTAAAACTACGCTTTTGGCCTTGGCTTAGCTTTAGAGGCCGCCTGCGTGTCCTTGCTCCTTTTTCATCTTCTTTCCGCTTTTTCATTCATCCTTCTACCTTCTCGGCTTGGGGTTAACATTACCACCCTCCGAGACGGGTGCCAGTCCCATGGCTCTCTTGTGGACTGTTGGTGTTTAAGAGGCAGTTGGCGAAGTAGTCATGTGAGAGTAGGGCAACGTGTAAACTTGGGTGCTCGTGGAAGCGTGGTAGTAAGGTTGGTTGGAGAAGTCAAACGGATAGAGAGTGGTTGGCGGGGGCCTTTGAAGTAGGTGGTTGGGCGCGTTGGTGATGCTTGGAAGGATAGGATGCGGTGCCCCACCTAAGAAGGGGGGTGTCTATCGTATTGTGTAGTGCATTGTGCTCGTGCTGGTGGAATGGGGAGTTGGGTTTAACGGCAGGTAGCCTGGGTGATATCCCACGCTTGGGGGCCCCATTCGTGTTAGAGGTGCGGTGCGAGTAGCTTAGGGTGACAAGTCTAACCATAGGCGAGTGGACCTCCCTAGGTATGTCCTGCCCTTGATGGGCCCTAAGCGTGAAGTGGGGGAGCAAATAGGGCTAGGGGGTTAGGAGCGGAGTTGGCCGACTGAAGCCACTGGGCACACCTAACTTGAGGATCCTAGGTGCAGTTATTGTGCTTGATGTGGTGCTGAGTGCTTGTGTAAGTGAGTTGTTTTGGTTATTCCATGTGTAATGTTCCGCTTGTGCTCTTTTTTTTTTTAAAACACTAGTAGAACGACAGTCGGTACCTAATCTTTCTTGTCTGATTGAGGCAGAGAAGGGGGTTAGATGGACTTGCTTAAAAATTGATGACTTTGCATGTACCCTTTGAGGTTCATGCGGACATGGAGGGAGGTGGTGGAGAGGAAGGGATGGTTGCACCTAGTAAACTGGCTGTCGTTCATATCCTCTAGGAGAGCTAGGCAAAAGGAGGGAAAAAGGCTAGCTCTCATCATTAGGCGCGGCATGGCGCAGCTGTCAATGGCGTTGGGGTCAAAAAAGAGGAGAGACAAGCCACGCTCTTGTGGGGTCGGGTCCTGCTTGAGTAGTAGCTTAAGTAGCCTAAGATAATTACAGGTAGTTATAAAGGTTGGATCGGAGCATGAAGAGAAGTCCGCGAGAAAGCGCATCATGGAATTATTTAGGCTTCCTAAGTCAAAAAGGAGGGCATGCTCGAAGGAGGCGGCGTTGGAGTTGTAGATGATGGGGAAATCATAATGCCCATGGAGGGTGGCAACAAAATCCACACCTACCCTACGAGGATACGCCATGAATGTGGGGTCGTTCCTCTCATAGGGTAGGGTGTTGCAAAACGCCATCCAGGCGAGCATGCTAATATCGCACACTCGCCTCCTCCAAAGGGGTTGGCAGTTGTAGCCTTGTATAGTATGTGGTATTTTGAACACCTTGTTTTACCAAAACTGTGCTTCCTCCGTGCCCCACAGAGTGAGGGTCTTCTCTCTTTCTTCCAGCGATTTTTGTTCCAGTTGGCCGTCAGTCGCGATCACCTCTTCCATTACCTTAATTGGTAGGACCCTCCGCAGGCTATTAGGCATGAAGAAGCTGAAGGTGAAAGGGTCCTTTTTGTTTTCTTGCTGTTTCCAAATCACCAGCTCTGCGTGGAATCCAGCAGGGAGGTCATCGGGGCACGGTGGGAGGGGTGCAGATAGCCCCATAACTGGTTTGGCTCTTAACTGCCTCCTGGTTTCTTCAACTAATTTTCTCCGTCTCTCCCTGAGCGCGGTTTGTTTTTCCGAGGGCGGATCAATCTGTTGTTGTTCCTGAACATGCGGCGAGGGGGATTGTGGGATTATCTCTTCGCTGGTTCTCCTCATGAAGAATTTATGGTCAGCCTCGTCCCCCTGCCGATCTTCTAGTTGCGCTCCTTCCTCAAAGCCCAGTGCGTCCAACTCCTGGGGGGTTGGGCCGGCCAATAGTAGGTACTTCCGCTGCTCTTCTAAGCTCAGCCTAACCTCCGCAGGTTGGGGTGGCATCTGTAGCCTCGCATGCAGGGCCCTACGTGCGATGCTCAGTTTCTTTTGCACCACCTCCAACGACTCCTTTTTCTCTGGCCGGGTCGTGTCCAGTAATGTGTTGAGGAAGGCCTGTTGCTAGGCACTTAAGGCTGTTTGGGCGGCGTTTGCTTTACTTTCTGCAAGGATTTTTTCTTTCTCCACCAAAGCGAGGCGCCGTGCCAATGTCTTCACCCGTTTCTCGTTCTGCGCGGCCCATTTCTCTGCTCTTTTGTTCATCCCTTCCATACTCTCCCTTTGCTTCTGTGCTAAGGTTACGAGCTTCTGCTCCTGGGCTTTGAGTTCTCTGCTCATATTTTCATGCTCTTTCCTTTCCAGGTGCAGTTGATCGGTCATAGACTCGTCGATCTCCTTTTGTTGCTGCTCCCTCTCTTGTCTTCTCTCCTCCTCTTTGGCATTTAGTTCCTCCATCATTTGCTCGATGTTGATGGTTTTTGCCTCCAATTCCCTATGTTGCATCAAGAGGAGCTTGTATTCCTGCTGCATCTGCACCAGTTCTTGATTTTCATCCTCAAGCTGCTGTTTGTAGCTTTCTTCCATGTCTTCCTTGGCCTTTAATTCCTGCTTGAGGTCAAAGATCTGTCGTTGTTGCATGGCTATTGTGCGGGTTTTCTCAAGCTGGAAGGCGGCTACTGACTCCTTTTCTGCCTCCAACTCAGCCACAGCCATTCTCTTTTCCTCCTTCGCCCTCTCCAATTGGGAGAGCAACTCAGCGACGTACTCATTGTAACTGGCTGGTGGTGTCATTGTTGTGTGGGTTGGATGGTCAAGGCTTCCACTCTCGGACGCTTCTGGTCCTGTCTGGACTCAGCATCTGCGGTGACTGGTCTCTTTTGCCCCGTGGCCGTGGTTTCTGTGCTCTTTCCTTGGGCCATTTTTTTACTGATAAAATATTGCATCTAGGCCACGAAGTTGGAAACCTCCATGCTGGTGGGAATGCTAGGGGTGAGGATGGTTGGTTCGGTGGAGGGTGCCATGAGGGTGGGGATAGGATGGAGGAGGGCCTTGCCTTTGCCTTCCAGGACAGCGGGCGGTGCGACTTCTGGTACCTGCGTGCTAGAGCTAGGCTCTTCTTCCCTCAGCTAGCTTCAGGCTCCTGGATCATCAGCCCTGCACTTTTGCTCAATGGACCGGCATGTGGCTTCGGCCAAGTCCTCCTCCTTCCTTCTTAGTTCCTCTTCTTCCTGCTGATGGTACTGAACGTCACTTAGAGGTGGGTCTAAATCTTTGAGAAGAAGAACTACTGGTCCGAGCGATATCTACTAAAGGATAACTTAGATGTGTTTGCATGGTTTTATAAAGATCTAAAGGGGATTGACCCCATAGTATGCCAACACTACATCGACCTAGAGCCTAATGCCAAACCTGTGAGGCAAAGACAGAGACGTATGAATCCCAATTATTCTACTCTGGTGAAGGCCAAATTATTGAAGCTCTTTGAAGCTGAGTTCATTTATCCAATGGCTAACAGTGAATGGGTTTCGCCCATTGTGGTTGTACCCAAGAAGAACGGGAAACTTTGAATATGTGGACTTCTGAAAGTTGAATTCCGGAAGGAAGGGAGGTCTGTGTGTGTGTGTGTGTGTGTGATCAATGACAACTAACCATCAAAGAGAAATAGACATTGTACCTAAGAGGTTGGATCTAGTCAGGTTAGAAATGTGCAATCAAATGCAAAATAATATCATGATTGAGAAAGAGATAGTGATGATATGATTAGGGTTGCATCACTTATAAAAGTAACACGTGCCAAAGATTAATGTGCACTGAAATAGGATTAAGCCCTTAGGATGCACAATCATCCAACCATCAATTTCATGAATGCAATAGGTGAAGCCATGGCTGAGAGATAGATAGTGATACCATAAGACAAAATACCATGATTGAGAGAGTGACACTAATGCCATGATTAGGGTTGCATAAGTTGCAACTAACATGTACTTGAGATTAATTATATTGATTGATAGGTGCATATATATTATAGTTCATATGTGCATGCGGTTAGCATGTATCAAAACTCTTCTTTGCCTTTCTTTTTCGGCTTTCCTGTACTCTTCCTCCAGTTTCTCATTTTCTTCTTGCTCTTCTCTTTTTCTCTTCTCAGCCTCCTGTTTTGACGCCTTTTTAGCCCTCTTGACTTGTTCTGTTATTTCTTATTCTTCCTGTTTCTTCTTCTTCTCCCTTTCCTCGGCCTCCTTGAGGGATTGTCTTTTTGCTTTTTCCAAATCCTCTTTCTCCTTCCTGTGGCCTTCATCCGGCTTCTTTTTCTTCTACGCTGTCTCCTTCTTGGGTTCCTTGACCTGCTTTTTGCTTGATTGCTCTTCTTGCCCCTGCCCTTCCTTATCAGTCTCGGTCCTGTCACTGGACCTTTCTTGGTTGGTCCTGATGAGGGGGTGACCTGTTGGGCGTTTCTCCTTTCCCTTCTTCTGCATTCTGCGTCTCTTTCATTGCCTCCTGGATGAGCACAGCCAAAATGCTTCCATAGGCAATGAACGAGGCCTTCTTTCTTTCCGTGGCTCTAGAAGCTGGAGACTCTCCTCCTGCGGGTGTGCTTTCTAAAGCCAGTGCTTTAGCCGCCTGGTCGATAGTTTTGCGCACATAGCCGTTCTAGTCGACTTCATACAGGGTATGAGCCACTACGTTCTCTAGCACAGGCACACTGATTCGGTGCATCAAGGTGTTGTAGCGCTGATTGGAGAAGAGCGCGTGTACTAGTCTTGCCTACAATCTGGTTTCCGCATCAGGGATGTTCTGGATGCTGATGCCGTTATTTGTCAGCACGTCCTCCTTTCTCATCTTCAGCATGGCGTACACATCCCTCTTTTGCTTCTTTTCTATTTTTGACTCCAGTCCCAACCCCTTCTCCACCAAGGCAAGGGTTAAGCGAACCTGCACCTGTTTGGTGTTTTGTCCCCTTCCTATTGTGACGGTGCCGCACTCATTGTGGGGGTCGTAAGCCCTGAGAAACTCCATACACTTTGTGTGGTCAGGTTCTTGCGTAAATTTTTTCAGATACTTGGTGAAGGTGCATTTTTCAACGACTCTCCTGGCCGCTTCCTCCTTGGCCACCAAACCTTCTACGTTGTGAATGGTTCGAAACTTTAGCTGGTTATAGGCGCAATCGAGATCATAAGGGTGAGTGCCAACGTGTGTTATGTAAGTGAGAACATCTGTTAGGAAGTCACCGGAGGCACTGTGGCTAGCAATGTGTAGCTCCTCCTCAGTCAGTAGGTGATCGAGGTAAGGATGTCCCTTGATGTGCTATTCTAGGGGGCGGTCACGAAGAGTGGTTAACACTCTATACGAGGTTGGTGCGATATAAGTGGGGTCGTACTCCGCTGTTTTGATTACGCGGCGCTGCTCCGCGTTGGTGATGACTCGGCATCCCTCTACTTTCCATTGCATCCCTCTACTGCTCCGCGTTGGTGATGGCAGAAGTAGTTCGCTGATCGTATGACATTATGAGGCGTTGTTTGAGGACTTGCTCTTTAGAGACCTTGCTGTTGAGCAATACAGCAGCGGAGTATACTGCCTTTGCGAAGGCAAGTTCCAACGTTTCCCAAGAACAAGGCATCGTGTGAATTTTGGTTGCAAAAGGCTCGGGCAACAAGCCTAAGTCCAAGCGGTCATAGCTCAGAGCTAGCTCTTTGAAGGTGGCATCGAGTCGTCTAATGCAATCAAGCACGTCATCCCCTGTATCTTCGGCTAGATCTGAGGGCAGTGTCAAAAATGAATTCCGCTCGTAGGAGGGTTTAAGACGTGCTGGTGGTTGGGGTTTGATAGCACTAGAGCCTTTGATAGTGGATAGTTGTGGTTGTGGGTGTGCCTTAGGTTGTGATTGGGCTTCCTGGCTTAGGGTTGGGGAAGCAGTAGCTACTTCTGATGGACTGCTGCCTTCAGAGTGGATCATTGTAGTCGGATGGGCTCTAGTGGGTGATAGGTCATGCGACGATATTTGTCGTTTGGGCCGGTAGGCTTGTTTGACTCTCTCGGGCATATGTGTGGATGGGCTTGATGGATGTGGTCCTGGGGAGCATTGCGGCTTATGGCTTTGAGGTTTGATGGGGCTGGGGGTGATTAGGCTTGGGGGTAGCATACGAGTGGTGGTCTTGGCGGTGTGGGCTTTAGGGATCCATAACCATGCCTTACCCTCATAGTAGCCTTGCGCGTGCAGGAGGGCTTTAGAGGCCCACCTTCGCTTGATCATGCCTTGATTACTGCACCTTGGTGTCCTACGTTTAGAGCTTTGGGTCTTATGAGGTCGTGTGCGACGACTCCTAGGCAGCAGTTGTGGCTGTTTAGGCCTCCATTGGAAATGAGGCTGTTGAGTCTTAGCTTTGTTACCACGAGGAGTGGTTCTTGAGAGGTGGTGGGTGGTGGCCGGGCACTACCCTTCCCCTTAGATTCGGATGTTAATAGTTCCATCGGTGACCGCGCGGATTGCTCCATCGCGCAACCCTTGCTGAAAGGTGTATCAATGCAGATGTTATCTATGGTGAGGTGAATGAGCTGCAACTCATAATCGATGTGGCAACGAGTTTGCTTCTTGAAGGTTCGCCCTAGCAGCGTCTCCGTGCCTGCGTCCTTGGTGTTTGGCAACACGTAGAAGATCATTGGTACAGTTTCAGTCCCAATAGACATGATGCCCCTACACTTACCGAGGAGTGCATAGGAGCGGCCCCCATATGGATTTAATTTGGCGTTAGTGGGTTGTAGTGGCGGTTTGCCAAGTTGGGTCCAATGATCGTGAGTCAAGACATTGAAGTCCGCTCCCTCGTCAATTAAGGCATTGAAGATGCATGTTCGCTTGGCAGTGACCGTGATGTGCAGGTATGCAGGTTCCACGAGTTCCTCATCTCCGTCATCGATTTCGGTGATGGTGGCTACTCGGACGTTGACTAGTGGTTTCAACATTGGTGGTTCATGCAAAGGATGCGCAGGGGGATAGTATTTCTTGACATGACTGCCATTGAAGAAACCTATTTCTTCGCTGGCTAGAGTCTTGAGCTTGACGTTTCCCGTTCGACTGATTGCATGGACTTTGAAAGGTCCAAGACCTTGAAACTTCATTTTTTGCTTGTGCCCCTTGACTGAGTATAGGAGCACTAGGTTGCCTTGTTCGAAGTTGCGTTGCTTGACATGCTTGTGAAACCAACTCTTGCGTCGTGCCTTCTCACATATGAGTGCATGAGTGGCTAGAAGAGGAGTCTCTGAGAGGCGCTCGAGCTCTACTAGGCATTGCGTCCATGCCTCCTTTCCTTCCCATCACTCCTGAAGTGCAATTCGTAGGCTAGACACAAAGAATTCTACGGGGAGAATTGCTTCGGTTCCGTAGGTCAACTTAAAGGGGGTTCGACGGCCGTTTTGTTAGCTGTGCGGTAAGCCCACAAGGCCGCCATTAGCTTGTTATCCCAGTCGCTGCGTGAGGCCGAGACTACCTTGGTTAGGACGTTGACAAGAATCTTATTTGTGGATTCTGCTTGGCCGTTTGCTTGAGGGTAGTATGGAGAGGATTTCCGATGGATAATTAGAAAGGTGGATAGAAGATGAGTTATTACTTCATTGACAAAGTGTGTCCCCTGGTCACTGACTAGTTCGATGGGGCATCTGAATCGTGAGATCACCTGCTCCCACAAGAACTTGGCAGTCGTTCGAGCATCGTTCTTTCGGGTTGCTCTCGCCTCTACCCACTTCGTTAGGTAGTCCGTGGCCACAATGATGTATTTGGCCTGAGAATACTATGTAGCGGGGCTGATGGGTCCCATGAAGTCGATTCTCAATTTTTCGAAGGGTTGTCGTGCAATGATTGGGGTCAACTCCATTTGATCCTTGCGAATCGGAACCTTCGTCCACTGACATTCATCACAATGCTTAACAAATCGTGCGGCATCACGAAACAGCGTTGGCCACCATAGTTGAGACTGCAACACCTTGCGGGCCGTTGTGTCTCCGCTAAAGTGTCCATCAGCAATCCCATTGTGTGCCTCCGAGAGCATGTCGTGCATCTCATGTTTGCACACGCATCTGCGCAGCAATCCATCTTGCCCTAAGCGATATAGCTGGCCTGCTATCAACTGATAGGGTTGGATTTTGAGAATAAGTTGTCTCAGTCTTGCCTTCTCTATTGGTCGTTCAGGCAATCCGTGCTCAAGCACTTGGACTACGTCATCTACCCAATTTGGCATTAGATCGGCCTTGAATAAATCCCTCTCTCTAGAGAGGTTAAAGAGGTGGGAGTCTGGCAGTTCATTGGTGATGCCTTCTCCAGCGGATTCTCCTGTGGGGATGTGTGACATATGATTAGCCATGTAGTGCTATTTTCCCTTTCGTACAACCATGGAGAAGTCAAACTCTTAAAGCAGGAGCCACCGAGCTATGCGTCCTGTAGCACAAGGTTTTTCCACTAGGTATAGCAAGGCTTGATGGTCTACAAAGAAGGTAAAAGATGTAGCCAATAGATAATGCCGAAAGTTTTTCACAGCAAACACCATGGCCAAGCCCTCTCTTTCCGTCATCGAGTAATTCATTTCCGTCTCCATGAGTTGTCTGCTAGCAAAGCTCACTGGATAATCTAGGTTGTGCTCGCCAGGTTGGCGCTGCCCCCACAGCAATTTTAGAAGCATTGATATGCACGTGGAAGGTTATGGTCCAATCCGCGGCTCGTAGAATTGGTACTGTAGTTAGAGCCCTCTTCAACTCTTCATATGCTCGTTGGCATGCTTCAGTCCATTCAAAGAGAATCAGCAGCTTGTATAAAGGTCTAGCTATCAATGTGTAATGCAACACAAACCGTCGATTGTATCCCGTATGGCCTAAGAAGCATTGAACTCCCTTGTAGTTGGTTGGGGGTGGAAGGTCCACAATAGCCCTGACCTTCGAGAAGTCAGTAGCAATGCCGTTTCTTGATACCACATGATCGAGGATGCATCCATGTTTCACCCAAAAGTGGCATTTCAAGGGGTTCAAGGAGAGATGATATAGGCGACATCAGTCAAAGACTGCTTGGAGTTTGTTCAAGTGTTCCATCCAAGTCGAGTGAACGCAGAGGTCATCAACAAAGACTTCTAACTCCTTGCGAAGCATGTCTTTAAATATGGCGCACATGAGACGTTGAAAGGTGGCAGGGGCATTAGTCAACCCGAAAGGCATGACAATGTATGCAAAGACGCCCCACTCGGTGGCAAAGGCAGTCTTATGCCTATTGGCAGGATGCACTTGCACCTGATTGTATCCTGAGAAGCCGTCCAGAAAATTGTAGGCCTCCTTGCCTGCTACTCTTTCAAGCATGTGTTCGGTGTATGACAATGGATAATTATTCCTTTTAGTAGCAGCGTTTACCTTCTTGTAATTGATGCTCACTCTAATTTTTCCGTTTTTCTTCATCACAATGACTATGGGTGATACCCAGTCCGTGTGCTCAATTTCGTAAATGAATCTTGCTTTTATCAGCTTATTAATTTCTTCCTTGACAGTATGAGCGTGCTTAGGATTCATTGGGTACGGTCGCTGCTTCACCGGCGCTGCGTCTAGTGTCATGGTTATGTTATGAGTCACTACACCCGGATCTACCCCTTTAAGCTCTTCCAAGGACCATGCGAATACGTCTACATACTCTCGCAAGAGAGCGATAAGACTCGCTTCCTCTTTCTCAGCCAAGTCATCGACAATGAAGACTGGTCGGGGTGTCTCCCCTTTTCGGTCTAAGTTCACCTCTTTGACCCTGGCTGGTCCCTCGATCGGTTCGCTCGTTTGCCCTTGCCGTTTGGCACCCATCAAGATCGCTACCCTATCTTCTTTCTTGAATTTCGTAAATCGTTTTGGAAGGTCCCGTTATTTTCGTTGTTCGTCTATTCGGGTGTCCCTGGGTTGGTTCACCCTTCCTTGCTTCAATCGTCTGCGCCTCAAGTGGACAAGTAAGTCCCTAGTTGTGCATCGGGTCTTGGGAGGCCTAGGTATTTCTGGGTCGCTATCCGAGCTCACCACCGACTCAGAGTCGAACTCACCGTCTTCGCTAGAAGAGGAGGTCTTCCCTGGTGGTCGCAGTTCAAATGGTGATTTTGCCCTAAGCACTGGTGTCGCTCCTGGTTGAGCTAGGCCTGCTTGCTCAAGGTCTATGGCTCCTACGTATTCTTACCAGGCACGGTCACAATTTATGTGCATGAGTCCTCGCTCTGTCTTGTAGGCACTTCTTTTTTGTGGCTTGGAATCCGCTCGTATTTGTTTTATTTCATGTCCCTCCGTGTCATATTCTACTGAATCCACCTGATGGGACCTCAAATGGGCTGGTACTAGCTATGGCACTAGCCGCACCTCATGCTCAGACAAATACACCCTCACGGCCTCGCGGGCCAGGAGCGTCTATCTGCTGCTAAAGGACGAACTGTCCTAAAGCCTAATCTATGCGTTTATAGTTTTGTAGTCCGATGTTTCCCTTCCTATAAACTCCACAGAGGGAGAACCCATACATATTGGCAATAAATGCCACGATAATCACATACATGGGAGGCAACCTCTCAGTGGAATCACCGCGGCCCAACTGCAGCTCTCCTACATCGCAGGGATTAGCCCCTTGATGCGTTGCTCAACATATAGAATAAACAAACAAACTCCACTCTTTCATTTTGAAAGTATTCCAAGAGATACCATGTGTCCTTACCAAATAATCCCCCAAGAAACGAACGTCTATCCTACGGCTTAGGTTGCCCTTCCACACTCAAGCATGGGTTATCATAATCGAAAACAGGTTCTATGCATCCAGTTCTTTGTATTCTGATACCATGGTTGAAATGACATGCAAAAGTGGATGATCCTAAAGTGCTCGAATATAATTTTCAATCAGAAACGTGTGGTGCACAACCAGGCTTTTCAATGCTCATTCACTAACCCGTTGCGGCGATGTAAGGATAGCACCGAGACAACACTCGTGCTACTATCCTCTTAATTAAAATACACAAATTCTATGTCATGATATGCATCAGAAAATCAGCAACAATCAGCATGCAAATCACACCATTCAAACACCCCAACCCCCTACGTTTAGGTATTGCTTTCGTTGCATAGGTGTAGAGGTTCATTTTGTCATGTTTTGATATATGAAAAGCGGTAAATCACAAACTTTGACAAGGAGATAGGGCAAACTGAGGCTAAATCTCATGCTTTGCCACTACCACACATCCACAAACAATCATTATATTTTTCCTTATTTTTGTGAGGCGTATTTCTATTTTTATCTTTATTTTTCCTATTTTCTTGATTTATTTGTCAATAAAATATGTTATTTTCTGATTTTTCTTGTTCCAATCACTTCAGCGTACTAACATTCAATTTAACTTCCATTTTTCCCCCCATAGGAACACATTTTACCCACCCGAAACGACAAAACTACAATTTTACCGCTTAAAAACTGCATTTCGGGTTTACGGGATTTAAATAGCACATGGAAATCAATGCCAAATCAAAATCTTTTGATAAACAGTAATTAATCATGATGCAACCAGCACTCAAACAAATTTTTGTCCAGTAAGAACATCATTACCATCATAAAATACCAAAAACCCTTCATTTTCTTCATAAAAATGGTCATATCGTGTTTTTACGAAACCTGAGACGCATTAAATGATTGCATAACCAGCGGACGGAGCCTCCATTGCTCTCAATCCAATGCTGCACATCAATCTTCAGCATCTCCATTAATCTCCATCACCGTTTGCTTCAATCTCCTTCCGGATTCCTTCTTCAAGATAGTGCACATGAACAGCCCATAGAGAGGAGAGAGAGGGAGGAGAGAGAAAGAATAGATTCTGATCTCTTCATCGAGACAGCTATATCTCGCGCGAGGACCGGCGATATGATCAGGAAAGAAGGAGAAGTTGATGGCCAATGTCTGCTCTATGGCTTACTTGTATGCTCTATTCATGATTTGGGTGTGGAGGGGGGGGGGGGGGGGGGGTCCGATTTTTCCGCGCGGCTGCTGTAGACGTCACCATATCTCCACACCATATGAAAAATTAGGGAGGGGGGGGGGGTTAAGGTCCCAAAGGGCATCCCCCTTTTGACCTAAGTTTTGTCCACCTTTTCGAATTTGGTCCATTTTTTGCCTCTTTCGCGTCCGGACTCCGTTTTGACCTCTGAAAAATCCTGCTCATCCGTCTCGTCATTCCACACTAACTGACAGCTCCCGGCATCCTGTACGGAAGTCAGAAAAATTATCAAAAATCCACAAGTGTCGCTCGGGCGCCTTTTAAAAGCCGTCTTTCACTTAGTGCTTAAAATCGTCCTAGCTGCAGCCGCCGCCTTTGATGTCGAATATTTTTCCCCTAAATTCTGGATTTTTTGGCAAATTTTAGGCATATTCCGGGCTCAAAACTCCGCTCTCATTGGCGACCACGGGATAGGGCGACTCAGCCCGTCGAATCCCACAAGAGATCTGCACAAACAACCAAAGAAAGTATCAAGCTGATACAAAATAGATACATATTAAACCACAGCACAATGCTCACCCTAGCCCTGATAAAACCAAGGCATGAAATCCACAAGGAGTAGGCCTAGCATAATCTGATAAAAGGTCCGAAGCTAGTCACTAACCAACTGCTCCAACACGGCGAAACTAAAAAGAACTATCAAAGAGGTTGCCCTAAGTAGTGGTCTGAACTACCTACCTAACGAAGGACAACACATCCAAAAAGCTCCTACTAGGCGAGAACTCCTATAGCCTGATCAAGAAGTATTTCTTTTAGCTCATTTCTTCTTTTAGGTTTTTTTTTTCTTCCATACTCGGGCGTGTAAAAAGGAGGGAGCTGAGCGTAGTGACCCAAGGAGAACAGGGCATCAGCCTCGGGTCCTGTCTCAGTACCGAAGAACCTACCAAGCCCTCGTGAGGCGACACTTAATCCTTTTCTGACGCTCACTTTTATTTTCGCTCCAACCTTCCTTTCTCTTTCTTCTTTTCCAGTGAGACGCCACCCCTAAGAAGTCAAGGTATCGGCCCCGGGTCTGACTCGTCCCCAAGAATCTACCAAGCCTGCGCAAGGCGATGATCAATTGCTTCCACATTTTCCTTTCTTTTATTTTCTATTTTTATAGGGGTTAGAACCCCTTTTTACATACCTTTGTATATATTTATTTTCGTTGAGATATTCAGGGTTTTTTTTTTCCTCTCTATCATCATCAGTTTTCCTTTCGGCAGGCTTCTCTAACTGCCTCATAACTAACAAGAACTCCTAGAACGGTTGCCTAGCAGGCTAGCAGAACAGGGTCACTAAGACTGCTTTCTAAAATAGGTCTTTCGATACCTAGCAATGTCTTTATAGGAGGCAACGACTACTCAGCCCTCCCTCAGACATACCTAACCTAAACCTGGGACTTCATGCCTTGGAAGCCGGTTCCCAACAAGAAAAGAAAATCCCCTACAAGTACACAGACACATATAGCATAAAAACTCGTTACTCGTAAAGGAGAGATATCACCTGGATAGGGCCACGAGAAATCTCCGCGCGACATGGGCTCTTTCCAAGCTCTTCTTTAAACCTGTCTAGCACAGGACTAAAACAAGAAACCATTAACCGCACCTGTACTAAATAGACGACTGGCCCTCTTGGCCTAATGAAATAAAACAACATAGCACCTACACATCCCTTCCCAAAATAGTATAGATATATAATAATATACTCCTTTTCAAGAAGGAAAAATAGGGCTCACAGCCCTAAGCTAAATGCATAAGATTATGACCCATCCCTCCTGCATATATAGCAAGAGGCGTACGCATAACTGTGAGATTGAAGGATCGAGGTGCAGCTGAGAGTTCAGTAGATAGTGTGAGAGTGAGAGAGACAGAGTGAAGCACGACACCCAAAAGAATAGACTGAAAGAGTGTAACCAGAAAGTACAAAGTACAACCCTTAAACCTTAGGGTTATAGGGGGTGTTCACACCGACACACACTAAGTGCCCATAAGTGTGTAACATAAGCACATAAGCATATACGACAATAAGACTATATAAGTCTGGGGGAAAAAACCTCTCCTACCGAGAGTAAAAAGTGCCCCAGTGTCCTACTGATCACCGACACTCCCATATGAGCGTAGGCATAAGTGAGGCGTGAGTCAAATATCCAACAAACCCCCCTGGAGTAAAGAGTGATCAAGAGTACAAGGATCATCCACCACCAAAGGATATCAAATTTAAAGCATTGCGAAATGCTTCAAATTTGTCACGAGGAAGAGCTTTGGTGAAGATGTCTGCCACATTACTGGTGGTAGGACAATAGACAAGGCTGATATCACCTGCATGTAGCCTCTCTCTGACAAAGTGATAATGGATCTCAATGTGTTTCGTGTGGGCATGAAACACTGGGTTCCATGCCACTGCAATGGCACTTTGACTGTCAGTGAACAAAGGAGTATGCTCCGTAACAGATACATCCAGATCAGCTAGCAAGCGTCTAAGCCATACGCATTCAACTGTGGTAGTGAAAGCTGCCTTGTATTCAGCTTCACATGACGATGTGGCAACAGTGGATTGTTTCTTGCTAAGCCAAGAAATGCAAGAAGAGCCAAGAAAGAAATAATTGCCACTAGTGGAGTGACGTGTATCATAATCACCAGCCCAATCAGAATCACTGTAAGCATGTAACTGCAGTGGTCCCCCCTTGGCATAAAGCAACCCAAGAGATCGAATACCTTGCAAGTAACGAAAAACACGCTTGACAGCTTGCCAATGTGACATACGTGGCTGATGCATATACCTGCTCAAAGCTGAAACTGCAAACTGTATGTCCGGCCTAGTGTTGCATAGGTAGATAAGACATCCAATTGCAGGAGCATATGTATGTATATCAAACAAATCACTGTCATCATGTAATGACAGTTTCAGCCCAGGTTCCATGGGGGTACAAACTGGCTTGCAATCCTGTAAGCCAAACTTCTCAAGAAGCTGCCCAATATACCTTGACTGTGATAGCCCAATACCTCTAGCATCATGTATGAACTGGATGCCCAAGTAGTAATGCAAAACTCCCAAGTCAGACATGTCAAAAGTTTGCTGCAAATTTTGTTTGAATGCTGAAATCTGATCAGCATGTGTTCCAGTGAGCAAAAGGTCATCAACATAAAGACATATAATCAGCATAGATCCCCCTTCTTTACATACGTAAAGGGTAGACTCAGATGAGCTGTTTAGAAACCCCTGACTAAGTAAGAAAGCATCTATTTTTGCATACCAAGCTCTAGGAGCTTGTTTCAAACCATATAGTGCCTTTTTGAGCTTGCATACCAAATGTTCTGAGCCTTCAACTGCAAAACCAATGGGCTGCTGTACATAAACTTCCTCCTGAAGTTCCCCATGTAAAAATGCAGTCTTGATATCCAGCTGATGCACTGTCCTGTCCAACCATAATGTGCAGCCAAAGCAATCACAGACCTAATGGTCGTCATACGGGAAGTAGGAGCAAATGTCTCCTCATAGTCAATGCCCTTTTTCTGAGCGTAGCCTTTAGCTACAAGCCGTGCCTTGTATTTATCAATGGATCCATCTGCTTTCCTTTTCAGTTTGTAGACCCATTTCGTTCCAATGGCTTTCTTCCCAAATGGCAAGGACACCAAATCCCATGTTTGATTCTTAGTAATAGAATCTAATTCAGCTTGCATTGCTGCCTTCCAATGCACACTGTGTTGTGCATCCTCAAAACATTCAGGCTCTTCATTATCAAAAGTACTTGCTGCCATAACAAACTCCATGGTATGTGCTGAATCATGCAAACGAGTTTGCCTTCTAGTACGACCAGCCATGGGTGCATCCAAAGGACTATCTTGCATAGTCTGCAAATACCATCTAGGTAACTGTCTAGCTTCCTGACTGTGTGCAAGCTCTTGCTGAATTTCAGTTTCAGCATTATGCTGAATATTCCGATCAGCCAATGGCTGAATTTCTGCACTTTCCATAGGAGCAGCTGGCTGAACATTAGGTTTATTTTCTGAAGCTCCAACTGAATCACCAAAAGTAATGGGCAGCAGCCCTTCAAAAACATCACGGGCAGCCTGATATGTGTCCAAACCAGCCAAGGATAATTCTGATTTTTAATCAAAAACAACATCCATGCTGACAAAAACCTTCTTTGTAACGGGATCATAGAGTCTGTAGCCTTTGCTCTCATTGCTATATCCCATAAAAATACACTTAACAGCCTTGTTGTCCAACTTTTTTCTAAGTACCTGTGGAATATGGGCATAGGTAAGACACCCAAAGGTATGGAAGTGACCAATAGAAGGTTTATGGCTGTTCCAAGCCTCAAAAGGTGTGATGGTCTTCAAGGCTTTGGTAGGGTATCTGTTCAAAATATGGCAAGCACACATGACTGCTTCCATCCAAAAACTATGAGGCAAGCTTTTTGCCTTCAACATACATTTGGCCATCTCTATGAGTGACCGATTCTTCCTCTCTGCTACCCCATTCTACTGTGGAGTATAGGCAGTAGTGTACTGATGGACTATGCCTTTCTGCTTCAAAAAAGAATTCAGCATAGAGGATATGTATTCCCCCCCTCGGTCCGAACGGAGAGTCTTAATTTTGCATCTAGATTGATTTTCAACAAGTGCACTGAAAGCCAAAAATGCATCATACACTTCTGACTTCTTTTTCAAACAGTAGACCCAGCAAAAACGTGTAAAGTCATCAATGAATGTCACAAAATAATAACAACCGCCCAATGACATGGTTTGCATAGGCCCACAAACATCTGAATGCACCAACTGCAATCTGGTTGTTGCTTTGAAAGCAACATCACGAGGAAATGAGAAACGATGCATTTTTCCCAAAATGCATCCCTCGCATAAGTGCTCAAGAGGTCTCTCCAAGAGAGATAAGCCATCTAGCATCTGAGTACATTGCAAAAGCATCAAGCTGCCAAAGTTTACATGCCCCAAACGAGCATGCCATAACTCCGCCTGTATCATAGCAGGAGTAAGAGTGGATGTCAAGTATGCCGTCTGATCTATTGAAAGAGCATCCAACTCATATAAACCATGACACAAAGATCCTGTCAAGACCAAAGTCATGCGTTCTTTATCTCTAACCATGCAACAGTCATCATCAAATGTGACCTGCAAACCACAATGTGCCAAAGAAGAAATAGAAAGCAAATTCTTCTTGATTCCAGGCACAAACAAAGCATCCTGCAGGCGGAGAATAGAGCCATCAATGGCTGTGAGCTGAATCTCCCCAATACCACGAACAGGGTATGATGCATTATTGGCACACTGTAGAGATTTCCCAACGGGAGGTGCACTAACTGAAGCAAACAGATCTCTGCGAGATGTAATATGTCTAGAAGCACCACTGTCAAAGAACCAAGTGTCAGCATCCTCTGTAAAGCTAAGTGCTCTATCGGCCCAAGAGATGTCATAACTGCAAGTATAAAAACAATAGTCCCTGTCCACAACAAAGGACGCGGACTCACTAGCAGTGGAAGGAGTAGTAGAAACAGACATTCTTGACTCCTTCTCTTTGGCAATGTGCTTCCTACACTCAGTGATATAGTGGCCTGGCTTCTTACAATAATGACATTTTCCCTTTTTAGCTTGCGCCCCCCCTTGTGTCTGATTCTGCGATGTGCCCGAAGTGCCAGAACTCTGTGGAGCATTTTTCACCTTGCTGTTTTTGCCTTCCTGTCTTGCCACAAAAGCCTGCTCGGAGACTATAGCATCCACACCACTATTTTTCCTTGTTTGCTCCTCCTCTAGAAGCAAACTAACCAGCTGAATAAAAGTGAGTGGGTGCTCAGCAATCCTCATGGTGAGGTTCAATGCAGTATGAAAAGACAAGTATGAAGGAGGTAAGGAATTCAAGGTGGTGGATATCAACTGTGCATCTGAAAAGTACTCATCTACATTCATGAGCTGCTCCCTCAAGTCCTGAATCTTATTCAAGTGATCCTGCATAGAATCACCCTTATTCATCTTCAAAGTCTCTAACTCTTTCTTTAAGAAAGAGATCCGAGTCTTATTCTTTCTTGCAAATATATGCTCCAAAGTCAACCATGCAACTCGTGAAGAAGATGCTGAACGAATGTGAGGGATGATGGACCGCTGAACTGCCAGAGCAATCAGCGACAAGGCCTGTGCATCACGTGTATCCCAAGCTTTTTGAGCTGCAGTTCTTGGAGGAAGTGGCTGAGGTGGAGCGGGCTAAGGTCCCCGTTGTCCACGTGCTCCTTGAGGAGGAGGAGTAACGGGAGCTACAACTCCCAGTCGAGTTTCCTCTCCACTGACATAATCCCATAAATTCTTGGCCACAAATACATTCTTCATCATGAATGACCATAGCGAGTGATTGTTTCCGTCCAATTTGTCTTCCTTGGATATATACATAAATACATCACCTCCCTGATTTGCCATGATGTTAAATTTCCAAAGACAAATGAGCAATGTCAAGGCAGTAAGGACTGGAAATCTGCAAATTTCCAGAAATTGCAGCAAGCACACTTCTGTAATTAATGTGCAAGGGTACGTGTACTCTGTCAAAAACTGTCTTTTAATGCACGCTTCCCAAGGTGCAAACAATGCTCAGCAACACTGTTATATCAAAATCCCCAAAAAATTTTGCCAAAAATTTGTTCAAAACAGTCTTTCTGTGAGGGACTGTAACAGCAATTCATATGCAACTGTCCTCAAAATACATAAAAGCCCCAAAATTTTTGATGAACAAGTCCAGAAATTTGCATCAAATTTAGCCCACACTAGTATCTTGTATGTGGTGCCTGCTTCGTATGAACCTCCTCTGCCAGAAATTGATTCTGGCATAAAGGGATAAAATTTTTGTTAAAAAATACCTGACGTGGTTAGGGCGGGGACGCCGGTCAAACGACGGTTGCTGACGTGGATTGCAGGTAGATGTCGAATGTCAGGTCGCTGGTCAGACGGGGCAGTCGGGCGGGCTGTTTGGAGCGGACGAACAGGACGGCGGGTTGCTGACGTGCCACAGGCAGGCGGTGTGCCACAGGCAGGCGGCCACAGGCAGGTGGCGCTGTAGATAGGCGGCGCTGGAGACAGGCGGCGTGCCATAGGCAGGCGAGCTGGAGGTAGGCGACGCCCATACCTGCTGGCAACTGCACATGTAGGTGAGAGCAGGACGAACAGTACGGGTGACGAGCTACAGGTCTTGCTTTGACGAACAGGAGTTGTCGAGCAGGACGGGTGGACCTGACGAATAGGAGTAGGCAGACGAGCTACGCTGTCGGTTGGAGCTGAAGGCCTGGAGCAGAACTGAGAACTGGCGGGGGCTGCAGACAGTGGGAGCTTCAGTCTGCAGATTGGTCTTATACGAAATGTGAGATTGAAGGATCGAGGTGCAGCTGAGAGTTCAAAGTGTGCATTGTCCAAGATCAGTAGGTAAATTTGTATTTTTAGATTTGCATTAATTGTTTGCTATTGTAATTAAGTTGTAATTAGGGATTTACTACCCATCCACGGAAGGAAGGTTGGTTACACCGAGTAATATCAAGCATAGCCCAAACTCACACACAAGCTGACTAGATTGATAACACTAACACCATTACTTCACTTAGAGGGTTTCTTGATCCATCGTCATTCTATCATATATTCATTAAGCATTATGCGGCTATAGCAACTCCTTTGAGAACTTGCTAAATCAAAATCATGATAGGTAGCCAAAGCTCTATTTTCTCGCCAAACCATCCTTTCTTTTGGTCTCGGGACCGGCTTGGTGCTTCTTTTTTAACTCTTGCCTTCTTTCTTGGCACTTCCTCATCCTTCTTAGGATGAACTCTTTTGTCAACAGGCCTTAGAGGTCCACCTTCCACACCAGGATTCAGGACTTGCGTCCCCTTATTTCCTTGCTTAGGGTTTTCCTCAACCGGTTTTGCATTATCTCTATCACCCTCTTTGGCCTTTTGGCCTCTTGTCATGGCTCATAGATTAGAGGTTTCAGCACCATTGATGCGTACAACCTCGATAAGGCTGACTCCATTGCCTTGTGGCAACTCCTCTATAGTGGTCTTTCCCCTTTGCAATATTTGTCTTGGTCCATCATTTTGTGGAGGTTACTACCTTGTGCTCTATGATTAACTAGATCTGGCTGTTTACTCCCTTGTTGGAGGGAACTAATCTTACTCCAACAGGTAGTGGCTAAGTGGCCCGACTTCCCACAAATATCACATTTAACATTTGGACAGTTTCTAGGGAATCTTGAGGGACCACCCTCTTCAGGGCATCGACTTCCTATCAGATTTTGTTGCTTCTTCAGGAAATTGACGTCAACAGCTATTTGCCGATATTGTTCAGAAATCATCATTAGAGGCACTCGACTCATAGCCTTGATCGTCTATCCGTCGTTCCATTGGCCTAACAATTTGTTTGGGCATTGGTGGTTGACTCACAAGAACAACATTAGGATTCGAAGCTTGGTCTCCAACATTTGGTGGAGCCAACTGACTAGCCATAGGCATAGTCACACTGGGAGGAGCTAGCAGCAAAGGTACATTTTGAACCATGCTTCCTCTCCCATTAGGGTTATTCATAGGCATCCCTTGACTTCCATTTATCAATGGTAAATTTCCTCCACGTACTAGACCCGCATTAAGATTTATTCGAGAGGATTAGGCCGTTTGTAATCGTGACTCTACTCCTTCTGCCCGCGTGATGGCGGTGTCTATATCAGCCAAGGCCACATTGCTCAATTGTACCTGAATATTGAAATCCAATCCATGCAAGAAGTATTGCAATTGGGCGCCGGCAGAATAGGAATGTAAGTTTGTAACTTACGAAACACTTCCTTAAGCTTCTTGGCATAGGCTTTCACATTCTCATGGGGGTCTTTGCGTGTTACATTCAGAACACGCAACCAGTATTGGCCACCTCTTTCAGGGGCATATTCTCCTCGGAAAGCTGCATAAAATTCGTCGATTGTAGTTATGGTTCCAATTTCTATGCTATGATACCATACTGCAGCCCTTCCTTTTAATGTCATGTTAAAGAGCATCATAAGATGTCCCTCATCTTGGATGCGGTAATTAAACATTAATATTTGGAATTCACAAATGTGAAACTCCGCATCTTCTTCGGCTAACCCATTAAAAATGGGTAAAGGAACTCCTAAAGCTGGTAGATCCGGCGTCCCTGCAGGAATTGCAATGGGTTTTGCCATGACAACAATCGGATTGACAATAGGAGTTTGGACTGATGGGATTACACCCCCACTTGAAGTGGGTTGACTTGTTGGAAGAGAGGAAGAACTTGCGCTTCCTCCTTCAACTAAAGGACTATGTGCAACAGTTGGGTTACTAGGACCACTGCCTGTTATGCGTATCGGGCTGCTCCTTTGAGGAGAATAGCGACTTACAATCTCCAACCGCCGTCTAGCCCTCTCAGCACGTTCTGCTTTTTGTATTTCGGCTTGACGGTCCTTGTCAGAGGACATAAACCAACTTTTTGGTCCCTAAAAACCCTAGATTCGAGAACCACCACTTGTTGGCAGCTCCCGGCAGATGCACCACTGATGGGACCTCAAATGGTCCGGCATTGGCTATGGCACTAGCCGGACCTCATGCTCATAACAGACAAACACACCCTCACGGCCTCGCAGGCCAGGAGCGTCTATTTGTTGCTAAAGGACAAACTGTTATAAAGTCTAATCTATGCGTTTATAGTTTTGTAGTCCGTCGTTTTCCTTCCTATAAACTCCACAGAGGGAGAACCCATACATATTGGCAATAAATGCCACGATAATCACATACATGGGAGGCAACCTCTCGGTGGAATCACCGCGGCCCCAGTGCAGCTCTTCTACATCGCAGGGATTAGCGCCTTGATGCGCTGCTCAACATATAGAATAAACGAACAAACTCCACTCTTTCATTTTGAAAGTATTCCAGGAGATACCATGTGTCCTTACTAAATAATCCTCCAAGAAACGAACGTCTATCCTACGGCATAGGTTGTCCTTCCACACTCAAGCGTGGGTCATCATAATTGAAAACAGGTGCTATGCATCCAGTTCTTTGTATTCTGATACCATGGTTGACATACACATGTAAAAGTGGATGATCCTAAAGTGCTCGAACATAATTTTCAATCAGAAACGTGTGGTGCACAACCAGGCTTTCCAATGCTCATTCACTAACCCGTTGCGGCGATGTAAGGATAGCACTGAGACAACACTCGTGCTACTATTCTCTTAATTAAAATACACAAACTCTATGTCATGATATGCATCGAAAAATCAGCAACAATCAGCACACAAATCACACCATTTAAACACCCCAACCGCCTACGTTTAGGTATTGCTTTCGTTGTAAGGTGTAGAGGTTCATTTTGTCATGTTTTGATGTATGAAAAGTGGTAAATCACAAACTTTGACAAGGAGATAGGGCAAACTGAGTCTAAACCTCATGCTTTGCTACTACCACACATCCACAAACAATCATTATATTTTTCCTTATTTTTGTGAGGCGTATTTTTATTTTTTTCCTTATTTTTTCTATTTTATTGATTTATTTGTCAATAAAATATGTTATTTTCTGATTTTTCTTGTTCCAATCACTTTAGCGTACTAACATTCAATTTATCTTCCATTTTTTCCCCATAGGAACACATTTCACCCACCCGAAACGACAAAACTATCATTTTACCGCTTAAAAACCGCATTTCAGGTTTACGGGAATTAAATAGCGCATGTAAATCATTGCAAAATCAAAATTTTCCGATAAACAGCAATTAATCATGATGCAACCAGCACTCAAACAAATTTTCATCCAATAAGAACATCATTACCATCATAAAATACCAAAAAACCTTCATTTTCTTCATAAAAATGGTAATACCGTGTTTTTACGAAACCCGAGACGCATTAAATGATTGCATAACCAGCGGATGGAGCCTCCATTGCTCTCAATCCAATGCTGCACATCAATCTTCAGCATCTCCATCAATCTCCATCACCGTTTGCTTCAATCTCCTTCTCGATTTCTCTTTCAAGATAGTGCACATGAATACCCTATAGAGAGGAGAGAGAGGGAGGAGAGAGAAAGACTAGATTCTGATCTCTTCATCCAGACAGCCATATCTCGCGCGAGGACCGGCGATATGATCAGGAAAGAAGGAGAAGTTGGTGGCCAATGTCTGTTCTATGGCTTACTTGTATGCTCCATTCATGATTTGGGGGGTGGGGGTTTAAGGTCCCAAAGGGCGCCCCCCTTTTGGCCTAAGTTTTGTCCACCTTTTTGAATTTGGCCCATTTTTTGCCTCTTCCGCATTTGGACTCTGTTTCGACCTCCGAAAAATCCTGCGCGTCCGTCTCGGCATCCCACACTAACTGGTAGCTCCCGGCATGCCGTACGACAGTTGGAAAAATTATCAAAAATCCACAAGTGTCGCTCGGGCGCCTTTTAAAAGCCGTCTTTCACTTGGTGCTTAAAATCGTCCTAGCTGCAGCCGCCGCCTTCGATGTCGAATATTTTTTCCCTAAATTCTGGATTTTTTGGCAAATTTTAGGCACATTCCGGGTTCAAAACTCCGCTCTCACTACCTCATCTCACTTCCATCACTGAAGGGTTGGCAGTCTTCGTACTCGTCGTCAGAGTCCTCTGGGCTAGGCTGTTCATCGTCTCATAGGGCTTGGTACATCTCTTGTCATCGATCCGGGACTAAGGCCCAGTTGTACATAAGGTTCAAGTCATGTACCCTGGTCCATTGCCACTCGGATTCGCCTAAGAGATCCTGGAGTGGTTTGAGCTTTCCTGCTGAATTGTCAGCCAGCTTGTCTGTTAGGTATTCCAGGGCTTTCTAGAGTTCTCTCTTGTTGCCTGGCACTTGGAAGGTGACGGGCTTAGGTCTCCCAAGAAGGATTCATTCCATCATGCACACTGGTATAGACGGCGTACCGTCGGTCGTGCCCATCATCTTGATGGCTTGCTCATGCACCTCTTAATCCGGGAATGGCAGGTCGACTGTAGCAAGGACATGCATCCAATCGCGCTCATCCTCTGGACATGGGATATACTTGGTCAAGGGCCCATAAGACTTCTTGACCTGACTGTCACCCTTGAGCATCGAGGAGATGGCATCCAAGTTGACTGGTGAGGTCTTTCAAGTGTCCATCTCTATCCTCACAGCTTCTGTCCTGTTGCCCAAGAATATCAAGCCGTTACCCCAATCTTCAATAACTCTGGCATTGCGCATCCAGGGCCGGCCTAACAGAACATCGTAGTTCACCCCCTTCATGACTATAAAGTCGACAAAGAATTGGACATCTGCGATTTTTACTGGCTAGTTTTTAAGTACCCCGAATGGCCTTACTCTCATGCCGTTTACTAATGTGACATTAAATCGAGCAGTCTCAACAGGTGGGTTTCCCCAGGTCTGCAGTGCTGCGTGGCTTAGCACACTAATCCCGGCTCCCTTGTCTACGATCCCCTTTCTTGTTGTGTCTCCTAAGGCTAGGACCGGTAACACTGCATGCATCTCGATGCCTTCTCAGAGAGCATTAACGTGCAAGGATTTTGACACAGAGTGTAGCGTTAGACTCGGTATTTGTGTTTCTGCGTCCTGATCCTGTAGATCCGACACCTGTTCTCGTGATTCCTCGACCCACTGCTTGAGGTTTTGCCATAGGGTGGGGTGCTGCTTCAGCAGGTCTCCTAGGCTTAACGTCACTAGGGTGGTCACTAGCGTAGTAAGGAGGCTGTCGGCTACTCGTCCCTCTCCTACGCCGGATTGTCTTGGCCAGTGGCCGTGACTGATTTGTGGTTCTCCAGCATCAAGGCTTGCCCTAAGGGGTACTGTCTGCAGTGTGGCTGTATCTCCTGACTTTGGTCGAGGGGGTGAGACTGCCGTGCTCATGCTGATGAGATCCTTGCTCTCGTCCTCTAGGATGGGCTCAGCATCCCTTAAGTGCTCTTGGGCGTCTTTCACCTAGTCCTTCACTCTCTATGGCCTCGAGTTGGCGATTTGGATGCGGGTACTCCCTTATCTTGGCACTTCCCTTTTCGGCCATCTTGGGGGCTGAAGTTTCCGTCTCTGCGTCCTCAACTTTCTTTCCAACAGACAGAGTTGTAGCACTCTCAGCTTTTAGTGCGATCTTAGCCTCCAGTCTCCTCTTCCTTCACCTGCAGCTCTTTTTTCCCGTCGAGGCTGCATCGAGGTTGCTGGGTCTCGGTAGTGATATGCCGGCCTGCTCTGTCTAGGCACGCGTCATGACCCACAACGGGGTGGGTGTGGTCTCCCCATCAAGGTTCTCGACGCCAAACAGTCTCAATGGAACAGATGGTACTTTGGCTGAATTTGGAGAAGGCTTCCGCTTTGGGCAATCGACGAAGAGATGGGTGATTCCACACTCAACACACCTTAGGTCAGCTTTGTCTCTGTTCTGTTGCTCCCTCTCGAGGCAACGTGATGAGACATGGCCTAGGTGACCACAAGTCCAACAGATGATTGGATTCTGCGTCTGCTCTCCTAGGCCTCTATCTCGTCCTCTTCGTAACGCCATCACTGGTACTGTTCGATAGTCCATAAGAACGGCGTTGCCCTCATCGTCCTGAGAGACATAAGGGTACAAGTAAGTCTTCCTCATTTGGCTCTTCCACGTAGTAGTGGACTGGAGCGTCACTCGGTGGATGGATCACATATGGATCGGGCGGTCTAGGTATACCTGTAGGGTTTATGTCCATGTTGGGGACAGCCGGCTTAATGTCGTTAGGCGCAGGAAGGGCCAATGAGGCTCCCCTTCCGAAAAGTGGATGCGGTCTGTTTGCTAGGTAAGGCTGACCGTATGGTTGGGAGTACGGAAGTCTCCTAGGCAATTTGCAGTGCATAATGTCGTGACCGAACTTGCCGCAATCAGTGCAAGGTGTCGACCGAGGGTCTGGACACTCGGTTGGTAAATGATTTCCGCCACAGTACACACATTGGATGTGTGGCCACGTTGGTCGTCTCCACAGGTCTTACAGCTTGACTATCTCCATCTTGACATCAGCCAAGTCGTGGTTCGTCTCGGTGGCCTTCCCCTTATCTTGGGATGATGGGGTTGGTCGCTCACCAGAGGTTGATACTCTTTTCAAACCTCGCGAGATGGTTTCTTCTGAGTTGAAGCTCCTGGAGCTCCTCTCTTTCAGTTGATCGTCGACTTTGATAGCTTTCTCAAAAACCCTAGCTAGCGTGTCTCGTTGCAAGCTCGAGTTGGCTGCCAAAGCCTTATACAGTTCCTCGTTTCGAATTCTGCTGATAAACACAGTTGAAACTGCTCTTTCAGTCGGTCATTCGCCTGTAGGGATTTTCTTGAAGAGGCTCCTTATGTGGGTTACGTAATCGTGAATGTCCTTCTCTTTCTGCTTGACATTCATCAGTCGTACTAGCAGATTGTCGGAGTATCCAGGCTCTGAAAATCTCTTAATGAAGAGATTCTTGAGGCTATTGAAGTTTGCGTGCTCTGTGGCATCTAAGCTTGTATACCAGGTCCTGTCCTTGTCACCTAAGCAGAGCCCGAACGCTTAAGAACGCTGAGTCAGGTCGCTGAGGCCGTTGGCTTCGCAGACTTGCTCAAACTGCTCTACAAAGCTGTATGGGTCGTCATGGGGTTGGTACTTGTCGAGCTGCTTTGCGACTATTGGGATTTTAGACTGGTTCTTAGAGCCTTAGGTTACTCCTAATCCTGCCAGCAGTGAGGTCGCCAATGCTGCAGCACTTTGCTCTGCTGCGGTGTTGTCTAACAATCGCTTCATAAAAAGTTCGCTCAGCGTTAAGTCTCCTTCTAGGGCTCTCTCGTAATCCGTTCGGTTTCTGCCGGCTAAGTTCAGCACTCGCTGTACCTCACGCAACTCCATGCTTTGCCTTTGACTCCTGGCTTGCTGGCCTCTATTGTACGCGGCTATGCCTTGCAACGCCTTATGGGCTAGCTTCCTCTCTTCTTCTAAGTCTGCGATGATAGCATCTGCTGTCCGACCTTGGTGCTCATATCGGGCGTGTGCATCGTAGTTGCTGACCAGTTGCTGAATAGCCTCTGGGAAGATGCCCAAGTCGAGTTCCTTGTTAGACCTGCGGTCCGAGCTTTCAGTCGAGTTCTCGTGCTTCGCCAAGCTATCGATCAGATTGAGTGGGTTTGTCAAATCCCTTTCGTTTGCGCCGCTTGCTTGATCCTACTTTGGGTATTGATGGTTTGTCTCCGTCCGTGGGTTCTCTCCTATTCGTGGGTTCCTTGAGTGGCTTATCTGAGTGAGTTTCTTGACTTATTAAATACAGTTCTCAAGTTATCTCCACTCCGTGCGTGTGTTTTTTCTGGTGCACTTGTGTTCAATCAGGCTTTTAATTTTTCTCAAGTGCACTTCAAGTGCGGAAATTCAAGGTGAGTGCGGCAAACAGCCTCTAAGCGTCTCATACACCCTCGGGCCTCATAGGCTTTGTAGATCAATTCTCTGGCCGTGTAGACGAGATTTAAGGCCTTTCGGTTACGTTGCCTTGTCGTTTTTGGGCTCGATTAGGGTTTTATGGCTCAACGGGTTACCTCTAGATCTCTGGGTTTCTAGGTATCGCAACAACCCACTCAAAATGTTAAGCGGCTATGCCTTACGATTTTGTCTACTCGGTGCGCTAGAATCAGGCTCTGAACGTCAGGGGGGCTTACGACAGGTTGCGCTGCTGAGCTCCACTTGGGTCAGGTCAAATCTCTAAGATTGAGTTAGACTTACACTTGGCCCAATTGGTCCGAATTGCAGGGGCCGAGCGAGTGACTCAGACAGGCCGAATTGCACTTGTTTGAGTGCGAAAAGTTTTTCGTAGGCCGAGATCCGAGTGGAGAAACTCGGACGGGCCAAGTCGAATGTTGAGCCGGGGGCCAAGTCGGGTCCTCGTGTCCTTGGCCGAGTGGAGTTCGGGCCGAGTGTCGGTCGGGTCAAAGGGCCGAGTGGAGTAACTCGGACGGGCCGAGTCGAATGCTGGACCGAGGGCCGATTAGAGTTTTCGGGTTGAGGTCCGAATGGGCGGGTTCGAGGGCCAAGTCTGGGACTCGGCCTAACAAGGGTCGTTCGGACGGGCCAAACGCGGCGTGACGAATGCCACGCAATGACGATTTTGATCGAATCTCCCTAGTCAGACAATCATCCCAAGCACAAACTTCCAGATCCTGGCTAAGGCCCCTAGGGAAGTGATTGGTATACTTGGGGTGAGCGGTAGGCTCTCCGGTGACGCGATCGAATCTCTCTCTCTCTCTCTCTCTCTCTCTCTCTCTCTCTCTCTCACTACAACGGTTGCAAATGAGCTCTCCCTTGGCCTCCTGGCTCTTAAACCCCTTCCCGAGCAAGGCTTTGACACTCTCAATCACTCACTTGCCGACATTAAGCATCCCAAGCCAACTTTTTGCCATTTTTTGCATGTTTTATGCCCTGTTTTGAAACAATAAACCCTATCATTTTCCGGTTCGATTTCCTAATCCTATCCTATACTAAATGCAGCGAGAATCGAAAGCAACAAAGTGAAATGATTTCTCCCTATTTTCCAATCATCAAACAAACTAACTAACCCAAAATACTTACTTGTTTCGAAGATCAAAACACCCAACCTTCCTACCTACCTCAAGCTCCGTTTCGGGGGAGAATCCCTTACTTCGATGCTCGATATGGGGCGCACAAGCGCTCAAGCTTGAATCCGTTGGTCCCGGCAACGGAACCAAAATGTGGGAGCCTTCGCTCAACCACCAAGATCCACGGACCGCTTATTGTTTCAAGCAAGCTCTAATGGCTACCTCTCACATAGGCGACACGCTATCGATCCTAGGAGTGTAATGAGCTTACCTTGATGCCGATATGAGTTGCCTTCTCTCTTGTGCACTCCGGTAGCTCTACGATCCTAGATGCTAGCTCAAGCATCCTCAAGCCTCCTCCATCTCTAAGCTCCATCCGCCATAGCTGCGCGTGCAAGAGAAGAAAAGAGAAGAGAAGATGGTGAAGAGCTTCACCCTCTTGATCCTTCACTCCCACTCACTCACTCCCTCACACTCTCAATCACTCCCTCTCTCAAGAGCATACACAAGCAAGGAGAGGAGAAGAAGAGAAGAGCTCTTGTTGGGCACACACCAAAGAATGAGCTTCCATTCACTTTTTGAACTTTATATATACAAACCCTAAAACCCCATGGGCACCCATCCCTTTTTACATGACCGGCTATTGTGGCAAGGTCCCTTTTTCTAATTCCCTCTTTTTTGCTTCATCCCCTAGGCCTATATTCGACTATTCTTTTACAGGTGGCACAGGAGGGGGCGTGGCGCTTTTTTACAAGAGTTTTTGGAGTTTTTGAGGCGCCTTTTATTTGAAACAACGCTTTTGGCCCCGGCTTAGCTTTAGAGGCCGCCTGCGTGTCCTTGCTTCTTTTCCATCTTCTTTCCGCTTTTTCATTCATCCTTCCGCCTTCTTGGCTTGGGGTTAACATGCAAGCAGGTGTACGCGACAGCTACAGCTACAGGAGAGAGGAAGTAGTCGCAGGCAAGGGAAAACAGTCACAGGTGACATCAACATTCGGGGAGGACCACGGTAGGTCTAGCGTGAACCAGTGACAGTCGGAGATAGCAGTAGTGGGCATGAGGACTAGCGTGATGACTGAAAGGCAGTGGACGTCGCGTCCAGTCGCGACACGCCAGCGAGTAGGCGCAGCACGACCAGCATGACGGCAGAAAGGTATTGGACTTCTCGTCTAGTAGCGACACACCAACGATACCAGGCGCAGCGCGACCAATAGTATGGGCGACAGTTTGGCAAGCATCATGTCACCTGACAGGTCACAGACCTGAACGTGGGGTCAACGGACCCATATTCTGTTTTTTTTAAAGAAATATTTGAGATTATTTTTATCTCTTGTTTTCCGGGTGTTCCCATGCACAAGCACAATGTGTAGATTTTTGTTGATTTAGGCCCAAAAATTTGGGGCTTTTCAGATTAAGTGGTGCTCATGCAAGATTGAGGCATCTGCGTCAGAAATTGCAAACATTGCGCGCATTTGAATTGGGGATTTCGCCAAATTTACTGAAATTTTACTTATCCGAGTGAAATTTCTCGACGTTGGACCCATAAAATTTGGGGCTTTTGCCGTATTTGCGAAATTTTGGTCAGCTGAGTCAGATTGACCGACATTGGTGCACAATTGGACCTGAGAAATTTGGGGCTTTTGCAAAGTTTTGTGAAATTTTGCTAAATTTGCCCGTTTTATGCGTTCGGGAACATGTATTAATGCAATCGGGGCAGATTGGTCAGTGAAATTTTGGGGTTTTTACTGAAATCTGTGGATTTTGGCAAAGTTAATGAGTGAAATGCACTTTGGGAATATTTCTGAAGGAATCTTGTTTCCATAAGCAGAGTGATTTGAGCATTTTTATCTCCCGCTTGTGCAATTTTGGAGAAATTGCAGAGAATTCTTTGTGTTTTGGGGTATCACAAGTTGATACGAGCACATATGTATGCAGTACACATGTTGGGCAGCTCCCATTGAGTTGATGTATTGCTGATTATTCATGTTGCAGCAGTCTTGGTGATCATTTGCAAATCTGGGATTGGTGCAGATGTATTTTTGGTGATATTGCTGAAGTGGGAGTTATCTGGCAGTGATGTATGCATTTATTGTATGCTGAAATTGCAATCATATTTGCTGAAAGTCATTCATTCTGTTGTTGTACATGTACTTGGACTGAATCTTGTTATTCTTTGCTGAAAAATTGGGCTGAAATTAGCTGAATATTCAGTTCATTTTTGCTGTCATAAATTGCAGCATTGAATTTTTGGTGTATTGCTGAAAAATGGCTGCAAATACTTCTAGTAGCAGTGACACAAAATCCCTCTTTGAAATCAAGAGGTTTGATGGCACTTGCTTTGACTTCTGGAAGGATAGGATGCAAAGCATTTTGTTTTTCAAGAACTGTGAAGATGCTCTCTTGGAGACTAAGCCTGCAGCTATGACAGATGTGGATTGGGCTAGACTTAATAAGAAGGCCATTGCATACATTAAGATGGCAATGTTTGATGATGTACTTATAGACATCAAGCGTCTTGATACAGGTTATGCTATATGGAAAAATCTTAAGAACACTTATGAAAATACAACTCCTGTGAATCAAGTGCATCTTATGCGTAAACTTGTGAACATGGAGTTGGATGAGTCTAAGCCAGCATCTGAGCATTTGAGTACTTTCACAGGGGTTTTGAGTCAGTTGCAGGACTCTGATTTGACGGCTTTTGATGATAAATTGAAAGCTATTTTCTTATTGATGACTTTGCCTGACAATTGGGAAGCTTTGGTTGTGTCACTTAGCAACAACCCCGCTTTGACTTTTGATGGTGTTAGAGGTTCAATCCTCAATGAAGAAATTAGAAGAAAGTCTAGTGGTGAAAGCAATGGCTCAACTTACCATGTAAGAGGCAGGTCTGAAAAGAGAGGTAATGCAGCCAGTAAAGGTAAAAGCAGAAGCAAAAGCAAGGGCAAACAGCAGGATGTCACATGCTATGAGTGTAGACGTAAAGGGCATAAAAAGCTCGATTGCGAGTACTTCAAAAAAGAGCAAGAAAGAAAGAAACAGCAGGGTAAGAAAAAGAAAGATGATGACAACTCTTCCTCAAAAGAAGTTGCAAAGGAAAATGTTGCATCCAGTGTGGTCATTGAAGAGCTTCCTGACACCGAAGAGATACTTGTTGTAGCCTCATCTAATGATGCAGATATTATGGCAGCAACAGGTGATATGCACATCACCAAAAAGGAGGTAATTGATGCCTTACTTTCAGCTCATGATGGGCTGTCACAACCATGGATAGTGGAGAGCGGTGCTTCTTTTCATGTTACCCCCTCTTTGGAGTCATTTTCTGAATACACTGCAGGTTGCCTAGGCAAGGTTTACTTGGGTAATAACTATGCATGTGAGATAGAGGGTGTTGGCACCATTCACTTAGCTCTTGAAAATGGCCAAGAGCTGATTTTGCAGGATGTCAGATTTGTACCTGGCATAAAGAAGAGTCTACTGTCAGTTGGGCAGCTTGATGCTGAAGGGTACTTTACTACATTTGGTGGTGGATCTTGGAAGGTCCATAAGGGCTCTATGCTGATTGTTAAAGGCAGCAAAAGGGGGACTTTATATTATTTGCATTGTAAAGCATTACCTGGCAAGTTATTGGCTGTGGTGGCTGAAGTCCATTCACAGATGGAGCTTTGGTACAAAAGACTTGGTCATATGAGCCAGAAAGGCCTTCAGGTTCTCTCCTCTTTAGAGAGATTTGATATAAAAGGCTCTGGTCTCGAATTTTGTAATGATTGCTTATATGGAAAACAAGTGAAGTCTCCTTATTACTCTCTTTAGGGAGATTTGATGTAAAAGGCTGTGGTCTCGAATTTTATAATGATTACTTATATGGAAAACAAGTGAAGTCTCCTTATTACTCTGGTGTCATTAAGAAGTCTAATGCTCTTGACTTAGTACACTCTGATGTGTGCACTATGCCTGTTAATTTGTATGGGATGCACGGTACTTTGTTACTTTCATTGATGATTTCAATAGAAAGTCATGGGTGTATGTACTTAAGAGCAAAAAGGAAGTGTTGGATTCTTTTTAAAAAATTCATGATTTTGTTACTATACAAAAAGGACTTAAGTTGAAAGCCATAAGAACAGATAATGGGGGTGAGTATATCTCAAAAGAATTTAACAAGTTTTGTGAGATGCATGGCATTAAGAGGGAATTGACAGCCCCTTATAATCCTGCATCAAATGGTGTGGCTGAAAGATTTAACCGCACACTTTGTGAGAGAGTCAGATGCATGTTGTCCACAGCTAATCTCCCGCAGTAGTTTTGGGGAGAGACTCTTAAAACTATAGTTCATGTATGCAAACACTCTCCCAATTGTGCATCGGAAAATGGCATTCTTAAAGAGGTTTGGTCTGGCAAACCTACTTCATATGATCATTTGCATGTCTTTGGCTGTGATACCTTTGTGCATGTACCTATAGAACAGAGGACCAAACTGGACATGAAATCCATCAAGGGCATCTTCATGGGATATAGAGATGAGGGAGAGATGGGTTATAGAGTTTGGCTTCCTCAGGGCAGGAAGATAATATGCAGCCGAGATGTAGTATTTAATGAGGCAAAGCTGTTGAAAAATGCTACACATGGTGATCTCGATAAAAAGAAGGTCAAATTTCAGCATGAACAGCCAGCCATTCAGCAGCCATTAGCTGAAAATTCTGTCCCTTTTGATGCTGAAAATGAGCAGCAACCTATTGTGCTACAGCCAGAAGATCATGGACAGCAAATAGATGCACAGGATGAAATAGGATAGCAAGAAGAACATGCTGAAAACAGATTACAGCAGCAAGAAAATGTTGAAAATTAGACACCTGGTGATGGTGTGCACATTCCTCAGGATGTAGGCCCACTGGCCTGATAATACAGATCATTGGGTAAGACTGTCTACACATGTCAAAAGGCAGCCATAGATGTTTCAGCCATCTTTGGATTGCATTTTGTTGATTGATGAGGGTGAGCCTCTAACATTTAAAGAGGCACAGTCATGTGAAAACAAGACAAAGTGGAAGCTTGCTATGCAAGAAGAGATGAAGTCTCTATATGCAAATAACACATGGAAGCTTGTACCTTTACCCAAGGATAGGAAAGCTATTCCTAATAAATGGGTTTATAAAGTGAAATGTATTGATGGGAAGCCCAAGTGTAAGGCACGGTTGGTTGCTAAGGGCTATATACAAAAGGAAGGCATAGACTTCCAGGAGGTCTTTTCACCAGTGGTGAAGATGACTACGCTCCGTGTTTTGTTTGTTGTCACTGTATCCTTGGATTTAGAGTTGGATCAGATGGATGTGAAGACTGCTTTTCTTCATGGTGACTTGGATGAAGAGTTGCACATGAAACAACCAGAAGGATTTGCTATTCCAGGAAAAGAGCATTTGGTTTGTAAGCTGAAACACAGCTTATATGGGCTGAAACAAGCCCCTAGACAATGGTACAAAAAATTTGATACCTTTATGCTCAACCATGGATTTAAACGCAGTCATGCAGATCACTGCTTATACACTAAAAAGGTTGATGATGGTAGCCTTATTGTGCTGGTTTTATATGTGGATGGCATGCTGATTGCAAGACAGCATAAGAGTACTTTGAATGCTCTTAAAAGACAACTAAGTTCAGCCTTCTCTATGAAAGATTTGGGGGCAGCTGAACTCATTTTGGGCATGCGCATTAAAAGAGATAGAGGGCAGCATTTGTTGTTTCTCTCACAGGACAAGTATATCAGCAAAGTACTTGACAGGTTTAATATGGCTGATGCTAACCCTCTTGGTGTGCCTTTACCGCCACATACAAAGCTGATTGCCCTAAGGATGATGCAGCTGCTAGTGCCATTAAGGGTATACCTTATGCATCAGCTTGTGGATCTTTGATGTATGCCATGGTTGCAACTCGCCCTAACATTGCTAATGTAGTGGGAGTTGTTAGCAGATTTATGTCTAACCCTGGCAAGCCACATTGGGAAGGAGTGGAATGTATCTTCAGATACTTGAAAGGTACACTAGAAAAGTGTATATGCTATGGAAGGGGTACACTAGAGTTGCAGGGATTTTGTGATTCAGACATGGCAAGAGATCTTGACACTAGGAAATCTACGAGTGGGTATGTTTTTACTTTGGCTGGTGGGGCCATCTCTTGGTGTTCAAGACTGCAGAAAATTGTGGCAGTGAGTACTACAGAGGCTGAATATATTTCAGCCACAGAAGCTTCTAAGAAAGCTATTTGGCTTGGCTGTTTGGTCAAGGATTTTGGTCTTTCTTCACGTACTCTAGTGCTTGGTTGTGATAGCCAGAGTACAGTATGTCTGGCTAAGAATGCCATGTTCCATGGACGTACCAAACATATAGATGTTCGGTATCACTTTATTTGACAGGTCTTGGATGATGGTCTTGTCACACTGACTAAGGTCAAAACCCAAGATAACCCTGCAGATGTTCTCACTAAGTCTCTTGCAAAGGCTCAGCATGAGCATTGCATTCGTTTAGTGGGAGTTGGTTAGTTTAAAGGTACCACTTCGGGCCTTTAAGTGGAAGGTTGTTGGGTGTAAAGTCTCTTCGTCTCCGTGTAAGTAGACTTACGGGTGTGAACACATCCTTAATGTACCCTAACATATAAATACATTCTTTTTATTCTTTGTGTACCATCACATCGGTACACCTATCTCTGCGTTCACTCTTCCTCTAAAGCTCAGCTCATCTTTGCTCTTCAGCTAACGCTTTGACCTTGCATGCCATTGCACACTCTCACCCCTTCATTTGCTACTGACTATAGTCGAAGAGAGAGAAGGTAACCTCCTCTTTAATCACTATCTATGATTGGAGTTAGGTCATACTCTTGGGCAAAGGACTTAAAAATCTTGGGGGGTGTCTCCTTGTAGGTTGCTTTCTTAGTGGGAGATTGGTTTGCATATCAAGGGCTACCATAGGAGATCGAGAGGTAAAGACTATAGCGCCTTAGAGGTGTCAAATTTATGTTAGAGATCATGTTAGAGGGAGTCCCTCCTAATGGAAGGATAGATACAACCACTTCTCAAACTAGAGGGGATATCCTTCTTGGGATCATTGCGACTAACAAAAACAAGATCTTTACTTTCACGATAGAGGACAACTGCCTTCAAAGAGAGGACTTGGATTAGATAGAGTTTATATGATGTTATAGACAGAGGATTAGAGTAGTGGCCAACTTTGAGAGGAGAGGGGAGGAGATTTCAGATGAGTAGATAAAAGCACAACCATCAACCACTCCTCACTGATAGAGATAGGGTGACTTGGATCATTTTTTCTTAGACTTTTGGAGGAGGTTAGATGACAAATTTAGGCCTAGTAAGATTTTTGTTATATCCTTGGATATCCAAATAGGCGATAGGGGGTTGGTGGTATGAAACACTAGCTTTTGAGATGTAATTGTCTTGGTATGCTACTGGCCCCATGGTTGGGAATGAGCGTGCTTGGCTCTACGATTGGGAGGTAAGTTTGATGTTTATCCCTGTTGTGGATCTATGTTGTGAGTTGGAAGGCTTGGTGGGCTTAGGTAGGTATTAAAGGCCTAAGTTCTACTAAAATTTTAATGTTATTCATGGTTTGAAGGCTAAATGTTAATGTTGAAGTGGGAGGTGAGACATTATGAAATGAGGAAAAGTGAGGACACGTTGAAGTGAGAAAAAGAGAATGATGTTAGGGAGAGAAAAGATGAGTTTAAGGAGAGAGAAGGTGACTTTGAAGGGAGAGAAAAATAGTGATGTTGGTTGGTGGGGGTGCGGGGGGGGACGTGGCAATGGTGCTAGGTATCCATGTAGTTAGTGGCAAAGCTAGGGCAGCTCATTGTTTTTAGAAGTCATGTGTGCCATGTATGGTCATCTCTTGCTTATGAGCCTCAGTCTGAGTGGGCACTCTCCCACTATTCAGTTGTACACATGACTTGCTGAGCAAATGTATCCCCAATAGGCTGATGTAATCATCCTATAGGTCATTTTCTCCATTAGCAATAGCATTTTCTTGTTTTTTGCGGGCTTCTTGGAGGGTACAAATGGCAGGACAACATTATTGATAGGATTGTGTGGATCATGCTTGCAAGGAACTTCAAAGTGACGACTAAGACCAAGAAGACTAGCATTCAAATTGCCATGACCATGAGGATTGTTGTGAAGGCCATCGAGATGGAGACTTAGATCATGATATGAATCGACATGCGGAGTATGACCGAATTCCTTCCCGGACCACCTTCATATCACTCTGTTTCCTCTTTTATGGTGGCTAGGAGTCCACAATTGGGGATCATGGCACCACCTACACAAGTATGCGTCCTACCCTCTCTTCTTGCTCGTGAAAAGCTAGATGGGACGAACTTTTATTCTTGGTCGTTTAAAGTCAAGTGCATCCTTGACACCTTTGAGGTATGAGATTCCATGATGATCCCTCATCATCGATGTACTATGGATTCCTATGTTGGAGAGACCTCAAACTAGGTAGCCTTGTGAAATCGGCTCAACATAAGATCCCACTCTTTTCTCTCCTTGAATTGTACAGATCCTATGCATGCATTCAAGACATATGTGCACCATGGCACAAGTTTGGACCAAATTGGCATCTTTGTGCTAGGTCTAGACATTCAGGTGTTGCATGATGCTCAAGTTGAAGCTTCAACAGCTCTTTGTCATAGATTCCCTTATCAAAGCCGCCGCCTCCAGCTTGATATTCACCATCTATTTGTGCCGCCTCTGCTTTGCTCTCCACACTAGCTTAGCCAATTCGCAACCCTGCCAATGTTTCCCTACAGTACTTAGTCCGCTAAAGAGGCTAGCCTTCATGCCCATTGCACCTATCTGTTGAGCTATTGCGCCCGTTGTCTGCACTATCAATGTTGTTGTCTATCAAGTATGTTAGCTACATCGTTGAGTGACTTACATGCATCTCCACTCTGCAATGCCCATTGCCACCGCCACTTCCAATGCCGTTTGTTCTAGCCTTGCCCACTAGAACCATCAACGCCGCCACTAACTTCAACAATAGAACTGCCACCTCCCTGTGCGCCGCCGGTCTCCACTCTGCAATGCTCATTGCCACTGCCACTTCCAATGTTATTTGTGCTAGCCTTGCCCACTAGAACCACCAGTGACATCACCATCTTCAATAGTAGAACCGCCACCTTCCTCCTATACGCCGCTTGCACTATCTTGCAGCGATCCCTCTTGCAGCCCGCTTCCTCCTACTACCTACACCATAGCCACTAGCATCTGTGCTGCCACCTTCTATGCTAAGCTTACCTCTTCTGTGCTAACTCACAGAACCCGTGCGGGAGCTAATATGATACCAAATGTGAGAAAATGCACCAGCTATGGAGAAGGGAGAAACGAGAGATAGTGATATGGAGTGAGCTAAAGCAAGAGAGTAGAGTGTACTTACTAAGCTGAAAGGTAGAGTGAAAGCACAACACTAAGTTAGGTTATGGGTTGATCTAACCAACCTTCCATCAACTAACTAGAGTTAGGCTAACTTACTCTAGTCCCTAATGTCACTACTTTAATGTCAAAGGACACTAGGTACACACACACAGAATTAACACTTATTAAAGTATCCACACCACATGAATTACATGGACACTGTCCAAAATTGGTAAATTCTAACATGTACTTTTCTTGTTTGCACATGAAGACTCTAGTTGAGTTGTTTGTGCATGGGAGCTTGTAATGTTAGCTTAATAAATCGGAATGACACATACATGCGAGGAGGTTATAGTCTCTCCTTGGATTTTGTAGTAGGATTACTGCCTACGAATCGAGGTCATGATACAATCTAGGTTGTGATCAATCAGTTGACCAATTTGGCTAGTTTGTGCCATGAGTTGGCTAGTCTCTTTGTTGAGTATCTCTACAAGATTTATGATTTGCTTGAAGAAACAATCAATGATTATGATCCTAAGTTCATTGGCCATTTCTAGGAAATAGTCTTCTAGAAATAGGAGACATGATTGTCCATGCCATTTTTCAAACATGTTGAGACCAATGGATTGACCAAGAGGACAAATCAAACTATGGAGGATATCTTGCATGCATGAAGAGAAGGAGAGGATTGATAGAGGCCTTGATCCTGTTCGGGCCGCATGGATAAAATATGGTTTTTCCATTCTCACCGACGGATGGAGTGATCATAAGAAATAGAGTATCATCAATATACTTAGTCTCATGTCCACTCAGCACTTTCTTTTTGTGGGCTGTAGATACTGACAAGAGGGGGAGGAAAACGACAAACGTATTCATCTACCACCACATTCAACAAGCTATCATTGAGGTATACATTGCCTTTTAAATTAGTTTCACTTTCTTTCATTTTAATTTTTTCATAACTATCTCCCTATTCTCGCTAATATCCATCTTGATTCTCTCTTTCCCACAAACCTCTATCTCTCTTGATTCGTAAATCTTGAAACTTGAAAGGCTCAACTCTTTCTTTCTCTCTCTAACTCCAAGTATTGTTACTTGTAATTTGTGGTTGTAGGTGGGCCCCTCAGATGTGGTTCAAGTTGTTACCAACAATGCATCGAATTGTCAACGCATGTCTATAAAGCTACATTAGTTGTCACCTTCACGGTAAAGGTAAAGGTGCTTGCGATGTATCTTGAGTATAACACACTTGAGTTGAAGAAGCCTTCTTTGACTCAGTTTACTTACATGTGGTTGTTGCTTAAGCGCCTTTATGAGGTGCGGTCCACGTTGCGCCAAATAGTGGTGTCCACTCTATGGAATGAGTAGGATGAGCATGAGATAGAGGAGGCCAAAGCCATGCACCACTCATGACTTAATGAGCAGTTTTGGCAGAAAGTCCATGCCATTATCATTGTTGTGACTCCCTTTTATAGGGTGTTATGTATGAGTGATTGCGAGGGGTCCACTATGGGCCTTCTCATTCACTTCTTTAGAGTGGCATTGGCAGAGGCAGGTGTATGCACAGTGATCATAGAGACACATCGTTCATATATTCTAGAGATAGTAGAGAGGAGATGGGCATGGATACATAAGCCCATCCATGGTTTTTCCGCATTGGTACATCCGGTCTACAAGTCACTAGCCGTCATGGATGATAGAGAGCTCCATTTGGACCAGCTTGCTTATTTGACTCGTGTGGTCCTTGTAGATGACCACAATGCAGTGTTGGAGGAGCTAGGATACTATGTGTATCACAAAGGACATGTGGCTTTTGTGTCTCCCACTTGTCGGAGTAGAGAGTCACTTGTGAAGCCTTTATTTTGGTGGCAAAAATTTGGATATACATTGGAGACCCTTCAGCCCTTAGCCATGAGTGTCCTTGCTCAGAATTGCTCTTCAGGTCCATGTGAGAGAAACTGGAGTGCCTATTCTCTCATTCACAAGAAGATTTGCAATCGGCTTAGCACATGACAGTTAGAGCGACTAGTCTATTGCCGCACTAACTTACGTATGATGAGGGCTATGATGAGCATGGGTAGTCCAAAGCAGGTAAACACCTAACTATAAAATTTAAATTTTATTGTTTTAAACTTTAAAGATTATACTTTACAATTTAGACTTAAACATTTACAATCTTATGTGCGTTGTGTAGGTGAATGTTGATACATTTAAGTTGACAAGCAACACTCTTCTGAGTGTACATCAAGAGGTGGATGACAAGGAGATGACTTTTGCAGAGCTCTATAGAGAGCTAATAGCAATAGATACTCACGACGCTCGCAGTCAATGTACTTGTGGGCGAGGAGTTCGAGTAGGTGGTAGTAGGGGCATGGTCATTCAGCGCCCTCTAACATTGAGCAAGGGTGGTTTGAGTGCCTTACAGACATATGTAAGGCAAGGCTCTAGTAGCTCACATCTCATGCCTCATGATGACATTCTCCCCTTGCCTACACAGTCAGCACCTAGGGAGCCATGATTTGATGATAATGGTAATCTCATCAGTGAGGATGAGTACGAGAGTGTCTCAGCATCCGATGCCGAGGAGTCATCTTCAAACTCTCTTGATGAGTACTCGGATAGTTCTAATGATAATGATGATGATGATGATAATGATATCTCATCATAGATTCATTTTTGCAAATAAAATGTGGCTAATTATATTACTTCAGAAAAAAACCTGAATACAAAGAACTGCTCATGCTCAACAGACCAAGCTGGAGCTTATGAAAGTCACAGATACATCATATATACAAGGCTCTCAAGGCAGACTTGGGGGGATAGGGGCTAGAAGCCATGGACAGAGGTGTATCACCATCTGGGGCTGCCTACCTACATCACGAAGAACAGGTCTTGGCCGCCCCAAGTGCGCCTAAAATGACCTCGGAGCTCCTGCCAAGCCTTGGACTCGCCCTGCACTTGATCCCATTGGCCTCAAAGGGAGTGGATAATGGGGGTCCAGAGCTCCACTAGGGTCGCCTGTACTGAAAGTCTCTCTCCGCCAAAAGCCATCTGACACCGCGCCTTCCAGATATGCCAACCAATAAGACTCCCCATGATTTTCCATACCTCATAGCGGTCTGCTATGGGCTCCAGTACCTGGCGGATGGGAAGAGCCTCTAAACCCACCACTGCGCACGACCCTGTCTCGATCATGAAAATCATGTCCTGCATCCCGGCCTCATACAGAAGGTAACGGCCCTGGTTGACCGCCTGCCAACAGAAAGCACCCCACGAGATACATCCAAGGCTGGGTGCTATGCGGCGCAAGATGCGACGTACTCCTCTCCACACAAGCCGTGCCGCCTCACAAGACCCAAGGCAGTGCTTTGGGGTTTCGATTGATTACTGTGTGCAGCACTTACAAACTCCCTCCTGCATCTGGGCAAGCTAGCTTCCCAACGCCAAGCCTCCATGTGCCACCAATCATAAAAAATATGATACCCTCCTGAACCTCCAGCTGTCCCATAGGCGGCGCTAGTAGGTTCGTCGGAATGGCTCCGTGATGCTGTGCTCCGCCTAGTGCCTGCTACGTGACGGCGCCCAATCCATATCCTCCCGCATTAGTACGTGTCTGCCAATCCTAGCGGCATATTCCAAGAACCTCAGTGGCTTCTTGGCGACCGCAGTGGCCGGCCAAAGCCACTCTCCCAGATCCCACTCCAGCTCCTCAAGTGGCCTTCCTTCCCAAATCCAGAGGAGCCACTCCCTAAGCTCCTGCCAAAAGACCAACGGGTCCAGCCGCCATGTCTTCCCCTGAAGGCCAACCACCCGGATCCTCTTCCATGAAAGGACAGCTAACCCCTCATCCTGGTGCCCTCTGTCAAGAGCTAGACGCCCCCCCTCCTGCATTGTGAAAAAGGTCCCAAGTGGAGCACCACCCACTCTTCCTGCCACCTATAGAGGGATGCCAGCTGGTGAAAACCTAGCGGCCCATATCTCCCGGGCTCTATCTGTTCAAAGAGTAGAGAGAGAGAAAGGGAAAGACTCCATATCCATGAGCCTTCAGGCTCTCAAGCTCATTCCTTCATTTCCACACACTTAACTGAAAAGCACACACACTACAAGATAAAGTGACCTAGTGTAAACGTAGACTAGACTGACTAACTCTAGTCAGGTCATTGACTGACTACTAACCCGACTTATTTAATGTAGTCACATGTAGACAGCTGTACACACTAGTTGTCATAGATGTCGGTCATAGATGAAGACACACTGACGGTGAGCTTGATTTCTAACACTCCCCCTCAAGCTCAAAAACAAAACTCAAATCATCTGCATCACTCCAAGTAGCTGTCTAAAGTGAATGAACTTATCTTTACCAAGTAGTGAACCTCAATGTGTTTTGATCTTGCATGATAAACAGGATTGCTTGCTAACATAACACTGCTCAAATTGTCACAGTACAGCTTGACTTTGCTGTCCAATTGTACTCCCAAGTCATTCAGTAACTTCTGTAACCACTTAGCTTCACAGGCCTTAGCGGCTGCACCACGATACTCTGCTTCCGTACTGGATAATGCAACTGTAGGCTGTTTCTTACTCTGCCAACTGATCATGCTACTACCCAATCCAAATGCATAGCCACTGGTTGACCTCCTATCATATGTGCAACCAGCCCAGTCAGCATCAGTGTACCCCATCAAGTCAAGGGTTTTTCCATATGCATAAAACAGCCCATGATCTGTGGTACTCTGTACATATCTCAGAATTCTTCTGACTGCATCCAAGTGTGGTTTGTGAGGCTTGTGCATGAACTGACTGATCAGCCCCATAGCATAACTCAAGTCAGGTCTAGTGATCGTGAGATAGATCAAGCTGCCTACCATCTGTCTGTACATAGTAGCATTCTCAATCTCTGTCCCAACATCAATCTGCAGCTTGACATTCTGCTCCAAAGGCGTATCCATAGGCTTGCAATCAGCCATACCATATTTCTGTAACATGTCATGAGCATATTGCTTCTGTAGCAGCCATATGCCTTGAGGTGTAGAAACAACCTCAATCCCCAAAAAGTATTTCAGCTCTCCAAGATCCTTGACCTTAAACTCAGCCTGTAAACATGTCTTTATTTTTGCAATCCCATTTTCATCATCTCCTGTAATGATTAAGTCATCAACATAGACAACTAGAAAAACATATCCACTATCTGTCTTCTTCGCAAACAGACTATGATCAGCATCTCCCAATCGGAAACCATGTTGCTGTAAATAACTGCTGATGCGAGCATTCCATGCTCTGGGTGCCTGTTTCAACCCATATAATGCCTTTTTCAGCCGACATACATGTACTGGAAATTCTGGATGTACATAGCCTTCAGGCTGTTCCATGTAAACCTCTTCCTGTAATTCTCCATTGAGAAATGCATTCTTTACATCCATCTGCCATAGTTTCCAGCCTCTAGCTGTTGCCAAAGCAATCACAGTTCTAACTGTAGCCATCTTTGCTACAGGATTGAAAGTCTCCTCATAATCAAGACCATACTGCTGCGCATACCCTTTTGCAACTAGCCTGGCCTTATATCTTTCCAGTGATCCATCTGATTTACATTTTACCTTATACACCCACTTGCATCCAATAGGTGTTTTGCCCTCAGGCAACTGTACCAAATCCCATGTACAATTTTCAGCCAAAGCTGAATATTCCATAGTTACCAGGAACGGGGAACGGGAACGGGAACAGGACCCCCTGGAACGGGGGGAATGTCCAAAGTGAGGGAACGGTATATATATATATATATATATATATATATATATATAGAGAGAGAGAGAGAGAGAGAGAGAGAGAGAGTCAACACTTGTCTTAGAATCTAGAGAGAGAGATCATATCAACCATAATTCATGAAATTAAACTCTAGAGACATAATAATCAAGTTTCAACAATAATAAAGATTCAAAACATTGTAACTAGCAATGGATTGTCGCATTCATAATTCAACATTCTAATCAACAATATTGCATAAGTCCAACTGGCAACAAGTGTGCATTGCAAAAACACAAAATATGCACTAAACTTTAAAGCCTAAATAGTAAAGATCCAAGTTACAAGAGCTCCAATTTCCAAGTCAATACTCTGAAGTTCCAAAAGGGTAGCTACTAAGTACTCTGATTCATGGAAGATGGCTCCACTGTGCCTGAATGCTCATCCTGTTGAACAACATCCTGCCCATCATCATCACCATCATCATCATCGTCATCTTTTTCCCAACATATAAAAGAATCAGCCTTTGCAACTGATATACGAGCTAGCAAGCGAAGATTGGAGCTTACATAAACTAGGTCATTCGTCTTCATTGTACCAAGACGATTTCTCTTCTTTGAGTGAATGTGATTGAATGAGCTCCATAGTTGCTCTAAACAAGAAGAGCTAATTGTTTGGCTAAGAATACGAATAGCCAAACTCTGCAACTCTGGAGCTTCTGCCCCGTAGTCCTCCCACCATAAAGCAGCCCCAATATTTATCCTGTCCTCTAGTGCATCCTCTGTACCAAACATCCCTAATGTTTGCCGATATACAAAGAGCTGATTTTTAATTTTGCGTTGCATTTCACGGCTGGGATAAAGCCTTGCAAGCAATGTGTTCCAAGCCTTGACCACCTCAAGGTCTCTTTCTTGCATCTTTCCTTGAAACTCAGGATCAAGCACATATGCTGCAGCATGCATAGGAGAGTCATACTCATTCCATCTACTGATGCATAAATCCTTGATCTGCTCATACCTATCTGCATTTGGTTCCAAACTCTCCAACCTCTCAATCATGCGATCCATATCTTCATAGATCTTCCCAATGCATGGATCCATGCCATCTACAAGCCTCAACATGTGCATAATAGGATCAACCATTTGGTTGGTGCGATTAACCTCATCCCAAAAATCTCTATCAGAAACATACGCATTACATAACACGGCAGTAGCAGTGGCAGCCCCAGTCCAATTTTCATACTCATCACTAGCAAATAGCTCCCGAATTGCACCTTTGCAATAGTGCAATCGACCAAGCATAAGAAAGTTATATGCAAATCGTGTATCCGAGTATTTAAGAAGTTCTTTGTCACTTCTCTTGTGAAACTCAGCATGCAAGTACTGATGATTACATATAAAAGTGATAATCTTGTTGCCTTTCGCAACAAGAGATGCAATCCATGGCAAGTCTCCAATATCCTTCAACAAGTTATTCAAGCAATGCGCCATGCATGGACTAAAGGAGATATGTGGATACATTGCCATTAAAATGTTTCCTGCTGCCCTATTTGTAGGTTCACCATCTGCCACAAACTGCACTACATTTTCTGCCCCAACAGCCTGCACTGCCTCGCACCACTCGGATGCCAATACATCTGCACTCTTTCCAGTCTCTGAAGCATCATGACTACCAATGAAGTATACATCTCCACGAGAATATGCAACAACACCATGTATGGACCTATGGCGTGTGTCACTCCATCCATCTGCTATCAATGTCACTCCATTTCTTGCCCATTGATTGCGAATATTTGCTGTTGCAATCTCTATGGCCACTTTCTCCTTTTGAAGCAATGTAGTCCTAATAGTTTCTGATGAAGGGGGCTTATATGTGGATCCATACTCTGCAATCTTTGTCACCATATTTAAAAAATAAGGTGACCTGGCTGATTTGAATGCAATATGGTCATGGTAAAAAAAGCGTGCCACTGCTGCATCTGTTTCCTCTTTTTTCTTTGGTTCCCATGAAGTGTGCAATGAACTCTGTTTAACACCACGACCTGTTGCCATTGATGGCCCACGAGAAGGCTGCGTAGCCACTAATCCTGGTGGTCTTCTGCATGAAGCACCATGCCCTGCTGGCCTTGGAGTCCATGTTGGTTCCTGTGCATATCCAATAAACACACTTTTCACTACCTTAGGATCCAATTTCTTCCTCTTCTCATCCGGTATATGCACATATGCAATGCTACCAAATACCTTCAAGTGTGAAATATCAGGTTTATGACCATACAGCCATTCATACGGAGTGACATCATGAATCCCTGCTGTAGGGGTTTGATTCAGCACATATACAGTAGTCACCACTGCTTCAGCCCAATAACCATTTGGCAGACATTTTTCATTCAGCATAGCTCTAGCTGACTCCATCAAAACCTTGTTTTTCCTCTCTGCAACACCGTTTTACTGTGGTGTATAACTGCATGTGAGCTGTCTTCTGATCCCATGTTTAGCAAGATACCTGTCAAAGTAGTTTGAGACATATTCACCTCCTCCATCTGATCTCAAACATGATATGTAACAGCCCAATTCATTTTCAACATGTTTCTTGAAGTCTTTGAATGCATCAAACACATCATCCTTATGTTTCAAGATATAAAGCCAAGTGTACCTGCTGAAATCATCAATAAATGTGACATAATACCGTGCACCGCCAAAAGAAGCATTATGTGAAGGACCCAGACATCAGAGTGTACCAACTGTAAAGGCCTAGTGCTGTTTTTTACATGTCTCATGAAAGGAAACCGTGCTTGCTTCCCAAACTGACATGCAGGGCATACATGACCAAAATCATTATACTTGAATTTAGGTAATCCAAGTACTACTTCTTTCTGCTGCATAGATTTCAGCTTTTGTACATTGATATGTCCGATTCTCTTGTGCGAGATCTCTATATCTCTGATGGCACTCTCATCATGAGCAAACATAGCTGCTTTAAGTTCAGGAATGGTCGCTTCCAAAGGAAACATCCTGCCATCCCTTCTGCCCTTGGCAATTAGCTTGCAGCCATTTCCATACTCCTTAATGAAACAGCCATCTTTGTTGAACCTCACTTGCAAATTCTGTTCTGCCATTTGACCCATAGACAACAAATTCTTTGTTATGGTCGGTACATGTAAGACATCATGCAGGCCTTTCTTTTTGCCATCAGGCGTCATAAGAGGAACAATCCCTTTATGCTTTATGTCATGTTGGGTATCATCCCCAGTACATACATGACCATGTGTACCTGCAACCATCTCATCAAACCACTCTCCATGCAGGGTCATGTGGTTTGACGCACTAGAGTCAATGTACCACCTGTCATCTCTGTTCTGCCTTGACGCAGTCTTGGACACATGCTGCATGGCAAAGAGTCTATCAACTGACTCATCATGAGCACCACTGGAAGATGCATAATGCCCATGCTGTTTCCCTTTTGTCTTCATGTCATTTTGCTTTTTATAACATTCCTTCGCTATGTGCCCATACTTACCACAATAATGACAGTCCTTGTCCTTGTTGAACTGATCAGTAGACTGCCATGAACCAGAACCACCACCTCTACCTCGGGGTGATCTCCCCCTGCCTTTAAACCCACCAGATCCACGCTGGCCCTGTGTATTGGCACCATGCCAATTACTCTGCTGCTGCTGCTGTCCATAAGTATTACGAGTGTCACCACGACCTCGAAATGAACCACGACCTCTAGATCCTCTGCCACGCTGGCTAGAGTACAACACAGTGTCTCTACTCTGAGATGCACTAGAACCTATATTCAAACCAAGTTTAACTTCCTCATGCAGCAACAAAGCAACTAGCTCTTCCCAGCTAGGGGGCTCTTCTCTGACAGAAATGGAAGTGTCAAAAGCTTTGTACTCTTTGCCTAAGCCATTCAAAGCAACAGCAATCATATCATCTTCTGATACACTTGAGCCAATAGTAGCAAGTTGATCAGCTATGGTCTTAATCTCCATGGTATACATCTGGATGCTCTTGCCATTCCTAGACATGTTATTGAACTGCTATTTCAACTGGATCTTTCTTGCATGTGTCATGGTTTCATAATTTTTCATCAGTATGTCCCAAGCATCCTTCGGAGTCTCACATCCAGTGATTTGAATTACCATAGCATTAGATATACATAAGGAAAACCAATGCAGCACCTTGCATGCTCTTTCATTCCATAGCCTGTAGGCTCTTTTCTGTTCATTTGTTGGATTGTGTGCAGGCAACTCAGGAGCAACTTCATCTCCTGTACATAAATCCCAATAACCTCTGCCAACCAGAAAGTTTTTCATTCTGAATTTCCATAATGTAAAGTTCTTATTATCCAACTTTTCTCCAACTATCTGAGTGATATTGTCTGTCCCATGTGCATTAGCCATGATGCAATAGACTGTCTATCAAGTGCCTGACTCCCTGCAGTCCAATAAGTATGACTGACTAAGTTCAGTCCGTAACAGTTTATGACAGTTTTCTGCACTAAATTGCAGAAAAAAACCAGGGTATTTCAGCCCACTGACACCCCAAAACAACCCACAAACAAGTGGTCTCAACTGTAGATATAACTGTCAATACATAAGCTATGTGTTTGCTTCAGCTTAAGCTTATGTAACCTCACTGCCAGGGTACATACATGCAGTCTGAAAACTGTAAACTGTAAACTGTGAGTAACCAGCAGCAATTTCAAGTCCAAAACTGAGTGTGTCAACAAATTCAGTTTCAGGTTGTAGTCAACCAGAATTCAGTATACAAGGCTCCAAGCAGCTCCAAAATGTCTTTTAACCATGTCATACATTTACTTTGTAGTGGCAAGTTCAATACATGAGCATCTGAGTAAGCATAGACAACCTGTCTTCATTGACCAATGGCATAAACCTCATGAGCTATTTGTAATTAACCAGGACAGTGTAACTGCATTTACTTCAGCTTCAAAATTCAGTTTTCAATGATGCTCATTGCTTGCTTCAATTCTCCATGCATTCAACATGTATAGGCCAGTTCATATAGATGATGGAATCCCCAAGATGACCTGTATTGCTTCAGTAATGCACAATACTTATCATTGACTGTGTATGACAGTTTTCAGCCTGTTATTGATTTTCAGATCTGAGTATTCTGTCATTGACTGTGTATGACAGTTTTCAGCCTGTCATTGATTTTCAGATCTGAGTATTCTGTCATTGACTGTGTATGACAGTTTTCAGCTTGTCATTGATTTTCAGATCTGAGTATTCTGTCATTGACTGTGTATGACAGTTTTCAGCCTGTCATTGATTTTCAGATCTGAGTATTCTGTCATTGACTGTGTATGACAGTTTTCAGCCTGTCATTGATTTTCAGATCTGAGTATTCTGTCATTGACTGTGTATGACAGTTTTCAGCCTGTCATTGATTTTCAGATCTGAGTATTCTGAGCAAGAGATCTCAGCTCCAAGACATTTGATCCAATGTATACATGCTTTGACACATTCTTGTGCTCCAAAGATGCCTTCTGAGTGTAGTACAAGGCTGACGTGAAGATCCATCTCAGGGACGGCCTCCACTCACCGCCAAGCCTCGGTCTACAGCCCTGAAGACCCTCGTGCAATAGGACCTTCCAGGTCTGCCCTCCCAGTGTGAGGCCTCGGACAACTAGCTTGCCCAGGAGGGCCATACTCTAATACTCTGGAACTATGATCCCAAGCCCTCCCTCTGACCGATGTTGTATAATGGTCGCCCACGCCACCTTGGCTCTGGAATCCTTGGAGCCGTTTGACCCGGACCAAAGGAAATTCCGCAGCGGCGAAGCTGCATTACACAAGAGGAGAAGAAGCACCAACACGAGGTGATCTACCAGGCCGTCGCTAGGAGGACCTGGTTAACTGCCGAGACTCGGCCGGCTAGTGAGAGGCGAGCCGTGCTCCAGTAGGTCAGCTTCCTCCGAATAGAATCGAGGACTAGAAGAAACTACTCGGCAAGAGTGATGTTGAGTCCCACTTGGAACCCTAGGTACCGGACAGTCCTGTCCTCTGCTCACCCATCTAAATCCCAAGTAGACGCCCCACTCCATGCTAGAGTTTGGGTTTGTGAGGAAACCAACCGACTTTCACCAGTTGATTTTCGCTCCCGCTGTAGAATAGAACACCTCAAGAGCCAACCTTACTCTTTCAAGCATCAACTCATCGTCCTCTATGTAAAGCGATGTATCATCTGCATACTCTAAGTCTAACAACTCGGTCTCCTCTCTTACTGGAAGTTGGAGGCCATGTAAACTGCTCACACATGCCCTGAGGAAGTGAGACATTGCCTCTGCAAAGAGAATGAATAGGTACAGGGCTAGGAGGCAGCCTTGTTGGACCGATCTCTCCAGCCGAACCTCCTCCCCTCGCCTCCCTCCTATGAGACCCCTGCTGGTGGCCGATCTGTAAAGTGCGAAGACCCCGGAAATCCAAGCCTAGGGGAAACCCAACCTCACCATGATGCCCTCTAGGAAATCCCAGTCCACCCTATCATAGGCTTTCTCAAAGTCCAAGAGTAGTACAACCAGTCTCTGCCCACTGTGTTGGGCCCACTCTGTCACCTCAAAGAAGGTGAATACATTGTCCAAGATGCTCCTATCTTGGACAAAGCCTGTCTGTGTGTCATGGATGATGTCAGGAAGCAAGGGGCATAGTCGCCTACCAATCATCTTTGTCAGTGCCTTATAGGTCACTGACAGTAAGGTGATCGGTCTCCATTGGGAAAGCTCCAACCGGTCTCCCCCTTTGGGGAGAAGACTGATAAGGCCTGCTGATAGACTCCCTAACATTTGTCCTGAAGTGAAAATCTCCTGAAAGGCCAATAGTAGGGGGTCCTTCACCACTTCCCAGAAGGTAATGAAGAAAGCCTTAGAGAGGCCATCCTCTCCCGGGCATTTCTGCCCGTCCTATGTATGGAAAGCCTCCTCTAGTTCCTTCTCTGTGAAGGGGGCTAGGAGGGAGTGTCCCATCTCCTTTGTGACAAGGGACGGGATATTATCCCAAACCTGTTGTCTACCTCGCTATCCTCTAGCTGAGGCTGTCTCCTACTAGAAGAGGCGACTATAATAGTCGGTGGCAATCTCCATCACCTCGTCTCGATCCTCCCATACTGATCTTGGAGGCCACGTATCTGCTCTCCTGAGGTGCAAGGCTGGTGCACCTGAAAAATCTCTGTGCACATTATGTCCCCTTTCCGCGCCCTAAAAGCTGTTGGGGTGCGGAAAGAGAACTCAGAGCACCTATCCTCTAAACCAGCAATGTTTGCTCGCGCATGCACCTCCTCTGCGTGGAGAGTGGGATCCCCTGATGCTACCTGTAATAATCTCTACGTGGCTACAAGGTCCCGTCGGAGTGCTCTCTCCTCCCAGCTCTACTGCCTGGCCTGTATGGCTCCCTCTTGGCAGATCCTGCTCAACCCAGCTAGGGCCTCTGCAACCTCCTCTGCGATCTGGCCCTTGCTGTCCCATTCTCTGGTCCAAATTTTCTCTATTTGTCTCGTCACCTCCTCCCTCTTGTAGATCGAGTCAGGGATCTGACAAGATCATGAATCTAGGGCAGATGCTGGGGGATCTAGTGTCAGAAGAACCGGGCAATGATCGGACAACGTGGTGCCCGCCAACTGCCCAATCTGGCCTCCCCGAGAGCCTCCCCACTCTCCCACATAAAACCTGTCCAACCGCTCCAGCAGGGCTCCAGCTAGCCGTCTGTATCCCCAAGAGAAGTCCAGCAACCTCTCCCTCCTGTGGAAGGCAGGGTCTCTCCAAGCATCGCGTGCTCCTACTACCAGTAGAAACACCTCCCATGCCTCCTGCTCCTCCCCGGCCATGCCCTGGTAGTTTCTCCCTCTACCCTGCTGGTCCTCCAAAGCCTGCAGGTTGTTGAAGTCTCCTCCAACAATCCAGGAGTCCACCTCTGGGAGTCCTTCCGCGATCTCCACCCAGAACTTCCTGCGTGCTCTAACCTCCGTGGGGGCATAGATATTAATAAGGACTCCAAGGCAAGAGTCCCCGATATCCAATCTAATCCATAGCACCGTCCCTGCCACTATCGTCCCGTGGTCGCGAACACAAACGGTAAGACTCAGACCAATAGAGGTGCACACACCTCCACTCCTACGTAGGCACCTATGGTGTGCTCCCAGTAAGTGTGCGAGCTGCCAAGGAGTACCTTCCCTACCCGCTGGGCCTGGGCGAGGGTGAGCTTGTGCTCATGTAGAAGTAAGATGTCGATCCGTCCGGCCAGGGCAGGCTGCAGCTCATGTCGAACAATCAATTTCCTAGAACCACGTGTCCCACTGTAGTGGAGGCTATTCACATTCCAGGATGCAAGGTGTAAGCTCATATGGAAACCTGTGACTGCCCGAACAGGCATCTGTTCGGTGTGGAGGCTGCTGATGAGGAGGAGCTATGAGGCATGCAGGTGCGCTTTGCCGCCGGTCTGGACGGCGAGCTCCATTCCCCCATGTGGTGGCCCTCGGCCGAACCATAGGGGTGATAGACGTTCCAGGTGGTACTACCAATGTGTCTATCAGCCATGCGGAGAGTCGAGACTCTATGCACTAGTAGAAACGGGCCGCCTGTGCCAGGGGCCACTCGATCACATCCCTCGGAGCCCTCCACTGTGGAGGGGCTTGGAAGATAATGCTCAGGTGAGGGATCTCGGTACCAGCCCACCAATTAATGTCCATCATGCAACTAGGCCACTGCTGTGCAAACAATGCTAGTCCTTCTCCCATCCACTGGGAGGTGTGGTCCGCCACCTGACTCTTCAACTCTTCCTCTATCTATGTCGTCGTCCACTCCTTTGAGTGAGAGGGCTGAAGAAAAAAAGCATAGTTTGGTCCATCCGGTGGTGCTAGAAGATGGACCTTGCCCCTCCTTGACTTACGAACCACGAAGATCCCCACCTCTAGAGGTTGTGGGAACTCTCCGCGCTCCGTAACTCTCAAGTAGGACCATGGGCCACTGTGGAAGAACTCCTGTGGTAGTAGGTGAGCTTGTCTTGGGAAAGTGTGACGGACGGCAGGGGTGGATGAGTTGGTGGCTGTATGGAAAGGGGGGGACTGCTGGTACGAAGAGGATGTAGGCATGTGTGGCTCATCACGTCTTGTGGTTGAAGGGGGGGTGGGCCTGGGGGAGCTCGCCAGAAACGGTGCGGATCAGGGGGGTGCTCGGTATGGGAGATGGTGGGGGGGAGAATGATCGAGGGATGGTGAGATGGACGGAAGTACATGGCGGGTGTGGGGGGGGGCTGGTGGTCCTAGAACTGGGGGGCTATGGGCCAGGGCCAGTGGGTGGGGGGGGGGGGGGTGGGGGGGGTGGGTGGGAGCATGGGATGTGGAGGGAGGTGGGTGTGGGGGCTGTGGGGCCTCAGGAGAGGTAGTCTGTGGCGCGGATGGTGAATGTGGGAGGTTGCGGTCCTGCTGGGTGGGGCGGGTTGTGGAGTGCTTTGTCGAGGAGGCGTCACATGCCCTCCTACTCCTTGCCGAGGCTGGGTCTGAGACGCTGGCTGCACCCCCCCCCCCCCCCCCCTTCCCTCTCCTTTGTCGTCTCTGGACCCGTGTAAAGCCATCAACGTCCACCTGCGGGCATGTCGGGGGAGCCACCTTGGCTCCGAAACGCGTGCAACCTGCTGCTTGATGCCCAAAGTCATGGCAGCGCAGGCACTGCCCTAGCTGCCCCGTCACAATGACTTGCTGCCTAAAGGAGTGCTCGTCCGCCTCAATCTCTAGGAACTATGGGATATTCTTGACCTCTTTCACTGCCACCCGTACTTTTGGGACTCTTTCTGCTGTCACTACATCCGCGAAGGATGCGGAAAGGATAGTGCCGAAGAGCGGACCAAAGTCTTCCACCAACTGGCGATACTCTATTGCCAAGCCGGGGAAAAGAAGGGTGACTGGGTGCCGGAGAAACCTATTGTGGAGTGCAAACGCCTCCACAATAAAGCCTGTACCAGGGGACCATGTATATGACCCCCTTCGTGGACGCATACCATGAAGATCCCTTGGCCCAGTAGGACCACCTCCACGATCTGCGCTATGTTGATGCGTAGTGTGGAGTGAAGCCAGTCTCGAAGCTAGGCCCTGGCAGGAGAATGTCCTACTACCTGACCATAAATTGTTGTTTCCTTTAGCTCCAGCTCCTTAGCTCGGACAGCTAAGAGCTGCTCCTCAGAGAGGACGACGCGCAAGGTATTTGACTGGGGAGCACTCGTTGAGTGTGCTGGCGTCTGACCAGAGGTTTCCATTGCCTGTAGATAGATCGATGGCAGGGGGGGGGGGGGGGGGGGGGGCGCGGCGAGTCTGTCAGGGCTTGGGAAAACGGCCAAGCAGGGGAGGAAACAGCTAGGCGGGGGGGGGGGGAACAGCAGACAGGCGGCCGTTGCAAAACATCAGGGCGGGGGGCCGCGAACAGTGCGGGGGCAAGGAGTCAGACGGCCACGATCAGTCGGGGCGAGGGGGCGATCAATCAGGGCAAGGCGATCAGTCGGACGGTGTGGGCAAACGAACGGGCGTGCGTAGTCGGGGCGGGGGGACAGTAGCGTGACATGACGGGCATGAGCGTTGCAATATCTTCATCATAGATTCATAGGTCTCTCTCTTTTTTGTATCTACTATCATTGTATCCACATGCCACTATGATGCATTATCTATGGACCATGTATGTACTAGACTCTAGTTATATCACATGTTGTGTGCAACCCATGCGATTGCGACGGCCATCCTCATGTATTCATCTTATTTTGTAATGAAATGGATATTTCCACTTTAAACATGTGTTCTATCATTTAATGATTTATGGTTTTTTTTTAATGATGTTAATTTTTTTGGGTACTAACATCGTACCATACCTTATAAAATCATAAGGTACCATTTTGTATCGTATTTTATCATACCATACCGTATTGTACCTTTCGTACTTGACAACCATGGCTTAAAGGAGTGAAGATGCAGTCTGTAGTTGACTTCTTGCATGAGATGCATGAAATGTTAACAATTGCAAAGAAAATCTTTAAAACAGCCCAAGATTGTGCTAAGTTTTACGCTAACAAGAATCATATTCCTTGAGAGCTCCAAGAGGGCATTTGGGTATACCTCAAATGTCAAAAAGGACTACTGTCCAATGACTACCGGCAAGTGCTATAAGCTATCTTTGAGGTATTGTGGACCCTTCCAGCTTATCAAGTAGATTAGTAGTGTGTCTTACTAGTTGGATTTACCTCCGAACATCTGAGTCATTTGAAAGAACAACTTGCATAAGCTGAATTGGTCATCCCGATCCAGAAGTATTGTGACTAGAAGATATTACTTGTTACATTCCGCTCGAAACTGAATTGATTCTTGACTATAGGACTAAACAATCTTGTTGGACTGTTTATCTCATGTATCTAATCAAGTGTGAAAATGGCCCGGAGGAGAAGGTAACTTGGGAGTTTATTGAAGAATGGTTTTTTGTACTTTATTCTTCATAATATTGTTGAGGACAACAATCATTCATAAGGGGGAAGTGTTATATCCTTGGATAATCAGATGGGTGCCAATAGAATTGTTTACGACCTTGGGTCACAGTCTTGTGTTGTGTCTTGTATGCAAGTCGGATCCTTGGTCGAAGTTTCAAGGCCCTGCAAGGCAAGCTAGTGGTCTAAGGGTGCACAACACTAGAGTAGAGATTCCCAATTTGCTAGGAATAGATTGATAGACAACTAATCACGTGGAACGCAATGGTCTGGAGATGTGCTGCATCAGCTCAGGGAGTGTACACATATTGGATGGGATGGCTAGGAGCCGGCTTGATCAACTAGGGTTTGGAGAGACATCTCCAAGGATGCAGTTCTAAAAGAACTTCACAGGTAGCAGGTCTCTGGAGGGTGGCAGAGGCCAGGAGATGGGAGATTGATGCAGCAATCTCTTCTCATTAAGAGCCTGTGTAGCGGGCCATGGGTGGGTAGCTACACAGGTAGATTTAGAGGCCCCCTCAGATACCTTATTCATCATGCAGGAGGCTGCCTGGCTAGCTCTGGTCAGGGGGCAATGGGGTCTTGCATTCCTAACATTCCTTGGAGGAGGGTCAAAGCTACACATTGAAGTAGATGATGTCATTGAAGTTTTACTTGTCCTCATGCAGATAAGTAGTTGTGTTATCTACTAACTCAAGATCCCATCATATCATTTGGGATGGGAAGTATGATCTCTTCTAGACCTAATTGGCTGTTTGTCAAGGAAGTGCTAGTAGCCTCTGACAGACACAGAAACAGAGCTAAAGGGGACTCTTGCTGACTGATCTCTGCATGCTAAACCACTCCCCTCTGGCGCCACTGACAAGAACCTGGCTATGTTCAGAATCCTACAGTGCTGTGACTGTTGGGATACACTACTTTTGAAAGCCTATCCTTGATATCCTTCTGCTGCAGCCTGGCTGATAAGCTCTGGGACAAAACTATACTATATAGGTTAACTGATAATATCTTACCTCCTACTTTACATCTCGAAAGGTAAATTATTGCCTAATATTGTGCTCCCACAACCAGAACAGGAGTCAAATTGATAACATTTGGCATTTTTAGAGTGAGCCTGAGGCCAATTGCCTTAGCTAGGATCTTTTCAGTAATCATTAGCAAGGTGATTCATGTCCCACAAAAGTGATCTCCAGTCTATTTCCATTGCTTTGGGGAATAAGACGAATCACTTACGAGTACTTTGGCTGGCTTAACTCCAAACACCATGATCTCTTAAAAGCTAGTGACTTTGCCCAACTTCACTCACTGTTTGTGCATGATGTCTCGTTACACACAGATACAGGGGATAGAGCATCACTGATTCGACTTCTAAAGCTGAAAATCACATTATATTTAAGCAGAAGTGGCAAGAAAGAGAAATAGAAGAAACAAAACAAGCGGTTGTTGGTACATGTCACTGTTGAATATTGAGATGGTTGTGGTGACCTCGAGCACCCCCTTGCCTTTTGCACACAGCTCTGAGTCTAACGTAAACTTAAGAAACAAGAAAGCTCCCTGGTTAGACCTGTGGATCCTTATCTTTGATGAAGATGGAAAAGGACATTGGTTGGAGAGATTTGTTTGTTTAGGAATATCCTTAGTTAAAGTCACTTTGACAATTTGCCTTTACCATCAGTTATGGTATTGTATCAGCACTGTAATACACTGTCACAGCCATTGGACTCACAAGTCTTCAGACTTTTTATTGAAAGGGAGCAGCAATAGCTGATGACGCTCCTACAGTTGATTAGAAGCAAATGATCAATACCACATTGATAGCGAGTTATACACCTCAATGTTTCCTTTGATCTGGATAACCAACACCATGATCTGGTTACCTTTTTTTATATTTTTGTGGCTTGAGATATGTAATGAGATTGAGGTAACCGTGCAGTTGAATGAATTTAGAGAGTGGTCTGTCTATTATTTGTTTCAATAGTCAGGAAAAGAAGACAGACAATATGTCGAAGTAACCAAATCACTTAACGCTCAGCTGCACCTTTCATTTATCCTCTAGAGTCTAAACTCTCAGTTGCATCAGAGGCTTGCAGCAGCATATCTTGTGCTCGCAGCAATGGAGCTGTTAATATTTATGTATGATACAGATCCCGCAAATGCTGCTGTACTTGATGCAAACTCCGTCATTGAGTCCCTGGAGAGAGAAAGGGAGGATAGAAGAGATTCCCAACCGTTTGTGATCACCTCAAAGGTCAGTAAAAACTATCAATACAAGGTGACTTGCAGATGAAAGCTGAAGTGATCATCTAATGTTGTTCTACATAGGGGATGAGATAGCCAAAGAGGTGTCAAGTTGTAGTTTCTGATGCTCAGGCTGTATGGGATTTTTTGGTGACTCAATTCCTGTTGCCTCTCACTTGCTAGATTGGCTTGTTGAAAACATCGAGACCAATTGATAGCAATCATGTTCTTGGAAGATTTCTAGTTGGCACAGCAGAAACAATACCAGCTGCTGAACTTGTTGACACAACTGGATCAGGAGATGCGTTCATTGGTGCTGTAATTTATGGTATCTATGCTTTCTTTCATGTTTAATCCAGTACAAAGGTTATACTTGTTCTCTTGGCAAAAAGTTTGATTTTAAGATTCGTTGTTTAGCCTAAATTTTTGTGCCACAGCTTTATGCACCAGAATGCCACCAGAGAAGATGCTTCCTTTTGGAGCTTCTGTGGTAAGTAGTTCCTTGTCCAACCTCAGTATTAACAGTAATTTCCGCAATTAATTTTCTGTGAATCTCTCTAAGAGAATCACTGTTGTATATATTTACAAAGGCTGCAGCTAATTGTCGAGCTCTGGGTGCCCGTGGTGGTCTACCATATCAAACTGATCCAAGGTTGATTCCATATCTGAAACTTGCTGCTGTATGAGCCTCATGAACTAGAGAGCCAATTCTCTGTATTCAACAGTAATGGCATTCAAATGTATCTGTAATGTCATTTTTTCATTGCTGCTCAGCATGCATGAGCTCAAATTATTCAAACAAAAAGGTATTCATTTTTCCTGAACTTAATGACCACTCCTAGGAGAGAATACCTCCATATTTTCAAGGTCTCAAATGTCTCCAAAAGTCGTACAAGCACATGTATATAGTGTTAGATATTATGTATGCATTCAATATTTATATTGCATGCCTTTGCATTGCTCAAATTTGTTGTAAGGGGTTCCAGTTACCTTGACCAGTCCTGTTATTGGATTAATGTAAGAACTATAGCCCATAAAATTTCTATCAGGACCTGAGAAGAAGGGAAGGATAATGCTCTTCTTATAGGGCAGGATAACAATATGAAACTTCTCATGTTCTTCTTGCACTTGGATTGAGCTATGGCTTGTTCAAACCACTGAACATTCAAGCCTTTTTTGGTTTTACAGCTGCAAGCTTCTTGTTATCACAAAAATGACATTACCGTCACTAGTCATCAATATCAGAACAGGAGAGAAGCAAGCAGGCTGGGAGCAGGCAAACAGCTTAGGCTTGCAAAAAACCATCTGGGAAATTAGTGAAGGTTTCTGCAAGGCTACATCTCTGTTTCATGCATACAGATTGAGCAGCACCTGCCTTACTTATGACCTACTTGTAGCCTCTGTCAGACCTTGACTTGCAATGTATAACTCTGCACATAGTAGGTACTTCTGCAGAAGACCAGTAATGCCTTTCTTTTCTCAGGCAATCTGAACCCCAGCTTTAGATGAAGCCTTAGCAAATAGCAACTCTTCCTTTTCCTTCAGCCTTTTCCTCTTAGTTTGTCTCTTGCTGAATCAGCAAAAGAACATCTGAAGGTAAAAATTATGTCACAAATGAAATGTTTTTTTTTTTTGGCAATAAAATGTGGCTGATTATATTACTTCAGAAAAAACCTGAATACAAGGAAGTGCTCATGCTCAACAGACTAGCTGGAGCCGATGCAAAGCCACAAATATATCAGATGTACAAGCCTCTCAAGGTGGTCTAGGGGGGATGGGGGCAAGAAGCCATGGAGGGGGGGTGTATCGCCATCTAGGGCTGCCTGCCTGCATCTCCAAAAACAGGTCTTGGCCGCCCTAAGTGCGCATGAAATGGCAACGGAGCTCCTGACGAGCCTTGGACTCAACCTGCACACCTGATCCCATCGGCCACAGAGGGAGTGGATGATGGAGGTCCAAAGTTCTGCTAAGGTCACCTGTATTGAAAGTCTCTCTCCGCCAAAAGCCTCTTAACACCGCGCCTTCCAGATATGCCATCCAGTAAGACTCCCTATGATCTCCCATATCTCAGAGTGGTTTGCTATGGGCTTCTGTGCCTGGCAAATGGGTAGAGCCTCCAAACCGATCACTGCGCACGACCTTGCCTCGATAATGAATATCGTGTCCTGCATCCTGGCCTCACACAAAAGGTGACGGCCCTAGTTGACTGCCTGCCAGAGCAGAAAGCTCCCCATGAGATACATCCAAGGCTGGGTACTATATGGCAAAGGATGCGGCATGCTTTTCTCCACATGAGCTGTGCCTCCTCCCATGACCAAAGGCAGTGCTTTGGGGTTTCTAGAGGCTACTGTGTGCAGCGCTTCTAACCTCCCTCCTCCTACATCTGGGCAAGCCAACTTCCCACCGCCAAGCCTCCATGTGCCACCAGCCCTAAGAAATACAATACCCTCCTCGGCCTCCAGTTATCCCATAGGCAGCGCCAAAAGGTCCGTCGGAAAGGCTCCGTGATGCTGTGCTCCGCCCAGTACTTGCTACGTAATGGTGCCCAATCCATATCCTCTTACATCAGTATGTGACTGCCAATCCTGGCAGTGTACTCGAGGAACCTCGGTGGCTTCTTGGCGACCACAGTGGCCGGCCATAGCCATACTCCCGGATCCCACTCCAGCTCATCAAGTGGCGTGCCCTCCGAGATCCAAAGGTGCCACTCCCTGAGCTCCTCCCAGAAGAAAAAAGGGTCTTGCCGCCATGTCTTCCCCTAAAGGCCAATCACCCGGATCCTCCTCTATAAAATGACAGCTATCCCCTCATCCTGCTGCCCTCTGTCAAGAGCCAAATGCCCCCACTCCTGCACGGTGAAGGTCCCAGGTGGAGCGTCGCCCACTCTACTTGCCACCTGGAGGGGGATGCGTGTTGGTGAAAAACTAGCGGCCCATACCTCCCTAGGCTCTATCAGCTCTTGTATCGGGGGAGCAAGCCACTCCTCAGGTATTGCTGCATCTATCTTCCTTCTTCTCAACTCCACTCCTCTCTGGTAGCTTGATACTCGTTGCAGCACCTCCTCGTCCACCATCCTATACACCTCCTGCCATGTCCTGATGGTACAAGCCGGGCCGGCCTCCCAACCTGCCCACTGAATGTGGGGGCGCTCGCCAATTTGTGCCCCTTCCTGATCTCTGACTTGGGGGTTCGAGATCACTGGGTGATGGTCTATCTCCTCCTGGCAGCTTGAGGGGCTCTGGATTAGGGCCTTACGGAGGCCCTGCCACACGTGGAGCAAGCTGCGTAGGAAAGGTGATTTTTTTTGGGGGGGGGGGGGGGGAGGGGGTGATTTGGGCTGTCGTGAAAATACATCTCAGGAACGGCCTCCACTCACCACCAAGCCTCGGTCTACAATCCTAAAGACCCTCTTGCAATAGGACCTTCCAGGTTTGCCCTCCTGGTGTGAGGCCGCGGACTACTGGATTGCCTATGAGGGCCATACTCTGATACTCTGGTCCATGATCCCAAGCCCTCCCTCTGACCGATGCCGTATGATAGTCACCCACGCCACCTTGGCCTTGGAATCCCTGAAGTCGTCTGACTCGGACCAAAGGAAGTTTCACACTAGGCAGTGAAGCTGCACTACATAGGATGAGGAGAAGCACCAACACGAGGCGACGTACCAGGCTGTCTCTAGGAGGACTTGGTTGACCATCAAGGCTCGGCCTGCTAGTGAGAGGCGAGCAATGCTCCAGTAGGTCAGTTTTTATTCTCTTTGTTTGTTGATGAATTATATGAAGAATATGAAGAGAATGATGAAATTTATTGAAGTTAGAACCGTGGGATAATTGTTTCTATGATGCTATGTGAAGATTTCTTGCTAGTGGTGTTCTTTTCCTTATTGTGGTTCTCTAAAGAATGAAACAAAATCTTGTTGATGTTACAAGATAGATTTTCTTAGAGTAGAAACCTTTTTTCATTGGTGTCTCTCTTGGGCCCACAAGCCCAAGAGAGACACCAAGGAAAAAAGGTTTATACTGCAAGAAAATCTATCTTGTAACATCAACAAGATTAGACAAACACCAAGGACCGAAAAGAGAAGTACTGGAAGAAACTGATGGGCGGGAGTGATGTCAAGTCGCACCTGGAACCCTAGGTAACAAACAATTTGTCCTCTGCTCACCCATCTAAATCCTAGGTGGACGCCCCACTCGTGCTAGAGTCCGGGTCCGTGAGAAAAGCAATTGATTTTCGCCAGTTGATTTTCACTCCCGCTGCAGAACAGAACACCTCAAGAGCCAGCCTCACTCTCTCCAACATCAACTCATCGTCCTCTATGTAGAGTGTTGTATCATTTGCATACTCTGAGTCTAACAACTGAGTCTTCTCTTTCACTGGAAGTCGGAGGCCGCGTAATCCACTCACTTGTGACCTGAGGAAGTGAGACATCGCCTCTGCAAAGAGTAGAAACAGGTATGGGGCCAGGGGATAGCCTTGCCACACCGATCTCTCCAGCTGAAACTCCTCCCCTCGCCTACCACCTATGAGAACCCTGCTGGTAGCCGATTTGTAAAGTGCGGAGAACCCGCGGATCCAAGCTTGGGGGAAGCTCAACCTTAGCACGATGCCCTCTAGGAAATCCCAATCCACCCTGTCATAAGCTTTCTCGAAATCCAAGAGTAGTACAGCTAGTCCCTATGCACTGTGTTAAGCTCACTCTGTCGCCTCAAAGAATGTGAATACATTGTCTAGGATGCCCCTACCCTGGACATAGCCTGTCTGTGTGTCATGAATGATGTCTGAAAGCACAGGGTGTAGTCGTCTATCGATCATTTTTGCTAGTGCCTTATAGGCCACTAATAATAAGGTGATCGGTCTCCATTGGAAAAGCTCCAACTGGTCTCCCCATTTGGGGAGAAGATTGATGAGGCTTGTCAAAAGACTCCCTGGCATCTGTCCTGAAGTGAAAATCTCTTGGAAGGCCATCAGTAGGGGGTCCTTTACCACCTCCTAGTAGGTAGTGAAGAAAGCCTTAGAGAGGCCATCCTCTCCTGGGCATTTTTACCCGTCTTGTGTATGGAAAGCCTCCTCTAGTTCCTTCTCTGTGAAGGGGGCTAGGAGGGAGCATCCCATCTCCTCTATAACGAGGGACGGGATGTGATCCCAGACCTACTGTCTACATCGTTGTTCTCTAGTTGAGGCTATCTCCTGCTAGAAAAGGCATTTGTAGTTGTCAATGGCAATCTCCATCACCTTGTCTGTGTTGAGAAATCAAATGATGTATGCCCATAGAGGCTGAATGTGTGCCCAAAAGAGGCTTGCCCATAAATGGCTTTGTATGAGAGATATGACAAAGATGTATGCTCTAGAAGCTCTAAGAAGAGATGTCTAAAATCCCATAAGCACAGAGAGGAAGAGTTGTACTATCCAAAAAGGCTATATAAGCATGTACTTGACACTCATTTCAATGAAATGGCATTATCAATTTGATTCACTCAAGATTGTGTTTATGAGTCCAAGCTAATCTATCTTGGAACCTAATTCACTTGAGTTACAATCTCTCATTTTGATAATGTATCGTGTGTTTGATTTGCGTCCACCATTGCTAACTAGCTCTAGATCCGTGTTTCTCAACATGGTATCGGAGCCATGGCTGAGCTAGGAAGCTAGTAGGTGGAATCTCTTCTTCTGTGCATGCTCTAGGATTTTCCCTCCTTCATTCTTCTCCTTTTACAAGCTCATTCCAATCCCAATCTTTCAAACCATCCAACATCCATTGTGTGTACGAGGAGAAGAAGCTTAAGGAAGGAGGTGCTACCAAAGGAGCTCAAGGAAGAAAGTGCTGCTACTCAAGAAGATCAGTTTAGAGTTTATATTGAAGGGGCTGTTTTTTTTTTAACAGAGAAATAGAGAGGAAGGAAGAGAGCTCAAGTTGAGAAGACTTGGTGTTTGGGTTGTTAGGTGGAGAGTCTGGAACTACCTCAGATCAGACTGATCTGTCTTGCTGCAGAGTGGGGCTGCTCTCAATGTCCCTAAAATCATCTTTAGGGAAAGCAAACATGATGGGGCAGACCTCTTCTTCTACTCCTCAGTTGTGATTGAGGAAGACAAAACAATCAAGACCAAGACCAGGCCACCAACACCAAGACCAGGTGTGCCTACACCCATAACTGCTCCCCCTCCTAATCCTGGTATTTCTGAGCCTGTGGCATATGCAACCCCATTTCTGTTGATATCCACTGCAGTCCCAAGAGGCTCCGGCTCTCTCCATGAGAAACGTTCACCATAATGAAGCTCTTCATGAGGATAGAACGCAGCTCCATGTGGTGCTGCATCTTCAAATTCGTCTCTTGGATGCTTGACAGAGACTGGCGGGAAAGCAGGTTCTCTCTCCGGAAAGCGCCAGCAGCCGCTCTTCTCCTGTTTTGAAAAACCGTGAGAGAGAGAGAGTTCTATTATCAGTGCCAGCTGCCGACAAGGATGCAGACTTGGGGCGCCCTCCGCCTGAAGGAATTGGTGGGGATGGCAAGGAGGAATTGACTGTAAAGCTGACCAACAGCGGTCTCTCCAGCCACAGCATTGCACGAGACGACAAGCTGGAACCTGTGAAAGCCATTGATTAAGGAAGGCTGAATTGATGCTGACCACCGAATGCAGAAAATGATATATTTTTTACTATATTAAAACCTTATCATTAAAGGTTTTGAAGTCTCCCTTATTAAAGCCCTGTTCACACCTTGTTTTATCCATTTTAAGAAAAAATTCGTACTAGTCCTTTCTTGAGAACCTCGTTCACACACACCTTTGGTTGCATTCAAACCTTCACTGAAATTCAATATCAATTTTTGAAATTGTAATCGGGATTAGACACTGCCATTGAGCAAGATTGCCAATTGGTAAGACCTTCCCGCATGAAATTATTTGCTTGCACAATTATCGAATCCCTTGTAAATCTCAATCTTCTTGTAAAAGGATAGACACTGCCGAGAGTTCTCGTGGTAAGACCTCCTACTAAAGATGACTGAAGTGGAACATATAGCAAAATTTAATGGTGAAGGCTTCCATGCCTGGAAGGAGAAGACCATGTACCATCTTATGCGGAAAGACTTATGGGACTTGTTTGAAGATGATGCAGATAACAAGAAGGAAGATGATGAAAACGGGTTCGTTGAAGAAGACCAGTTCAAATCCAAAGAATGGAGGAAGATGAATAATAAGGCACTAGGCATCATTGCATGGGGACTAAGTGATGATGTGCTACATCATATATTTGGCATTAGAAATGCTAGAACCGCCTGGGAGGAACTTGATAGAATGTTTGGTACCCAAGCAAAGAATTCAAAGGTAAAACTTCTCATGCAATTTTATAAACTAGATATCAAAGACAGTGCTTCTATAACCATACACATTAAATGTTTAAGAGTTTAAAAACTCAACTTGCAACTCTTAAAAAGAATATTGATGAAGATGAAGCAATAGCCATACTGCTTGCAAGTGTAAACAAGGATCCATATGAGAACCTTGTATCCACTCTAAGTAATGTTCCGAGTCTCTCGCTCAAAGATATTGAGCACTCACTGCTTGATGGAGAAAGCAAATTTAAAAGCAAAGATGTAAAAGAGACCAGCTCAAGGGAAAACCTCTTATACACTAGAGGAGCTACTGGACCCAAGGGAAGAGGCCGAGGATTCAACACCGACAACAGGAATCGGGTGACATGTCATTATTGTGGTAAAACTGGCCATATTGCCAGTGAATGCTTTCACAAGAAAAGAGCACAGCAGATGCAGAATAACCACCACCAAAATCAATTCATGAATGAAAAAGAAGAAAAAGATACTTCCGCTACCATCAACAACTATGACAAACTGTTTTAAGGAATTTGTTCCCATAGTGGATATTGAAAAAACCCTACCAAAGATGTAAAGTTTCAAGCCTTAACTTGACTAGGCTGCCAAAGAGCTAGTCTCCTGGTCCATGTTTTCATGCAGGGGAGGCAAAAGCCAGTAAGGGTAGACACTCATCATTTGAGGGGGGGTATTGAGAAATCAAATGATGTATGCCCATAGAGGTTGAATGTGTGCCCAAAAGAGGCTTGCCCATAAGTGGCTTTGTATGAGAGATATGACAAAGATGTATGCTCTAGAAGCTCTAAGAAGAGATGTCCAAAATCCCATAAGCACAAAGAGGAAGAGTTGTACTATCCAAAAAGGCTATATAAGCATGTACTTGACACTCATTTCAATGAAATGGCACTATCAATTTGATTCACTCAAGATTGTGTTTATGAGTCCAAGCTAATCTATCTTGGAACCTAATTCACTTGAGTTACAATCTCTCATTTTAATAATGTATCATATGTTTGATTTACATCCACCATAGCTAACTAGCTCTAGATCCATGTTTCTCAACAATCTGGGCTAGAACGAGTCCTCCCATATACTGATCCCAAAGACTGCGTATCTGCTCTCCTGAGGTGTGAGACTAGTGTTCCTGAAAAACCTCCTTGCACATCGTGTCCTCCTTCCGCGGCCAGAAGGCTACTAAGGTGTAGAAAGAGAACTCCGAGTGCATGTCCTCTAGGCGAGCGATGGCTGCTCGCGCATACACCTCTTTTGTGTGGAAGGTGGGACTACTTGGCACCTCCTGTAATAATGTCTACATGGTTGCAAGGTCCCGCCAAAGTGCTCTCTCCTCCTCCCAGCTCTATTGCATGGCCTGTATGGTTGCCTCCTGGCAGATACTGCTGGACTCGGCTAGGACCTCTGCAATCTCCTCCGCAAACTGGTCCCTCTTGCCCCACTCCCTCATCCAAATCTGCTCAATTTGTCTCTTCACCTCCTCCCTCCTATAGATTGAGTCAGGGATCAGACAGGATCATGTGTCTAGGGTAGATGCTGGGGGATCAAGTGTCAGGAGAACCGAGCAATGATCGGACAACGTGATGTCCCGCCAACTGCCCAATTTGGCCTCCATGAGAGCATCCCCACTCTCCCACATAGAACCTCTCCAACCGCTCCAGCAGGACCACCCGGCCGCCTGTATCCCCAAGAGAAGTCCAGCGACCTCTCCCTCCTATGAAAGGCAGGATCTCTCCAGGCATCGCATGCTCCTATTTCGAGTAGGAAGACCTCCCATGCCTCCTGCTCCTCCCTAGCCATGCCCTAGTAGTTTTTGCCTCTGCCTTGCTAGTCCTCTAAAGCCTCCAAGTTGTTGAAGTCTCCTCCAACGATCCAGGAGTCCATCCACGATCTCCACCTAGAACCTATTGCGTGCCCTAACCTCAGTAGGGGCATAGATATTAAGAACTCCAAGGCATGAATCCCCAATATCCAATCTGATCCATAGAACCCTCCCTGCCACTATCGTCCTGTGGTCTTGTACACAGGCGGTGAGACTCAAGCCAATAGAGGTGCATACGCCTTCACTCCTGTCGTGGGCACCGATGGCGTGCTTGCAATAAGTGTGCGAGCTGCCCGGGAGTACCTTTCCTACCCTTTGGGCCTGGGTAGAAGTGAGCTTATGCTCCTGTAGAAGTAAGATGTCAATCCGTTCAGCAATGGCCGGCTGTAGCTCCCACCGAACAATCAACTTCCTGGAACCACTTGCCCCACTATAGTGGAGACTATTCACATTCCAGGATGCAAGGTGTAAACTCATAGGGAGACCTGTGATGACTGACCGAACAAGCATTTGTTCAATGTGGAAGCTGCTGAAGAAGAAGAGGAACTATGAGGCATGCGGATACGCTTTGCTGTCGGCCTGGATGGTGAAACTCCATTCCGCCGTGGTAGCCCTCGGGTGACCATGGGGGTGATGGATGCGCCTAGTGGTACCACCATGGCATCTATCAACCAGGCTGAGAGGCGACACTCTGTACACTGGTAGAAACGGGCTGCCTGTGCCAGGGGCCACTCGATCACATCCACCGGCTCTCTCCACTGCGGAGGGGCTCAAAAGATAATGCCCAGATAAGGGACCTCGGCCCCAGCCCACCAGTTGATGTCCATCATGCAACCCGGCCACTACTGGGAGATAAGTGCCAGCCCACCTTCTCCCATCCACTGGGAGATGTGGTCTGCCACCTAGCTCTTCACCTCCTCCTCTATCTGAGTTGTCGTCCAATCTCTTGTGTGAGAGGTCTAAAGGAAGAAGGCATAGTTTGGTCCATCCGATGGTGCTAGTAGATGGACCTTGCCGCTCGTAGACTTGCGTACCACGAAGATTCCCATCTCCAGGGATAGTGGGAACACTCCACGCTCCACTGCAAAAAAACTCTTGGGGGGGGGAGGAGGTGGGGGCTGTGGGATGTGGGCCCTCGTGTGAGGCGGCCTGCGACGCCTCTATGGGGGGTGGATGTGTAGACTTGTGGACCTGTCAAGTAGGGCGAGGGGGGCGGCCGCGTGGTGCTTTGCCGGGGGGGCGACGCTCGCCGTCCTACTCCCTGCCATGGCTATCTAAGGAGCTGCCTGTGGGCCCCCTGCCGTCTCCCTCTTTTGTCGTCTCTGTACTCGTGTGAAACCGTCCGCATCCACCTGTGGGGCTATCGGTGAAGCTGCCCTAGCTCCGAAGCGTGTGCACTCTAATGCCTCGTGCCCAAAGTTATGGCAGCACAGGCATTGCTGAGGCTGCCCAGTCACAATGATGTGCTGCCTGAAGGAGTGTCCGCGTGCCTCAATCTCTAGGAATTGTGGAATATTCTTGGCTTCTTTCACTGCCACCCGTACCTTTGGGACTCCTACGGCTGTCACTACGCCTGTGAAAGAGGCAGGAAGGACAGTGCCAAACAGCAGGGTGAGGGTGGGTATGGCAGGGGCAGCGCAGGGGATGGTAGCAGGAGGGAGCTAGGCGGGGGAGCAGCACCCCACGGGGAGGGGAGCTAGGCAGGGCAGGCACGCCACGGGGGAGGGAGCTGGCGGGGGGAGGGCGCGCCACAGGGCAACGGGCAGGGGAGGGGTGGTGCGATGGCAATGGGCAAGCGCAAGCAGGGTGGGCACGAGGGAGCAGGTCGGGTTGGTGCGAGGGGACAGTCGGGGCGGGGCAGCAGCGCGACGTGACGGAGGAGCTCCGGATCCTTAATTATTTTAGAAAACAGGCCAGTTGGAGAACCCAGTTCACAAAAATAAATGAATTGATTTATGCAAAATATCTTAGAATAAGAAGTCATGAATCTCTGTTTGCACTTGTTGTTGAGGCTTGCGATCGCCACAATAAGGTGAGCTTTCTTATGATAAAGAAAGCATGGTGGGTAACCTAATCTTGCTCCTGCAAGGGCTTCCAGAAAATTAGGTTGCATCATTTTCACTGCACTCATGGTTCTATTGCGTAAGTGGTGCTAATATTTTGGAGAATCTGAGAATAATGTCACAGTACATAACTGTCTTAACACCAGAGAAAGGGTTCAACTCCATTCAAGGTTGCTTGCTATATTGACACTTTGCTTTTGAGAGTTCTTGTCAATACAATTTATGTCCATATCCACCATTTTAGTAATCACAAAAGCTTCATGAATGACAAAAGATCGGGCAGCCTGACTAAATCCTTTTGTAAATAAGTCTCCAAAATGGTCATGTTGAAGACATTTGCTGCTATGTGCCAGCAATATTACTAAGATGTCTCCAGACTGAGTTTGTTAGTACAAGGAGCACTAATTTTAGTAGTGTAACCAAATGTTGTTGAAACCTTCCTTAAAAATGACGAGTCCTCCACATGCACCCTAAGAGTAGAAATTATTTCCAATGATTGAAATTATTCTAAATGTAGCAAGAAATATATTTAGGATGTCTTTAGTATGGCTTAATAGTTACCAAATTTAGAACCACCATTTTTTAAATACTCCCCAAGTAAATGAAACACTACTCTTGCTAAAAATTGAAGAAGGTAAGTTCACCACCTTCTCTCTTTGTTTCTTTCCTTTGATTTGTTTCTTCCTTCGGTAAAATGGAGGCTTTTTGTTTCTTGTTTGCTTCTTTCAAAGTTGGTCATGAAGCTAAGTGCAGGCTACTTCATCACATTAGAGATTCTCTTTTGTTAGATTTCTTCTTGGAAAACTTTTGGTGAAAAGGTTTGGGCATATTGTTGAATGAGTGATGTGCAAGTCGGTGTATGGAGTATCCTCTTATATTGAATCTTAATAACATTCCTCAATTTCTCTAGTTTCACATCAATTAGTCTATCAGGTTTTCAAGTTGCACTCCCTTGAAAACATCTTAGGAGTATCAGGAACCTATACAAGAACAAGGCACTACTACATGATTTCAAGATTTTTGTTGGTATTTTATTTGTGATTCTCTTGTTCGGGATAATGCTATATCGTATGATGATTTTGTGAGTATCTATGGTTTTCTTTACCAATATGTTCTAGATGATTTTAATCTTTCATATACTATTTAATTTGAGTGCATGGTCATGGTGCATGTATTTATTTTAATTTCTATAATCAATGTTACAACTAACTAAATCATTGTGTAACTAGTTACTTTGTGAACAATGTTCGTTGTTTTGTTTTGTTTCATTGTCTTGATTCAAAGCAAACCTTCATAATTGTAGTAAAGAAATTTAAGCTCTCAACAAACCATGTATGTACAACTATGCATTTTTATGCTTTAAACATGTACCATGGTACTCTATCCTATTAGCATCAGACTTCTAGGACTTAGTTGGGCCTTGTCAACAACCTTGCTAAGGGTCGTTATTATCTTTCATTATTCTCTATTATTTTAAAGTTGTGAACAAAAGTTCCAAGATTGAAGAGATTTTAGATGTAAAGTAGGCTCATAATCATCCCCTAGTTTCTTTGCTAGTTTTCATATTATTGCCCATTAGTTGTTTGGCTAAGTGCCATGATGGTAGGGGGAACTCATAAAATATTATATATTTGACACATAAGTTTTTGTCAAATCTTATTTATTTTTGTTGATTGATTTTATAATTAATGCAATGTGTCCTTAGGCTCTAGTATATCCCTTGCCCTCGCACATAATGTGTGTTCTTATTTTACTCTCTTGCCATTGTTCCAACAATTAGCATAAAGCCAATTATTCCACCCTTCTTTGTATACTTCCTCCAAGTATAAACTACGTCAAATTGTTACACACTTCTAGCCAGATAATAAGACATAGATTAGTCCTATCATTTAACAATATTGGCAAAGTCCATCACATTTTGATATAATGATTGGCAAGGCCCCTATAATTGTGAGCCTCAAGATGGAGTATTGACCCAGGCACATGAGTTGCAATGTTGGAATATTTACTTTTGAAATATCAAAGCATCACATGTATATCTGGAAATTGGAATGCCTTTAGTGGACTTGAGTTTCCTCTATAATAAATGTTGGTAGCTATACATCACCTTGATTAGCAAAACCATGGATATACCTTCAATCTCCCAAGGATATTGTATACTCTATGCGATTGACAATTAGGTTGTGTTGATGATTCCAAGTTTCCAAGCAGTACAAAAAATTGCTAAAATAACTACATTTTTAAACTTAAAAACAAGGCATGTTTTTATATATACATTTTTAAAAGAAATTTTTTTTTTGTGGGGGTGAGTTTGGGGGGGAGAAGTGACAATAGGTAACATAGAAGAATGGCCACATGTCTTAATCCTTTCTCCTTAATTTGATGTAAATTGATGCTATAGAGTAAATCGAACTTCTCTCCATTGTGTGTGTCTCCATGGTATTTATTCCAATCCAATGTGGATGGGAGCCATCGATGCCACATGAGCTCTTGCATTCTCCATCATTAGCCCATACTTGATAACAACAAGTAAATTGATGCTATAGAGTAAATGGAACTTCTCTTCATTGTGTGTCTCCATGGCATCTATTCCAATCCAATGTGGATGGGAGCCATCGATGCCGCATGAGCTCTTGCATCCTCCATCATCAACCTATACTTGATAGTAACAAGAGGCTAGTGAAAGATCAGATGGAGTTGTTAATTCTTGGATATGAAAGTAAGGGGTCTTTTGATGGCTCTTTTGTTTCTACCAACACATAAGGAGAAATAAATTGAAAGTCCTAATATTAAATTTTGGGGGCAAAGGCAACTATACCTACGTTGCCCTATATTTACTTTACACTGTGACTGCACACTTGTACATTGCAGATAGTAGGCGTACACTATTGTCACTTTATTCTTTATTCTTTTAGTGATTATCGAGTAAGAGAAGGTCAATCACACATTGTGATTATTGGAGTTTCCACATACAATGTCTCTCTCTGTTGCTCCATTCATCATAGCTTCTACTTTACTCTTGCTTTCACTTGTGTGCTTCCACTTAGGCTTTGCCTTTCAATTGGTATCAGAGCCAACCATTCGAGAAGCTTCTTCATCTTCTACTTCAATTCGGATTCAACGTTTCAGCGCAAGGTTTCATGGCAACCATTGTTTTTTCCTCTCGAGGTATACATTGAGTCTTTCCTTATCTTGGTTTGCTCCAACTTTCTCTTGCCTTGTCGAGGAGCTTCCCAAGGCTTAACTGACCCTTGTTGAGTACTTATTAAGCTAAGGAGTAGCCATTCTATCCCTTTTAAGTAGATACAAAGCATGTTGTAGAAGTTGTGGATAGTTATGGCAACTTGAGAGTACTTTTGTATTTTAACAATAACTTTTGCATATGGTAACAAATTTTTGACATTCTATATCTAGAAACGAAAAGCCCAATGAGAGTTGATTTTGTACAATTTTTTATTCTTTGTTTCACATAGAACAAAACAATTCTAGTTTAGACAACAAACAATGAATTTCATAATGCATGTTTGATGCTTTGAGGATTCTCTTTTGATGCCCAAATGGTATGGTTATGTTTTTGGAATGCTATTTGGATTGTTTTGAGCTTCATTAGCTCAATTTTGCAGAGGTTTATTGCTATCATAATAGTTTGGACATCAAGCATACAAAAGTGAGTTTCATGCTTTGAATGCCTATTGTTCTACATGGTATTTTAAGTATGCTACATGTCTATGGCCATATTTATTATTGATGTATGAGCTTGGATATGTATATTATGGCATGCTTTGGTACTTGGATTTGAGCTGCATTTGATGTACTTGGACTTTCGTAAGTTGGTTTGAGCTTATATGCTTTACTAACTTACAAATATTAAATCTTCATTTGATACTTATGCTCTCAAATATATTTGTGACGCACTCGAGCTTCTTAGATGCTTTAATGTATATGTCTTGAGCTTTTCTTACTCACTTTGCATTCTGAATTTGCTTCTAGTGGGAGATGCTTGTAGTTACTTGGCAAAGCTTGGTTATTTGAGACAATGAAACTCTTCGTTTATACATATGCTCTCATGTATGCTATTGGATACAATTATCTGTGCTTATGGGCTCATTTGATTTTGTATGCCTTGGACACTAGCACTCACCTCTATCAATAGTTTGTCAATGATGTATATACTTATGGAATGTATGGCTTATTGACAATTTGAGTTTGTGGTAGTCTTTGATACTAGTGGTCTATACTTGGCTGTTGCTTTGTATCCTAGTTGCTACTCAAATATTCTTGGGAGTGGAAGCTTAATTTCTTGGCTATTTTTCCACAATTGGATTGATATATACATGTCTTTATTTTAGTATTGCTATAATTACAGTTTTCACCATCATCTTAGAAAGTAGACATTGTACTTTGATAGTCTATTACTTGTAGTTGGTGGACAACTCTATACTTTGGTATTTTCTTTTGTTTTACCTTTGTTTTGGTTGAATTTTGGGTGCTAATTTGCAATCATTTACAATGGTCCATTCTCTTGGATTCTACATTGGTATACTGTTGTTACGGTTGATTCTTCGAATGATAGTGCTATTTTTAATATTGAAAAGCTTAATGACACAAACTTCACCTATTGACAGTCACATATATGACATGTAATAGTTCAAAAGAAGCAGGTTACGCCTTTGAAAACCAAGAGTGTCAAGCTCGAAGACATTGATTAGGATACTTAGGATGAGGTATGTAAATCCACTTTTATATTATCATTGTCTAAATAGGTTTGTCTCAATGTTGTGGTACCTGAGGATAATGCTTGGCAATTATTTAAAAAGATATGCAATCTTTATAACAAGCAAAGTCCTATTTTACAGATGTATTGGTTGAAACAGCTTATGGATCTTCGCATAAAAGGACTAGTGTATTTGTGCATTTGAATGAGTTTCGCTCAATTTTTAACTTGTTGACTTCACAGGGCATTTAGTATAAGGATAATCTTTTCATATTATTCTTACTTGTGACACTTTCTTTTAGAGGCAAACATGATGGTAAGAACGGTAATGACCATTGTGGTAGAGACTTACAAAGGTCTCAATATTGCAGACAGTCTCATAATAAGTCATGTGGTCGTAAGGCATTTCCTACATGTTATTATTGTGGGAAGCAAAGCCATGTTAGGCCACAATGCCGTAAGATACACAATGAGAAAGGCAAGGGAAAAATCCAAGATAAGATTTATGATAGTAGCATTGTTCTTAGTAATTTTCACATAAAAATTGAGGAGATAAATATCTTGGAGTCTAAGTCTAATGATGGTTACAACTTGGCAATTTTTTCTCTTGATACTAGCTAGTTGGTTTATGTCTCGTCCACTTTTTCACAATTTTTGTTAGCTACTTGATTCATGGGATTCTTTTCATGTATCCCCGCATAAGAATTGGTTTCATTTCTATCGTAACGTAGTTCTCATAAGAAGTATAGCATACGCGCATGGGTGAGCCTCTGGCTCTTATTCATTGTGATATATGTGGTCCCATGCCTTGTTAATCATTAGGTGGTGTGAAGTAATTTGTGACTTTCATTGATGATTATTCACATAATGTCTGGGTATATTTCATAAAGTAGAAATCTAATATATTAGCTACATTTCAATGTTTGCTTGATCTTGTTGAGAATAAATATGGGTATAAGCTAAAATGCCTAATGTCAAATAATAGGGGTGAATATGTCTCTAAAGCATTTGAGTAGTTTTACAATGAGCATGGTATTAAGCGTCAGTTGATCACACCTTACACCCCATTTCAAAATGGTGTTGCGAGTGCATAAACAAGACAATTCAAAAGAGAGTCTTAGTTAAGTAGTCTTATTGCAACATTTTTTTATTGAGGTAGTTACTACTACTATATACCTGATAAACAAATCTCCATGTACTATTATTGGTTGTCAAGTTGCTGAGGATGTATAGTCTAAAAATCCTATATCATATGCTCATTTGTATATCTTTAGATTTGAGGCTCTTTGCCATGTTTTCAAGGACAAATGCAATAAGCTAGATCCTAAATTAGTAAAATGTGTCTTCCTTGGTTATAGGGATGTAAGTGAGATAGTCTATTACCTATGGGATTTGCAGGTTAGGAAGGTAATCAATAGCCATGATATTTTCCATAAGAAGAAGATGCATAAGCAAACTGATCAAATAGTTGAAGTACACAACGTGATATTTCAAGAGAAGCCTCCTATTACCATACAACCAACTAGTCAATTTACAGCTAATGTTCTAGTGGCCCATGATCATGATGTTGAATAGGATGTGCAAGCTCCACAGCCTATTTTGTGACGATCTACTAGAGATAGACATTAGCATGATTGATTTTTGTGCCCTTCATGGACTATGTTATGGTAACATATGCTAGTGGGCCTCTTACCTAGGATGAGGCCATGCGCAGAGGTGATAGTTACTCTTGGAAGAGGGCAGAGATTTACATACATCAATCTAAGGGCTTTGAGACCATACAACTAGCTAGATAATTCGCAACTAATGTTCTAGTGGCCCATAATCATGATGTTGAATAGGATGTGCAAGCTCCAGAACCTATTTTACAATGATCTACTAGAGATAGACATTAGTATACTTAGTTTGTGCCCTTCATGGACCATGTTATGGTAGCTGATACTGGTGTGTCTCTTACTTAGGATGAGGCCATGCACATAGGTGATAGTCACTCTTGGGAGCGGCGGGCATAGATTTATATACATCAATCTAAGGGCTTTGAAACCATACAACTAGTTAGAAAATCTATAGCTAATGTTCTAGTGGCCCATGATCATGATGTTGAATACGATTTGCAAGCTCCATAGCTTGTTTTGCAATGATCTACTAGAGATAGACATTAGCATGATTAGTTTATGTCTTTTATGGACTATGTTATGGTAACATATACTGGTGGGCCTCTTACCCAGGATGAGGCCATGCAGAGATTTATATACATCAATCTATGGGCTTTGAGAAAAAAGTCAAGCAACACCTAGTATGCAAGTTGAGAAAGAGCCTTTATAGCCTTAAGTAGATACCTAGGAAATGGCACCATAAGTTTGATACTTTCATGCATTTACAAAGATATACACATAGTAATATGGATCCATGTCTCTATACATAGAAGGCTCATGATGGCAGTCTTATTATCTTAGTACTTTATGTGGATGTGAAGCCTATTGGCTATCATGCATCTATAGTGGAAAAATTTATGTATGTTGTGATAGCCACTCATCTAGACATAGCATTTGTAGTGGGAGTTGTGGTGGCACGCTATATGGCTATACCTAGTCGACCATATTGGAATGTCGTAAAGGATATCATGAAGTATTTGAAAGGCACTAGAGATATAATCATTTGCTATGGTGGTCAAGATACTAGAGTCATGGGTTACATTGACTTCAACTATATATGACATGTAGATAGTAGGATGTCCACCTCTGGGTATGTCTTCACTTTTGTTGAAGGTGTTGTTTCTTGAATATCCAGTGTGCAGAAATGCATCGCCTTATTTACTACTATGGTAAAGTATGTTGCAATCACATATGCTTGCAAGGAGGCCCTATGGTTAGGTTGTTTGGTGATAGACCTTGGTATTAATGTTACTTCTACGTTGCATTCAAACTCTTTAACTGCTATTTAGTTGGCCAAGGATCTGGTCTTCCATGCGAAGACAAAGCACATTGAGGTGCACTATCACTTCATCAAGGAGATGGTAGAGGACAAGTTCGTTGATCTTGTCAAGAACTTAACTTATAAGAATCTTGCAGATCTCAGCTGAACGTTTTGTCTTCCTTTGAAAAATGATGGGCGTAGGATGAGATGATTTATGTTCCTCATCCTATTGTAATTTATGTACATTTTTACTTTGTCACTTTTTCTTATTCTCTTCTCACTAGAGGCACATTCACCTTTAAGTAAGAGGTTGTTGGGAGTAAAGACATCTATGCCTACACCACCCTCTACTTCACACATCATGACTGCACACCTGTATACTTTAGGTGGCAAGCATCCATTTTTGTCACTTATTCTTTATTCTTTCAATGAGTATCAAATAAGGAAAGGCCAGTCACATGTTTTGATTGTTAGAGTTCCTACATACAATGTCTCTCTCTCACTCTCTTGCTTCATCCTCCATAGCTCTTGCTTTCACTTGTGTGCTTCCACTTGTGCTATAGCTTTCAATCGCATTAGATAATGTTTGGATTGCCGATGCATTATGGTACTAACACCAAGTCAAATACTAATTTGATAATAGGAGAAACTACTATGGCATAACATTGTATGAGATACTATTTTTTATGTCACTTGACTAATCAATGCAAATAATAACTACTTTTGAGATTGCTCGATGCAATGAAAATTGCCTTTGATGTTATCAATAGATTAACCTTGTAGATGCTAGGAATGCTTCAAATTAGAGGTACATCATCATGAACCATGGAACAAATTGGATGAATCTTACAACTAATAATAGTCAAACAAAGATTTGTGGTGGTGAAGGTGATTCTTTCACTAGTGGCATTTGTAGTAGCTATGGTGTTGAATTTTAGCAAACCCTCCTAGACTACATTGAGATATCCTTTATTGAATTCGTTTAGAGCTACAAAGATGGATGGAAATACATTTTGTTGTTTGGGAGGTTGTTTACTTCAAAGAAGAGAGAAGGTGGCCTTGGAGTGTTGAATCTCACTAGCAATGGCAAAGTGCTCTCGTGATCCCTCATTCTAATGTTAGAAGTTAATTATCAGTGGTCTAATAATCTATGATATTGGCAGGAACATGCATCTCTCCCTATAGGAAAATGGTATGGTTTTAATTAGTGAGGGGATTTTCATTCTAGAATATTACCCATCAAAAAATATAAGATAGATGCTAGTGAAGTCTTAAAAGGGGTTACTTGACACATGGGGTAGATTGGTACCCAGTATCGGAGAGATCTCTCACTACTTCACAACGTGTGGCTATCTTCCCATGCTTAGAGGGATGGTTTAAGTCTAGTAATGTGAAACCTGTAAAAGTAGCTCAAGCTGTCTTCTTTAATGGCATCAATAACTAGAAGGATCTAGGAGATGCACAAGCCCAAAACTATTGAGCCCCTAAAGGATAGCCGCATACTTTAGAATCTCAAATGAAGAGGTTGCATTGATGAATATGGTTATGGATAAGAAAAGGGAGGATTGGCTCACTTCCCAAAAAGAAGCATTGGTTCAATGCTCTTATGCTTATTACTATAGATTTACAAAGTTTACTTTAGAGAGATGCCATATGAGAAAAGACTATTTAAGAGCTAAGCCACTCCAAGTAAATTCTACTTGCACACAAGTCCATGGAGTAGAGGTTATAACATATGTGCTCGACACTAACTACTACAACCTATGTGTTAGCAATTTGAGAGTCAACGAAGTACCCTCTAGAAAAGAGGGTAGTCCATGAGCCTCTTGGAGTATATAGAAGCTGGCCAATTGGAGATTATGGACTTGGAGATTAGTCCATAAGATCTCTCTTCTCCTTTATGCATTCTCTCTCTTATTTTTTGTGCTCTCTCATTCTTTTTGCATTGTCTCTCTATTGACATGGACTTACGTGTGTCCATACAAACTTGAAGTCCTCAAAGCACTCTTGCAAGTCAATATACTTGGTGTTGGGAGCTCACGCTTTGGACTGCCAAGACCCACAAACCACTTATTCTTTCAAGTGTTGGGAGCTTACAAGTTGAAATAATAAGTGGTCCATGGTGCTAAGTAGTGTCCTCCCTTGTGCACACGGGTAGCTCCACGAGCAACCTTAATCCCTCTCCTTCAAGCTCCATCCTCCATAGCCGCGTGAGACAAGAGAAGAGAAGAGAAGAGAAGAGAAAAAGAATAGAGGAGATGATGGAGAGCTTCTTCTCCAAGATCCCTCACCCTCACACACTCACACTTCCTCTCTCAAGCACACACAAGCAAGAAGGCATGAAGAAGAAGAAGAAGAAGAAGAAGAGCTTTTTCCACATACCAAAGAATGAGCTTCTCATTTACTTTTTGAGTTTATATACAAAACCCTTATCCCTTTTGGGTAGTCATCCCCTTTTTTACATGGCTAGTCGTGGCCTAGACCCTCTTTCCTATTGTCCTCTTATCTTCTTAGATTCATTTCTATTGCACGTCTATCCTTACAATTTGCACACGAGGGAGCTTGGTGCTCTTTTACAAGGATTTTGATTGCACCTTTACATTCAAATGTGTGCCTTCTCTTTTTTAGCACTTTTTGGGCTTCGATGTGGCTACGCCTTGGATTTCTGGTGGCCATGCATGCACTTTTGGGCTCTTCCAAGTCCGATTTCCTTTTGGACTACCTCCTCAGCTCTTGACTTGTGCTTTTTCACTTTTTCTTGTGTTGATGTTAACATTACCCCTCTCCTAGCCGAGTGCTAGTCCCATGGCACTTGTGTGCCTGTGTTGATGTGAGGGCTTGATGATTGGAAGGGTGGTTGGTAAGTTGATGATGATGAGGTCTCTCAGGGATTAGTCGTTGGAGAGAAGCTGATCAAAATGTTGAGGTGGTGGAGGCTAAGAATGGCTGGAGTGGATAACAGGGCCTCCAAAGTTGATGGTTTGTAGTCTTTGTCTGTTCCTGAAAAGAAAAGATGTGCGCTACGTGGAGGGAGTGTCTACCTTACCGTGTGGTGCATTGTGCTCATGATAGTGGATTTGGGAGTTGGGTTTGGCACCAAGGAAGCCTAGGTGTTGTCCCACACTTGAGGACCCAGTTCGTGCATAAGAGAGGTGTGATGGGGGTGGCTTAGAAAGATAGGTCTAACCATAGGTGAGTGTAACCTCCCTAGGTATTTCTTGCCTTTAATGTTTCCTAAGCATGATGTGGGGAATCAAAATGGGCTAGGGGGTTAGGGGCAGAGCCTGTTGACCAAAACCACCAGAAGCACCTAACTTAAGAACCCCTAGTTATAGTGGCTATGGCCTATGTGCAGTGCATTTCCCTGCGACTTCCTTCTTGGGATCTCTTGTTCATTTTCTTTTTTTTTTTCACGCATCATTGACCTAGCTATTGCACAAATATCGTTGTAGCATTTGAGGTAAAAAAAGAGTAGTAGAAGATGGCATTCTTGCGAAGTAGGGTCTTGTCTTAAGAACCTTCTACTAAGGAGCCGTGTCTTGCTGCCCCCTTTCAAAACTGGGCCCTATATCTTTAGTCGGCCTTTGCTTCTCTTCTCCCCAATGCTCTAGTGGCTTTGCTTCTTTGGGCCCTACAATTTGCGGTTGGATATGCATCCCATGTCTTAGAGCCCTGCGGATGATCTCCAACTTTCTCCTTAATGACTCAATGGTCTCCTTTTCCTTAGATTGTGTGGCGTCCAAGAGAGTGTGGAGGAAGACACGTTGTTGGGATTCCAAAGTCACTTGTGCAACATCTACCCTACTTTCCTCCTCCTTTCCTCTTCAACCTCCCTAGATTCCTCTTTTACTCTTTCCGTCTCCTCCTCACTTCTTTTTCTCCTTTCTTCGGCAATTTGGACTCCCTTTGGGCTTTTGTCAGCAGAGTTGTTTTTCCTTTCTTCCTGCTCTCTTCTTCGTCCTTCTTTCTTGGCCCCTCCTCGGCTAGATTGTGCTTGCCGCTCTCCTTCTTCCTCACTCACCCTCCTTTCATTGGACTACTCCTGTTCTTGGCGCGGAGGGGGACGTACTTGCGTCTCACGGACTTCCTTGTCTTCTTGCGCTTCCCCTAAGGCCTCTTTGATAATGGCCGTTAAGACTCCTTTGAAGCCAATGGTAGAGGCTTTAGATGACAATGACCTCCTAGCTTTAGAGGCTAGGGATTCTCCAGCCAGTGCCTTGGCTAATTGGTCAATCATCTTTCTCACATACCCATTTCAATTGACCTCATTCGATGAGTAGGCTACCAAGCTCTCTAACATAGACATGTTGACTCTGTGTATGAGCAAATTATACCTTTGGCTAGAGAACAAGGAGTGGATGGCCTTTGCTTGGAGCCTTATCTCTAGGTTGGGGATGTCTTGAATGTTGATGCCATCGTTGGTCAGAACCTAGTCTTTCTTCATGTTCAACATGGTATAGACATCTCTTTTCGGCCTCCTTTCCACCTTGGGTTCCAGTCCTAGTGCCTTCTCCACCATGGCCTTACTGAGCTAGACATGTACCTGCTTGGCTCCTTCTCGGTCTTCCAACTATCACCATGCCACATTCTCTATTAGGATCATAAGTTCTCAAGAAATCTACGCATTTGGTGTGGTTGGCAGTCTCCTGCCCAAATTTCTCAACGTATTTTGCCAAATTACACTACTCTATGACTCTTTTGGCAGCCTCCTCCTAGGCCACAACTTCAATGTTATGGATAGTTCTGAACTTTAGCTAGTTATAGGCACGGTTCACGAGGGAGATGCAGTACTTTTCCCTTTTTTCTTTCGTGAATGGAAGCCAATGGGCCCAATCCTATTGTGCTACCATTTTGAGTTCCTGCCATGATACCATAGCTCACCATTAGTGTTCTTAAGATAATTTCTTGTTGAAAGGTAAGCATGAATTGATTATGCTTTTATGGAAAGAATAAAATGCTTTAAGTACAAAAAGATAATTTTCCTTCAAATAGTCCATTCATTCCAAAAAATTCTGACACTTTTCCTCAATCACACATTGGTTTTCATCCGCTCTTTTCTACTGTTGGACATTGATTGAGGATTTTTTCATTGCATATTTCATTCATCTTACATGTTTGATTCACCTTACCCCCTCCTCTTGGAATTGAGAATAATCATTCCTAGGATTAAGGTTTGAGAGGTCAAGGGCATTTACCACATACTACGGTTTTTTACTTTTGCATGAGCCAAGCATAGAAGTTTGGTTTGTATTCTAGATTAGCATAACGATCCATATCGAAAGGATGGATGCCTACTTGAGTGATGTAGGTGAGAACATCCATGAGGAAATCACCAGAGTCTATTCGACTAGCAATGTGCAACTCCTCCTCAATCAGAATTCGATCTAAATACAGGTGGGTTAGGAGGTGCTCTTCTAGGGGTCGGTTACGAATGGTGGTCAATACCCTATAGAAGGTTGGATCTACATAAGTGGGATCATACTCCGAGGTTTTGATTGCACATCATTGCTCAATGTTGGTCATGATTTGGTAGCCCTCTTGCTCCCATTGAAGTCGGAGAGCATACCCTTTCCTCAAGAAAGAGGAGTCATTGTCAGCAAGCCGTTTCAACTCCTCCATTTCCTGGTCAGTGGCAAGGATTGTGATGTTATCATAAGACGTAATGAGGCATTGTTTTCGTGTGTGTTCTTGGGATATCTCAGTGGCAATTAATTTCTCAACTGCCTGGGGAGCTTTAACGAATACGAATTTAGATTCTTCCCACGAGCAAGGCAACATATGTACCTCCATTGCTAAAGGGTTGTCCAAAAGATCAAGGTCTAGTCGATCATAGCTTTTAGCAATTGTTGTAAAGGTGGCATCTGAAGGCCAGTTCGTGTCATAAGCAGTCACACAATGCAAAGGATGTCTCATATACCTTCACGTGAACTTCTTCTCAACATGGACAACTTTGCTACATCAACACATTGTTACGAGAAACTAGCCCACGGTCTTCTAACTATGTAATATCTAAATATGCACGAGCACTCACATAATATCTGCACCGAAGTATATACACAGTTTGGGTCCTCAAGTGCAGGATAATACTCTCAGCTTGCTTAGAGTTCGACCTGTCTCCCCAACTAATCAAACTATGTCTTGTGTACAATAGAGAAGACTAGCACTACCCTTAGGAAGAGACCACATGAGAGGTTTTCAATTGCAGGTGTTGAAGACTCCAACGAAAGTGTCGTTCGCTCTTCATCAACACCCAACTCTGAATGCTTACCCCTTACCATACGACAAGCCCGCAAAGAATCGTCATGTGCAGAATCCCCAACAAACCAACACTTGTGCTGGCCCCATCAATGCAATCCCCAACACAGAATAGCCCTACCACCAACTCCCACAACCTTCCACCAACCACCTTGGCCACCAACAGGCCCCCAGGACCTTCTGCCACACTACCACCAACACTCCTCCACGGAAACCACAGGTGTCCTTGTCACCCACGTCTTCGGTGCATGCTACAACCTGCTACCTATGACGGTGAGTGCCATGGGACTGGCACTCGTCTAGGAGGGGGGTAATGTTAACCCTCAAACGAACGAATGTGGGAAATCCGAAAAAGCTAAAGCAGAAGACAAAGACAAAGGCCAAGGAAAAGAGAAATGGAAGACAAAGACGCACAAGGAGAAGAGTCTTAAATAAGGGAGAAAGGCGCACAAGGAAAAGTGCAAGTCAAAACTTTTGTAAAAGAGCGCAAGTACATCATGGTTTAATTCAACGAGCATCGGGCTCTCACCCGTACAATTTGTAAATGTAGATGGGCGGTGAAAAGAAATATAGGAAGATAGAAGGACAATGGAAAAAAGGGCCTAGAGGCTACGGCCGGCCATGTAAAAAAGGGAAAAAGGGGATAACCGTCCAAAAGGGATTTAGGGTTTTGTATATAAAGTTGAAAAGTGAATGAGAAGCTCATTCTTGTATGTGGCAAAAAGTGGCTCTCCTCTTCTTCTTCTTCTTCTTGTTCTTTCTTGCTTGAGCTTGTGCTTGAGAGAGGGAGTGTGAGAGTATGAGGGAGTGAGTGTGTGAGGGTGAGGGACCGAGGAGGAGAAGCTCTCCATCTTCTCCTCTCTTCTTCTTTTCTCTTCTCTTCTCTTGTCTTGCTCGCGGCAATGGAGCTTGGAGCATGGAGCTTGAGGATGGAGCTTGCTTGAAGCTTGCACTTGGATCGTGGAGCTACCGGAGTGCGCGGGAGAGGAGATAACTCGAACGGCACGGAGGTAAGCTCACTACACCCGTAGATATGGATGGTACGTCGGTTATGTGAGAGGTAGCCATTAGTGCTCGGCTTGGAACGCTTGAAACAATAAGCGGTCTGTGGGTCTTGGATGTTGAGTGAAAGCTCCCACACTAACGCACAAAGAGAGAGAGAGAGAGAGAGAGAGAGAGAGAGAGAGAGACCAATTGAGTACCCTCCTCTCTCATGAACACCAGTAGCTCCACGATTCATGATGCGAGCTCAAGCAACCTCAATCCCTCTCCTTCGAGCTCCATCCTCCATAGTCTCACGAGACAAGTTAAAAGTAGAGAAGAGAAGAATAAGAGATTATATAATAGAGAGCTTCTTCTCCAAGATCCCTCACCCTCATACACTCACTCCCTCACGCTCTCGCACTCCCTCTCTCGAGCACACACAAACAACAAGGCAAGAAGAAGAAGAAGAAGAAAAGCTTTTGCCACACACCAAAGAATGAGCTTCTCATTCACTTTTTGAGTTTATATATAAAACCCTTATCTCTTTTGGGCGATCATCCCTTTTTTTACATGGCCGGCCGTGGCCTAGTAGGCCCTCTTTTCTATTGTCCTCCTATCTTTCTATCTTCCTTTCTATCACCCGTTTACCCTTACAATTTGCACAAGAGGGAGCCTGGTGCTCTTTTACAAGGATTTTGGTTGTGCCTTTACATTCAAAGGTGCATCTTCTCTTTTTTAGCACTTTTTGGGCTCTGAGTTGCGCCTTGGACTTCTAGTGGCCATGCCTGCGCTTTTGGGCTCTTCCAAATCCGATTTCCTTCTGGGCTACCTCTTTAGCTCCCGACTTGCACTTTTTTACTTTTTTTCACTTTTTCTTGTGTTGAGGTTAACACTTGGACATGGCATGGCTATAAGCCAATTGTCATTCAACATACTTGTATTACATGGAAGAATTGTTCCCTATATGCCAAAAGTAAGACTTGGAAGCTCAAGATTCGATGTGTGTGGCAATGATGCACTCTATGTTAGGTCGAAGCTAGTCTTGTGAAAGTGGTGGTTGGAGAGCTACATCCTATGGATAAACTTAGGAAGCATATGAGCTTTCCTCATATGCTCCTTATATGAGTGAAAGGATGAGAATATACTACATTTGGTATGGGAATGTGTAGAAGCAAAGGCAACATGGAAGGCTTTTGGAAGGTTGTATGAATATGGCCCCCTATGGTGGCCTAGTACGAGAGTTTGACGGAGGAACTAGGACAATTTGGAACATTTTAAGAGTTTGCATAATCAAATTCATGTGGAAGCATAGAAACATCACCATCTATCAATCACTCTAAAGATGATCTTGCAAGGGTAAAAGAAGATGTACTAATTATCTTGAGAAGTTTGAAAGAAAATGCCTAGGTCTATAAAGTTTCCCATAGCAAATTGTCCATAACTTAATACACACACACACACACACACACACTCTCTCTCTCTCTCTCTCTCTCTCTCTCTCTCTCTCTCTCTCTCTCTCTCTCTCTCTCTCTCTCTCTCTCTCTCTCTCTCTCTCTCTCTCTCTCTCTCTCTCTCTCTCTCTCTCTCTCTCCCCACCCCTTTTATCATGAGCAATGACTTTTGTTAAGAAATTTGGTGTAGGCCATGATATACTTCTAATGTAGATACCTTACCTTCAATAGAAACTTCATTACTTAGAAAAATCTTACTTTTAAAGACGATTTCAAGTGTTCATTAAAATAATCATATGCTTGAGATAGCTTTGGTTGTTGACTTTAACCATAACTAAATTTTAGCAAACAAGGACTATGGAAAAATTTTCATATTTTCATTGCAGTATGGTAGGCGGTGAGAAGTGGGTCATTCCTACTACTGTGGCATCTTTCAATCCCATTGTGATATGAGGCTCATGAAATGCTTTCTATTTTAATAGTAACATGCATTGGTAACAAGAAGGCACAAGGTATTTATACTTTTAACTACCAATTTTTAAAAGATCCATTATAGTTTACATATGTTCATACCATCCTTTAAATAAGCAATCCATTTAGTGCATCTTTAAAACATACAAATAGTGATGCATGATGTCGCTTAAGTAATAAATGTAAGTTTGTTGTTTATATTCATGTTGTCACTAGGGGAGAGGTTGCATCCTAGCGTTGATAGACTCTCCTAATGAGCACGATTATGAGCACGATTAGACCTTGGGTAGTGTCATGGGATATAAAGACGATTTGGTATATTATTGCATCTTGTTATGTGCAAATTTATTGCCTTAGGATATGCTTTAGTATGAGTACCTAATGTCACTCACCATCTTGGCATTACCTGATTGGATGGATAAATATGTTAAATTGTTGGCTAAGGTGTTGGATTGTGTACTATGTATGTGCTAATAAATGCTTATAATTCGACATTATAATTCAAGATAGATTAGCTTAACTTGTCAAAAGTAAGCAAATAACCTACAAGCAACAATTGGTCCATTGCCATTTTTGAGTGGGAAAATGATCATTTGCATTTAAGCTCTCCATTTATTTAATTATTTCATTAGTAATAAAAATATTACAATTTTCTAATCCTTTGTGTTAGTTTTTCTAGATTTGAATAAACTTTGACTTTGACATTTGTACATGCAAAATGATAGGTTGGTTTGTTATCATGATAGGCTTGACTTTAGCAAAAGGATTAACACAATCGTCAAGAGTTTGATCTTGCTCAAATATTAGAATCTTTTTCTAAACTATTTTTAAATATGTTCATCCAATTATAATTAAATAATATATATATTTCTCCAACGCATGTAAGGGAATGGCACTCTCCCCCATAATTATTTAAAAAATAAGAGACTTGTGCTAGTTATTCGTTATGTTATTTAACTAGCATGGTTCTATGTTTGTATGTACTTGTGCACTCTCTTGGTAATAATGTCTTCATTTCCTTATGTTAAGTGCTTTTCTACTACACATCTTCAAATAAGCAAACTTTATTTGAGTTTCGTATATTCAAGCATAAGATTATAATTGAACACCCATGAAATGTTTTTCATGACAACATGCAAAAGAAAAAATTGGTCAAAAGTCTTGGCTGCACTTGTCTTATTTTGGTTGTAGGTTTAGAAAGCCTCGAACCTACCCCCTTCCCAAGCCTCCCCTTTTTAAGTAAAAGCCATTCTTGGAGAGAGTAAATTTTGCCAACTAGATTTGTGGTTTTTTTCGCCCAATTAGGGGCTATTGGTGACCCCTTTTTGGCGAAAAAACAAACCATAGTTCCAAGAATAGACAACAGAAGAGAGAGCAACAGAGCGTTTTTTTTTTTGCCCAAGAAGGGGTTGTCGGTTTCGCCCAAGGGGACGAAAAAAAAAAGTTCAGCATATCTACCACAAAACGCAGCACGGAACATGACATGCTCACTTGTTTGTAGAATGGCCCATCTTGAGGGCAAAAAGTCATATTCATATCAAGAAAGTATGCACAATGGTAGCACACTCATTCAAACATTGCTTTATTTATATTGTCTTTCTCTCTCATCCCTCTCCCATCGCTCTATTACTCTCTCTTCTCCCCATGCATTCTTGGATGTGTGGGATTTTTTTTCGTCGAGAAGGGGTCGCCAATAGCCCCTTCTTGGGCGGGAAAAAAAACCACACTCTGTTGCTCTCTCATCTTCCCATGCTGTCTATTCTCAGAATTGTGGTTTTTTTTTTTGCCAAAAAGGGGTTGCTGGTAGCCCCTTATTGGGCGAAGAAAAGCCACAAATTCAGTTGGGCGAAAAGTTGCCCTCGCTAGGAATGGGTCGTCGGAAAAAAAATTTGTCCGATAAGGGGCTATTGACGACCTCTTTCTGGTAAGAAAAAATTACACATCACATGTCCTCTCTCTCATCACCCTTTCTCTCTCTTCCCCCTTCTTGGGTATTCTTCAAAGGGAAATTTGTAATAGCTCTTTAGGATTAGAGTAACCCATTCTTTTTATTTATGCTAGAAGGTTTGGACAATCTATTTGGCTACCATTTCTTTAAATAGTTTGAGTAGGTTTGGTAATCCTAGGCCACCCTTTTGTTTGTTCTATTTAGTCCTTCAAAGCTACGTTGGGTAGTTTCAATGTTTCATTGTTCCATGAGACTAGAGAAAATTCCTAGCCAGTTGTTATAGTTATTTAAGTTCTGGAGACAAACTCCTTCACTAAGTTGATCTTTGAGAGGGTAATCAACATGATACACCAATGGATGGTAATTTCAATTCCAAATTCAGTTGAGTGAGCTCACACACCTCCCCAAGAACCTTTGGTCCTTTGTTAAAACTCTGATTGTCCCTTTTGGGAAGATATTAGGGAAGAGACCAACAAACATGGTTAATCCTTGATGGTTTCCCCAAGTATTTGTTAATAAGCTCCTTGACTTTCTTCTCATATCTAATTTCAAGGAGAATCTGATCACAAAACAATCCCTATCTTACAAGAATTTACTTAATGCATGCTTCAAATGCATGAAGGAGGGATATTTTGCTAAGGATTGTCTAGATTAAAATTAAAGAAGTCTATAGAAACTAAAGAAAAAATGAAACTTACTGATGATGGTTTTCATTAAGTAAATAGGAAAAGGGAAAAAAGAAAACGATCAAGCTAATCTTAATCAAAATTCCAATAAAAAGAAGAGTAATAACAATCAAGCTAACCTTAATAAAAAAGGCATTATGTTTAAGGGAGGGGACAAAAAGTATTTTGGGGGAGGGCTAGAAAATCGAGACATCTACTTAAGTCTCAGTCTGCAAACTAACCTAGAGAAAGTAGATTTTTGTACAATTGTTCAATAAATTAAAATGTCTTTTAGACTCATGTTTTCCTAGCATATGTTGTATGATTTACAATTTGGGTGTATCTATTCATTTTCTAGTAATGATTCCCTAAAAGACTCTTAAATTTAACAAACCTCAAATGTCAATTATCACATGAAGCAAGAAAGTGACATTGATGTTAGAGCTATATATAAGGTAATGCTAAACCTAAAGAGCAGTTAAAGTTTACCAATGGCATCCTTGATATATAGTTTATATCAATTTGTACTACTCACAATTTTTTTTGGGGGGGGGAGGGGGGCAAACCTACCCTAATTTGTCTCTCTATGTGTATGTGCATATGCGTGCGTGCATACTTGTGTATGTCTCATTAAGAACTTGTTTCTATATCTCTTTCTTATTCAAAAACTATTATCACTAAAAATCTCTCTCTCATTAATCTATATACATATATATATGTGCATGTATTTATGTGTATATATTGGAAGTTCTAATATGCGCACACACATATGATTAGTTTTAAAAAGTATAAATATATTTTGTAGCATGTGAATATTAATATTACAACAACATGATGTTAAGTTAGCAAAGACATGCACTATGAGAGATCAAGATGATGCTCTCTCTCTCTCTCTCTCTCTCTCTCTCTCTCACATTAAGCATATTGATTGAGCATCAAATTTGTACTTATTTTCACCAATAAATCTCCCTTCTTGCCACCACAACAAATAATTCACAAATGTGCAAGCTTTAATAATATGTTGTTATTTTTTAACCAATGTTTAATGAGGTTGCTAGAGCCATGTATAAAGCAAAATGTTTAGTGAGCATTTGGAATGGATGCAAATATAGACATGTTTATATACCAATCCATGCTTATTGAAAAGAACTTACATCTCATATTTGGAAAGAGAAAAATATTTGTTAAAAAATAAAAAATTATTATTAAAGCTTGTACATTTGTGATTATTTGTTGTGGTGGCAAGAAGGGATATTGATTGGTAAAAATAAATATAAATTTGATGCTCAATCAATATACTTAATGAGAGAGAGAGAGAGAGAGAGAGAGAGACCATCTTCTTAATCTCTCATTGTGCATGTGTTTGCTAACTTAACATCATGTTGTTGTAATATTAATATTCACATACTATAAAACATAGTCATACTTCTTTGAACTAATCATGTGTATACATGTGTGTGCGCGCATATTAGGACTTCCAACATACATACATACATACATACATACATACATACATATATATATATATATATATATATATATATATATATATATATATATATATATATATAGTATTGAGGGAGAGGAAGATTTTTTGGGATAATAGTTTTTAAATAAAAGAGATATATAGAAACAAGTTCTTAATGAGATACACACAAGCGTGCATTCATGCACATGCACATACACATAGAGAGACAAATCAAGATATTTGAAAGAGAGAGAGAGATAGAAACAAGTACTTTGAATGTAAGGAATTTCAATTGGAAGGGTATTATGGCTCAATGGAGAAGAAAGGGAGGAGAAAGAGATAAAAATAACTTTTGGATGTGTGTGTGTGTGTGTGTGTGTGTGTGTGTGTGTGAAGATTAAAACAATTATTAATTAGAGACAAGAAAGAGGTATCTTTTAAAAAATCATTGGAGAGAGTGCTAGAAATTTTTGAAGCTTCAAAAATTTCTAGCACTCTCTCTTATAATGCTACCTTAGACCCTCTCCTACATTAATAGCCTTGGATCTTTACACACACACACACACTCTCTCTCTCTCTCTCTCTCTCTCTCTCTCTCTCTCTCTCAATACTACAATATTATCTTTGGGCCTTTCTTACACATTAATAGCTTTGATTTTTTATCAAAACACACACACACACACACTCTCTCTCTCTCTCTCTCTCTCTCTCTCTCTCTCTCTCTCTCTCTCATGGCTTTAAAAAATTCTAGTAACTCTCTCCTATAATACCACAATACTACCTTTGGACTTATCCTATATTAATAGCTTTGGACCTTTATCAACACATACACACATTCTCTATGTGTGTGTGTGTGTGGCTTTTTTAAAAAAAATTAAACTTTCTTTTATAATACTATATTTGGGCCTTTCTTACACATTAATAGCTTTGGATCTTTATCAACATACACACACTCACACACTCTCTTTCTCTACGGCTTAAAACAATTATAGCAACCCTCTCCTATAATACTATAATACTACCTTTGGGCTACTCTTACATTAATAACTTTGGACTTTTATCAAAATACACACACATTCACACACACACACACTCTCTCTCTCTCTCTCTCTCTCTCTCTCTCTCTCTCTCCAACTTGAGATCAACTTCCTCTATTTAAAAGTTTTTTGCCCAAGTATAGTTAGATGAAAAAGTCACATTTTGATTATAATTTCAATAGTACAAAAAAAAAACTTTGATAGGGTCTTTATTTTTCCAAATACACGATGCAAAAGACAAAAGCCATTATATATTATGTTAATTATTGGTTTTCTATATTAGGAGAAAATTTTCCTAAAAGAGAATAGTTTTTTGTTCATAAGGTTCAAACATTTCGATATAGTTCATTCAAAAAGTCTCAATCTACTATGTCTCATATTAAAATATATCATAAACATATATATAATTTAAACTTCCTAGCTAGTAATTATTTTTTCTCTTATCTCTCATCAAACTTTATTTTAAAACTTTCCTCTCCTCTTCTCTTACATCAAAAACGTCCTAATGACGAGAGAGAGAGAGAGAGAGAGAGAGAGAGAGAGAGAGAGAGAGAGAGAGAGAGACGTACTTAGGATTTAAGAGACGTGTTTGTACAACATGTGCCATGATCTAATGTGAGGCATTATCATACAATGTGGATTGATTGCATGCATGAGAGAGAGAAAGAAGAAGAGAGAGTGAGATAAACATGGAGAGTAAGTGAGTGACTAAGATTTATATATGTTTATGTGTGTGTGGGGGGGGGGGGTGGGGGAGAGAGAGAGAGAGAATGTAGAGTGAGAGGGAGAAATTGCATGTACAACCCTAAAAACCGAGAGAGAGTAAAGATGTGGAGTAATTTGAGAGAGAGTGTGTGTGTGTGTGTGGGCCATGGTGTTCCATTGTTCCGAGGTGATCGCATGAATGAATCCACGTTACATGCTAGAGAGGGAGAGAGATTGTTTACACGAGATGGAGTGCTATGTGATCGAGTGTGCTAGAAAGAGAAAAAGAGAATATACACATAGAGGGAGAAACAAAGAGAGAGAGAGAGAGAGAGAGAGATGGAGGTACATAGAGTGAAGGTAGTGGTCGCAATCATGGAGGTGGTGGGGATAATGGTAGTGGTGGTGGAGGTGGCAACAGTGACCGTAGTGGTAGAGATGGTGGTAGTGGCGGTGAAGGTAGTCGTGGTGGTGGCAGCAATGGTGGCAATGGTGTGGCGGTGGTGGTGGTGGTGGAGGAAGTTGTGGTGGTGGTGGTAGAGGTCAAAAAAATCAAGGGGTGGAATAAGTGGACTATGTGGAACAAGAAATGGAGGTTGCCCAAAAAAGCTCATTCAAAAAGCTTGCTTCTCGCACGCACTCTGAAAAGTAGGGGGTTTGAATTTCCCCATAGCTTTTGAGTTTGGAGAGAAAGGCTTAACTTTTTCATTTTGGTCTTGATTTTTGAGCTTTGGGGAATAGAAAGTGCCACTAGGGGGTTGAAGAGTAGGGATGAGGAAGGAAAAGAGAAGAAGTGGTGTGGACACGTGCAAAGGGACACAAAGGAGACAAATGTGTAACTTGGCTACAACAAAGACATCATCTACTCCAACTCTTGCTGCAAATAAGTATGGATGCTATGATTATTATTGAGTAATCATCTTTTTTTTGTTCTTTTGTGTATTTACTCTCTCTCTCTCTCTCTCTCTCTCTCTCTCTCTCTCTCTCTCTCTCTCTCTCTCTCTCTCTCTCTCTCTCTCTCTCTCTCTCTCTCTCTCTCTCTCTCTCTCTCTCTCTCTCTCTCTCTCCCCATATCCATACTCTACTTGAATCATCTCAACCTTCAAGGCCTTCGATACGTGTTGTCTTGGCTTAGAAGGCCATAGCCATTACTTGTCATCATTTCAGCCATTAAACCCTTCAACTCACCTTCGCCCCCATTATGGCTTGTAATCAAGCCTTTGCAACTTGGCCCTTAGATACTCCTTATCACCTTGGCATGTCCTTCACAATTGCCGCCTCCATGCTCAGTTAAAGCCACATAAGGCTCAAACTCTATCATGTTGTCACCTCGGCCTCGAGCCAATATGGCCCTCAACCATCCCAAACCAACTCAACCTTGAGTAGCCTACCCTTAGCCATTTGCCACTATAGGAGTGGCACTCATAAGGGGAGTTGCAAAGATTTAACACAAGTGAGCATTGCTTGGAGACACAAGAACCCTACTTCAAGATGACAATGCCACATGTGTGTGATCATGAGAATTAGGAATGCATAAGAGTGTCCAATTAAGTCCTAAGAACCTAAAGGCTCACATTTCCAACTTGCCTATGAGCACATGGTTAGATATGTCTTGACAAGTCTCAAGGATCTCCTAAGAAAGATGCAACAAATCTCAAGGATAAGTTGGGTTGAACTCATGACCTTGCAATCACCTAGGAACTTAGGCTTAGACCTTGTATTCCTAGCTTGCAGTAGCAAGTGACAACACTTTCTCACTTAACCAAGACTTGAGGCATCAACCTTAGGCGCATCCACCTTAAGTTGTGGGAACTACAAGACCCTAGCATCTAAAGTTAGCTCTAGAGTGAACCCTTAAGCATAGCACAAGGCTATGACTCGCAAGCATAATATTATCTACATGTGCACTCCACAATTTGTTGAATTGCAAATGGGACTCTGGCAAGAACTTGGGTCCTCTTGAGTTGAATTTGCATAAATAGGCTAGTCTGCACCCTCAGATTATGTGTCTTACTAGGGAATTCCATTGGGAGTCATAGTGCCTTGAACAATAGTTGCATGCCAATGTGAAATCTTAAAAAGCTAGGCCATAATTGCATCACCAACATTGCACCAAACCATGTCTCATCACCTTAATTAGCTATATTAGGCATTAGGCAACTTGCACAATACTTAGGACTCATCGAGTTGTGGTCAAATGCTGTGGTCAAAGAGATTGAGAAGAAGAACAAAGCATGGGGATGACTTGAGTGGAGGTGCTAGCTAGGCATAATAGTGAAACCTTGGGACCTCGTGCAACTAGACCATCAACAACTAGACCATCAAGAGTGCCTATATCAAGAGAGATAAGCCCTAAGAAGACCATGATATTTCCCTAGTTGACCTACAAAAATGCTCACAAAGTAGTTGGATCATAAGAAAGAGCATACTTCTTTGTGCATTTCATAATTGAATTGGAAAGTAAACAAGTTGTTTGAGCACCATCATCACCAAGATAATTGCAATTGCATTGTCACATTGATTGTGGAAAAGCAAAATCCTAGTTGTGCACATCGCACTTGCATATCCTTTGATTTCTTGCAAAAATAAACATCTACACATAAGTAGATAAATCCAAAAAAGAATCACAAGTGAATAATTTAATCAACCCCAAGGAGACAATCGAGGAGAGTGAAATCTAACTAAATTAAAAACCAGAAAGACCCAATATCAACCATCTAAGAAACTTAACTCTCAACTTAATCGAAGAGAACATGCTCTAAGAAATGGATCTTACCATCAGAATTATTCTAGATCTCACATGCAAAACACACTCAATAAGCTGTACTAGTTGATTAGGGAAAATTAGATGACAATCTTTTTTAGCATTTAGTGTTCAACACATGATAAATTCTGAGAGTGAGATGTGTTTTCCTCAAGAGCCACCACTTCTTTATATAGATTAATTAGCCTCATCAATACCCTTGTTACACAATAGGAGTTAAGGACCATATTTGCCTCTAGTTTAAACATGGATAATTTTGGTTTTGACTTGAATGAATTTTCAACAAAGATTCAACAAAGTTACTAGTGCAATATGACTAGTAAATAAGGACAGTGCACATAGGGAGGACAAGACAAGAGATACTAGTAGACTTAGGTGAGAAAAGGATACTAGGGAGAGATATATTGCATCAAGTTGCTAAGTTCATGTAGGCACAAAGATTTGATAGGTAAAGGAGAGAGGTTGAATTGAACTAGATCCAGTGTATCTTGCTAGTCATAGAAAGAATTGGATCATGAAAAAATGTTGACAGGAAAAGAGTCCTCAAAGTAGATATCACCCTGATCAAGCTCTTGACTACACAGTTTAAATGATGAGAAAAGTAGTGTGGCATTAGTAACCTCAAGACTAGGAACATCACCCAACACTAAGAACCAAGCAAAAATTCCCATATTCACAAAGTAGATCAAGAAGTATACGATAAGAAATGATCCATGTAGCTTCCTACATGAGTTTAAACAAGTTTGTGAGACCAATGACCTCCAAGACTCGGGCAAACAAACAAGGATTCTAGGTTGTGTCTCGGAGAGAAGGGTAGAACTTGGTTCACCAACTTGAATGACACCAAACACAATAATTTTGATGTGCTCAAGGACCTCTTTATTAACATATTTTTGGAAGCTAGGCATGTGCATAATCTGATAGTCAAAACACATGAACATGAGCTAGAAGAACACTGAATAAATCTATGACTATAGTACCCATGTTTGAGGACTCTATGTTAATTGCAAAGAGAAAAGGGGCCCATGGATTTTTAAAAAAGAAACATGTTTTGTAAAATTTTGTGTTATGACTTTGTTGAGAACAGACTCCTATCCACATGCGAATTGTAACCAACTAGTACTTGAAGTTATCATTTGTATTCGTCAATTTTTGGTTAAGGTCTAGAAGCATGAATAGGATCCACGATTGGTCAAAAATGCCACAAAAGGGGAAAGATGCCCCAAGAAACATGGGGAAACCCTAACCCTAAATTGCATGTATAAGAAGGATAAGAACTAATGGAAAAAGCTATTCATGTATGTGCTAACTTTTACCTTCTTAATTTCTTGTAACTATTGCCTTGAGAGAGAGTAAAGGAGAGTGAGTTGAGAGCTTGTGAGAGAGTGAGGGACATGGAGTATAAAGCTCTTTGCATGCTATCTTCGCTTCTCCATCCCATCATGGTGAGTACCTTCATGAGTAAGATTCTGTGAGCACTAGATCACCCATCAATGCACAATGCATAGTGCACAGTGCATATACACTATTACACATGTACTAGTGCACATGTGCACTAGTGCACCCACACACAAGTAACCTCCAATGCAATTGGCTACTTGCACCTAGATTGCCCACATCACATTACATCCATTTCTTAGCTCACTAGAACTTTATTCTTCTTGCATAACACCTCTGCACATGAGCATCCATTTAGTGCATTAGTGCATAGTGCATGATGCACATGTACACATACACTAGCACACATCACCCTAGAACACCAAAAATAGACGTGTGCCACATACCTACTAGTTGTCCCCTTTTCCCTCTCTCACTTTTCCGAAGCTCATCCTATTTGCAAGGGGGAGCCAAGAGGGATGACAAAGGAAGAATAAGCACCTTGTAGTGTATTGGCATGCATCCTCGTACATTCCATTTAGAGCACACATGAGTCCTTATTTGCAATGTGCACAATTGCACAAACGTTAGATCCATTTAAAGTTTAGCACACGCATCTAATTTAGCACAATTTCTTGTTTATTGTGTACATAGACGATTGCAACTAAATTAATGCACATAGCTTATATCCGCACATTCATGCACCCACAATGGGAATGCATTGCATGAAAAGACTGCACATCACCATACCCATGCACATGCATACATTCAATCAAGAAATCAAACAAATCCAAAAATTAGACAACACAAAATGAAGGAAGAACTAAACAAGATGCAAGGCGACTAAAAAGGGGCAAAACAACAAAAAAGGTTTTAAACAACAATTGAAACTTTGAAACTCAGCATGGGGACAAACGAATTAATCAAGTAACATTGTGAGTTTCAAAATGTACCCACCACAAATTGTTTAGAAAGTCTGTTTACACATAGTGCACCAAAAGTTTTATAAAATTCAGACAAGAAGTTGTTTCTTTTTGGTTATTCAAAACACTGTCAAAACAAATGGGTAGGATAGCAAAATAGCACAAACATTAAAGATGAACCAACAATAGGAAGCCTAGGACTTGCGACCACAACATAGATGCATGTGCCTGCATAGTGGACATGATCTCCTGAACCCCACAACCACTCAAGACCTAGTCCTCACGGCTCTCTTGATATTAAAAATACACCTATCCTTGACTCGATCAACCATATAACTCAGCTAGTCAATCAAGAGACCACAAGGACTGTATTGACCATAACTAAGAGATTTGATACATTGGGTGGAGCCTCAAATGATTTCCAGGCTACTATTAATAACTTCTAATGAGTAGCCAACTTCGATATTTCGACCATGACCTTAGAAGCTATGACACAAGAACCTATGGAACTCTAGGGGCAATGGATTGATACTCCAAAACTGGTTTCTTGACATCAATGACACTAAATAGTAGCTTGTGGCCATGCAAGTGAAAATGGATAGCATTCAAAGAATGTTGTTGAGCACTTAAGTTGTAGAATCCTCACAAGATTCACTATCAGAGCTAGTGCAGCAATACCCATTTGACCATATTGATATTCTACAACTAGACACGCACATAACTCAAAATCTCTTGATGGGGAATGGAAAATATACTTGGAAGTAAAGACCAAGTTAAAAAATTTATTGATAGCAAAATAGCTAGAACTAGGAATGGCTCTTATAGCTTTATTGAGCAGTTCAAGCAAGTTTGCAAGATGAATAACCTCATGGGTGACACAAAAAAGGCACAAGCCTTCAAACTATGCCTCAGATAGAAGGGATAAACCTAGTTTACCGGGTTTGATGCCACTAAATAATCCTCATTCATCCTACTCAAATATCTCTTTATCAAGCATTTCACAAAGGTTAATTACGATGATAACCTCACCATTTGCTTAATGAACATTGAGCAATAGGGGGGGGAGAGTCTGCAAGACTATGTCTCCAAAGTAAGAAGCCGCTTTGAATACATTTAGTAGTGTTGAAAGACCCATTGCCAAGGTTGTAACCAAAGCATTCATCAAGGAAATCTATGATGAAGAGTTTTATAAAACCATGGCAAGTAACTTATAGGTAATCACCAAGACTTTCAAAAGCCATGGAAAGGGTGAAGTAAATGACACATAAGACCTAATGGCTAATGTGAAGAGACAACGATGTGACATCTCTTAAAAATGATAGAGAACATGAACATGTCCCAACCTTACCATTAGAATATGTTGTGCATTTACTCTAGCAGAGACCACCTCCCTTCGAAGTACTCAAGGCTAGAATGTATACGCACTAATTGTGGATAGTTTGGGCATGAAGTCGCCTACTATAGAGCTCTGCAACAACTACCATGACCTAACCCCAACTTTGGCTATCCCCAATATAATGGAGCCTTCAACTATCCAAGTCAATTGTAGTCTCTCACCCTAGTAGCTTCCCATTAAGAGAAGACAAATACCACAAAAGATCTAAAATCAACCATTTAGGAATTCTTAAACCACCATGCCCAATCATTATTCATCCCCCAAGTGGTGTGCCCATCCATTATGTCAAGAAATCAGTAGAGGACAAGGGGTACACTCAATCCCTTTATTTGTTGCGATGAAGAGGATCATCCGATCTTGATGGATTATAGGTGTGTGTCTATTATGATGTTAGAATAAGAAAGAGAACATCTAGCCTAGAGAAATTATAGCTTGCTAGAACTGCAGAGAACCAAGACACATGTCCTTGCGGCATTGTCCACGAATGCAAGAACAATCTAAAGAGAGCAAAGTAGACCAACAATGCCTTGAATGTGGAATCACACATATATCAAGATTGCCCAAGACAAAAAGCCAACATTATAGCAAGGCAATCATACCCTCAATGCAATTGAGTCTCTTCATTGTTGAAATGATCAAAGACAAAGATGTCCTTCCCATTCCAATCAACCCTATCAAGAAAAATAGAAAAAAGAGGCAAAAGCATGTTGAAGGAAAGGCTTGACCACTCAATAGGGCATAACTCTTATATTGAGTGTAGAAAGCACAATGGTACACCTCAAAGGAGAAAGTTGCTATAGTCAAATGCACAAAATAAACTTATCATAAGTAACAATTGGCCACAATTGATATGGTCAAGGAATGGGTGGAAGCAACCATTTGAGGCCATTTTAGAAACAGTCAAACTTTCCAACCACTCTAGCTCTTCGCATAATTATTTGCATGCCTAAACCCCAAACCTTGGAAACTCTACCACTCATCCACTCTATTTTGGCCAAAAATCACACAAACAAGAGACCACAATTCCACACAATGTAGAACAATGTAGATTCTATTATATGAAGAAATAAGGCCCTAATCTCAACCCTTGCATCCACCAACATCTCTCAAAGTTCTAATAAAAGGAAACCCCACTATATGGCAGGAATTCAAAAGTTGGATGGATGCCATAATCTCTACACCGTTAACATGTGATCCACAACCAAGTTGCCCAACTATGCCCACCTGGTGCACAAATCGGATGATGTATGCGTACGTAGCAAGCGTCGGAAGGTCCCCAAGAACAAAAGAACTCTACTTTTGCACAAAAAAACAAGAGAGAAGACTTGCACGACATGAAGCAAAAGACTAATTGGACACAATCTCTCCCCATGCCTTGTGTGAGCGCTCCACAAAGCATGTATTTGATATATTATTTATCTCAAAGCTCAAAAAATAGCCCAATTTACAATTAGCAGGCTTTAGCTTTTGTGTTTGCTTTTGTCCAACTAAAGAATTAAAGCGATTGGGCACCCAAAGAGTCGGCATGTGCCCAAATACAATGTCCAATAACAAATATTTAAATCGTGCGTCCATGCGCATACAAAATAATAAATAAATATCAGGTGCTTTAATAAATAAACACGTCAAAATAAATATTGGCGCCACGCCTAAGATGCGCGCCCATCAAAATGATAATTTCTTCTAAATAACTTGAATACACGCTATTGCCCAATGCTTCCCAATGCCACCGCTGCTTGCTCTACACATCAACTGAAGCATTCACAATTGTTAGAAAATAATAAAATTAAACCGACAAAAGTGAATACCTAGCAGTCTTTAGCTACAAAATAAATAAATTGGTTAGAACTCAATCCTAACCTTAATTTATTACGAGTACACACTTTAAACTCATAAACATCCATTAATTTAAAAATATATTTTGCGAAATCACCCACTTGCACATTAAATTAACAAGACGCCCGAAAAGGACAGGCGTCCCCATCGACTTTTCGCAAGGAATCCACCTTGTGTATGAGCCTCGACAACAAATATAATTTTACGGAATCCACCGCAAAACCTCATGGAATCCACCGTGGAATATGACTCCTGGCATCACCACCCTAGGAGCCTTAGGGATTAACACCTTCTAAGAAGGAGCAAACCATCACACAACTGCACTTCCAATAGAAGACCTCAATGAATTTACCAAGAAAGGAATCATCGATACTAGAGCTAGAGTTGGCATTGGTATAGCAAGAACATGTTATACGCCTAAGAGAATCCTACAATTGAACATATCCACTTCAATCAAATTGTCATCCATGGATTTAAAGCATGTTTAGAAGGAGAATTAAAATATTGGCTAGTACCATGTACAATTTTTAGTTATCTTTGTTGTCATGAAAGGGATCGACTATGAGCTATTTCTTGGACATCCTTGGATGTAAAATGCATGACTCATAGAGAACTAGAGCAATGGTCTAGTCTTCCTTGGGAATAGGAAGGATGCAATACGATTGAAATGGAGACTTGGAAAACATGTCTAGTTGACCTAGATGCAATTTCTAGCATGTTGCGAGGAGATGCTAGTTGCCCTTCTACCCAATAGCCTCTCACGAATTACATTTCATCCCTTGAAGATGAGCAAGACTAAATGCACATACTTGCTACTCTAGAATTGCCATGCACAAAGGAACATGAATATTGAGAAGCTCATGAATACTTGAGTCAAAGAGAAGCACAAGACCCTACTATCCAAACAATCAACCCTCAATTAGGCTATGTTTAAGTGTCTCTTTTCATGATGGCCACTGAGTCAGTGCCACAAGTTTTCACCAAGGGCTATCCTATTTTAATGAATAGCTTGAACTATGCAAGTTGTTAAGCTAGTGCAGGCTTTATTTTTGTGACAAACCAAAGGCAAATACCCCCATCTTCAAAGAGTTTCTCCATAGCCCCACCTAGCAATACCCCCATCAAATCCTATTTGACTATCACAACAACCTCTCCATTTCTCTAATCACAAGTAGGGGGGTTGACACATAGAAGATGAGAGTGATGAATCTATGGATGATAATGAAGACAATTTTACTAACACTAACTCAATCGACTACAACAGCAATGGCTGAATGATAGAGCAAATCTTGATGGATCCAAGGCCGTCACAAATAAAAGGTTTGGTCATTGATGTGAGCATAGTCAAACTTAAATATGAAATTGAATGTTGGAGTACCTAGATGTATTAGACTTGAGAAAATGGAATATATCATCCCACTGAACTGGTTCCCACTTCAAAAATACTCTTGGTCGATAAGGAACAAGACCTAGCCCCCTTTGATGCTCCACTAACAAAGAATACCAGCTTAAAAACGAATGGGAGTGACAATTTAGACCCTGGAATACCGCCACCATCTCGCAAGGCCAAAACAAAACTCCCAATTCATCTCAGGTGCAAACATCATAAAAACATCACACCTTAGTTTGAGTTGGAAACTAAGAGCCAAAAGAAGCCACACAGGATCTCCTTAAACCATTCACGCAATACAAAAAAGAAGATAGAGTCATTGTGTTGCTTTGTGCAAAAAGAAAAGGGTAAACTAGTGAACCCATTGAATGCTCGACAAAGGTCAAGGAGGTTAATCTTGTTGAACAAGGGGAAACCCTTAAACTAGTCTAGGTAATTGAGGACCTCACTGCAAAAGACAATATATAGTAACTCTTTGATCTAGTCAAGAAGTATCAAGATGTGTTCGCCCAAAATAACTCGGACCTCAAGGGCATGCCGCCTAAAGTACTAACACATACCATTCCTTTGAAACTAGTTGCCAAGCCAACTAAATAATGACCCTATCCTGTAAATCCTTGCTACATACACCATGCATGAGATGAGCTTGAGGAATTGCCAAAAGCAAGATTCATTTACAAGATTGAGCATACGGACTAGGTATCACCCATCGTCATGGTACTCAAGAAAAATGGCAAAACCCAAGTACGCATTGTGGGATTAACAATAATTTTCCTTGGCGCCCATTTGTTCTCTATTTAGTAAGAGCCTTGGCTCTTCAAGGTAGATCTTACATCTCATTGGACAGACAATGTTGTCTATACATTAGAAAATGGACTGCCAAAGAAACCCGTTGAAAAGGCATATCTCACACATCTTTTGATTAAGTGTCTGACCCTATCAGATGATTGCTATTCAACTCAATCAACTAGGGCGGGATGGTCTTCGCAAAATATGTGTAGGTAGCACCCATTGTCATGGTACTCAAGAAAAATGGCAAAACCCAAGTAAGCATTTTGGGATTAACGATAATTACCTTGGTGCCCATTTGTTCTGTATTCAACAAGAGCCTTGGCTCTTCAAGGTGGATCTTGCATCTCATTGGACAGAATGTTGTCTATACAACCAAAAACCCATTGAAAAAACACATCTCACACATCTTTTGATTAAGTGCTTGATCCTATCATATGATTGCTAATCAACTCAATCCACTGCGGTGGGATGGTCTTCGCAAATATGCGTATGCAAATGGGTGCATGAGAATGGAATTAAAGGTGTGCTACAAGAAGCACACCGAGGAATTGCAAGAAGCAACTTTGATACAAATGCCACAACAAAGGTTCTACATTCTTAGCTATGGTGACCCACTCTCTTGGGTAGATGTAAAGGCCACTAGGAAGAATGATACCAAAACCACATCCAAGTTTTTGTGGGAGCATGTGATCTCATGCTTTTACTACCCCATCAAGATTGTCAGTGATCAAGAACCCATTTCCTAAACGAAGTCATCAAACATCTTATGTCCACATTCTTGGTCTTGCACCACAAGTCTAGTCCCTACTATCTACAAGCAAACAGTGAAGCAAAAGCAACTAATAAAATCTTGGTTAATGTGTTAGCGAAAGTCGTGATAGAATGTATGTCTATAAAGAATAGAGGTTTTAAAAAGTGGATGTAACTGTAGTAAGGAAGAAACTAGCAAATACCTATTAAGGCTACATAGCAACAAGTTTATGGCAAGCTACCTTCAACCAATTGAATGTTCAAGAAACTCAAATTTTGTGTTCTTGCAAAGATAAATGTTTAAGGCCATAAAGAGGAGTCAAGACACCAATCTGTCTAAATCCCAACCCCTCAATTGATTTGGGAGGCTGAACTCAAGTTAACTTTTGAAAGAGTTAGGGCTGTGCTACACCTAGGCTTGAGTCTTTAGACTTCAACAAGTGAAAATGGGAGCAAAAGCATAAATGCCACCCCTACTTTAACTAGGCTAGGACCAACTTTTGAAAGAGTTAGGGCTATGCCACACCTAGGCCCAAGCCTTTAGACTTCAACAAGCAAAAATGGGAGCAAAGGCACCAATGCCACCCATACTTTAACTAGGCTAGGACCCCACTTATGCTGGTAAGAGGAGAGGGTGTTTGAGGTGTGAGAGAGCCATATAATGGGGAGAGAGAGAGATAGAGAGAGGTAAGCTAAAGAGAAAATGATCTTCAAGAAAGAACATGTTCCCTACCAAACAATGATTCAGTCTTTCGACTTGAGCAAGTTCATGGAGTACCATAAATTTTAGAGATACTCCAAGAACTTCCTAAGTTCTAACTCAGAGTGGTCAAAATAAACCAACAACACACTATTGAACTTGACTATGCAAACTTATGCAAATAAAATTCAATTGGGCATGGGCTTCACTCTTCGGATAGGAGTAAATGAAACAATCTATAAAATATTAAGTCAGGTGGCTTTGGAGACTTGCTTGAAGACTCCGGCAAAATGAAAGAGAGGCCTGTTCTGGCTAGTGGTGATATCTACTACTTTCCACTATTATGTCTCATACGTTATGTCTCATATATATATATATATATATATAAACACAGACCAGGTAAGGTCTATTTATCAAGATTAACACTATACCCAGTTACCAACAAATGATCAAACCCGATTGTCCAACATTATGGATGGAGAGCATCATCCCATCTCATCAGGAAGTTCAGTCAGAACTTGTGAAGCCAAGCCAGCCTCTGCATATCCACAATCATCTTCGGTTATTATTATTACCAGAGCTTGCTTTTGAGAAAATTACATAGCGTGTTCAGCAGTATACTGAGAAGAGCTTCCCTTTGGAAACTCTTCCAAGTATGCTGAAGCTGTCATTAACAGTCACAATGACAAGGGCTGATTTCCTTCTCCCTGCAGAACTTGCTTGGAGAAAAATACGTGGTGTTATAACCGGTCAGCTTCCTTAGGAAACTCCTACAATTACCTAGGCGGTTGTGTCTCTCTAACTGGTCACAGGTATTGACACACCCTAATAAACCCAGCAGTTCATCTTGCCACTCGAGGTTACAGTCCTATCAATCAGCAGGCCTATATGTTACAAATTAGCCAAAGCATCTCAGCAAGATTGATCATCTTCTTCATATACCACCAGCACGACGTCTGATGCACAAGGTTCGATGTCGAAAATCAGGCTGAAGCACTCCCATGATCTGGTCTTTGGGCTCCAACACAAATACATTATCTACACAGCTGTTTCCACAAACTGAGCGGTTGGAAATTACCACCTATTCACTCATTTTGCTCATGGCTTGAACCTTGCTAGAGCCTTGAGAGGTGAGGGAGGCATCTGTTGATTCTGGTAAGCTAATGTCAGCTGGTGGGATGAAAAATTCTGCTGAGAGACCAGGCACATTGAAAGCAACTTCCTCAATACTCCAAGTTTCTTCCATTCGAGTTCTCGAATGATTCATAGGCTCTTCCCCGAATCGAAAGAGAGTGACAGTAGAATGCCCAGCATGAGCAATTGTCACACCATCCACTGACCTGTAATCCTTCAAGTGGGACTCAATTGTTGTCTCCCAATATACTGCTTCACAGCCAGTGGCCTGAATTCGAGTGAGATGAGAATCTTCCAAGTAGACGAGCAAGCCCGTTTTCTGACTAAAATAACCACACAGGACATGTCTTATTATCTCAGCTGGGCCATCACTTCTGTCACCGAGTGTCGAAGGGTCAGCTGCAAGCTTCAGAACAAAGCAGTCCTCATCACCAATCTTCTTGTCACCCACACACCGAGCATTTACAAAGATACTTGCTGTTGTTGATGGGTCCAAACCCTAGGCACAGACAGAAAGAGGGATTGTTAGACAGAACCCAAACCAACAAACACAATTTGAGTGAAGAAAAATCGACCCCATTAAAAGCAAGCTTGTCAATGTGAAGTGACTATATAATTCAGTTAACCAATCCACAAATGTAACTCATTTGAGGTGATTGAGGGAGGGGGATGCTTTTCCTGAGATGATGAAACGCTTATATTCAGCATAATTCACAAGATATTTCGAATCCTTGTCTCTACATCTACTGCAAATGACCAAGAGGCTAAGGGGCTCACTTGAAGTGCTCTGCGAAGAGGTCGCACAGGACCTTTTGCTGCATGAGCGCCCAACCACGGAGTGTACCGCCATACGAGCTTGCCATTGCTTCCAGCCTGAACCATACTGCCCTCTAGAGCTAACTCTATAGACCACTTGTCTGGCATCATATTCCAGAGAACAAACCACCCATTCTCAGCAGATTTCAAGGGAATCTTTGACACCTTCGTGGCTGTTTCATATTGAGATGTTAACATCTTTACTTTCCCTGTAACATACGAATTATGCACAGAATGGTGCATCTTTGCAGCTCCGGTCGCAGAGATGTACTGCTGAACAATGTACTGTGCAGAGGAGTTTTCCTGCATAGGAAGCACATGAGAAGGAAACTTGTTAGAATTGTGAGGCAAAGACTTGTGTTGATCGCATTGCAGTAGCAAAAAGGATACAAACTCACAATTGCAACATCTTTGATGGAAATCTGTGGGAAGGGCTCTGAGCACACGGCAACAGGAGCAAGAGGGCAGCCAAGCACCCCCAAAAGGAGCCTCGGGTCGGAGCGCCTCTTTCCAGAGAGGGACATGGAGCCCTTCAACCAGGTCCTCAAGTTCAGCCAAGCATTGTCATGCTTGCCATTGTCATCCTGATCCTCTGGGATTGGACCTTCTACCAAAGGTGCAAGAGACTCCCCAAGAAACCGAAGGTTGCTGCTTGCCAAAACCCCAACTTGACTCTTCTTTTTAGGCCTCATGTTAGCTGAGACGTGCTGTTTTAAATGTGAGTCCCTTCTGAATCCTTACTCTGCTAACAAGATGCAGCTTATTTGAGTAGTCTTGTACCAAATGTATCATGCCAAGCTACCATAACTGTGAGAGTGTAGCTTGTTGAAGTGATTTATGCAGCAAATGTAGGATGATAAGCTACTGTCGGGCTCTCTTTAGTGCTGTATTCAACGTTCTTCACAATTTGCAAGGCTGCTGCACAATTCCCACAAAATGGGTCCTCACTATGATTAAACAAAGCTTTTTAATGAGTGCGCAAACCCATAATGTGCTAGAAAAACGAGCTGGATCACCCTTACAAAGACAGCTGCCGACAGATTAAGGGGGGTTTCCTGAGTGGTTCTTAATCATCTGCTGCTTTGGACCACTGCTTCAATGGCTCACGAAGGGAGCATGAAACAGAGGAAACAGAGGCATGTCGGTTCATGAGATGACAGTCCCATGGGTGAGGCCCCACATACAGGTGATACATTGGCCATGATAAGAGATGAACAGAGGCGTAATGTAGAATGGAGAAGGCTCACGATAAGTTGAAAGAAAATGGAGGAACAGGGGAGAAGCGGGTTCTTTAAGGAGGGGAGGGTAACGGAAGGTGGGGAGGATGGGCTGAGCAAGAAGCCTGTGTGGGTGTGTGTGTGCGGGGGGGGGGGGGGCGGGGGGATGGGGGGGTTATGTGTGTGCGGGGACGTTATTCTGAGAAGATTTGCCTTTAGACGAGAGAGAGAGAGAATGTGGGGGTGTGTGTGTGTATCTCTCTCTGTGATGGTGTGCTGCACTGCTGCTGACTTTCTTTTTCTTCTTTATTCTTCTTCCCCCCTCCTCTCTCCTCTCTCTCTCTCTCTCTCTCTCTCTCTAGACTATCTGATACTGAATTGAGTGACTTCCCACCTTCCCAAAATTTGGCTGCAACGGAAAAAAAGCAAGGGAACAAAGGGCAGGACTCAGGAGGCAAAAGAAGCTCCGGGATATGGCGCCTACCAAACAAGAGAAAGCAGAGGCCCCAAAAGACAGAAAACAGCAGAAATTCAGAATACTAATTTGGTGCCTAGTAGGCTGTGAGGCCTACTGTATTAGAAAACAGACACACAGAGAGAGAGAGAGAGAGAGAAGGCCGATGAGAGGAAACAAAGTGAATAATAATTAAAAAATAAAATATGGGTTATATGAAGAAAGAAGTGAATAATAATAACAAAATATGGGTTATATGATTAAAAACAAGGAAAAGAAGAGGGAGGCGAAAAAAACACCTTGGGAGGGTGGTGATGCACATCACATCCTTCTCATCATCAGTCAAGTGCAGAGAGTCCAGACTCCACCCCCTCTCTCTCTGCAGTCTGTCTCTCTTTCCCTCTTTTCCCCTGCTTTCTTTTTAGGCTACCTATTGGCTCCCACCACCAGCCTCATTGGTCATCATCAGGATTCAGCAGCACCCTACAGGTAGACAGCATGTTGAAACAGGGGCACAAAAGAGAGAGCACCTTATATCACTGTTTGTATATTGTGTGTGAGACTGTGTGTCTGTGTATTTGGACCAGCAACAATCAAGGAGGGGAGAGACTCGCCCCACCTTTGTCTCTTCTCCTTCCGTCCTAGTCGTTATGTCAATGTGTATTTCCAATTCAGACATTAATAAACAGTAGTAAATAAGGATAATAAAGAAAAGAACCTTGTACCCATCCTCTCACATCGGCTGCGATAGCTCCAGGCTCCAGCCTCCCGAGTCCCATTAGGCCTAGGTTCCTGTTGGTCCTCCATCATCATCATCATCTCTCTCTCTCTCTCTGTGCCTGCCAAAAGCTGTGTTCCTTGTTCAACGGCAATCTGCACGCGCGCACATACAGAGTACACAAGTGACTGTAGCAGCTCCATTGATGTCCCAAGCGCATGCATGGGTTGTAACTTGTGGGCGCTGCCCACTACTGCCCAGTGCCTACACTTATCCCTTACATTAAGCTAAACGTTTAAAACTTAAACTTGGTTTTAAGTGCCTCTAGCAGGCCTCCCCCTTAATGGATTCATTTAAAAATGCAGTAAAAATCACTATTTTAATTTCCAAAGATTTTGATAATGGCAGTGATGGGCTCTTTCTAAAGATCAAAGAGGTGCAAGAGGGCATGGAAATGCAAGCCTTTAAGGTAGGTTTTTGCTTTGCTAAGGACAACTATAGGCATCTTTTATGATTTTGTAAATATATTTCAATATTAGTCCATTGATATTGTTTGTAACTACCCTCATCCATCTACCAACCTATCTAATATTTAAACTAACACTAACAATATAACACCCTAAGCACGATCATTAGACATCGATTCGATCAGTAACTTGTTATTTGGAGCTTACACCACGATCATAATAGATTTTCTTTTCATCGAAAGGCTTAAAGTGTTGTATTAAGTATGAGAGATGCATATTGCAAAAGTAGGCTCTGGGTGATAGTGCTTATCAGCTAGACATGGTAACTAAAACAATGGAAGATAAGACTAGTTGACACAAAAGAGTGTGATAGCCTTAATGTTGTTGACTTAGGCTAGTTACACACCAAACGAGGAATGCCCACTTTGCAAGTATTAATCAATCAAAGTACGTCTTTAGAGGTTGGGCATCCGCGGTCCTTTACACATCTGAGAGGACATGACATGTTGTTTACATGCTAAACAAGTGAACGCCCCACTCACTTTTGGATAGCGAGTCTTCCCTACCTAGTTTGTAAAGTGACAGACAAGGGTGTACTTTTTACAATTGCAACCAATCAAAAAATAATAAACATTTTTTTTTAACTTTTTTGGCAAAGTGTGTCCTTCTGGTGTGTAAAGGCTTTGTACTCATATCCATGCCTAGTTTCAAAAATTGCATGTCCACATTTGGGCAGGGGTTGGGCATCTATCATTTGGTATGTGGTGCGCAGATCGGACGCTGTATGCTCGTGTAGTGAACGCCGGAAGGTCCCCAAGAACAAAAGAACTCTACTTTTTGCACAAAACTCAAGGTAGAAAGCATGCACAACATGAATAAGAGACCAATTGGGTACAATCTCCCCCCATGCCTTGTGTGAGCGCTCCACAAAGCATGTATTTTATGTATTAATCATCTTCAAGCTCAAATAATAGCCCAAATTACAAAATAGCACGCTTTTGGCTTTTGAGTTTACTTTAGCACAAAAAAGAAATAAAGCTAATGGGCGGGCGCCCAAAGAGTCAGGTATACCCAATACAATGTCCAAATACAAATATCATAATCGTACACCCATGCGCATACAAAATAATAAATAAATATCCAACGCCTCAATAAATAGGCGTAACAAAATATAGGCGCCATGCCTAAGGTATGCGCCCTTCAAAATATAAGTGATAACTCCAATACACGCTATCCTCCAATGCTTTCCTCCGCCACTGCTGCTATCTCTACACATCAACTGAAGCATTCACAATCGTTAGTAAAATAATATAATTAAACCGACAAAAGTGAATACCTAGCAGTCTTCAGCTACATAAATAAATCAACTGGTTAGAAATCAATCCTAACCTTAATTTATTACGAGTGCGCACTCTAAACTTATAAACGTTTATTAATTTAATATGTATTTTGCGGAATCACCCGCTATGGAATCACCTATGTACACACTAAATTAATGAAATGCCCGAAAAGGATAGGCGTCCCCATCAACTTCTTGCACAAAGAATCCACTTTGTGTATGAGCCCCGGTCAACAAAGTTTACGAAATCCATCGTAAAACCTCACGAAATCCACCGTGGCACGAAATCCACCGTGAAATATGCCTCCTGGCATCATACCCCCGGGGTGGGATAGCAATTGTCCTCAATTGCTATTAGTTCAATGTGGAGTTAACAGAGGGGGGAAAGCATTTAAGTCTCTAGCATGCATCCATTGGGCCTCTTCAATAGGATGGTTTTTAAACTTGACTAAATATCTAGAATATCTTCGGCCAGTTCTAGTGGTCATAAAGTCAGTATCTAGGATAGCTTCAGGTTCAGGTATTTCAGTTTGTTCATCTAACAAAGGTGGGTTTTCATAAACAGGGTGTACATGTAATTGGCCTCTAAAGGGTCGTAATAAATTAATGTGAAATGTGTTGTGAATTTTCCAGTGAGGTGGTAATTCTAACTTGAATGCATTGTCATTAATTTTGTGAATGATCTTAAATGGTCCATAGAATCTAGGTGCTAATTTTACAACCGGGTGTTTATCTACACTTTGTAATCTACGTTTTTCTATTCTCAACCAAAGATAGTCATCAACTTTGAAATTCATGGCCTGTCTTTTCTTATTGGCTTGTTTTGTATATGATTGCTGGGTTTTGGCAATCATGTCTTTAACCTCATCAAAAATAGTAGCGTGCATATTAGCAATATCATCAGCACTCTGAATTCTATTTGATAAAGATGCAACAGGTGTAGATAATCTATAACCATAAATCACTTCAAACGGTGCTTTCTTTGTAGATGTGTGTGGTGTATTGTTATATGCAAACTGTAGTAAATGCAAATGTGTGTCCCATGTCTGTGGTTTAGAAATAGTGTAAGCACGTAAAAGATCTAAAATAGTACTGTTAGTGGCTTCTGTTTATCCATTAGTTTCAGGATGAAATGCAGATGAAAAGTCAATCTTTGTTCCTAGGTTAGCAAACAAAGTAATCCAAAAGTTGTTACAAAATCTAGAATCACGGTCAGAAATAATAACTTTTGGTAATCCATGATTAGTGAAAACAGTTTTCAAAAATAATTGTGATGCTTGAGATGCTGTTAAAGTTTTCTTACATGGAATGAAATATGCTTGTTTACTAAACCTGTCTACTACAGTCCAAATCATATCATGGTTAGCTTTAGTATCAGGTAAACTAGTAATAAAATCCATAGAAATCTGTTCCCATGGTCTTGATGGAATAGATAAAGGCATAAGTGATCCATACTGTTTACCATGATGTCTCTTAACTCTTTGACAAATCAAACATTCAGAAACAAAGCTAGATACATCAATGTCCATATGTGGCCAATAAAAATCTTCAGTCAATGTACGCAAAGTAGATATGATACCTCTATGACCTTGATATGGAGGACAATGAATCTCATTCAAAACAAAAGATTTGAATGGAACTGTAACACATAATCTCTTTTCATAAAACATGTATCCATCATTATAAGACAGTGAATCAATAGGAATCCAGTTATTTCCAACTAATTTATATTGAATGCGTGGAATAATCTATATCAGGATTATGCTGATGATGCCAAGGCATACCTAAAATAATATCCTTGGACTGTAATGGTACAACTAGAAAATTCCTTCTTTCAGTATATTCACCAATTTGAATTTCTAGATCATGCACCTCTTGTGTTCCATTATACCTTGTGCCTAAGAATGCTGCTTTAATGCGATAATGCGTGGGAACAGTTTGTAATTTCAATTCTTTCACTAACTTTGCAGAAATAAAATCATGTGTACTACCATCATCATGCAAAATTTTCTTTTCTTTTCCATGCACTAAACATTTCATTGTTAACAAAGAATGTGGAGTTGGTATACCTGGTAAAGTATCCGAAGGAGTAGTAATGTCGTCTTCATCTTCCGTAAAGTCAGGCATTTCTTCATGTTCTTCATCTTCCATTGCTCCAAGATAGTTGATATGGACAGGTGGCTTCTTCGATTGGCAATTGGCTGCTAGATGTCCAGGTTGATGGCATTTGTAACACACTATAGGTTTGGCTTTAGATACATTGTTTGCAATGGCAGGAAGTCTAGGAATATTAGGATTTGGCTGTGAAGATGGCTTAGGGTTTTAATTGGTATTCGATGACAAAGTAGGTGGTTTTGTCCAAGACTTACGGAAAGATGATAAAGGAAAACGACCTTGATTGAATCTTCTAAAATTTGAATTGAATTGCTTAGAACCATAGTTACCATTTGCTTGAAGTTGTTGTGGACGCTTGTCTCTTCCTCAAAGCTTGTCTTCAGTGTCATGAGCTAAAGAAATTGCATCTTCAAGAGTTGCAGGCTTGAACATATTGACTTCAGCGTAGTAATGCCCAAGTAATCCAGACATATACTTACACTTGTGAGTCGCTTCAGGTACGTCTTTAAGCATGCGTAACTGGAGTAATGCATTCCAAAAGCATTCGGTGTACTGAGGAATAGGCTCACGATCTCTTTGCTGAAGAAGGTCCCATTGCTTTATGGATTTTTCATGGAATTGTGGAGGAAGGAAATTCTGCATAAACTTCGTCTTGAAATTCTCCCAGGTAGTGGGACAATCTATACTCTTACGAACCACGGTCCACCAAAGAGATGCTCTATCCACTAAATGATTAGTGACACACTTGATTTTATCTTTTTCAGCGTATGTTTCCTCATGAAAGTAATCATCAAATTGACTGATGAATGCAAGAACAATTTTTCCATCTCGACGAGTGCCATTGAAAGTACGGAATTTGAAATTTCTTTTACTTATCTTAGTTTCTTTGCGGATGGATTGAGCTTCGAGAGTTGCATCAATGGTACGTCGGATAAGATCTTCAGATTGTGGTTCCTCTTTATCGGTAGTCGATCTTTGTAAATTGGCCAATTGAACTTGCAATGCTTGCCGGGCTCTTCGTTCTTCGTCCAACTGCATCATAATTAAATCCAACTTTTGTTCCACCGTAGGTTCAGGAAGATCGCCTTCAGCCATCAAATCATCCATATTTTGTTCCGTCATCCTGCAAAACTTCAAAAGACCTCACACTCTCAAAATCCAATTAGCGGGATGAGCATAGCTTAAGATCGGGTGTACAAGGCTTATATATTTTTATTTGGCTTTCATGGTCTTCGTCTTTGGCAATTGCGAGATTTGAAATCTTTGAAAAATCTGTGTTTTGACCTTCTGCATGTGCTGAAACTGGTTCAGCAAGTCTGCGTATGTGAACAGAACCTTCCAGGGAACAACTTCGCAGTTCGGTGCTTCTGCTCAGGAACAGTCCTTATGGGAGTTTTGAACACAAGTCGGTTTTGACTTTTGGTTACTTGCCGGACTTGCAGAGTTGCAGACTTTCAAAACTTGCAGAGTTTTTGGAGCTTCATGTGATTTAGGACTTGTGTAACTAAGCTTTAAGCTTAGTGATTTAAAAAATCGTCGAATTGTAGGGGGGGGCCGTTTTCTGTTGCCACGATTCACGGAAAAGAGCCGCCCTGCTGCCGTCGAATTTAAAAAATGGAACCTTTTAAGCTTCTTAAGCTTTATAAGCTTTATATTAAGCTTTTAAGCTTATGAAGTTATGAAACTTATCTCTGTTTACTGTAAGAAGATGACTTGGAGAAGAGGATGTAAGAGTGGTCCTCCACCGTTACAGGCCGGTCCTTCACGATCAGAGGCTGTAAACAGAGGTTCTTGACTGCCAGGAATCCACCCGTATCGACCGTTCGTGATGAGACTGACCGTAGAGCTCGATCGTTCCAGGAGCTCCGCCTTGGCACAAGATGGGTAGCGATTGGAAGCTCTCGATCTCAGCTTCGCTCTGATACCACTGGTGTGCAGATCGGACGCTGTATACTCGCGTAGTGAACGCCGAAAGGTCCCCAAGAACAAAAGAACTCTACTTTTTGCACAAAACTCAAGGTAGAAAGCATGCACGACATGAACAAGAGACCAATTGGGTGCAATCTTCCTCCATGCCTTGTGTGAGCGCTCCACAAAGCATGTATTTTATGTATTAATCATCTTCAAGCTCAAATAATAGCCCAAATTACAAAATAGCACGCTTTTGGCTTTTGAGTTTGCTTTAGCACAAAATAGAAATAAAGCTAATGGGCGGGCGCCCAAAGAGTCAGGCATACCCAATACAATGTCCAAATACAAATATCATAATCGTGCGCCCATGCGCATACAAAATAATAAATAAATATCCAACGCCTCAATAAATAGGCGCAATAAAATATAGGCACCATGCCTAAGGTATGCGCCCATCAAAATATAAGTGATAACTTGAATATACGCTATCCTCCAATGCTTTCCTCCGCCACTGCTGCTATCTCTACACATCAACTGAAGCATTCACAATCGTTAGTAAAATAATACAATTAAACCGACAAAAGTGAATACCTAGCAGTCTTCAGCTACATAAATAAATCAACTGGTTAGAAATCAATCCTAACCTTAATTTATTACAAGTGCGTACTTTAAACTCATAAATGTTTATTAATTTAATATGTATTTTGCGGAATCACCCGCTATGGAATCACCCATGTACATACTAAATTAATGAAATGCCCGAAAATGATAGGCGTCCCCATCAACTTCTTGCACAAAGAATCCACTTTGTGTATGAGCCCCGGTCAACAAAGTTTACGGAATCCATCGTAAAACATCACGGAATCCACCATGGCACAGAATCCACCGTGAAATATGCCTCCTGGCATCAGTATGTAACTAGCTTATTAGTATTGGCAAACAACTTTGTTGATGATAGTGAGGATGTGCACAAGCCATGTCCTGTGGCCATAATAGCAACAAGTACACAAGCTTCCTTATCTTGACGCTCCTTTTGTTGTTTCTTCTTGAAAATGTTGGACTATTTTGTAGCTTGGATCACAAAACCTTTCTCTACATTACAAGGCTACCAAACAAATTTAAATTTTAGGCCATGACAATTAGCAAATAAAAACCTTTAAAAATCGTATCATTTCTTTTGTAACTAGATTGCCCAAAGAAAATAAGCACAAAGAAAAGTCCAAATTTCAATAAGGCGCTGTTGGCCTCTCCTAAGAGGATTTTTTTCCAAGTTAGTTTGAAGGGGTGGAACTCTTTAATCATCGAACGGACAAAACTCAAACACTTCCTTATTGCACCTATAGTTCATAAATAAATGAGTTAATGTTTCAATTTCATTACTGTTCCCAAATTTTAGAGCTCTTTTACCAACCCAGAGTCCTTTATGGAGAATATGCCATAGAAGTATTAACTTTTTGGGAGAGATGTTTGGATACCACAATTGGGAGAACCTAACCCATTAGCTTTTGTGTCATTGTATATTATCATTAACTTTATTGATTGGTTTGAGGTTTTGGAGAGGGGAAGTTTAGGATTTGCAACAGAGGTTGTCCACTCTCCCATGTGATGGCTTTGAGAATGAATTGGCTTTTCAATTGAATAGCCTTGGCCAACCTCAGGTCCTAAATATTCATTCTCTCAATTAAGAAAGCCATGTCCTCTCTTTTTAGATTGAATCTGGGATTTTCAATTGCTCGGGGGGAAGCCACTAACAATTATGAAAGTCCTGTAGATGCTCCCAATGTTGGATCCCTTCTTTTATAATCTCCATCCTATGTCTAGATGAATTAGATTAACATTTTCTCGTGAAATATACTGAACCAAATTGAGTCAAGTGCTACCCAAGGAAGGGGAACATTTGAATTCTAGTTGAGGTATACTTTGTCTTTGGGTTTGAACTATGAATTCCATATACTTTAGGCAAGAGGAGAGGATTTACATATTCAATGGGAATTTCAACACAAATGTGCTAGTGATGATCAAGAGCTTTTTCCATTTTGGATAATCCTAGAGTGCAAAGTGTGGAACACTTCAATGGAAGAGCATGGCCTAGTTCTCTATAGGGAGATGTATGCTTTTAATCACCCATCTAGCAACTATTAATTTGTCATCCATCTTTTCCAAATTTGGCAAGACTAATCCCCCCTTACTTTTAGGGAAGACACATGTGCTCCATGCTACCTTTTGGATTTTTCCTTCTAAAATCCCCAAAAAAGTTCCTACATATTCTTTCAAGTTGAGGCTTGAGGAGGTCTCCAACAAGCCAAGGAATAAGTAATCGACACAATTAGCATATGTTTAAGGAGACCACAAACCTACCTGCTAAGTTGCCTTATGAACCCTTCCAAAAATCTAGTTTTTTTCTTAGTTTTGACATAATCCATTGCCAACTTTGGTGTTATGTGACCATAAATCCCATGGGGATATCTAGGAGCTTGAAAATTTTCCCATCCTTAATGATGGAGTGGTCTACTTCAATCAGCCAAGTTGGTGTGTCTTTTACAATAGCCTTTATGCTTGTTTTCCTAGGGTTTACCAAACTTGATGCTAGGCAAAATTCTTTTATACACACCCAAAAATATCTTAGGGAGGACTCCTCATTGTGTACAACTCCATTTGTGTCATTTGCAAAAAGATTAAGCACTATTAAATCGATGCCATCTAGGAGGGTAATACATTTGATTTTTCTATCCTCTATTTTTGCCTGCACTAGCTAGCCTAGAGCATCTCTATATATGACAAAAAGAATGGGGGAAAGTGGGAAACCTTATCTAATGGATTCCAAAGTGGGAAAGGAGGGATGAGAACACCATTCATGGAGACTTTGGAAGATACATTACCAAATAGAACCATCACAAATCTAATGAAGCTACCAAAACCCATGTTGCTTAAGGATTGAAATATGAAGTCCCATCCTCAATATCTTATTTTTTTTACTAGCATGTTCCATCTACCCCAAAGAGAGATAATTGCAGTGAGAATAAATCTCCCTTTAGTGAAACTTTTTTACTCCTTTTGATCCAATGATCAAGCAATCAAGAGATTTGCCTAGCTAAAAATTTTGCAAATATTTTATATTTTGAAGTGAGGCATGTAATTGGCCTCCAGTTGCTGAATAGGGACCTATCATCTTTCTTATGGATGAGTTTAATTACCCTAGCATTTAGGTAGTGAGGTAGTGCACTGAATATCAAATATTCCTTTCGAACCACTAGGAGGGAGTGGAGCAAGAAATCTTTTAACTCTTGATAATGTTCATTGGGGAGTCCATCTAACCTAGCTTTTTCCCTTTTTTGTTGAGTAATGGTGTCTTCGAGCACTAGTACAATGAGGTCTTGATCCAAGATAGCCAACTAATGAGCGGGGAATTACCTTAGGTCTACACCAAGCAGTTTTTGCTCTAGCATGTGTTTTCTCATCATATTATGAATAGGGTTTGCTAAAGATATTGGCATAATAATATACCAAGGCCAAATTTCATTATTGATATTTGGCCTGGTCACCATTATCATCAATTAGCTATGATAGTAGTTCCCATTCCTTCTTTTTCCTTGGGAGATTGAGCATTTGCTAGTTGGCCTATCAATTTTCCTAGCCCACCAAGCCTTGTGAATAGGAGGATTTTCTTGGCTTCTGCTTCATCTCCTTTTTAAACAATAATTTGGTTTTAACAAGATCCTCCTTAGTAAAGACATCTCCTAGATTGACCATTGGCTCTAATTCAAGGCTCTATGAAGCTTTATGCAGTCTTTTTTTTTCTATGAGCAATAATGTTCCTTTTTATGGACAAAAGAGGATCATGTTTTTGTTTAATTACTTATGGCTAGGCTAAGTGGAATGAGGAAAAATGAAAAGGCCTAAATACAAATGTTCTAGACAAGTTCCCTAACTACATTTAGTTTAAGTAATTTAGGATCAGCATGGAACCAATTAGATTTAATGATATGGTCATTGTTAAATAGTGTCACGTGAATGGTAAAGTGGTCAGGCATGGATATGTCCTTATGAACCTTGACATTGGCACTCGTGAAAGAGGACATGAATATAGAGGAGAGGCAAGCTCTATTTATTGTCCTTCCACTTGTTTGACTAGGTGAAAATCCCTCATTATCAGTCTCAACTAAGTTATACTCATTTTGAAATTGCTTGAGATAATTTTCCCTTTCTACAAGTGCCTATCATGGATGTGTTCAATATATTGAAGTCTCCAATGATAATGATAGGGAATAAGTATTGGAGAGACTACCAGATACGAGCTCTAGAAGTGAAAAGGGAATTAGCATACATGAAGACTACTACAAATTCTTCCTTGGCTTTTAATATGGTAGCTACCCATTGATTTTTGGAGTCTATATTTAATTGTTTGATCAAATTAGTATGCCAAACATGGACACCTATCATACTTCCCCCATTGACCTTTCTACATTTGAGTGAATACTTTCCTAAAACAAAAAACAAAATTAATTTTATGTGAAAGCCCAAGTATCCAACCCAATCCTTCCCAATTCACCATTAGTTGGCTGCCCAAAATTGTGCATACTTTCCTAGAACAAAAAATCGAAGCAATTTTATGTCAAAGCCTAAGTATCCAACCCAATCCTTCCCAATTCACCATCCACCAAAACATACACTAAATTTTGTGTAGGATAAAGGGGCCAATTGTTGAACACCTTAACTATGTTGGATCAATCTCTACATTTAATAGCGAATCTTCAAATTTTCCATCATATGGAGCTTTATTAGTGGGAGAGGCAAAACAAATGTGAATTTAGCAATGAAGGATTTTAGTATCAATGAGAAGGGGGAAAATACTTTGATAAAGAATCGTTAGGGGTAAAGGCACCTCTGCCTAGCCGCCTGTGTATTACTACACTGACAATACCCATGCTTCCACATTGTAGGCTGTAAGCGCCCATCACTGTCACTTCATTCTTTATTCTTTCAATGACATTTGATATAAAGGGAAGTCCAGTTACACATTGTGACTGTTGGAGTTTCCACATTTGGACTCTCTCTCTCTCTCTCTCTCTCCTTCCACCATAGCTCTTGCTCTCGCTTATGCTTCTTGTTAACCCTCAAATGAACAAGGTGAAAAATCTAGAAAATCTAAAGTAGAAGACAAGGCCAATGCAAAAGTGAAACAGAAGATGAAGGCATGCCAAGATGAATTTGGAAACACCAGAAGTGTAGAAAAGTCCTAAATCAAGGGGAAAGGCACACGAGAAAAAGCGCAAGTCAATACTTTTGTAAAAGCGTGCAAGACGCACCATGATTTATTCTAAGAGTGTTGGGCTCTCACCCGTGCAATTTGTAAAGGTAGATGGGCGGTTGGAAGGAAGCTAGGAGGATAGGAGGACAATGGGAAAAAGGGCCTAGGCCAAGGCCTGCCACGACCGGCCATGTAAAAAAGGGGAAGACCGCCCAAAAGGGATTTAGGGTTTTGTATATAAAGTTGAAAAGTGAATGGGAAGCTCATTCTTATGTGTGGCCAAAAGTAGCTTTCCTCTTCTTCTTCTTATTCTTCTTCTTGCTTGCTTGAGCATGTGCTTGAGGGAGGGAGTGTGAGAGTGTGAGAGTGTGAGGGAGTGAGTGTGTGAGGGTGAGAGACCATGGTGGAGAAGCTCTCCATCTTCTCCTCTCGTCTTCTCTTCTCTTCTCTTCTCTTGTCTTGCTCACAGCAATGGAGCTTGGAGGTGGAAGCTTGAGTATGGAGCTTGCTTGAAGCTTGCACTTGGATCGTGGAGCTACCGGAGTGCTTGAGAGAGGAGGCAACTCGATGGGGCATGGAGGTAAGCTCACTACACCCGTAGAGATGGATAGGGCATTGGCTATGTGAGAGGTAGCCATTAATGCTCATCTTGGAATGCTTGAAACAATAAGCGGTTTGTGGATCTTGGCGGTTGATTGCCTCTACATTTTGGTTCCGTTGCCAGGACCAACGGATTCAAGCCTTGAGTGCTTGCGTGATTTGCATTGAGTATTGAAGTATGGTTTTCCCCCAAACCGGTGCTTGAGGTAGATAGGTAGGAAGCTAAGACTTGCCTCTAGTATGTAAAGCACTGGAAGACTTGTTGGATGCATTGTTCTGCCGATTCATCTCTTCCATAAGCAGAGAACATTCTACAAAACAGAGTACATCAGCATAGCATTTGAGTTGCTCATGGCTGTCCTGAAAGTATCCTAGCATTCAGGTAGAGTACATAACAAGAAAATATCCTGGAACTCATCATCAATATTGAACTTCAAGGCAGTCAACTAGCTGAAAATGGAATTAAACTCATTAAGGTGTCTAGACATGGCAATACCCTCTTTCATGCGGAGATCCATTAACTTCTTCAACCAATAAACTTTACCACTGTGATCATACAACTCTTCTGAGCATGCAACTCTTCAAGTCTCATCCACATAGGGAAAGTCCAATCCCTCTATGTTAAACAACAAAGCATAAAAAACTGAAAGCTCAATGGTTGAGTGAGCAAGCTCATCAAGATCATCCCAATCGTCTTGTGTTGTGTCGGTCGTGGACATATTCCCTTCATCTTGATAGGCTTCACCTATTTCTTTTTCACCAAGACATTGTAGCACTACTTTTTCCAAATCGCGAAGTTATGTGCCCAAACAAGTGACCAAGAAGGGATGAAGAAAACCAACTTGTGGTGTGCTTTTTTATCTTCAATTCTGGTTATTTATCATATTTCAGCATGACAGTGACATTTTAGATCAGTAGCATGCATAGAAACATCCCCAAATAGCATCCTACAGGTGTAGATACCAATCTACCTGCAAAAGGTCTCTATTGTTCACTGTGTACAGCAACAAATGTTTGCATAAAATGATCTATTTTCAGCTCATAAATGAGGTATGACATGTATTCAATCACTGTGTAAAAATATCACTTTAGATCAATACCAAAAGCTTGCCTAGAGCTTCACTGAAAGCATACAGTTGTGTCAAAATCCACTTGCAAATATGACCCTGCTATCTGCAAATTTCTTATAGCCAAGAGCAAGATTTTCAACCTCCAGATCAAGCACAAGACATCTCCAAAACCATTTCCTGGTATGTGGTAGACATCAAGATATCATCTGGAACACCCAAAATCGAGTCCAAGACTAATACATAAAGCATATACTATCAAGTTTGCATTCAGCCCTACTGTTTACAATAGCCAAAATGACAATCAAACTAAGTACAATCCCTGCTAAAACCAGCCCAAAATGATCTCTAACCATGGACATAACATCCCATGGTGTTTTGGTGACAAGTAGGCATGTGTTTGCATCAAACAAACATGACCAATTAGTCAAGTCAAGACATGATATGCTTGTAAAAATTTCAAATTTTAGCCTATCAATTATAGCCACCAATGTCTTTGAAAACTAAAAGATAGTCCCAAAAGCATGTCCAAACAAGAGGCATACATCCCCAACCATTTAGCATCAATAGGCATCAAGTAGCCACCACATAAGCATAATCCATAAGTATTTAAACACTAAAGAGTATGTGTTGTCTTGTTTTCCAATCTTATGTCTAAAAATTCCAGCCACCAAACTAATGGCAATCACCTCCAATGACCAAGATCAGTGCTTAGCATGAGTACTAAGCATCTAAATGTAGTAATGATAATTTATGAGCTACCAAGAAGCATGGAGAGCTGAAGGATGGGCTGGTTGGAAACTGCCAGCAAACAGACATAGTTTGGCAACATCATGTTGGCTGCCTAGAGTCAAAACAGGCCACAACATGCTATTTGTGGGCATGGGAAATGTAAGGGGCACCAATGGGGTGCCTATTAAGGCTCCAAGGTAGCCTCTAATCAAGCTTAGAAGGGTAGAGAACAAGAAAATCTTCAAAAATTGAGTGACAATAGCCCTATTTTGACTTACTTGTGTGCCCAAAGCTCTCCAAAATGAGCTCAAGAATAGCTCTTGATAGAGCTCAAATGCTTCCCTGATGAATGCCAAGAGAGAGTAGATCAAGACAAACCTTCCAAGGTGAGATATGGCTGTCAAGGATTTGATTTTGTAGGCTTGACTACGACTTGGAAAATGCTCAAAGCTCTCATTCCCACTTATTGCTCTAGCTTCTGAAGCTCCAAAAATGCCAAGCTTTGATACTAGTTTGAAGTGAATTGATCAATGGAGTGCAAAGCTTCAATAGATGCAATAACGTAGGGGGATAGGAAGAGAGACAAAGACATGGTTTGTGGGTACAAAAAGATAGTACCACTCAGGTTTTTCTAGATAGGTATATCAATAAAGGTACAACCCCAATGGGTGCCCAAAGTGGCCCTTTATCCCCAACACTGCCTTTGTAGGAGTGATATTCACATGCAACTTGCCACTCCATGGTTTCTCGATAGACCTACAAAAAGAGAACTCTTCTGGCCTGGTCAATGTTTGCAATTGTGGACCCACATTTTCTAAAACCACCTTTTCTTTTACATCATCTACAACAAATTTTTTTCAGTAACATACCAAGTGCTCATCACATCAAATACAATATTGTTGTTTATCTATATCTTGCATGTAATTGGATTATTACATATGTAACCCTTTTGCTCAAGGGAATATCCTACAAATACATACTTTTTATCTTTTGGATCTAACTTCTTTCTTAGCTCATCAAGAACATGTACATATACAATGCATTCGAATACTTTAATATGTGGCAAATCTAGTTTCTTCTTTTAGTAAACTTCTCCTTTGGTATCACATCATGCAACTATAGTGGGAACCTATTCAATCTACATAGCTGTAAATAAAAATTTAGCCCAGTAATCATGAGGCATGTTCTTTTTAGCCATCAAGGCTCATGCAAAATTTTCAACACGTATGTTCTTCCTTTTAGCAACACCATTCCATTCTAAAGTGTACCTGCATGTAAATAGCCTTTGAATTCCATGCTATTCTAAAAAACTATTGAATTCATTGGAGAGGTTCTCTCCCCCTCCATTTGACCTCAAGCACTTAATTTACACACATGCTTGTTTCTCAACTAGATTTTTGAAATCCCAAAAGTGAAAAAACATCTCACTTTTCTCATGCATGAAATATACCCATACCTTCCTTCTATGATCATCAATAAAGGTTACATAATACTTATATCCAACCATTTATATAGTATTTTTAGGATCCCATGCATCCAAATGTACCACATAAGTAAATGCCTACTTGCATACTTATCATGAGTAAATACATGACTTGTTTGTTTTCCAAATTGGCATGCTTCACACACTTTTTTGCATATTAGCCACTCTTAACTTAGGCAATCCTATCACAATTTCACGTGACTACATATTCTTCAACCGTTGCACATTTACATGCCCAATATATTTATGCCAAATGTCAATATTAGCCACAACTTCTACACCTTGTACAAACATAACACCATTCGGCTCAGGTACATTTATATCTAAGGTAAACATCCTTCCTGGATGCTTGCCTTTTGCAACTAGTTTACATTCATTCCTAAAATCTTCTACAAAGAAACCATCCTGATTGAATTTTACTTGTAATAATTGCTCAAACATTTTCCCAATAAAAACCAAGTTCTTTGTGATATTAAGCACATGCAACACATCAACCAAACATTTGACTTTTCCATCCTGCATAGACAATGGACACCCAATATAAGCAATAGGATGCATTTTAGTGTCAACTATTTCCATTAAACCAAGCATTTCATGATCTTTAACTTCTCTAAATCATTCTCCATGAGACACCATATGGTTAGAGACACTCGAATCCACATGCCATACATCACTAGTAATTACTATTGATCTATCTATATTCATTACATTTATCATGTGCTACATAAGGAATTTCTTATTATTAACCTGATTTTACTGATAGATGCATAATTGTTATGCTGCTTCTTCATTTTTGTTATTTTCACCTCTTGTCTATTCTAGACAATCATATATAGTATGACCTCTTTGACCACATTTATAGTGTTCTATGTTATAATAAACTACATCCTATTTGCCACGTCCTTTATGACTCCTCCTACCTTGAGACTAGCCTCTTATGTAGCCACTCTTGTGAGTCATGAGATTGGCCATGATTTTAACCATAACAACCACCATCACAACCTCTACCTCTACTTATGTTAGAGTAGAGCACCTGTTTAAAATTGTTCTTGTTTTGTGATGGAGATGTAGTACAATCCAAGTTTTCTCTTCTAATATTAACATAGATATTAGATATGCAAAAACATGCAACAACTATATCATCATGATCAACCTACACTTTAATAGATCAAAGAGCTTCGACAATGCTCATAATCTTCAATGTTTAGTCATTAAGAGATAGATTGCCATGCTTGACATTGTTTAAGTTAGAGTTCAATTGCAACTTTCTAGCTTTAGTATTTCTACCCAACAACTTGACCAAATTATTCCATGCTTCTATAGGATTGTTTGCATCCTATATATACCCAATTGTGTTGTCTGAAACACTGATGGAAAGCTAATATATGATTGTCTAAGCACATTGATTCCATTTCTTAAATATGTTGGTATGCTCTAGTGTTACATTTTTCTTTGGTAACTCTAGAGCCTCAGTATTATCTCCTTCAAGGTAGTCCTAATAACCTTTATCCATAAGAGCTTGTCAAGCTTATCATTGATCATGTGATTAAATCCCTTAGTCATTATGTAGTTTTTTAAAAAAACTATTTTATTGATAGTCTTCTAATTTAGGTAAATTTTTATATGTATTAAAATTACTACATAAGCATACCTTGAGCAATACATGTAATGTCTAATAGTTTGCAAAAGCTGCCTCCCACACCCAACACCTGTAACTTGTTTGCAAAATGATAAGGTTTGCAAAGTTTATGAAGCTTATCAAATTCACACACGGATAGTCTATACCTCCCAAATAAAGGCCAAATGTGCTTAGAACATGAATCCAACCACAGAACATTAGACCACCGAAGGTCTATTATACTCCCTCGAGCACTCCAAGCTGGTGAAGATGGCTTTCAATCAGAGATTGCACAAGAGAGATCTCCACAAATATTCTCCACAACAGGGCTTCTTTGTAGACTCTTATGCTTGTGGCTCATAGCTCCTTGCTTGGACACAGTTCTCATACCATGCAATGATGGGGGAGAGAAAGGGAGCTTAAGCTCTTGCAAGGCATATAACACATAGAGAATGCACACAAGATAGGAAGCTGAAAACCCTAGTCTTTCTTCTCTTCTTTACTATAACAGTCTACAAGAATAAAGATAGTATACAATATACATAATATACAAATAGTGTGTAACGTGAATATGCTAATTAGAAAGATATCCCATAACTTGGGTAGGTGACTAGCTATAAAGTATCAATGGAATGATATGTTGATGCAAGTACCAACCATGTCAATTATATGAATGCAAAAATAGTAATCTAGGTACATTATTGTTAGCTTATGTTGAGAGCTTGATGTCTCAACAATAGTCTTATGGTTAAAGTGGCTAGTTGGAGTGCATAGAAGAGCACAGAACTTGGGTTAAAATCCTCGGGTAAGTTACTCATGAATATGTGTGTGCATCACGTGGGTTCAAAATAAGGTATTTTTAAAATGCCATTTTTATACATTTTTTACATACAGAAGGGTATAATATAAAGGGGTTATTTATAGATTGAATATAAAAGGGTTATGTTTTATTCAGAAAAAAAACACAGATAAGGACATTTATAAATAGACGTTGAACGCATGTGATGTAGAGGATACACATATAGTAACTTCCCCAAGTTAAAATCTGTGCAACAATTGGTCCCAATTTGTGCTTATGAAAAGCCCTTGATCACACTACTTTTTAATGCTTATTCTTGAAGGGAGGTGAGCCCTAGAGTGGACGCATGAGGAGGAGCAAGAGTTCTCCTTCCTCTACCCATGGGCCTTAAACCAAGTCTTACCCTTGGAAGTAGTGGAAGGAATCATTCATTTGGGCAATACTGTAGCGAACTGATGGGTCGAGGAGTAGAGTATCATCATCACACATTGGATGCAGGAGCCCATGGACTACTGGTAGGACAAGGTCTATCAGGTTCCCAAAACCGTCCAAGGCTACAAGGCGCAGTCAAAGTGGCAAAGGAGGATTTGGGACAGCAATTTTGATGCACGGATGGCCTTCTACAACACTCTATAGGAAGAACGGAATGATCCCACCTACATGCCCTGCCCTAGTAGACACGGGGTGGATTACGATAGGGGGGTGCATGGCAGGTATGACTTTTTGAATATCTATAATATCAATGTAGCAACTCCGAGGGAATGCATGACTTTTAGAATAGGGGACTTGCGCCCTTCTATTAATCGCTTTCTTGAGGATTTCTCTTCCTGCCTAGACCCAGCCATCATAACCACTTGTAATTACCTGAGGATCATTAGGTTTCTATTGAAACAAAAGCCAGTGGCTGAGGAAGCCCACCTTCCCCCACTCTTTTTTGACATTAACCAAGGAATAGATAGCTGTGCTATAGCTAGGATCATGATGAGGGCAACCCTACTTCCCTCGTTTTGCATGAGGATCCTTGAAGACATGAGGATCCTTGACTTTACCAGGTGTAACCACCCTTTTTTGTCAACCACGCCTTTCAATGTGAGGGCTAACATCAAAGAATACCTACAAAGCTGCTCCTTCTTGACTAAATCCCTAAGGCCACCTTGCAACTCGTCCTAGTAAGAACATGGTACAGTCTGAGAGCACCCCTATGGCAAAAAAAAAATCCACCCCGCAAGTTGCACATCCACCATGGCCACTACACCTAGGGGTCCTCAAGTTACACGCGCCCGATGGCCTCAGTCAGTCCGCTCCGTTCCTAACCCCCTAACCTCATTTTGATCCCCCACTTCCTACTTAGGGCACATTAAGGGCAGGACACACCCACGGAGGTAACACTCACCTGTGGTTAGACGTGTCACCTAAGCTCCATTCCACTAGTACGCGCACAATCCACCATATGACAATGGGACACACCCACACGTAATGCACCTTTCTTTTCTTTCCAGGTACAACCAAAGGCCCCACTACCAGCTTCAGTGACCCCATCATCCATGCAATGTGCTCCCCACCTTGAGAAATATCCTACCATGCCGACCCAACATACCAAGGGGCAGACGCAACAACCCCAATTGAAAAGTGAATGAGGAAGCTCGTTTGGAACAGTGCATAAGAAGGTCACCACAGAGGGCCAGATGATGGATCTATCCAACAAAATTTTCAATTTCAATGCCAGATTTGCCCACCAGTCTCTCTCCACGACCAGGGCTCAGTCCAAGCTCAAGGGCCCTTCAAGTCCATAAATCCCTCCAAGACAAGGGATCATCAACTCCAAGGCCTCACAGTTCCATAAATCCCTCCAACACAGCTCCCAACCCGACTCGTACACACACTCATAGAGCTACTTGGCTACTCTAGCAACAGAATCCAACTCATCCCTTGACAAGTGCCATGGGACTGACACTCAACTAGGACGGGGGTAATATTAACCCTCAAACAAACAAGGTGGAAATTTTGAAAAATCTAAAGCATAAGACAAGGGCAAGGCAAAAGTGAAACAGAAGACGAAGGCGCGCCAAGATGAATTTTAAAACACAAGAAGTGTAGAAAAGTCCTAAATCAAGGGGAAAGGCGCACAAGAAAAAGTGCAAGTCAATACTATTGTAAAAGAGCGCAAGGTGCACCATGATTTATTCTAAGAGTTCTGGGCTCTCACCCATGCAATTTGTAAAGGTAGATGGGCAGTTGGAAGGAAGCTAGGAGGATAGGAGGACAATGGAAAAAAGGACCTAGGCCATAGCCAGCCATGTAAAAAAGGGGATGTTCGCGCAAAAGGGATTTAGGGTTTTGTATATAAAGTTGAAAAGTGAATGGGAAGCTCATTCTTGTGTGTGGCCAAAAGTAGCTCTTCTCTTCTTCTTCTTCTTCTTCTTCTTCTTCTTCTTCTTCTTCTTCTTCTTCTTCTTCTTCTTCTTCTTCTTCTTGCTTGCTTGCTTGAGCATGTGCTTGAGGGAGTAAGTGTGTGAGGGTGAGGGACCGTGGTGGAGAAGCTTTCCATCTTCTCCTCTCTTCTTCTCTTCTCTTATCTTCTCTTCTCTTCTCTTGCTCACAACAATGGAGCTTGGAGGTGGAAGCTTGAGGATGGAGCTTGCTTGAAGCTTGCATTTGGATCGTGGAGCTCCTAGAGTGCTCGGGAGAGGAGACAACTTGATCAGGCATGGAGATAAGCTCACTACACCCATAGAGATGGATAGCACATCGGCTATGTGAGAGGTAGCCATTAGTGCTCGTCTTGGAACGCTTGAAACAATAAGCGGTCTGTGGGTCTTGGCAGTTGATAGTCTCTACACTTCCACTTCAGGGCTCACCTCCCTTCAACTAGTATCAGAGTCTTCTTCTTCATGAGCTGGCACACATTCAACATTCATTCAAATACCTATAGCTTGGTTTTCACTCTTGATAGCCATAGCCGCACCTTTGAGCTTTTGGTTGGTCTCATCCTTCTTGGGATCGCATTGGGGTTTCTTGCGCACCCTTAGGGCATTCATTTGAAGGTATTGGATCTCTCCTTTGTTTCTTTACTTTAGTTCATAGGGTATGAACAACAGGGTAGCCATGCCTCTTTGCTTCTTGAGAGGGATGCACCTTCTTGTTGTATTTACCCTTCAAGAGGGAGCTTCTCTGGTCTTTAGGACCCTCCACACCTAGCGAAAGCCTTGTTGCAGTCCCCAACCCCTCCAAGACTGAAGGCGCCATTGGCATGGCTACTCACAGGTCACATTTTTGCTTCACTTTGGTCCAAAGTAGCTCTCAAAGGCCTTGGGCACTTGAAAAGGGTTCATCTAATGCATACGAACATGCCTAGAGCTTTGCATTGAAGGCTTTGATCATTGTCATTGTGTTTGGACTGATATACATTAGTTCCAAGGCTATTATAATAGTCCATAGGTAGTGTTACATTAGCATTTGATGTTTATGCTTGGTTGGTACTAGCTAGTTTATGCCATTTGGTACTCGATTGATGCCCAAATGTCAAGGAATGCTATGCATATGTTATGGTAATGATTTGAAGCTAAATTTTGCCCTATTTTATATGAGTTTAGTAGTGATTTTATTATTGTAATACACTAAGGCTAAAGATTATTTGGTCACTTTATGCTTTTCCTATTGGTCACGTGTGCTTCTTGAGTGATTCATATGTATATGAAGGTTGGCACATGTCTTGTATTGCTCTGAAATGCCTTTTGAGCTTTGATCTCCATCTCGATTGGCATTTGATTAGCATTGGTCTACAATGGCATGCTTTGTGACAGTTGTTATGCCTATGGTCTATGCTTGACCCTTCGGTACATGCTTTGAACCATATGTCAGAAATGCATGCTCCTTACATTGTTTTTGTTTGATTGCCACTTGGAGCTTCCGTTGGGCTTTCATTTGCATACTTTGGAGCGCTTGGATGCTTATTTGGTTGTCAGAGATTTGTCATTGACTGTTACATGATGTACTAGATGTTATAGGTGATGATTGACTGATCCCTCGCTTTGGATGCTCTGTTGATATACAGTATTGGCTCTATGATATCTTATGTATTCACATGCTATCTTTGAGCTTGGTTGCTCGATTGACATTGATCTTTTTGCCAGTGGGAGCTTCATGCGATCTCTAGATAATATAGAGCTTGCGGGTTATGCAGTTGAGCTTCTTCAGTATATGAGACTCGGATCTCTTACATGTCTATGCTCTTGATAGATACTTGTTTGCATTGGATGGTTTTGGGCTGATTTGATCTTCTTTGATTATACACCAACCTTTGTCAAGTCCTATCAATTAGGCATACATCTAGCTTGGCTTACTCTCTGAGTTCTAGCCAGGGGTTGCATCCTTCTACTGACATCGATTGCTTTAACACATTTGGGTGTTTGGCTCATGGTTCTTGGCTACTATAGTGTCTTTTATATGCCCACTTGATGCAGGATCTAACTTGGCAATCACACCTGACTTTCGATCACTATTAGCTCATTGTTTGCTCTCTTTTTCTCACTACGGTAATTTATTATAGCAAGCTGTTTTATGTGGACTGTGATGTATTTACTGAGCTTAATCATGTCATTTTGATGTAATTTTGGTACTATTTGGTGGACAACTGGTCATTTTAGCAATTTCTCTTATTTTCAACTTGTTTTGGTGGTGGTTTTGGCATGTTTACTACTAATTACAACACATTTTTTTCTGCATAGTCTACCTCTGTTCGACCCATTATGGCTGGTCATCTCAAAGATATGGCCTTGTTTAACATTGCCAAGTTGGATGGCACTAACTATGGCTATTAGAAGTCTCAAATACGATAGGTTTTGGTGCAGAAATTGCAGATTAAGCCATTAAGAAACAAGGGTATTAAACCCAAGAACATGGATGATGATGACTGGGCTGATTTAGATGCACTATGCAAGTCCACTATCATTGTATCACTCTTTGAAGAGGTCCACAATAATGTTATTGAAGATGAAGATCAAAATACATGGAATTTATGGGAAAAGATTCAGGAACTTTATACACAGGAGAGCCCCACTTCACATATGTATTGTCTTAAATAGTTTGATGGATCTCCAGATGAAGGAGGGGACCCCATTGTCTGCTCACTTTAGCTAGTTTCATTCTATCATGAAGAATCTGCTTCAACAAGGGATTGAGTTTCATGATAATCTGCATCCTTTGTTTCAGCTTGGCACTTTACCTGAGTTTTGGGATGTATTTCGCACTGCGATCTATACCAACAAACTTGATGGGCTAAAATAGAAAGATGTAGAGAGTGCTCTTCTGAGATCGAAGAAATTAACAAGAAAAACAATTATGCTTTTCATAGTTCACATGCTTTATCCTTTAGAGGTGGCAAAAGTGGCAAGAAAGATAATGATCATTTTGGGAAGGACTCTCAAAAGTCCAAGTCTAAGTCACATGGACATAGCAAAGTCCCGTGGACGTAAGTCTGATCTTGCATGCCATTATTATGGGAAAGCAGAATACATACGGCCGCAATGCCATAAGATGCAGGATGACAAGCACAAAGAAAAGGGGAGAGAAAAAGTGCATGAGAAATCCAATTATTATAGTATTATACCTAGAAAGTCTAGTGTAAAGATTGTGGAGATAAATATCATGCAGCCTAAGGAGTTCGATGGTGACTACATCTTAGTAGCCTCTTTATGCAATGCCTCTCAACTGATCGAGACACAATCTATGCAAGCACAGTGTTGGCTCTTGGATTCGGGTGTGTCTTCTCATGAGAGCTACCCCGAGTGGTTTCATACCTATCGTAGTGTATTTGATTCTGTGCGCTTAGGCTCTTGCTATTATTGGCCTTAGTGATATCACTCTATAGTTTCCCTTTGGTAGCACTTTTGTTCTACATAATGCACGTCGTGTATGCACATTGACTAAAAGCCTTATGCATGTGTTGGGCAGCTTGATATTGCAAGTTATCATATATGCTTTGGTGATTCTGCATGGAAGATAACTTGTGGTAGGCTTGTTCTTGCAAGAGGTGCCAAGTTTGGCAGCCTCTACCCCTTGGTTGTATCTGGTACTATTAACAATGTTTTGTCAGTGGGTTCTATCCCACATGTGTCTCTCTCACATGCTCATCTTGGGCATATGTCGCTTAAGGGAATGAAAATGCTTAGTGCTTTGTAGTATCTTCCACCTTTTGACTACTTGCATTTTGAGTCATGTGATCACTATTTATATGGCAAGTAGACTAGGAATTCACATAAAAAGTTTGGTATTCCATGCATGGGTGAGCCTTTGGCTCTTATACATTCAGATGTATATGGAATGTCTTGTCAGTCATTAGGGGGTGCGAAGTACTTTGTCACATTTATTGACAATTATTCATGTAAGATTTGGGCTTTTCCCATAAAGCAGAAATATGATGACTTGGCTGTCTTTCAGCATTGGCTTGATCTATCAAAGAATCAGTTTGGTCATATGTTGAAATGCCCAAGGACCAATAATGGGGGTGAGTACATCTCACATGCCTTTGAGAAGTTTTTTGATGAGTGGGCTATTAAGTGTCAGTTGACCACCCCTTACACTCGTCCCTACAATGGTATGGTTGAGCACATGAATATGACTATCCAAGAGAGGGTCCATAGCATGCCTAGCCAAGCTAGCTTACCACAACATTTTTGGGCTGAAGTAACTACTACTACTGTATATATCATTAATCGGTCACCTTGCAGTGGTATCGACTTCCAGGTTGCAGAGGAGGTATAGACGAAAAGCCTCCCTCTTATGATCATTTACGTGTCTTTGGATGTGAGGCATTTTGTCATGTGCTCAAGGACAAATGCAATAAGCTGGATCCTAAAAGTGTGAAATGCATTTTCCTTGGGTATGGAGATGTAGGTGAGATGGGATATCATCGTTGGGATCTGCAAGTGGCGGAAAGTGATTTGTAGCCATGATGTTGTGTTCCATGAGGACAAAATGCATAGGCAACCTAAGAAAGTTGTTGAGATACATAGGGTTATATTTCAAAAGGATCCACCTGCTCCCATACAACTAGCTGGATAACCTACAACAATAGTTGATGCTCATGGTGAGGATGTTAAACAGGATGTTGGACATGCAGCACATCCTACATTGAGGCATTCTTCTAGAGATCAATGGCCTCATGACCATTATGAGCCCTCCATAAATTATGTCTTGGTTACAAATGTTAGAGAGACTCTCATCTATGATGAGGCTATGCATAGGGGTGACTCCTAGGAGAGGACTATGCAATCTGAGATTGACTCGTTACATAATAATTATACGTGGGATTTGGTTTCCTTGCCTAGTGGCAAGAGGGATTTGCCTTGCAAGTGGGTATACAAGTTGAAAAGTACCCCTGGACACCCCAAGCCAACATACAAGGCCAGATTGATAGCAAAGGGTTATAAGCAAGAGCATGGTGTTGACTTTGATGAGGTCTTCTCTCTTGTGGTTAAGATGACCACCCTATGCTTCATCTTTACTTTGGTTGCATAACTTGACTTAGACTTGTATCAATTTTTGGATGTCAAGATGGATTTCTTACATGGGGACTTGCATAATGAGATACACATGGAGTAGCCTAAGGGCTTTGCAGAGCCTGGTAAGGAATAGCTAGTGTGCAGATTGAGGAAGAGTCTTTATGGCTTGAGGCATGCACCTAGGGAATGGTATCATAAATTTGATGCATTTATGTAGTCACAAGGCTACAACTATAGTGCTATGGATCCGTGCTCGTACATGAAGAAAGCCCATGATGGTTCATTACTAATTTTGGTACTCTATGTGGATGTCATGCTTTTAGCAAGGAAAGCTCATGATGAGCTAGATGCTCTTAAGTCTCAACTCAAGAATAGCTTTGAGATGAAAGATCTGGGATAGGCCTCTCATATACTTGGTATGTGCATTACACATGACAGGTCTCACGGACTACTCTATCTGTCACACAGAAGGAGTATATCCATAAAGTCCTTGAGCGCTTTCGATGCAGGATGTGAAGCCTATTGGCTATCTATTGCCTTCTCATGTGAAGGTATCACAAGGCCGATTGTTCGCAGATAGATGAGTAGAGGGCCAAGATGGCCCAGATTCCCTATGTATTCACAGTGGGGGCAATCTTATGTATGCCATGATAGCCACCCATCCAGATATTGCATTGCAGTTGGTGTTGTGGCATGTTATATGGCTACACCTGGCAAGAGACATTGGGATGCCATGAAGGGTATCATGAGGTACCTGAAGGGCACCATTGATATGTGCATTTGTTATGGAAGCTAGGATATAGGAGTCGTGGGGTACATTAACTCTGAATATGCAGTACATGCAAATAGTAGGAAGTCCACTTCTAGCTATGTGTTCACTTTTGCTGGAGGTGTTGTTTCATGGATGTCCAGGGTGTAGAAATGCATGGCTCTCTCCACTACAGAGGTCGAGTATATTGTAGCCACACTGAGGCTTGCAAGGAGGCCATTTGGTTAGGCAGTTTGGTTGTTGACCTTAGTATGATAGATATTATCCCTACATTGCATTCGGATTCTCTGAGTGCTATTCAGTTAGCCAAGATTCCGGTCTTCCATGCAAAGACAAAACACATTGAGGTGAGGTATCACTTCATTCATGAGGTCATTGAGGATAGGACTATTGATCTTGTCAAGATATCACTGACCAGAATCTTGCAGACTTGCTCACGAAAGTCTCTTAGTGGAGCATTTTGCCTTCCTTAGGAAGATGATGGGTGTAGGATGAGATGATGTCTTTCCTCATCCTATTGTACCTATGTAAAATTGTAATTTTTTCTTTTTTTCCCTCCTCATTGAGGTAGATTCTCTTTTAACTACTACATTGACAGTACCTATGCCTACACACTACAGCAGATGGTGGCCACCCATCACTGTTACTTCATTCTTTATTCCTTCAGTGGCATTTGAATAAAGGGAAGGCCGGTCACACATTGTAACTATTGGAGTTTCCACATTTGGAGTCTCTCTCTCTCTTGCTCATGCTCCTTCCATCAGGGTCAGGATTGGAGCTCTTGTTTTTGCCACGTAGTGAGCTCCTATGGCTAGTTAATGGGATGGTGATCCTTGCATGGCGGCATGGGCTCGTCATCAAGAAGCCGCTATGGCCATGCATGCACCCTCTGCTAGGCTTGTTCCACAAGTTCCCATCTTCTTCTTCTTGCATCAATAATGCGCTCAAGAACCTAGATGCCCTCCGGCTCTTCTGGGGGTAGATTAGGTAAGGGCGGACTGGCCTCCCTGATTTGCGGTTCTTCTTCGAATGCTTGCTCAAGGTCAAGCCCTTCCTCGATGTCTTGCTCCATGGAGAGATGGTTGGGGGTGGGTGGGGCTGCTCTTGTTCCTCGAATCCAAGTTCCTTGAGCTCGTTGGTGGAGAGGCTGGCTTGTTGCAAGTAGCTACGTTGCTTCTCCTTGGTTATGCCCATGCCGGTTGCAAGTGTGCACTCTTGCAGGTCATATCTTAAAGCTCTAGTTGTCAGTTCTAGCTTCCTCCTCATTCTCTCCACTGAGTCCTCACCTTCAACTTGTATGAGATGAAGCACTTTGCTCAAAAAGGCTTGCCTTTGCATGTTGGAGCATGCTTTAGCGGCCTCAACTCTAGACTCTGCGAGCACCCTTTCACATTCTGATACTGCCAAGCACTCTATAAGTCCTTGCACTCTTTCAAGGTTGCATTCCTCCCACTGATGTGCCTTTTCTTCCATGTTTTCCTTACCCCTCTCCATATCTTGCGAGACAACATCATCACCACCTATTGCTGCTCACTCCAAATTTCCATCATAAGGGTCTTCTCTTCATCCGAGTGGTTCAGCTACTTTTCAGCTATCCTCCTACCTTGCTCACCATAAAGCACTGTTGGTAGGCTTTTGCAATCCACTCCGATAGGAGGTGGTGGTGGTGGTGGTTTGAGGTGTGAGATTTGAAGGGATGGGGTGCAACGGGGCCTTGCCCTTTCCCATGATGGTTGGGGCTACTTCTGCACTATTGCATGGTTCACCTTTGTGTAGTGGGCTCAAGGTGGCCATTTCTCTGGGACCATAGGCCTCCTCTACAAACGTGTGCACAGCCTCCACCATGTCTTCATCTTCCTTTCTTTTTAGCTCTTATGCCTCTTTCTCTGCTCTTCTCTTTCGCTCTTCCTCGGCCCTCTTGGACTCTTTTTGGGCCTTCCTCAACTCGGCCCATTCTTCCCTTGTCATCATTTCTTTTGTCTCCTTCTTCCACTTTGATAGGGTTCCTTTCATTTGTGCCTTCGGCTCTCCATGGCCGGACTGTGTCTCTTGATCTTCCTCATCACTTATAGTCCTTTTGTTTGATTGCACTTGTTCATGGTGAGGCAACCGGTCAGGGGTTTCCCCTACTCCCTCTCCACCTTCCTCTCTGTCCTTCAAGGACTCCTGGATGATGGCCGTTAGGATCCCAGCGAACCCGATGGTGGATGCTTTGGAGGAAGACTTCTTTCGAATTGATCTTGTTGTGCAGGTCAGGGATTCTCCTCCTGTTACTATTCTAGCAGTGGTCAAAGCTTTCATTGAGCTTTCAATAGTTTTGCGTACGAAGACATTCCAATCAATTTTGTCTGGGGATCCTAATGTGACGCTCTCCAACAATGGCACCCCAATTCTGTTCATGAGGGCATTGTACCTTTGACTGGAGAAGAGAGTGTGGATAATCTTTGCCTATAGCATGATCTCAGGATTTGGAATATCTGCTAAACTTACCCCATCCAATGTGCGTACGGCAGCCTTGTTCATCCCTAGCATGCTATACACGTCCCTTTCTAGCGTTGCTCGGTCCTACTAACTAAGCCTAGGGCCCTCTCCGCCACCTTAGCGCTCAATTCCACCTCCACTTGGCGGGCTTCTTTCCCTTTCCTAATTGTCACCATGTCACAGTTCCTTTCAACATTGAAGCTCCTCAGAAACGCTGCGCATTTTTTGTAGTTGACCACCTATCCAACCTTTTCTACGTACTTCTACATGTTGCACTGGTCCACGAGTCATTTTATGGGTGGCTCTTCCATGATGATGTCCTCCAGGTTCATGGCATGCTTGAATGTGAATTGGCTGTAGCCCCTCATTTCTACTGTCAAGCCATACTTAGCTTGCTCTTCCTCCATGAATGGAAGCTTTCTACCTTTATCTTGCCCTGCCATTTAGGTTCCTGCCACATATCATGGTTCACCATTAGTATTCATAAGACATTCTCTTAGAAAATAAACAGGAATAGATAATTCTTTTATGGCAAGAAGAACATGCTTTAAGCAACAAAAATAATTTCCCCTTGAGTAGTTCTATTCATTTCCAAGGTCGTATGACAATTTTCCTTGATTTCACCTTTCTTCATGTTTACCCTCTCCCCCTGGGAATGAGAAGAATCCCCCCTAGGATTGGACATGGGAGAGGCAAGACCTTTGAGCACCATAGGGTGCTATTTACTTGGGCATAAGCCAATTATAAAAATCAGGGTTGTATTCCAATTGGGCAAGGCGATCAAGATTACAAGGACTAATGCATACTTGGGTAATGTAAGTCGTCAGGACATCGGTTAGAAAGTCACATGAGTTGATGTGGCTAGCCACATGTAGCTCTTCTTCCATAAGGATACGATCAATGTAAGGATGGACCAAGACCTGGTCATCTAGGTGTGTGGAGCGAGTGGTGGCCAACACCCTAAATGAGGTTGGTGTTACGTAAGTCGAGTCATACTCAGTTGTCTTGATGGCGTGTCATTGCTCAGAATTAGTCATTATTTGCAACCTCGCTTCTCCCATTGGAGATGTAGGATATCCCATTTTTGTAGGAACAAGGAGCTAGAGCCAACGAGGTGAGTAAATTCCTCAATCTCAACGGTTGACGCAGGCCTTTGGGGCTTGCGGTAGGATGTTATCAATCGTCTGATGAATGCATGCTCTTTTGAGATTTCACCATTATCGATCAACTCCTTTGAGACTTTGGGGGATGTTACAGTTATAAATTCGTATTCTTCCCAAGTGCAGGATAAGGAACGAACCTTAGAGGCAAGGGGTTCATTAAGCAAGCTAAGGTTAAGTCTTTCATAGATCCTAGTGAACTTGGTAAAGGTGTCATCCAAGAGCTTGATGCGCGTCACCAAGTCATCTCATGTATTCTCAGCAAGATCCTTGGTGACCGATAGAAATGAACGTTGCTTGTAGGAAGACCTAAAACTTGTTGGTGGTTGGGGTGGAATTGAGCTCGACAACAATGGTTCAAGGGGTAGTAGACTAGGTAGCATTGAATCTAATGATAAATTCGTAGTCTGATCCGTGTGTCCAGCACTGCTCTGGGGTACTGAGGATGGCTCCGGTGGCATGGACTGTGCATTGCTTCCCTCTTGCGCATCCACTGGGGTGCCAAGTTCTCTAGAATTGGATGATTTCGGGATATCGAGCTGCTGTTTTAGTCGATATATTGGTTGGTTCTTTTTGACCACACCCATCATGGGTTCTTGGGCTTTGCAGCGTGGGTTTCATGGGTGTTCCTTGCCTTAGTAGGAGAAGGGCTTCGTAGAGATGGGGTGGCAGTTGATGGTCATGGTTGGGCTATGCTTCTAGGATCTCTCATCTTGGGTACTCATATCTAGGCGCTGCCTTGGTAGTATCCTTGGGCTCGCAACAGGTCTTTGGGAATCCATCACGGCTTGATTGTGTATCTATGCCGATAGCATCGACTCACTCGCTTAGGTTTCGAATGATAGCTATTGGCCCTACGGGACCGTGTTTGCTTACTGTGTGTAGACCATTTTTGGTGCCTTAACACCCATTTAGGTGTGGGCTCTATGGCCTTGGGAATTGCCTTAGTTGGCAGAGGTTTTGTGGTCTGGGTGGGTTGTGATAACTCAGACCCCCTCCTTAGGCTTGGTCCTAGGTGGCTCTATCAGTGGCATAGCAGGCTTTGGTGGAGCCTTGCTGCCCTTGCTGGAAGCTGTGAATTCACTGTAGATCATAGTCCACGTTGCAGTGTGCTTGCTTCTTAAAAGTGCATCCTAATAGCATTTCTTGATGTGAATCCTTCGTATTTGGCAATACATAGAACATGATTGGTAGGCTCTCCGACTCGATAGAGACTGCAATCTTGCACTTCCCTAGGAGTGCATATGACTTGCCCCCGAATGGCCTGAGTTTAGCGTTGGTGGGCTGTAACTGTGGCTGACCAATGAGGGTCCAATGAGCGTAGGTCAAGACATTGAAGTTAGCTCCCTCGACAATCAAGACATCAAAAGCATGCATGTGACAAGCGGTGGCCGTGATGCATAGGTATGCTGGTGCTACCACCTCTTCATCCTCATCCTCTAGCTTGGTGATGGTGGCTACTCGGACATTGACAGGGGCTTCCAATATAGGGGGCTTTCATCGTGGGTGTGTGGGAGGATAGTACTTCTTTATGCGACTACCGTTAAAGATTCCTATGCCCTCACCTTCAATGTTGGATTCTACATTGTCTACCTCCTCCCTAGTCTCCTCACTACTAGAGTAGCAGTCCTCATACTCGTCATCAGAGTTGGCTACTTCTTTTTGCTCATTGTCCCCTGAACTCTCATCTTTGGCATGTCCTTTGTACATTAGGTTCAAGTTATGGACCTTAGTCCATCTCCACTTAGGAGCGTTAAGGAGATCTCTAAGGGGCTTGAGATTAGTGGCGGGATTGCCAGTCAACTTGCCCGCTAGATATTTGGGGGTCTCATGCAGTTCTAGCTTGTTGTTAGGAACATGGGAAGGGATAGGTCTAGGTCGGCTGTTTGAGATCATGGCCCTCGTATAGAGGGTCACTACGCGCTCCCTTCTTGAGACACTTGCAATTTTTGCAACCTGCTTGTACATCTCCTCCTTGTCAGAGAATGGAAGATCAATGGTTGCTAGTACGTGCATTCGATATCGCTCATCATCAAGGCAAGGGATGTATTTGGTCAAGGGTCAGTGAGAATTTCTTATTGGTGTGCCACCCATGAGCATGGCAAAGACGACATCCAGGTCAATAGGGGTGTCTCTCAAGTGTCCATCTCAACCTTTACCACTTCTGTTTGGTTCCCTAGGAACATTAGACCATTGCCCCAGTCTTCCATGACTCGAGCGTTCCTCATCCAAGGTCGTCCTAGTAGAATGTCGTAGTCCACACCCTTTATGACAATGAAGTTTACATAGAACTAGACACTTGCGATCTTCATTGGCCAAAATTTTAAGACTCTCGAGATGGCCTTACTTTCATTTTGTTAGCTAGAATGCCTAACCCTAGCGGTTTTGATGGGCAGGTTTCCCCAAGCCTATAGCACAGTATGGCTCAGCACACTGACTTCCGCCCCGGTATCCACAACTCCTTTTTGTGTGGTGTCTCTTAGGGCTAGGATAGGCAAAACTACATGTGTCTCAGTGTCTTCCTAGAAGGCATTAATGTGTAGTGACTTCGGCACTGAGTGCAGTGTCAAGCTGGGTATTTGCGTGATTGAATCATGATCCTGCAAGTCAGCGGTAGCATGCTCCATCGGTTCTTCCTGCCATAGCGTGGGGTGTTGTCTAAGCGGGTCTCCTAAACTCAGGGTCACTGGGGTGGTCACAAGCTCGCTCAGCGTGAGGTTTGCCTCTAGCACACACTCTCTCTCCACATTTGGTCCCGCCTTGCTTTTACTGGCTAAGGCTAGCACTCGTCAAGCTTTGTGCGCATCTACATCCTCCTGCAGCTTCCTAGCTCTCTACTCGCGGTTGAGGGTCACTATGCCCTGCAACGCTTTCCTAACGGCTCTCGTCTCTTCCTCTAGGCTTGCCACTACCTCCTCTACTAGTCTACTATGGATTACTATTCTGGTCAACAGGTTGTATTCATTGACCATGTCTTGGACCGTGACTAGGAATTCACCCACATCTAGCTAGTCATCCTCTAAGTCTACGTTTACTCCTGATATCATTCCTACTTCCTACTCCACGAGGTCGCCAATCAATCCAAGTAGCTTTGGTAGCACTCTGCCCTCAATCTTGCTGTCCTTTCAATCCCCCTACAATCTTCACGGGTCCTATTAATAGGCTCTGAGGCACCTGACCATGTTTTGGGGTCTCTTCCTACTGGTGGGTTCCTTCGAGTTATTAAGTTTGCTTGTATTCCTTATTATAAAAAACAATCCTCAACTTATGTACATTCAGTGATGCTTGCTCCATTGTGCATGGTGCAAAATCAGGCTTTTCTGTCCTTTTCCAGTGCACTTATGTGGAAGAATTCACTTTGTGGAGTGCACATGCAAAATGATTATGCAATTCTAACCATCCCCCCTTCCTGTCTATGACCTAATATGACTCTAAGTGTGGTCTCTAGTCGCTCCTAAGGATTGTACGGGGCATGTGTTGCTCCCTCTACATTCCATCAAGGCTGGGTTATAGTCTAGAGGCCAACCTTTAGGCTCCACATCTAGTCAGCTATGTGACCAGTCTCCTAGAGTTTACCTCTAGGCCGTACAGTCACGGTTTCCTTTAGTTGCTGGGTTTGGCGAGCCAGAGTGGGTTTCCAGGGGTGTTTTGGTTTCGATCCTGGCTAGATTTGAGTCGTAGAATTGGTCCTGGGTCTATATTTTCTTACTCTGGCATGTTGGTCCAATTCCCAGAATCGACTATCTGATTTTGGGTGGTCTGACTCTGATGAGTAGTCCGATCAGATAGCTTGGTCCGATTCCAATGATGGTCCAATTGTTGTACCAAGTCCAACTGTCCGATTTCTAATTGGATATGTCTGATCAGGCAATGCTATTGGTCCGGTTATAAGGATCGATTGCCGCAATTAGATGGTTCAAGTCATTCAATCGGATGGTTGTGTGTTCGATTGGAGTTGGTTGGTCCATCGACTATAGGGTGATCCGATTGTTGTGCGTGTTCGACTAGACAAACAGGTGTCCCATCAGACAGTTGATTTGATTGGGTCAAAAGGAATGGCCCGACTCTCACAATCGGATGGTCCGACTGCCCGATTTTGGGAGTCGATCGACCAGGGCACAGTGGTCTGACTATGAAGCGATGGGGTGCACACGATGATTTTAGTCGACTTCTTCAAGATTGGTCCACGGCTACCTGCAAAGGCTCTCTAGATCACATATGCCAATTAAGGAAGGGTTTTGCATACCTGGATCAAAGAAATAGCTTTGAATTAGAGTGCTCCAATCTCTTCTGCTCAGCAGGTCTCTCTCTCTCTCTCTCTCTCTCTCAAGCTCTCCTTAATCACTCAAATGCAAAATGAGGTCTTCCTTGCCACTCCTAGCCTCTTATTGCCCTGCCCAGGTCTACAATCACCTTAATCCTACTCCATTTACCAGCATTTAACCAAGGATTTCATTTTTTTGCCCTTCTTTTCCGTGTTTCAACCTATTATACAGCAGTAGAATCCATGCTATGTGCTCACACGGTTTTGCTTCTACCTTACCTAAATGTAATAGAAATCATAAAGAAAATACCTACACTACTCTAGCTTGCTCATCCAAATCTAAAAAACCAAAAACCTACTTGCTAAGGAGATCGAATATCTCTTCAAACTCCTTCGTTTCGCAGAAGGGGAAATCTAACAATAAGGATGCAGTAAATCTTGTGGGAAAGATGTAGAGTGCCATCATTGTGGCAAGAAGGGTCACTTAAAGTGTGACTGCTATACAAATGGAAGAAAGAGAAAGGAAAGGGTAAGAAGATTGACGATAACAAGGATGAGAAGAAGGACAGTCAGCCAACAAAGAAGAGGAGCGTCAAGATAGAAGAAGTGAATGTAGTCAACCATGAGAGTGACAGTGGTAATGACGTAGTCTTTGTCTCTTTTTGCTTCTATGCACATGGCTTGGCAGCAACATTAGGGCCGAAAAACGTTAAAAACGGCACTTTTGTTAATCCTTGGATTAAGGAAAGGGCCAAAGAGATTTTGCCATGTGGACAATAATATGGCATTCTTGTCTCCTCTACTTTTGAGATAGTAGAGTTCATTTTGTGATTCTCCCCTCCTATTTAGTCAAATCTTCAAACCTTGACAAGTTTTGGCAGTCCCAATAGCCCCTATTAACTAATAAAAGTTTTCAAAACCTCTAATGAAGACATGGAAAGGTTAAGTTAATTAAGATCATTTTGAAAATCGGGAGAATTTTCAAAGTTCTTGGCTCTCGTAGTATTTTTTATTTGTCTCCTTAACCTCTCTTTTTAGGTTTCTTTCTCTACACATTGTCTACATACTCGTTGTCTTTTACATGGCGTCCACAAATCATCCTTATCATTCCATAAACTCTTGCACCATGTATAGCAAGAGCGCAAATGGAGAATGGGAGCCCAAAACATTTACTATAAATGATTGGGTTACAATGCTACCATCTTGTAGGGGCTCTCACAGAGTGAAAAAAACAAAACAAGGGGTTATCAAATATCATTGGAAGGGACATATCTTTGCCTTCAAAACCATGCCTCAAGGTTGGTTTGCTTTGGTGCAACATGTTTACATGGCTAGATATATGCACTTGGATCCACGAGAATGTTTTTCCTAGTAAGCACACTATAAGTTTGAGTTGTGAGGTTTACGTGAGTATATGGTTTTGTTTGAAGCATATGCTAAATAATGGAATGTTGATTGTAGACATCTTTCCACAAGAAGTTTCTAGTGGCAACCTGTGGAGAGCCTCGGTGGAACAATCCATGCCATTCATAAAGAATTTGTAGACATTATTTATGCTGATTAAACCACGAGTTTTTTTCATGAAAGTGGAATTTTGGTGTATTATGCACAATATGTGGTTCCTTCAAGAGCAGGTGTGTATGGATACCTTGAAGATCTGCAGTTACCAAGCCTCTCATCTTTGGATTTCATGATGAAGCAACAATGAAGAGTTTTAAACTCAAGATTGCTCAAGATTTTCAAAAGGCTATGACTCCTGAAGGATCTCGAGAAGAGTACGCTTATCATGGTTTTTACCCTTGCATGTTTTTGTAGCTTGCTTTAAAACAACATGTTTACAACGGATGAAGGTTTCATGGCCAAACAGAAAATTTTCAGAGGAATATTTGGACAAAATTTTAGGTCTATGTTGGAAAGTCAAGGAATCTAACCACAAAGATGACTTTATAAGGTGCAATGTGTGCCCTCAATCATTGGGTTTATCCTATAATATATCTCAACAATCTCTTGTCATAGGTTTTGATTTTACATAAGATACAAACTTAGATTGGGTGCTTGGGTTCCTTTAGATTCTGATATTGATTGTAAGACATTGAAACTTACAATGCAAGTTACCGCACAAGAAGGAGGTGAATATTACTTCAAAGTGGAGTCTTAATGATGTAAAAGACACCTTGGAGTTTCTAGAGAATGTTACTCTTGGATATGAGTTCAAGATAAATGATGCTGTAATTGGAAAAGAGTTGAGATCTCTGTATCATGTATGAGTTGTTTGCCTCCTAGTGTTGTGAGTTTCGGACCATAAATATGCATGTATAAATAATTTCGAATCTTTCTTTTGCTCACAAATATTGCTGCTAGAAACATGGAATTATACACATTGATAAGTACTATTTAAAAAAATCTTGGTATAAGCTTTGTAGTGATTCTATAAATAACAAATCATTGTTTGTGGACCAAAATGATTTCATTATATCATAAGTTAAAAAATTGTAGTACAATTTAATAGGAAAGACTTGCTACATGCTTTATAATTTGGTTAGAATATTGCACTACAGATGTATACACAAGGGGACTGTTACTTCAGTACAAATAGACAAACTGGTAATTATAAGGCTATTCTCTTTAGCTTCTCTTTGTTCTTTGGCTTCTCCATCCTCGGGCTATTCTTTGGCTTCTCCTTGATCTATAGCTTCTCCATCCTTAAGACTTCTCTCTTTCTTTGGAAAAGTTGCTTCATCTTCCATAATTTCATTTGTCATCACTAGTTTCCTCTTAGTAGGTGTTTTCCTTGGTTGCTCGAAGAACTTAATTACCTCACACACTCTGTTCTCCTTGGGCTTTAGAGGAGATGGACTAAATTTCAATGGAGAAAGCTTAGGCATGCCCTTCATTTTGGGCTGCTTTTGCTTGGACCTTGGAGACTTCTTTTTCTTGTTGGTGGTTGCCATTTTCTTGCCTTTGCCCTTCGTTGTTGCCTGTCCTTTGGAATTTTTAGCTGGGAGAGGGGAATCTGGGTCCACCGGTGTAATTGCCCTATCTAAAACTTGTTCAATACACCTCTCTTGTATCCACCACATGTATGACTCAGGGTAGTCTTTGCACTGTAGCAAAGCACACAAGTTATTTGAAGTAGCAAGAGACTTTCACTATAAAAAGGATAAAGCATAGGAAACTTACATTCACCTCCTCTACATTCAATAACTTTGAATCTATTATCCTCGAAGCATTTGAAACCACTCTCCAACCACAACTATGTACGTCATTTTGCAATGGGATCTCTTAAAGCAGAAACTTGAAAGGTCTCCGAGGATCAACAATGCTTTGAAAGCTGGTGTCCAAGTGGGTAGTAACTTTATCCAATAAAAGATAAAATAAAGAGTGTTATTGACAATACATCTTTGATTGGCCATGGATTCTTGAAAGAGAATTCATAAAAGGGTAGATAGCTGCCATCTCTTGTCGAGGTTATCCACATAAGCAATAGAGGACAACCTATCAGATATCTCCTTGACGAGTCTAAAAAATGCAGCCTTAGGAATGAGGTGACTAGTTGACTTTTGAGCTTTCCTGATCTCTGCAAAACACCTCTGCATGTAAAACCATCTTGATTTTCTCTTTTTCCTCACAAGGGCTTCCTTGGGAACCTGAGAGTGAGGAGAAGCTGAGGGCTCAAACTCACCACATAACTTGTTCTCTAAGGATTCACCTGAGAAAACTTTACTAGTAGCTGGTGTAACAGGGACAACAATTTCTTCAACTATCTCCTCAATAGTTAGCTAAGGACCTTCTTCAAAAGATTTCTTTACCAAGACCTTCCTTGTGGTTTGTTTTGTCTTGGCCATTGAAACCCATATGACGCGATAATGAAGCTAAACACGAAGACAACTGACTCCCATCGCGCCATAATAGAGACTAGATGGAAGCCTTGAACTCCACCTCCTCACTTCGCAATAAAGACTAGACCAATACAATGCGATAGAGTGAATTTGAGTTTCTCCTTTTCCCTAATCACTTCATATTGGTGGATTACATGAGTTCCCCGGTCATAGTGCAGTACAAGAAGACAAGAGAAGCTCTATAGCTCCAATATGACATGATGCAGGTTGTTGCAAAAGTTCTGATTTATGCTATTGCGATGTTTCGAACAACTCAGCACCTCCACAGCTCCAATACAATGTGATGAAAGTTCTTGCCTTAGTTTGCTGAAGTATTCTATCGTGTTGTTTCGCACAACTTAGTAGCTTTCGACATGATTAATGTCGGACGTATGACACCTCTGTCAATCGGATATGTCAGAATTGCTGGATGAACAACAGTCGTGACGTAAGGTGTGAAATCGTGTTCGCGCCAACTGAGAAGTTCTTATGTACTTGCAAGTGCTGATGTCCACATGTCATGTTCTCATTGGCCGTTTGATTAGGGTTTTTGGAATTTTCCTTGTTCCCCCCTCATGCCTATTTAAGGTCACCCAAAATTTTTTGCGCACTTTTCTTCCCCATTTCCTCATGCATCGAATATCTCAGACACCGTCTCTGTCACCCCTTGCATCACCCAATCCGTCACCCCTTGCATCACCACCTCCATCTCCTTGTTCATCACTGTCACCCCCTCTATCACCCCCTCCATCACCCCCTACATCACCCCCTTCGTCTCCTTGTTCATCACCGACACCCCCTCCATCACTCGTGCATCAACCCCTACGTCCATACTCTGCCCTAAATCTCCACATTGCCCCCTCCATCCATACTCCATTACCCCCTTTGTTAAGGTCATCCCCACCGCAGGCACAATCCTATTGTGTTGTATTCCTAACTTGTCCAACAGAGTGCAAGAAGATAAATAGAAAGCTTTTGATTTTCTTCCTATTGCGTCGTATTCCTGACTCGTCTAGCACTCATTTTCCTACTCTTGCAGAAACGGCATGATGGTGGGGTTTGGAGATTCCGAAAGGCTTGTAATTGCGTCATATTCGTAAGTCCTCCAACATGGAGCAAGTGCACCACTTCAAAAGGCTTATACCTTGATATTTGTGTTGTATAGGCAGGCAGTCTAGAGCTATTGAATCTCAAGAAGAGTCTGGTACAGAGATGTCACACATGTCTGCCTCCATATCTATGAAGAGGAAAAGAGTCCTTGAGCCCACAATGACAAAGGAGTCAGTTGCTTCAGATGTTTCAATAGCATCTCATATGTCTATGACAACTGAAAGTTCAGAGAAGGATCCAAATAAGGGAAAGGCTTCAAAGTCTCGTGTGAGGATCCCAGGGCTGTCTCAAATTACAGATGTCACAGCCTCTGAGAATCTTTTGGATTTTCTCGTAGAAAACAATATTGACATTGCTTTCTATCCAATAGCTAGGGAAAATTTCAATCCAGGGTGGGACCTTGATCAAGTTCTTAATTTCTCAAATGATTTTATCAAGGAAGATTTTGCAGAGTTTGAAGAGTTGGTATATCTTGTTGTTTAGTTGGATTCCAAGGAGTGTGTTCACACCCCTGTTAGAAGGTCAGGCATTGAGAAGTCCTTGTTTACCAAGAAACATGGTTATCATTCTCTTGATAGATTTTATGCACCTGAGTTATGCTGTTTACACCCAAAAAAATGCAAGCTTATGCTTAATTCTACTGCATTCATTGTATTTGCCCTTGTGAAATGCCCTCTAAGATCTGATGAAAAGCATAAAGAAACCTCAAATTTATCTAGCTGTTGTCTTCTTAAAGAGATTGTAGATGAAGTTGATGTTGAGGATCAACTAGACACCCAGATGGAATCATTAGTTGCAAAGGACTTGGATGTTGCTGAATTCAAAGCAAAGGCAGTAATTGAAGAGACCACTATAGAGGTCGATGAGCCATCTGACACTTCTTCAAGCCTTATCGTTCCATCTTTGCCTACTTTCCCAATTAAAGACAAGGAGTACATATTATTGTCCGATCTCCAAATTCTTTTCAATTTGAGAGAAGATTATTGCTTGGCAGTTATTATAGAGGCATATGTAGATGCAAAAGGCATAGTGGATATTGAAAATGAGTCCAAGGAGGACTTACTTAAATTAGATACTCAAATGTCTAATGATAAGTTTATAGATGCATCAAATGCCTTTTCCCTATGTTTAAGCAAGGTTAAAGATGTTGAGAGAGAGTTACAGGATGATGACAAAGAGTTTGACCAATTTCAAGAGAAGCTTGGAATCTCCAATTTCAGAAGGGAGGAGTTAGATTATGTAAAGGAGCTCAAGGGTGCCAAGAAAACATCAATTAGCTTATGGAATCCAAGCAAACTTGAGAGCGATGAAAATCAAATGATAATGCATTCTTTTGTTTTTGTGGAACCACATACATATTTTCATTTTTTTCATTCTGATTGTTGCTTTTACAATTGGAGATTGCAGATGTGGATAATTTCTTGGGAAGAGCCAAAGGATCGAGAGTTGGTGGTAGTTCCCTAAAGGATGTTGCACTTGGGCATTATATATCAAAGATTGATCCCAATATTTTGTTGGTTTTGCATAGCACTTTCTCAAAGGAGGCTTCATGGCCAATTGTGTGTGTTAAAGCACTTACAAGGATTCTTGGATACTCAGGTTTGCAATACAATGCGCATAAAATTATGTTTTTGGAAATGACAGCAGCCATCCGAATATTTGGTTATGGTCCCAGCTTCTCTACCTCCAGGGGTGGATACTTCTTCCTGGCATACTCATCTTATGTTTTAGTAGAAAAAAAAAAGATATCAAATCCATAGTTGGATACAAGAGAAGAAAGTTTTTACGTCATAGAGGAAAAATACTCGAGGAGGACGAGGATGTAAAGGCTCTTAAAAGCTAGCCATGTATATAATATTTTGAAAATAGTATTGGTATTTTAGATTATTCCACCGCATTTATTGTGTTGTCGATCTTTGAAGTTGTCTTCGAAAAAACCAATTGAATAACTCATGAAGGGCATTGGTTTTTGTTGCTCCTCCTCCATGTCTAGTGCTCCGAAAGAAACACATACGTGCTTGATAGTGAGATTTCTCCATACCTTGGCTACTGTAAGTTGCTAGGGACTCTTACTCTTCCACAAAATAAGGCCCATAAATAAGAAGAATATGCTGTGAAAATCCAAAAAGAAATAATTAATTTAAATCATTAAACCTTGTTTTCAAAGCAGAAAGGGTCAAATTTATGTCTATCTTAACAAGTAGAAAGTAATATCCTTTTCTCCCCAAGCTTCCTTGATTGCTTGAACAAGATTCATAATTGAAAGTTTGTACTCTTCCGAATAGTCATATGTTATCTTTTGTTCCCTGAGCATTTTTAAAAATATGTCAAGGTGTCTCCAAACCTCCATTCATAGGAATGCAAATTGTGGTGTGCTAGCCACATTTGTTGTGATTGCACACAACTCTCTCCAACACTCCCACAATGCATTCATTTGTTTACCAGTATGATTTCTTAGAAATTGTCTAGCTTTTGCACCCCCCATAGAGACATCTGCTAAGATCTCTCTTGTTTTCCCTAAGGCTATTAGATCCTTTCTCAGGTAAACTTGACCTCCATGAAAACCCATTTTTGACAGCAAAGCCTCACATTTATCAATGCAGTCATCTGACAAAGATTCTAGTTTTATTGAATATGCATAGTCAAGATGCAATCTAAGCAGCTTATCAATTATTCTAATCTATGCATGTAATGTACAAATATGAACATTCCTTAGAGAGATTGAGAGAATAGGATCCCACAAGCCATCCACATTTTTGAACTTGCCCAAATCTATAGAGTTTCGAGTTGGGGCTCTTCTTGCTGCCCAAATCTATAGAGTTTCGAGTCGGGGCTCTTCTTGCTAGCCACAAAGTACTCCATTCTTTGGATCCCAAACTCTCCATGCAATAAATACAAGGATATTTTGCATTGGCCCCATTACTTAATCCAAGCATAAATTTGATAATTTTTAAGTCAGCACTCATATGCCATTCAACATTAAAACTACCAACACCATTGAATATCAACATTTCACCTTCACTTCGAGACTTTATAATATCAGGAATACATGTATGAGAGAATAACCATTTCAAGATTTCATGACTTTCAGTTGGTACTTGGGCCGCACCAATCCACCAAAGCTCTATCTCAGATTGTATCTTAAACTGTTGTTCTTGCCCATTACCAGTACTGTAATCCAATGCCCTGTTCATGATACAAATGCTAACTCTTTCTATCTTTTGTTCCTTTTGAATATGTGCTTCATCCAATTTTAGTGCGAACTTCAAAATACCACCACATTCTTGGACAACAAATTTATACATATGGACCATTGCTATTTGGACTCTTTTAAGATCAATCCAAATATTATTAAGTGTGTTGTATTAAAAAAATGCATTTGTTTTATGTTTTTCATAGGGCATAGATCCTTCTATATGGATATACTCTCCAAAAACATTTGGAATCCTACGATTCATAGCTGTCCTAGCAATTGAAACTACAAGAGGCTGAGGCAAACCAAATGCACTTATTCTATGACATCTAAGATCTGTAAACCACAATTTAGAGAGAGCACGATAACCTCTATGACTGATACCCATACTGTCACATGTCTCTACTATTTCATTTGGTTTAACTATTCCTTTTAAATCTTTCACTAACTCTTTCAGAGTTTGGCTTCTCAAGTCTACATTTTCAGGTGATTTAAGAATCCTTATAGTGTCCTTCTTTGTCAGGGCTTCTTTAATAAGATTAATCCTCTCATCATTCTCTCGAATATTAATACCTGAAATATTAGAGGCACATCTCTTTGCAAGATTTAGTCTCCTTTTCTTCACCCAACTACACAAGTCCATTATATTTTTAAGTGGTCTTTTTCTCTGTCTAAATCCTATTGGAGTTTCTTTCAAGCCCAATAATTTTTCTTGCAATGACTGATTAGAGTTTTCTAGATTATCAACCTTGTCTGTTAGCTCAGAAATAGTTTTTTGTGTCAATGTTAATGCTTCCTTCATTTCATGCATTTGTTCTCTAAATGTAAAAGATGTAGAATATAACCTCATGCAATAGCCAAGCATCCCATCACAACCATCTCCAACATACCTTATGAAGTTGTGAATATTATAAAAAGGAGGATGTTTACTTGTAGAAGGGTTTGGAGGATAAATATTTCCATCCATCCACCATAAGTCTACATGCTTCTTTCCTTGTAATTATTAGCTTCATCCTTGTCCAACAATGCTTGATGGTGTATACTCCTCCAAGATGAATAGACATGATCTAATTGAATAGTAAGTTTATACTTGCGTAGTGGAGCTGTGCTTGTATTGCTAGAAGAGGTACTGGTAAACATTTTGGTAGGGAACCCTAAACGAGGCAATAATATCACGAGAAGGAAATAGAGCCATAGGAAAGAGAGGTGCAGAAAATGAACGTCGAGGAATAAGCAAGTGGCTTCTTTTGGTGCAAAAATTCAAAAATACAAGATTTTGCAATTTCCAAGAGAATAATACTGAAAAGGTGACACTTAACGTCCATGAAAGATTGATGATAATTAATACCCGACCTCTTAAATGAATCATACATTCTCTTATTAATCACGTTCAGGCAACCAAATTTGGAGGGGTTTTCTCTTCTAAGCCTCTTCTAATTAGCAACTTAATCATTTTTTTAAGAGTGCCATTTTGAAATGTCTTTGGCCCTAATGGATATAGATGATTACATGCATACTTGGATCTTGGACTCAGGTGCCTTGTTTCATGTTACTCCTCACCATGAGTAGTTTTCTGATTACATTGGGGGAAGACATGGTGTTGTCCAGTTGGGGGGCACCTATGCATGTGATATTGCAAGCATTGGCAATGTACAATTGTAGTTTCAACATGGTTCATTATTTACTCTTCAGAATGTTAGGCATGTATTCTAGCTCAAGAAGAGCTTGATTACATAGGGTAGCTAGATGATGATGGTCTTTATACCACCTATGGTGATGGGAAATGGAAGATCTATAAGGGATCTAGGGTTATTACCAAAGGGTCAAAAAGTGATACTTTGTATCCGTTACATGTGTCTAGTGTGCATGACCATGTTGTTGCCGTAACCAAGTAGTCAAGTGTTTCTTTGTGGCATGGCCAGTGATGGGACACATGAGTCAAACTGGAATGAAAGTGCTTTCTCATTTGGGTTATTTGCCTTATTTGTAGTATGCCGATTTTGACCAATGTGATCATTGTGTTTATGGTATGCATGCTTAGACTTCACATTAAAAAAAATCTTCCATTAAAGTATTCTCCTTTAGAGTTGGTACATTTAGATGTATGCCAGATGCCAGGGTTTTCTCTAGGGAAAAAGAAGCACTTTATCACCTTTGTGGATGATGCTACATGCAAAGTTTGGGTGTATCCTATCCGTCGTAAGGATGAGGTTTTTGATAAGTTCAAGAAATTCTTGGCATTGGTTGACTGGTAAGACATTGAAATGTCTTTGCTCTGACAATGGTGGGGAATATGTGTCCAAAGCCTTTCAGGAATTTTGTGACAGTAAAGGGATAAAGAGGAAGCTCACAACCCTCACAATCCACCCCAAAATGGAGTTGCAGAGCGTATGAATCAGACCATTCAGGATAACGTCCATACTATGCTATCTCATGCTGCATTACCCCATGGCTTCTAGGCAGATGTTGTTATGATAGCAATTCACTTGATTAATTGGTTAGAGCAAGTCTTTGGGGGGGAGAGTCCCTCAGGAAGAGTGGTTAGGCAAGATATCTTCATATGCTCACTTGAGAGTGTTTGGCTAGGAGGCCTTTGTACATGTCTGTAAGAGGAATGCAACACACTTGAACCAAAGTCTTGGTAAATGCATTTTCCTAGGATATGGTGATGAGGGTGAAATGGGGTATAGGAGGTTATGGGATCTTGAGAAAATGAAAATAGTATGCATCAATGATGTAATCTTCTGTGAAGATCGGATGCATAAGCAGCCCTAAAAGATAGAGAGGTTAGAGGGGTTGTTTTCAGGGAAGATATACTGGTTGAACAACAGAGTATGCCCAGTAGAAAGCAACAAATACCTATTGTAAATGACCCTGAAAATGTAGGGAATGATGCTGAAAATAGTTAGCAAGGCATTTCCCATGGTTCCCCACAGCCTCAGTATGAAAATATGCAATTTGGACAACCAAATGTGGCGAGACAACATGTTGAAATTTTAGATAGCAAGCTGTAAATGTGTATTTGAAGGCACAACCTGCAAATGCTAAAGCTGCTTCAAAGGTCGACCCAATATTCAAGGCCACCTGATAGGTTTGTTCTTGGTGCTCATTATGCTACTGATTATGTCATGGTGACTAATTGTGGTCAGCCGTCATGCTTCAAGGAAGCAATGACCAGACAAGACATCAAGAAGTGGTTTAAGGCTATGCTATTAGAAATGGAATCTCTTGAAAAGAATGGCACTTGGGATTTGGTGCATCTGCCTAAAGGGCAGAAGATTCTTCCATGTAAGTGGGTTTATAAGATGAAAGTCACTTCTAGTTCCGCATCAAAGTACAAAGCACGATTGGTTGTAAAGGGATATAAGTAGGAACATGGGATTGATTTTGATGAAATCTTCTTTCCTATAGTCAAGATGACTACTTTGAGAACCATCTTGGGATTGGTTGTAGCCTGAAGATATGGAACTCATACAGCTTGAGGGTTTTGTGGCAAAGGGCAAAGAGAAGATGGTATGTAAACTCAAGAGGAGTTTGTATGGGCTGAAACAAGCACCTCGAGAATGGTATCACAAGTTTGATACATTCATTCAGTCTTAGGGCTTTCATAGGAGTCAAGTGGATCACTGCTTATACACGAAGAAGGTAGTAGATGGTAGCCTGATTATCTTGGTCTTGTATGTAGATGGCATGGTGATTGAGGTAGGGCTGTTCATGCCTTGGACTCTCTAAAGAAAAATCTATATGGCATCTTTGACATGAAGAATCTTGGTGATGAAAATAATTTTCTTGGGATGCGAATAATTAGGGATAGACCAAAAGGGCTTCTTTATCTATCCCAGCAGGAGTATGTATCCAAGGTTTTGTAGCATTTCAATATGGAGGGGGAAAAGCAATTGGGGTTCCATTGCCTCCATCTGTGAAACTCAGTCGTGCTGCAAAAAATAGCCCTACATCTAATGATGAGAAGGCCAAAATGGCCAAGATTCCATATGCTTCAGTTGTTCATATGATGTATGCTATGGTTGCTACACAACCTTGACATTGCCTTTGCAGTGGGAATGGTTAGTAGATATATGGAAAATCGTGGCAAGAAGCATTGGGAAGCAGTGAAAGGTATCATAGATACCTCAAGGGCACAAATGATTTGTGCATCTACTTTGGAAAGAAAACGGCATCTGTTGTTGCTGGTTTTACGAATGCAGACCTTGAAGTAGATTGATCCCCCATGAAGTAGACTTTGGTTCTACTTTGGAAGTCTACTTCCAGGTATGTATTTACCTTCATCGGGGATCAGTCTCTTGGATACCTGTGTTGTAGAAGTGTGTTGCTTTTTCTACTATAGAGGCAGAGTATCTGGATGCCACATTGAGGCATGCAAAGAGACCTTATGGTTTTCACGTTTGGTTGGAGATCTTGGTATTACAGAGGTTCTTGTCCTCCATTGTGATAGTCAGATTGTTATCATGTTAGCATGGAATCTTGTCTTTAATGCAAAGAAAAACCACATACAAGTGAAGTATCATTTCATCGGGGAAGTACTTAACAACAAGAGCATTGAGCTAGTCAAGGTACATACTGATGATAACCATGTAGACCTTTCACACGAAGGGTTTTCTACTAGAGCGGTTAGACAGCAGATAATGGGGATTGGATAGGTAAAGCTTTTCAAATTTGCACATACTTAGACTTAATTAATTCTTTTCCTCTACCTTTGGGCACATTGCCTTTAGGGTGGAGGTTATCGGGAATAAAGGGCCACTGTGTTCACCCTGTGGGCACCCTTTGAGGTTGTACCTTTATTGATATACCTATTTGGAAAAACCTGAGTGGTACTATCTTTTTTGTACCCACAAACCATTTCTTGTCTCTCTCCCTCTCTCCCTACATTATTGCATCCATTGAAGCTCCACACTCCATTGATCAGTTCACTTCAGGCAAAGAACATATCACAAAAGGGAAAAGAAAAATTGGTTGAGCCACTTCATGTGCCAAGTGTTTCTATAAGCTATTCACATGTAGATGGTGAGTTTGATGGCTCAAATCAAAGTATGCCAATCAATGGAACCAACAATTCAATTCTTGAATAGCCATTGTCTAATCTGTTAAAGGCTTTGTTACAATCTAACAAACTTTTGTCATGGAGTAGTGCCTTAGAGTAGAATCTACATGAGCTTAAAGGATAAGGAATTTGGTATTCCATTTTTTTGTACACCTAATGTCAGGAAAAACAAGGTTGATATACAGGGATCACAAAGTGCTCTGTAAGTACCCAAATCAATGAGAGTAAGGTATCTCGCAAATAGGTTGACATATGATATGTTGCTCACCATTATGAATATATGAAAAATGTTGTAAAATCACTTGAGCCCACTTGTTTTGAGAATGCTATTAAGCATGTTTATTGGGAGAAAGCCATGGATGAAGAAATGGCTGCATTAGATGTACATCAGACTTGGGATTTGGTGCTATTTTTTTAGGGAAATAAAGATATAGGCTGAAGTGGGTTTACAAAGTAAAGCATAATGCAAATGGAAGTGTGAGTAGGTGTAAAGTAAGATTGGTTGGCAAAGGTTATGCACAAAGTTATGAGATTGATTATAAGGAGACATTTACTCCAATAGCAAAGATAGCAATAATAAGAGTTCTCATTGTAGCGGTAGTAACAAAAGATTGGATCTTGCATCAAATAGATGTAAAGAATGCATTCTTGTGTGGTGAGTTATACATGGAGTAGCTACATGGCTATGAGAGCATATGGTTCACCCCAATTTTTTGTGTAGGCTATGCAAAGCCTTGTATGGATTGAAACATGCACCAAGAGCATGCATAACAAGATAACACGATATCTTGTCTCTATTGCTTTCATGTTGGAAATGCACATCACTTGCTTTTATGGGCGCTAGAGTGATAAGAACATTATCGTGATTACCTTGTATGCAGATGATATGATTGTTAGGGTGATAATGTGCAAGAGGTGGAGCATGTGAAGAGTCTTGTCAAGCAAAAATTTGACATAAAAGATTTGGGAGAGTGTAAGTAATTTAGTGGCATTGAGGTGATAATAACATCTTAGGAGATATGGTTCTCACAATGATAGCACATCCTTGATATGTCGATGATGATGAAAATAGAAATCCAAGGAGGGTCATAGATGAAGATAGCCATATATTGAGAAAGCAAAGAAAAGCACACATACCATTGCATAGAGCTTGCCTCTTAAATAGGCACATGCGCACATTGGATACATTGTATTGAGTCTAGTTTGACTTGCCATCTTAGATCCTTATCCATCTAGCTCAACATCCTCATCTTTCCACACTTTAATGTTCAGTTCATATTGTGTTACATACAAAGAAGGCACTACTCTTATATACGCACATCCAAATGTTTCAACACCCCCCCTTGGTGCCTTATTCGGCTACTACAAGATGGTCAGGTAGTTATGTTAGTTAGCTTGATTGCTGTCAATTGTCCCCCCTTACTAGGTTAGTGCTAGTAGTTATGCTCCAATCTTTTTTTGGTCTTCTTCTCCATGGCTTTTTGTTTATTGATCTTTTTGTCTTCTTGGCTTTGTTGGTATTTATCCTTGTCTCAATCTTTGCTTGGATTTTGGTCTTCTTCTTTGCTTTCATTTGAGGATGATTCTTTGCAGCATTCATTTATGCAATGCATATATTGCTTCTTTACATGTTGGCTAGCTATGTTTGGACTTCGTATACATATAATTCAAGGTTTTGCTAAAATTTAGTTTTTGGCTTGTTGCAATACTTCATATTGGTTGGATTAGTTAAATGGTACAAGACTTAATGCTTAGCATCATACATGCATTGAATTTTGAATATGTAAATATTATTGCATTGATCAAGTTGTCTTCATAAACAAGTTGAATCAACCATTCCAAAAAAGGCAATGCAACTTTAACCAACTCAAAGTGAGGTAGAGGCCTCACTTTGCAATGTGAACAAGGCTTAGGAAAAACTTATTTGAGAGGTAAGTAGTGTGAAAGGGGTTTACTTGAGACTAAATTTTTAAGATTTATCTTAAAATAAGGTAAGGAAGAAAAAACTAAAAGTGAAGCAAGGTGACATTGTTTTTGGCATGCATGGATGTTGATAGGTTGTGAGGCTGCATCAATGGGTGGGCATGGAAAAATTAGTTGTGTGGATGTCATGTGGCTTCTCTTTAGGATTCTCTCAAGTATCAAAAGATCCACTTCATTGTCTACCAATGCTTAATGCATGGGCTATGCATAAATCTAATCTATGAGACTACAAACTAAATGTCAAGCCATGTAATGCATACATAAATCAAGCATCCAATAGTGTACTAATAGAGGAAGACACCAAAACTATCTCTAGTATGATGAAGGAAACTTCAAACATTCCTCCATAGGAGTAGAAATAGGCTTGCGGTCTTCAAGACCAAATCTTTGCAATAATTTCTCAACATATTTTGTTTGATACAAAGTAATACCTCCATCATGCTACTTGAATTGAATGCCCAAATAATGATGCAAGAGGTCCAAATCAAACATGTCAAAAGCAGGACTCAACTTAGTCCTAAAATTCACTAACATAAACCACAATGATCAGAGGTACATCATCTTCATGTTTAACATATAAGGTGCTTTGAGTTAGACTATTATGAAAACAACTTGTATTCAAGATTCAATTATGGATGTATCTTCTCATACCAAGCCCAATATCCTTGCTTCAAACCATATAATGCATTTTTCAATCTACACACTTTGTCCCTTCTTCTACACAAAGCTACAAGACTGAAAAACATGCACTTCCACATGTAAATCACCATTTGAAAAGAAATTTTGATGTCCATCTAATGTACATTCCAATTATTATGAGTTGCTAATGCATAAATTCTAAGAATGGTCATCATATAGCAAGTGGGACAAAGCTCTCATGAATAAATGCCATAAATAGTTGCCATATGGCAAGTGAGAGCAAAGGTCTCATCAAAATCAATGCCCTTCTGCGTGTTGAGATATCGAGCTCCACTCGTGATACGCCAGGGTGACCGTTGTGTATTTATGTCATTGACTTGTCAGTTGCAAATGCGGTTGGTACAACGCCCATGAATAATAGCTACATGATAGCTATCCTTATCTACTCTAGTTCGTGGCTCAGTTAGTATGCCACCTTAGTTAGTTGAGTTTTGGTTTGAGACCCATATATAGGGTTCTTCTATTTCTTTGTACTAGAGTTCTTTTTGGCTTACACAACTAAGAAGAGGAAAACTGTTTTCAGCCTCCACCCTTGTGTGTATTCTCCCATTGTGCAAGCAAGAAAGCTTCAAGTGAGACTCATTCCTTCTCTCCCACAATCTTGACATGGTATCAGAGCCTTGTTTGTGGTAAGGAGCTCAAGAAAGCAAGCCAAGCTCGCGGTGTTCTGGTAAGAGGAGCAGTGTTGCTTTCATTTTCTATTTTGGGAGTAGATCTCTGCAGGTAGCACAGCCGGAAAGTACAGGAGTGCATTGTCTCAGGTTGAGACACCCTTCGTGGTGAAGCAAGAGAGCAGTATATGCTGCGGGAAAAGGCCTTTAGCCCTTGGCGACCTTGTTTTTTTGATTTGAGGCCATTTCGGGGCCTGTTTTGGAGGCGGAAGTTTTCCGCATGCACTCAGGAAAAGGCCCAGTTTTATGCTGTGTAGCCACTATTCTACAGGTCGGTGAAAAGTTATTGTAGAAATTGCATCGTATGCTTGTGCGCAGAGACATTGGGAGTTACAGAATCATCCCTGTTGCCTGTTGATGCAAAATCGTCACTAGGAAGTGACTGTGTGGTCAAATACCACTTTCGTCAGTTTTGCAGATTTTCCCTTGTGAGGGTCAAGCTGTGTTTTTTGCAGTGACAGAATTTTTTGCAGTGTTCTGTAATGGCATCTGATTCTCTTTCATAGATTGTCACTGAAAAGCTTGACAAGAACAACTTCCAAGCATGGAAGTTTAGAATGACGAATTTCCTTATGGGAAAAGGATATTGGGAATTTGTTGCAGGAAATGAAGAAGAACCAGTTCTTCCTGATGTTCCCAATCAACAGCAAATGCAGGCATTTAAAGCATGGCATGAGAGAGCCAGGAAAGTTATGTACTGGCTGTCTATCAGCATTTCAGACTCTATGATTGTGCATATTCAGGATGCAAGTATGCCAAAGGAGGCATGGGATACTTTGTCAAAAATGTATAGCACAAATATGCAAGCCAGGAAAATGCAGCTCAAGCAAGAGTTGCATAATGTGCAAAGAGAAAATATGAGCATCAATGACTACCACATGAAGGTGAAGAAGATTGTAGATGCACTTGCTTCCATTGGGTCGCCAGTGGAAGATGATGATTTAGTTTCTGTGACCTTGAATGGTCTAGGAAAGGATTATGCACAGTTTCGGACATCCATTTCAGTTCGTGAAAGATTTCCTGATTTTGAGGAGCTGATTGCTCTTCTAGTTTCTGAGGAGCAAAGAAATGGTGGTGCATCTTCTTCAGGAGGAACTTCAAAAGAAGCTGTCTTCTACTCAAATGCTGGAAGAGGTAGAGGCAGAGGTAGAGGAGGCCGATCTGGAGGCCGTGGTAGAAATCAGAATATGCAGCAAACTCAAGAAAACCAGTCCTATGGAGGAGGACGTGGTAACTCTAGAGGCAGGGGGAGCCAAAGAGGTCGTGGTGGATGGCAAAGAGGCCAAAATGCAAACAGTAATGTTGAATGCTACTACTGTGGTAAAATGGGTCATATGACTAAAGAGTGCTATAAAAAGCAGAATGACACCATGAATGGAAAATTGCAACAAGGGAATTATGCATCTTCTAGTAGACAGGGTGATGACAGAAATGAGCACTTGTTTATGGTGCAGCACATGAACAATTCTGTGACAAGTGCAGAAGAAAGCAATGATGTATGGTATGTTGACTCAGGTACATCAAACCACATGACAGGTCATGCAGAATGGATGGAGGATGCAAGAAAAATGGAAAAACCAGGATTTGTGGAGACTGGTGATGATACTGCATATCCTATTGTGTAGATTGGAAAAATTCCTTTGTCTATACAGGATGGGAAAAAGAAATACCTGTCCGATGTATTTCATGTTCCCAATATCACCAAGAATCTGGTTTCTGTTGGTCAAATGGTTGAGCAGGGTTTGCAGGTCAGATTTAATCCTCATGGATGCTTTGTTGAGGATATGAAAAATAAAGGTCGCTTGATAGCAAAAGGAAAGAAGAAGGGCAGAATGTTTACATTGGATGCAGACATGCCTGAATTGAGTGCAGCAATGTTTGCACATGGGACTGGTGTAGTTGCAGATATTGATATCTGGCATAAACGCATTGGTCATGTTAATGTACAGCGACATAAATCAATGCAAGCCCAAAATATTGTTGCAGGATTGCCCAAATTCAAGGTTGCAGAAATGCATAAGGTATGTGAAGCCTGTCAGTTTGGAAAACAGGCAAGGAAACCATTTCCTAGACATGTTCAAGAGAGTAAGAAGCCATTGGAATTAATCCACTCTGATGTGTGGACTACTAAAGCTGCATCTCTTGGAGGCTGTCATTCTTTTGTCAGTTTTATTGATGACTATAGCAGAAAAGTTTGGGTGTATTTTATGAAAAAGAAAAGTGAAGTTTTTGGGCATTTCAAAACTCTTAAAGCTATGGTTGAAAAAGAAACAGGCTTGCAAATAAAATGCCTAAGGTCAGATGGAGGGGGAGAGTACCTCTCAAATGAGTTTGCAAGGTTCCTGCAGGAGCATGGCATAAAGCAGCAATATTCATGCAGTCATACCCCACAACAAAATGGAATTGCAGAAAGGAAAAATAGGCATATTGGAGAGGTATCTCGTGCCATGCTCAATGAAAAAGACTTGCCAGATTTTTATTGGGCTAAAGCAGTTGCTACAGCAGTCTACATAATGAACAGGACTCCCACTGCAGCAATACATGGAATGACTCCAGAGGAGAGGTATACTGGTAGGAAACCAGATATTTCTCATTTGAAAATTTTTGGTTGCATTGCCTATGTACATGTGCCAGATGAGTTGAGATCCAAGTTGGATCCAAAAGCTGAGAAGTGCATCTTTATTGGTTACTCTCTGCAGCAAAAAGGGTATAGATGCTATAACCCTTCTACTCGTAAGTTTACAGTGAGCAGAGATGTTGTTTTTGATGAGATGAGTAGCTGGTATAAACCAGTAAATGTGATTGATGATGTAGATGCACAAAATGGTAATGCTGCACAGAATTCACAGCAGCAGTCACAAAATATTAGTGGACCTGGAGCGTCCTCTAACAGTGGTTCACATTCTTCGCCATGGACAGGCAGATTGAGATCAGGAGAATCTTCTCAAAGTAATGCAGATAGTGGTATGTAGGTATCACGAAAAGGAAAAGAGAAGGTTGATCAGCCCATGTTTGATGTGAATGCAGGTCACTCTTATGTGGATGGTGAATCCAATGGCTCAGAATAGAGCATTGATGAAGAGTTGGGTATTCCTTCTATTGTTACACCTGGAGTAAGGAAGACCAAGGATGTTTTGAGAGCACCTGGGAGTGAACCTACTTTGCGCAGGTCTATGAGAGCTAGGTATCCTGTGGATAGGCCAAAATATGATGGATTTACAGTCATTCACTATGCATATATGGTTAAAGTGATACAGGAACCAGAACCCACTTCTTTTGAGGAAGGCATGGGAAAAGAAAAATGGGAGAAAGCCATGGATGAAGAAATGGATGCCTTGGAAGCAAATGCTACATGGGAATTGGTACCTTTGCCTAAAGTTAAAAATGCAATTGGCTGTAAGTGGGTTTATAAGGTGAAGCACAATGCAGATGGTTCTGTGAACAGATACAAGGCAAGATTAGTAGTCAAGGGTTATGCACAAACATATGGCATTGACTATGAAGAAACATTCAGTCCGGTTGCAAGGATGGCAACCGTAAGAGCAGTCATTGCTATGGCTGCATCAAAGGGATGGTCTTTACATCATACGGATGTAAAGAATGCCTTCTTGCATGGTGATTTGCAAGAAGAGGTCTATATGGAGCAGCCACCAGGTTATGTGCATGATGTTCATCCTGAGTTTGTTTGCAGGTTGAAGAAAGCCTTGTATGGCTTGAAGCAAGCACCTAGAGCATGGTCTGACAAGATAGGACAGTATCTTGTTACTATTGGCTTTCAGATTTCCAAGGCAGATTTCTCACTTTATGTGAGAAAAACAGAGAAAGATATTATGCTACTTGTCATTTATGTTAATGATTTGATTATGACAGGTGACAGTGATGAAGATATCCTTCATGTGAAAATGCTATTGAAGCAGAAGTTCGAGATGAAGGATTTGGGAGAGCTGCGTTATTTCTTGGGCATTGAGGTGATTAGATCACCAAGTGGGATACAGCTCTTGCAGAGGCAGTATGGATTGGACATGCTGTCCAAATATGGGATGACAGGCTGTAAGCCTATTTCAGTTCCTTTGGAGTAGAATGTGAAGCTGAGCACAGATGCAGGTGGGCTTCTAGAAGACCCTACTATGTACAGACTCATAGTAGGAAGTTTGATTTATATGACTATTACCAGGCCAGATTTGAGCTATGCTGTTGGATTGGTAGGTCAGTTTATGCAGGCTCCAAGGAAACCACATTTGGATGCGGCTAGATGCATACTCAGGTATGTGAAGTCCACATTGCAGTATGGACTATTTTATGAGACTGGGGTTCAGATACAGTTGCATGGATAGACTGATGCTGATTGGGCTGGTAGTATTTCTGATAGACGATCTACTAGTGGATATGTGTTCTCTTTTGGGAGTGCTGCAGTCACTTGGAGCAGCAAGAAACAGCCTACAGTTGCCTTGTCGAGCACAGAGGCTGAGTACAGGGGTGCAGCAATGGCTGCATGTGAGGTAGCTTGGTTGCATAAGCTACTTTATGATATGCATCAGTCTACAGATGGGCCAGTTGTCATTTATTGTGACAACATGAGTAGTATACACTTGGCAAATAACCCAGTCTATCATGCTAGAACAAAGCACATTGAGGTGCATTATCACTATGTGCGAGAGAGGGTTTTACTAGGTCTTATTGATCTAATTTATGTCAGCACAGAGAATCAGGTAGCTGACATATTCACGAAGGCATTGGGCGGCGCAGAGAAGCTGCGCAAGTTCAGAGACCTGCTTGGTGTGCAGGAATTGGGATTGAGCTCGAGGGGGAGTGTTGAGATATCGAGCTCCACTTGTGATACGCCAGGGTGACCGTTGTGTATTTATGTCACTGACTTGTCAGTTGCAAACGCGGTTGGTACACCGCCCATGAATAATAGCTACATGATAGCTATCCTTATCTACTCTAGTTCGTGGCTCAGTTAGTATGCCACCTTAGTTAGTTGAGTTTTGGTTTGAGACCCATATATAGGGTTCTTCTATTTCTTTGTACTAGAGTTCTTTTTGGCTTACACAACTAAGAAGAGGAAAACTGTTTTCAGCCTCCACCCTTGTGTGTATTCCCCCATTGTGCAAGCAAGAAAGCTTCAAGTGAGACTCCTTCCTTCTCTTCCACAATCTTGACACTGCGTAGTATTGTTACTAGTGCAAACGAAGGCCAAAATGAGTTTGAATAAAAATTTAGATAATGTTGAGATTTGAAGGACCATCTTGAGTATACGTTGACATGAGAATGCTTATCAAATCTTATCCCTATTTGAGGAATCAAGTATAGGTTGCCGATGACTCTGCCTAAGAGGTTGAAGCCCACTCTAATACTAATTGTTTGATTTAGCGTTGAACGAATGCAAGTACACAATTAGGAGAAGAGAAAGCTTGAGACAACACAACTCTAAGTGTATTGACATGTTTGGAAGAAAAAGATTTACAAGACTCAATATGACCTAAAGTGAATAGGCATATATACAAGCCAAGAAAAAAAAAACTCCTAAAGAGGGAAATAATCACCATGGCAATCCCCTAAGTGTGTTCACTCACATCACTATCAAAATATGGTAATATTTTAATGTTGTATAGGGCTTCAAGAGGATGCCTCATCCCAAGCTTCTCATTGTCATGATCAATAACTGGAATTTTGGCATCACGTTGGCCTTCAAAATCTATATTACTCTCTTGCAAGCTAAGGAAGTAATTGGACTAGACAAGATACATCACATTCTTTATGAGGCACATATTGGGTCTTGCATGGCATTTCCAAAGTTTGCAAGTTTAACATGAATTTATGCTATCTTATCATCATCATGTTACCTTGGGTATGAAAAGTTTTGAACTAAGGAAAGATGCATGTGACCATAAGCTTTTGGTTGTAACTAATACATAAAATTATCAATGACATTGACTATCCTTCATCAAGGAGTCAAGAAAAGCTTTTAGGGAATCCTTGATAGCTCTTCAACTTTTATGATGATTCTTGGATTTTGATATGCTTGTCCTACATATTGCTAGAAGTAGAAAATGTTTCATCTTTTGTTTTGAGGGTTATTATAGATGAACAAAATGAGGATGTGGTCTCTCCAATCCCTATTGAAGATAGGACCTTACCAACTCAGTAAAAATAAGCAGCATGGGTTTGATAGGCTTAGAGTTGAATTCATGTTGGATTCTAGATCTTTTGCAATCCCCAAGTATCCATTCCCGTTAATACCTATTGACTTCAATGGAAAATCCCATAGTCCTTGAGCAAAGGAATTGCTAATGCACCAAATTAAGTTATTGAAAGTCTTGGTAGGGGATTGATTATTGACAGTGAGAAGATGCCACATGTGTGCATGACACATGTAAAAAACCACCCCACCACGCCCATGGTAGATCCCTTTAGTCTGACATAATTCATGGGGTAAATTTTTTTTGCCAAGGCTCTTTCTGTAATATTTCTACCTAAAATATTAATCGACCAAAAAATCCCGCACATCTCACGCAAAAGCAGTGCAAAATAATCTCCCGCATCGATTAATGTCGGTGGCTAAGTGTTCCCTCCGCGCGCAATGTTAAATTCCGGCTTCGTGATGTGCAAAGAGGCTGTGGCTTGAAGACTGCAAGCCTGTAGGGATCACTTCTCCAAAAAGGGGATAATGGTTAATTTTGTGCAATTTTTTTTATTATTAACCCCCTCCACCCAGCTGATGCATGGCAGGGAGAGGGAGTGTGAGGAGTGGAGCTAAGTGGAGGAGAGAGGAGCATGGGAGGGGATCATGCCTCCCTCCATGTGTGTGGATCCCCCCCTTTAAAGCCTATAAGACTCCCCCCTTGGAGCTTGGAGAGGAGGAGAGAGAGAAGATAGTCGTGATGTCCGCCAGGCTGTCATGCTACCGCCATATCCGCCACAGGCTGCTGCTGCACTAGGTCGCTGCCTCCACCTGCACCATCATCATCACAATCATTATCATCATCATCCTCCTGCTCATCGTCATCTTCCCCCCTCTCCCATTTATCTTCTTCTCTCTCCACGTAAGCCTCTGTTCAGAAGCTTAGAAGCTTCCAAACAAGGCTTCCTTAAACCCTTTTCACCCACACCATCTTGGTTTTCCTAAAATTGTATCTGCTAGGGCAGTGTCCCGTGCAGAATAGAAGGTCCCAGGCAGAGAGGGTTCAATACGTGAAAGTAACCCAAGGGAAAGTTGCTGAACAAAGTATCTATGGCTCCCAAAAAAATGGCAAGAGGCGCACACGCAAGAGCTTCTACTCCGAGTTCGCGTGTGGATAACACCACGAACCGCAATGGCCAAGTTCTTAGAAATTGATTTCGCATGGAAAGAATGCATTTAAGCATGTCTTTGATATGTGTAGTCGAGTTAAATACATTTGGAAATTTTAAATGCAATTACCCATTCGTTTACGAAGTTAGTGCATGTCATGCCGTTGAAAAATGCCTGCATTATCCAAAGTTGCAATCCTAAATGCATATTGCATAGGTTAAAAAGATGGAATGGTTTAAATGCATCCTTGTTTTCCTCGCAAGAAAGAACAAGCGCATAATGCATTTAGGCAATGATTTCCTAGATGTGATTCATAGGAAATAATTGTTGACTTCCATAAAATGTTGTCCAAGTAGTTGCATTGCATGAAAAGGACTTATGTACCATGCATATTGCATGAGATGTTAATTACATCCTAGGTTGGGTTAAATGCTGTAGGACGAATTAAGTCGATAAATAGTCCTATGACATTCACTCATGCATGAACTTCTTTATCGAAGTTGTTTTAGAAAAAGATGCATTCCATATTAAATCATGAATTCAATGCATAGGACAAAGGGTTTATAGGTATAGTTCTTGATGAAATTCAACGTAGGTTTTATACGAGTTAGCCCTAAACTGTCAATCATTAAAGCTTGGTTCCGTTGCATCATTATAGTTTTAGTGCGAGGGAAAAGAAATGATCATTGAAATCTTTTAGCTGCATAGAAGGAAAAGTCTATGAATCGCATATTTGCATGGAATGTTATGTCTTGCAATTATTTACATCTTTCTAGGATAAAGAATTTTCATCTCTAAGAAGAGATCACCTCTTGTCGCAAGACAATTAGATCAATTAGGAAATTCGTTTGCAAAGGCGTAACGCAAGTGATGATCACCTCAATACGCTAGGTAGAGTTGAGCCGCGTTAAAATTCTGCCTAGTATCGTACTTGGAATGCCAAGTCAAGACTTCCAATCCCAAAGATCCTGCCCACATTCATAGAATGTTAGGGCTAGTTGAACGCCTATACAAGAATGATCTAGGGTTTTACCCGAAGGATCTATTGGCCTAATACTAGACTTCCGATTGAGTTTAGAAACCCTAGGGCCAAACGTTGTTGCCCTATTATGGTTAGGGTTGGGTTGGGTCAAGAGGACATCCCAAACCCTACATCTTAACCAAAGGTATTCTTGACCAAGGAATACCGTTGGATGAGGGAACTAATCCCACAAATTAGGGGCGACACTTGTGCAACAAGTTGCAACGTCGCATGGCTTTGTGTTTAAATCACAAAGTAGAATTGCCACTCCTTAGAACAAGGTTGGCAGGTTCTAGTGCAAGTCTAACTTACAAGAGGATGAGTGGTCATCCTGCTACATCACCCTTCCTTGGGTTGATTTTCCAAGTTAGAGAAGTTATGTATAGCCTAGCAAGCAATTGACCAATCAAGTTGGGGCGACGAGGTTGCCCAGGATTTACTATCTTAGTTTAAGGAACCTAAGGTGTTGGTTAAATTTGGGTTAATAGGGTATAAACCCTAACCCAAGGATAAAAGGGTAAACAAAAAAACCCTTGGGGATCTTGCCAAGTCAAAATTGATATTGGATCGAATGTTGGATGCATTTGGAGAGAAGGATTCACACCTTAGCAGTTGGCCAAATAAACGACCACCACTGGATTGATTGTGTTTTGTACAGTTAGTAGCACTATTTGTACTTCTTTGCTCAAGGAACTAAAGATGGAAAGATAATTAATGCTTCAGGTTGAAGGCTTGGAGGGAGAGGCAGCATCAGTTACCCCCGACTGTCTGCCTAACCCTAACCAAAGGGTTGTTAGCCGTGCCGAGTACATGGACTGAACTCGCCGGGAGAGGTCTCTCTATGGGTGCTACTTGGAGCAGGAGGATGCTTGGGTGCCAGGGGGGGCTCTGGCCGTAAATCCCTTGCCTTCGGGTCATGCACAAGAGGCCGATGTGACTCGAGATTGGATCTCAAGGCCCGCATACTAGTCTACGGGCGGAAACTTGGAATAGCGATACCTGAGGATTGCTGGATTGCCTTTGGGTGGATTATGGATTGCCTTAGGTGGATTATGGATTAGCCTTCGGGCAGATTATGGATTAGCCTTCGGGCGGATTATGGATTGCCTTCGGGCGGATTTATGGATTAGCCTTTGGGCTGGATCATATGATGTATTCCAAAGACTGATAAATAAGATCAAAGTGTTGAAAAGGAACTTGTTTGACACTGTTTTTCTATGTCAGTGCTTAAGTTACGTGAAGGAACCAGTGATTAATTGGCTAATTAAGGAAGCTATTTTTGCTTGTCAAACTAAATGTGCTAGGTAATTAGACAACTAAAGCAACCTTGAGGAAAGTGCGAAGGATGTGGCCATGGGTCCGTCCTACGGAAGGGTGGTCCTGGTTGGTCGGGAATTTTTCTCAAAGAAGTTGACGGCAAGGTAACAATGACCTAGAATCTAGGAAGCTAGAGTCCTGATTTGTGCTGTTTTGGGGAAATGGAATGGGACTATGCCTTATGGGCAGAGAGGTCGAGCTTTGCATCCCTCTCATTTCCCATTCTCCTTGAACCAAGTGCAGCATGAATAAGCTTCGACCCTGACGTTCTGCGTAAAGTAGTCCGACGCTAGTTACTCTCTAGGAACTTGACCATTAGGGAAACCTTGATTTAGGTCGATCCTAAGTGGGAACAGCCGGAATGCTTCCGCTTCATGGTAGACTCGGGAAGACCTGGATCGCAAACCCCGTGTCATTCCGTGGGAGTGCCGAGTGGCGCTTTCTAGACTCTCTTCCCGATGGGCTACTAAGACATGTCCTAGGAGTGAACAGGTGGACACGTTACACTTTCTAAGCTTTCCCTTTTCTTGCAAAATGTTTAAAACCCTCATTAGTACTAGTTATCAAGGGGAGATCTCTTTCATATGATGTTTTGAATGTCACTTTTGAGTCCCCAAGACAATTCTAATCAACAAATTGTTTTTTAGATAAAAGACGACGTAGAATAAATGTGCTAGTAGAACACACTTTATTTTTAAATAATTTTTAAAAGTAGAGACTTTTCCATTGATTGTATTTTTCTTATAGCCTAGTAAAATTTTCTTTACCTCTTAAAAGAGACATTATATCATGAATCAATGCTTTAAAATATGTGATAGAGCATTCCATATCTAGTGTGCTAGAAAGAGATCACTTTGGGGATAAGGAGATCATGCCATTGAGCCAATCACTAGCAAGCATAGCATGCTCTCATTGGTTGGACAATAAATAAAAAAAGTTTGATTAGAGGAAGCTTGAGAGAGCACAAGTTTAAGTATATTGAGAGGTTTGGAAGAGGAGTATTTACAAGACTTCAAGAACTAGTTTTCTATTGGTGGTGTGCTAATCTCCTTTTAGGCACATCTACCCTAAACATGTTTCAATCCATAGCAGTAGAAATACCCCTACACCCCTCCATCTCAAACATGGCCAAGAGCTCTTGCACATATCGTTGTTGGCATATGAAAATCCCCCTTAGAGTCTGGAAAATCTCATGGCCTAAAAGGAAATGGAGAAGAACCATATCCATCATCTTGAATACCTTGTATAGAGCCTCCTTCATCTCATTGACCTTCTAGGCATGGTCACCTGTTAAAATAAGAGCATCCATATAAAGCATGAACAACGCTTGCCCTCCAGCTGAGGTATGGATAGAAAACTAGGGATTGGAAGAGGAACGTTGATATCCCAACTTCCCTTGAGGAACGAGTCTATTTTCTTGTTCCAAGCACATGGAGCTTGTTTAGGCCATAAAGGGCCTTCTTCAACCTGTACACTTGTCCATTTGATGAGGAAACCCCAAGAGGCTGCTCAACATATATCTCCTCCTTCAAATCAACATTTAGGAAGGTAGACTTCACATCAACCTAATAAATTGGAAGTATTAGCCTTATCTCCATTTCTTTGGGGATAGATTCCTTACTCCAAAAGCTTTCTATTTATGGTGGATTGAGAGCAATATTAGTAAAATTTCCCAATTTCCTTCTAGTGTTGTTTATATTATTAGTGATTGCCTACCATCCATAATTTTCCATATTGACATTGCCCATATAGCCTTGTTGTCCTCCTTCTCCTCATGAAGTCCAAGAGTTTCTATTTTGGAATATTCTCTGTAATAATGCTCTCATTGACTACAAAGATAACAAGAGCCAAGAAATTTATTTCATGTAACCTATGCCAAAGCTCACCCACATATGGAATATTGATGTTGAACCTTGATGTACTAAGAATTGATTTTTTAAATAGAAAAAGTAGATGTAGTTTCTTTATGTTCTTGTAAGGAATAGTACATAAAGAACTTCCCAAGCCATACCAAGGAGCTTGCCCTAAGGAGGGTCAAATATGTTGACCATTGGTGGCTAGCTTGTGTAGCCAAAGCTTATTGAGACATTATATTGATATCTCACATGTTCATAGAGTTAAGATATTTTCATTTCTTTCCTATTGGAGAACTCTTAACTCCAAGGTGATGCAATCATGCAAGTAAGCTAACAAACCTAATTTGAGTTATATGGAGTATTGCAAGGGCTTTCTCTAGTAAGAAATATTATTGTCTATATCATCATATATATCCACCTCTTTAAACAAACCAACTTGTAATTATATTTGAAGTTATCCCAAATTGTAGAGGGTGAACATTGATAGCTAAAATAGTAAGGATGACTCAATGAACCAAAAGCACAATGATAATTAGACTTGGGTTTTCCAATGTCATGGTAAATTAGTCTTACATATAGGCATCTCCTATATGCATTTGGATCGTGAGATTTTTCTTTGCAAATGAACCAATCACAAAATATAATTGACTTGTACGTATTTGTTAAACAATTGTATAGCACATCTCATCATGGACTTCTCATCCTTGATTCTCATGTGGTGCAAGAAAGATACATTAAGAGAGTGAATTCTTATATTTGGAGGAGAGGCACCTTGATTCTCATCCTTGATTCTCATGTGGTGCAAGAAAGATACATTAAGAGAGTGAATTCTTATATTTGGAGGAGAGGCACCTTTAATGAGAGTGGAAAGGCAAATTTTTTACAATTGTGGAGCTTGCTTATATTTACTTATATTAGTTACATCTATGAGCATCTTCACATTTCTTCTGTGCAATACTTAGTAGTGATTTGCATATTTGTACATCATTGTGGTGACATTAAATGAATTTTTTTTGAAATATCAAGCTTAGTAAAGGAGTTGAAGCCTTGCAAACTGATATGGTTGAAATCTATAATGGTGGCGAGTAGTAAAGAACTCTCTCAAACCAGTCATGTTTACCCAATCTAGACCAAAGCCTATGCTCCATGAATGAGATGCATGAAAGTAAAATGAGGCTGAAGCCCAAGTCATTGCACTCCATGCTCCTTTTTTCAATTATCCATGCTCTCAACCTTGCTCTATTAATGGGTCCTAAAATGGGCTGGCATGGGCTATAGCACTAGCTGGACCTCTAACATGCACAAGACAACCCCATGGCCTCACGGTCAGGAGCATCTACAGGACACATTGCACTTCTATCGTACGTACATTTTGCGTTTGTATCGTGTTTTGTAGTCCAAGTCTTAACCTTCTTAGAATCCTTAGAGGGAGACCCTACACATTTAAATGGTATAATTCACCATGTAGAACAACATACGAGGCACCCCTCGACTGATTGCTGCGGCCCCACTGCGACCCTCCTATGCCTTGGGGAATGGTTCCTCAATGCATCGCTAACAAATATAACACATACGAAACAAACTCCGCCCTTGGGGATTGGACCCACCGTCTAGACTTACAACTTGGGTGCCTTACTCTCTCTCCAGCGTGGGTCATTTATACTTCAACCAATTGCTATGCCTATCAGGAATAGATACCATGTGTATATAATTCATGCAAAAGTGGATGATTGTGCCAAAAAAATTATGGTTCAAAATTAGCCTATGTGTCGTGCAAAAACAACCCTTTTAATGAATTTTTGCTAATATGCGATGCTTCGTTTGTAGGAACCTAGCACCAAGGCAACCCTTGTGTTGCTAGATCCATTATTTCTAAATAAACTGCATCCTAAATGTTATGGATAAAGAGAACAATCAGACTTTGTATTATTTCAGCATTTAAACTATTGTATAACATCATCCTCCCCCTCACCGTTTAAATTTTGCTGTGGTGCATAGGTGTAGACGGTTTTTATGTCATTTTTTGTATGTAAAAGTAATAGTTATGCACTTTAACACAAAGGACAAGGCCAAACTGAGGCTTAACCTCATGCTTCAGCCCCGTCAAACATTCACATACATAGATCTTATTTTTTCATTTTTTTTCAAACACAAGAAACCCATTTTTTCATATTTTTCTCTATTTTTCCTATTTATTTTTAATAGAAAATATGTATTTTCTAGTTTTTTTCTGATGACTGATCATTGGAACTGAAACTCAGCATTTTCCCTCATTTTATCCCATGTCCACTCATTTTTTCCCACTCAAAATAAAAAACCTATCAATTTCCATCAAAATTAGTGTTTTTTTGGATTTTAAAAATTTATAATTGCTGTAAATCAATACAGGTTCTGCATAACAGTGATTGTAGCCCTAAAAAATAATACAAGGAACATTCAAATAAAATTTCAGCCCATGTGCACACCATTTAGACCATGAACGATCAAAAACAAGCAAAATTCTTTCATAAAATAGAGCATATCGCCTTTTTGAGTGTTTCGGGTTTTTTGAATATTTAATTCGGACTGTGAATCGACCAACGAGCCATGGATTTCAGCAAAGATCTTCAGCCTTTAGCCTCCTCAACCTCTTGGAATAATCCGATGCCTCCCGGACAAGCATCCATCACCCAATTCTCTTCTTGATTCTTGCCACATGAAGTGCCTCTTAAGGGGAGAGAGAGGGAGGAGAGAGAAAGATTGGTTTTTGATCTCCACAACCGGGCAGCCATCTCTGAAGCCGAAGGCGGTGATGGAGAGTGAAGATTAAGTGCATCTCAGGCATCCAGTCGGTTGGGGGGGTTGTTTACAGCTCCCATAGCCCATCTCTCAAGCATAAGAAAAAATGGCACCTTCAAAACGTCTGCGTGAGAAAAAATGGCCACCTTCATCCCCATGATTTTTAAAAATGAGGGGCTCCCAAAGGGAGCCCCCAAAAGTCACATCTCTTGGGCTCCCTAAAGCCTATTCACACTTCGCATTTGGCCTTGGCCTCCCGGGCACTCTCACTTCATCGTCCGATGTCCGAATCATGGTGTGAAAAATCTTGGGCATCTGTCTTGAAGTCTCCACTGTGGGGCATCTCCCAAGGTCTCGTCTGACATGCCAAAAAATTATGAAAATTCACCAATTGTCGTCTAGTGGGTCTTTTAAGCACTTTCAGGTGTTGCCGCTTAAAATCATACTGATTGCAACCGCCGCCTTCGAGGATGTCTATTTTCCCCCTAGAATTCAAAAATTTCGGCTATTTTTAAGCACTTCTTGGCACCAAAAATCATTTGTCATCTACTATGATGTGATCATATGAGTGACTCAACAAACCTTAATAATCTGGCTGTAAGGGCTATTACAAAAACTTCGTTTTTCAAATAGTTGACATAGCCTATCTTACCATGTAGTCTTGATCATTGATTAATTATCCTAGATTATCCCATAAACTAAGTGGCATAAAATTGCTATAGTTGGATAGTTTCCAATTGATAGAGACATTATGTAATAATGTACTAACAAAAAAAAAGGAAGTACATGTGATTTTGTTGCACCACATCGCTTCTTATCATGTGAATTTTATCAAAAAATGAAAAAACCTTAAACTTTTGACATAATGATAATATCAAAATGTTTACTATTGTATATTTTCACTAGATTATGGAAAACTAGACATCATTACTAGGAATCATACATCATCTCCAATCAACATGGTAAGATTGTGAGGTTGACTTGCACATGATATCAACAACAAGGAACACCATAAGATTCTCACCACCTAACCACTAATGGTCCCCTTGAAAGAGATTTTCTTGTTGCATTGAAGGTTTTGTCATGTCCGTCTACCTTCCAAATAATGTTTGCCACATATATGGTTGCATCAAGCTCAAGGGTATTTATATAGACCCTAGATGATTAAAGCTTCAATCTGATGATCATTTGGCTATGACAATATCAACACACATGCTCCATAAAGCTAGGTTTCATTTGATTGCTAGAGCTTATAGTTTCCCACAAGTAATGGACATATGGTTATAACCCAATGTTTAGTCATGTAAAATGTAAAAGAAGTTGAAAGGCAACATCAATATAATCTAGCACACTTGGAAGATCCTTTCATAGTATATTTGAAGAAATGAGTAAAGGTTCTAGCCACATGCAAGAAAATTGGAAAAGTCCACAGTAGCTTGTCTCGAAGTAGGTTTGTTGATATTAATTGGGTGTTAAATTACTCTTTATTGTAGATAAATTCACATAATAGTAAAGAATCAAGGGGGCCAATTCAAAGAATCTAAGGATTCGTCCAAGTTTGACATAAAGGTGATTATAAATATTTTGAAGTTACACAATACATACATACAATAGGGTTTTTTTCATTGGAAAAGATTTCTATTCCCTACAAAAGGGATGTTTTATTTCTAAAAAGGGAGACATAAAGGGTCTATTAAACTACAAAAATGTGTAAGTGGGTTGTTTTAGAATTACTCCTCGAATGGAGTCAAGGAATGCAAACAAGTTTCAAACAATAGATTTTATGAAATGTTCAAATGCTTTTGGAAACAATTGTAAATGGAGTCATACAACTAGCAAAAATCCCAAAAGGTTTAAACATTAGATTTTGTATAAGATGCTCCAATGTTCTGAGTAGATTTGAAACACTCATAAGCTTTGAAAGTTCAATTTTTAAAAGTCCAACTTATTAGCACATCAACCTACCAACTTACCACCATGCTTGTGGCCTAGATATGAGTGAGCAACAATATAATGAGCAATGCGCAATAATGTCATTGAGCATTGTAATGCCAATTCTTTAATAAGGTAAGACAAATCTTTTACGTAGGGAATTTAGAAACTTTAGATTTATTAGAAATTTAGGCTTCAGTATGCATGGGACAAACATAGGGATATATACAATGTATACTCCCCCTTGTTTCAAATTACGATATCAATAATTTCTTAATGATACAAGTTTAGCATATTATTAAGGGCTAGGTGCTTTCATCCCTAGGTTTGAGAGCACTACACAAATTAGTTACACTAATTAGGTATGTTCTTTGGACAATTGATAAAGTCTAAATTAGTGCTTTGACTTCATCGAAGAATGTAGGGAACTTGTTAGTAGCAAGCACAAGTTGATATAGTTAAATGGAAGAAGCAATAATGAAGAATAAAGTTGAGGCACGTATATTGTGGATGGATCTATAGTTTCAACTTCAAGCTTCCTCGTATGCATTTCAAGTCATCTATTAATGAGCTTCTTTCTTTTAACTTATTTGTCCTCACCACTTTTCTTGTGCATTTGGCTACTTGCATATTTAAAATTCAAGCTTATTGGAAATGTATAATAGAGTGTAAAGTATTATGCGAGTTTCACCTTTAGATATCTTGTATTCAAAACCATGACATCAAAATTTTAGCCCCATTTTGCAGTGAAGGGCTTCAAAGGTGGTTAGATCAATGGGATTCTCAATAGCATGCCCTTCTATTACTCAAAGAGGTCACTATAAAGTTTGAGCTACCCAAGAAAGAGGAAGGGTGGCTTGCCACCATCTTCAAGCATTTGAGTAATTGCTAGTGCACAATGCATGTTAAGGTGGATATAAGCACATAAAATTTTTGGAGGGCTTTCAAAAGGAAGACATTGATTACATGCAAACAAAGTATTTTGAAGTTTTTAAAACCAACATACATCTAAAGACTATGGAAGTTTGGAAAATTGAATTTCCACTTACCAAGTTGAAGATTTGGAAGCATAGCCACAAACAAGTGTGGTATATTATGCCCTCTCATTGAATCACCATTATGGTGTTAATATGCACCCCTTGACTAGAGACAAGCTTGATGTTTCCCCTCTACATCCCTTTTGTGGGGGGGAGGAGGAATCTATTGCTCACCTTTTTGGAAATGTAGAGAATTGAGATTGTTGGGGACTAAGATAAAAAGGTAGCTTGAGAATGCTAGTTTTGATGGCAATCCAAGTATTTGGACCAAGGTAAATTATCAAAGTGTAAATGTCTAAGGTGTGGAGTCTCTCTAGAGGTGCAATCATTCGTTCTACATGGCCTCTTAGGAATGCTAGAGTTCACTATGGAAACACCTACATAGTTTAAAATAACTATTTTGACTCCCTCTATAAGGAGGTGATTATGCTATCGAACGTTTGGAAACTCTCTAGAGGTGTACTCATCCATTCTACATGGCATTTTAGGGATTCTAGAGTTCACTATGGGAATCTCTACATAGTTCAAACTAATTATTTTGACTCAATAAATATGATTATATTCAACCCTCAAAGTTACCTTATTAGTCACATTTTCACTTATTAGCAATGTGAAAAGGTGGATTGAAAGTTATGATCCATATATAAGCACTCTCTTAAACCTTTGCTGGCACATGAAGGGAGAGAGGATAATAGTGGGAGTGGCCACCGAATGTCATTATTAGCTTTCAAGGCCATTAATGCCATTAACAACAACGATACTACCACATGGTGAGGGAGGTGACATGTGGACCTCCCTTTCCATGTAGGCAATGACCTTGAGGGAGAGGTAGGGAGATGGAGAAGCATCATAGCACCGATAGGTTGCCAAAGCCATTAGACAAGATGATGCAATGGAGATGGACTATCTTGGGGTTGCTTATAGAGATATTGTCGATGTGAAGTTGTGGAGAAGGAGCTTCATATCAAGCTTAAAGATTTTTTGATAGGAAGAATTAGTTGGTCCTCCATGAGGCACCAACAATCCACAAAGCCCTTATTGCCTTCTCACTCTAATGCCTCAAACAATGCCATGTGGACTTCTCTTCCACTAGTATATGACTACCCTATTTGGGTCTCATTACTAAGACTTTTGGATTGGATGGATAGTAAATTGGCAATCCTTGTTGAGTCTTACTCATGTAATCTGCATGGCAACCAATGGAGCAATGGAGAGACATAGATGGTTGCATGGTTGCTATGTTAACAATAATGGGATAAGATACTATTGATTTCATCTTAGTTTACACCTCAAAGACATCACATGCATACATTGCAAAGTGGTCACAATGGCAATCAAAAGTAATATGGCATGCAACCCAACTTTACTAATTGGTGACCAACATGATAGTTGGAGCAATAAGCAAGTTGCATGTAGCTAGTATTCTGCTATTGAAGAGAAGAGGGATTGCGACTCCCTATGTTTGAGCTGCCATGATATGGTGGATGTGCAACATATATATGAAAATCATGATCAAGCTTGTTCCAATTGGCACAATAAAAAAAAGGGAGTGGCTTTGTGAGCCACACGAATCGATACAATGTATATCAATCATGGATCAAGGTGGCTTCTTCCTAAGGCTGGAGTACAATTATTGATTGAGTTGCGACAAGCTCTAATTACATTCCCCTAGAAGGTTGCTTGTAGGATACTTCAATCACGAACTATAGCCTCTCCTCATTGCCTTTCAAATTGAATGTCCCCTTAAAGGATATCCCTATCATAAATTAAGAATCATGGTGGTAGGCCAATGATTAGAGCCTCATCTTTTCAGGGGCTAAACAATGGTATTGAAGCTAATACTCAATCCTCGAAACAATATGGAAGGGCTGGAGCTAAGGAGAGCAGAGTGTGATCCACTAGTGCCTCTAGCTACACATTGCTATAATCTATGCTCTTAATTATGATCCAATTATAATTATCTTGTGTGTCTCTTATAGGACATTGACAAATACATTTAGGTTGAAGATTTTTGATAATGATAACCAACGTCCAAGTTGTGATTTTAGTGGTGGGTATTGGATAAGGTGGAAGCCAAATTGAAAAAAAAAGAATGTCCCTATCATTGTAAGAGGGATGGTCATGATATTGAACCCCATTATTAGGTAGGAAATAGGTTTTGCAACTACAATTAGACCATTCTCCAAATCCAATAGGAGAGTCCTGGAGAGGAAGTTTAGAGACTTCTTATGGGACTACATGGGAAGGAGAAATTGGCATGCTATAGATTGATAAGTGGGCTAAATGAGAGTAAGGCTAATTGGCATGCTATAGAGTGGTAAGTGGAGTAAGTGAGAGTAAGGCTAATGACAACTTGGGTGTGGAATCATTGGATGAACGAGGACTCTAAGCTAGTCTTCAAGATCTTGGGATGTTTGAAGTCTCACATCTTCTCAGCATGATAATGTTGTGAGAATCTAGGTGGTCAATGCTAGTCTTCAAGCTCTTAGGACATTGGAAGTCAAATCTTCCATGGGCTAATGTTATGAGAAGTTGGATGGTGAAAGATAAAGTGGTGAAAGGCAAGTAGTTGCAATTAACATGGTCGTAAGTCTGACGGCAAGTGTGGAGTTTAGGATTTCACTTTCGAGGTAGCAAACAACATTGTGAAGTTTTGATAATTGGAAATGGTTGGAGGCTAAGGCAAGAGAAGCAGATGCATCTCTTGGAATGAGCATTTGGCCCATTCCCTTCATTGCTTGTGATCAACGACCCCTACTACTAAAGATTGGAAGATATCTAAAGTTATGGCTAGAAATATACTATTTTGGAAGGTGATATCCAAAAATATGATCACCAACAACCGTTTGTACAAATGTGAGGTTTTTTTTGTGGTGCCCAATGTGCCACAAGAAGAAGAAAAGTGTGTCACATGCTTTGTGGCATTTCCCATTGCACCAGGAGTTTGTAGTAGAGTTAAGAAGTGATTTCAATGTAGGTTGAGGGTTGACATCTCTTTCATAGCCTTATTTGGATATAAAAAGGACCTAGATGATGAGCCCCTTAAGATGTGGAATGTGATCAAAACCATCATGATTAGAGCATTTGGGAAAATAAGTATAGGATAGCTATGAAGAAGGATGCTAGACTCAAGGTAAACATCCCACCCAACCAAGTAGTTACAAAGGCCTTAGGTATCCTCAAGTCTATTAGAACTAAAAGTTATGGCTATAAGATAATATTCAAAATTCTTAACAAGGCAAAGTAGTGCTTTGAGTGAAGTTTGCAATGCATTAGAAGAGATGCTTGTAAATATTTTTTATAGTATTATCTCACATTCTTCACATTTAAAAAAAATGTGACAAGGAATTATCCATATGTAAGAACATCATAAAGCCATATGAATATATCTTTACTAGCATGCCAAAGGTAGGCCTTAGCTTGTTATATGGGGGGTCCTAAATTTCCTTATTAAGTAGTTTTTCCATTTTTGTGAAAGATTGAAACCATTTTCAAAAATTTGAATGGCTAAATGCTCACAAGCATTCCATCTATCGTAATATGATACTATGCACTTTGTTATCTTTTTTGGTTGCAACAAAAAAGCAAAGCAACAATAATTTAGGTTAATAGATATTAGTTTAAATGTGTAAATAAATTGGTTTTTGCAATAACTATAAGTATCTATCATTGAGTTTCTTTTTGTTATTTTTGTGATTTCTTCCAATATTAAAAGAATAGTTCAATAGTATAGTTACAAGAAATACTCTTAAGATAATGTCTACCGTTGAATGGTCTTACATGTAGAGATTTTTATCCTCTTCTTGTGCACACCTTCAATGCCTTTTACATTTTGTATTTCTTTTCTTCTTTCTCCGTGTCATGAAAAGTATTATAGAGCTTGATCACATTGTACTCTATCTATGCTCTATTCTTTATTTTTATGTTTTGATATATGCTAGGACCATATCCAATCTTTGGCTCCTATTATGTATTCTCTTTTTTTCTCAAACTCATTATTATCTTACACACACACACACACACACGCACGCACGCACGCACGCACACACACACACACACACACATGCACACACATACACACATTCTCTCTCTCTCTCTCTCTCTCTCTCTCTCTCTCTCTCTCTCTCTCTCTCTCTCTCTCTCTCTCTCTCTCTCTCTCTCTCTCTCTCTCTCTCTCTCTCTCTCTGTGCGTGTGTCCCCCCCTCCCCCCATTCTCATATGCGGTATTAAAACCCATATCTATTTCTCTAATTGAGAACATCTATTGATACATAATTCCCAATTTATGTTTATTTACAAGGTTTAACATTCATCTACACAAAACTTTGTAACTTCATTTTATAACTTATTATCTATTTTCACACACACACACACACACACACACACACACACACACACACACACACACACACACACACACACACACACACACACACACACACACACACACACACACACACACACACACACACACACACACACACACACACACACACACACACACACACACACACACACACACACACACACACACACACACACACACACACACACACACACACACACACACACACACACACACACACACACACACACACACACACACACACACACACACACACACACACACACACACACACACACACACACACACACACACGTGCACGCACGTGCATGCACGCATGCACACACACATTGAAATCTAGGCTATATAAATACCTTGCAACATGCTATTTTCAAGAGGGATCCTCGATACATGCATGCATGCACACAAATGTCATATAGTTCTCCTACTTGCATTCATGCAACATGATTTTACAAAGTTGTACTCATAAATGTTTTGAGCTTATGGATATCTAGACATGAATGCACCCATATAATAACTTGAACGCATGCATGAATACATGACTTTGTAATAGGTACATATGTCTAGGTGCAAGTATGTGCATTGTACACATTGTATAGATGCATGAATAGCATTATGTAGGAGATTCAATTATATTCACAAATATATTTGCTCACTACACACACATGCATACACACACATATTGATTCATGAAGTAAATCTCTATTAGCTTACCAAACTAAATAAAAACATTATAGCATCATGGAGGAAATTCTAAAGGGTCTCAATAAGATATGATGTTTATCAACTTCTATGATAAATAGTCATTATGGGCTAGGGGGCCAAACTCTCTATCTTCCACTTGGCATTTGGGGTGGAACCATGATGGCATTGACAATTTTATCATAGCCAATTTAGATCCTTAATATATTCCTATGGCATTTTTATTATGATCTTTGATACTTGCTTTTATGTATGGTTAGATACTTCCTTCACATCCAGTAAGGATTTGAATCTAGCATCTACACTTATATTTGTAAACGCTTATGATCACATCAACTTGTTTCACTAGTATTAGCATGCTAGCAACTCTTGATTAGGATTCCAAATAAAGAACTTCATATAACTTCCTAAAAGCCTATACAATAGATCCTCTAAAACCTTGATATAAATATGTGAGCAGGTGTAGCCTTCCTTTCTAACCATTAAGTCTTGTCACCTATGATAGCCTTACGGTTTGCATGCAAGTAATCAAATAATGTTTATCGAACTTTCTAATTCTTGTCAGTGAAATTTTTCTTTTGTGCAACCACATGGTACTTAAAATAGGTTTTAAAATTTTGCAATAACCTAGATTGACTAAAAAATATGAGCCACTAACATGCTCTTTTGAAAATAGGAAAATTTTTAATTTAATTTTTTTTGAATATGGTGAGTCTCAATGGTTTTATAACTTTTCTGTCAAAACGTCCAACATGAGGTGATGTCACTAGTTAAAAGTGGAATGTTATAATTCTCATGGCCATGAAAAACAACGAAAATGAATCAGTTTGCAAAAAGTAACTTTGAGATATTGCTTGCCAACTTTCATCAAGTAACTTGTAGACATCATTTTCATGAAGTACACATGTGAGGCATCTCCTGGTATCTAAATTAGTGTACTCTGCCTTGATCCTTAAGAAATATCATCAATAGGATTTCTAGGGAGCTTCTATATCATTGTCACAAGGTGAACTTGTGTACAACTTGACCAAAAATCATTGTTCTATTTCCACATGGATTCCAACATAGATGGAATAAATTTATTTAGTTATTACATTGCCCATCTTCTTTAAACAATAGATAAAAGAGAGTTGGAAAATGACTAGAGTTAAGGATATCATCAAATAAGATTTATTGTGGTGAACTAAATTCCGTGCACTTCTATTTTTACTATTAGAAGAGTTTTGATTAAAATTCCCTACTTTTGTATGCAAGCACATTTATAAATTTTATTTATATGTACATGCAAGCATTGACATCCACCTAGAATTGATGTTGATGAGTTTCATTATTAACAAGTGTGGAGCAATTGTGCTTGTCATTTGTAAAACATTACAATATAGAGGCACTTAATGTGATTATCTTCACATAGCCTAAAGGCTTTTGTAAAGTGTAGAGATTCAAAGATCGTTCAAGGGCACTCAAGCTATCAAGACTATGTTATTGGATCTACACTTGAATCCAATGCCAATGAGAAAGATCGGATATGTAGATGTATTTTGAAGTCTTGATGATTCCCTTATTCCAACACAGGGATTTGAACAAGATAATGATAGATTTGATAGAAAAGAGTTATCTACTCAGCAACACAAATAGTGTCTTTGTCTACAATTGGGTGCCCTAGGAAGTTACGAAGTGGATAATCACATATATAGAGTTACAAAGCATATAATCTCCTCAAGATCATTACATGGTACCAAAGAAAAGTAAAATTAATCTAAGAAATCATAAGGAGCAATGTATACTTTGAATCATCACCTATTGTATCACATAGTACATTTAGTGGGGCTTACATTCAATGAGACTTATCTTTCTATGATGCGCTATTCCTTTCAAAAGGGATAATGGGCCTCTTCCATTGGGATTTTGGGCTTTATCTATTCCTAAATGTTTTTTATCCATATGTTCCTTGTTAAATAATATTGCGGATCAGAAATCTTGTACCTTTGGAATTTGGTCTTAGACAATCTATGTTCTTGACCTATGAAGAGTTTCATTGGACAACATATATCACATTGATTAACGTATGTTGCCTTGTTATAAAAAAACTAGTCTCTTGAGTATTATCATATAGATGTATTGATATTGAATAGGCTTGGGAAGTTAGTGATGAAAATACTTTGTTATGGAATGCACATTTGAGTTTCTTTTATGTTTCCCTAGTGCATGATAACTTATATAGTGGTTTTTGAGTTCTGTTTGGATGAAACTTGCAAATGGTTTTGATTTTCAATGCTCGGGTGGTGAATGGTAGAACTCCAATTTAGCTCCCAATGTATGGCCTTTGATTGCTAACATCTTAAATGTACCACCTAGTGAGGTACTTGACAATCTATTAAGCCTCTAATTGAGAAGTTTAGAGCCTATTTATTAGTGAACATGCCCACACCAACTTAAAAAGTGTATCATGCATAATAATGAATTTGTCATCATGTTCCTTAGCTCCACATTAGCCCCATAGAGAATGAGTAGTGGATTTTTGCCTCTGGAAGGTGCTTAAAATTTGCTAAAAAATATGAATTTTGAGGGAAAAATAAACTTCGTTGAAGGTGGCAATTGCAGTCAGTTTGATTTTAAGCAGCAAGTCAAAGACGGGTTTTGGAAGTGCTTCAAAATACACCAACTGACAGTTGTGGATTTTTCATAATTTTTTTGACTGGTGGATTGGATCTTGGGAGGTGCCAGGTAGTGTGGGATCCCAAGATGACTACCAAAAATTTACAGACTTCGAATTGGACGCCGAATGTGGAAGATAGGCTAAAAAAGAGGGCCAATAGGGAAAATTAAAAGGGTGTGACCCTTGGGGGCCCTTTGGGACCCAAAATTTGATGAATGGGGGGGAGTAGGGGAAGGCAAACATTGGACTGTGTCCTATTACAAACAAAAAATCGATATTAGAGTTTAGTATAGTGTGAGTCTTAGACGCTCCTGGTCACAAGACCGTGTGGGGTGTCTTGTGTGTCTTAGAGGTTCGGCTAGTGCTAGAGAGCTAGTGTCGGGCCCATTTTAGGTCTCGACAGGTGGTGTGTTTGCGGGGAGCTGCCAATAAGTGATGGTTCCAAATCTAGGATCTCTAGGGACCAAATAGTCAGTTTATGTCCTCTAACAGGAACCATCAAGCCGAAATGCAAAAAGAGGAATGTGCTGAGATTCTAAGGTGTTATTCTCCTCAAAGGAGAATCCCGATACGTATAAGTAGTAGTGGTTTTAATAACCCAAGTGTCACAAACAGCCCTTTGAGTGCAAGAGGAAGTCCTAATACTTCCCCTCGTCCTAATACTTCCCCTCTTTCAGTCAATCAACCCACTACAAGTGGGGCTGTAGTTTTATCTACACAAACTCCTGTTGTCAATTCGATTGTAGCCATGGCACAACCCATTGCAATTCCAGTAGGGACACTAGATTTACTGGCATTAGGAGCACCTTTTCCCATCTTCCATGGGTTAGCAGAAGAAGATGGAGAACTCCATATTAATGAGTTTCAAAAACTCATGTTCAACTATCGAATCCAAGATGAATGACACTTAATGATGTACTTCAACATGGCCATAAAAGGAAGGGTAGCAGTATGGTATCACGGTCTAGAAGATGGAACCATAACTAGCATTGACCAATTCTTCACCGCCTTCCATAGAGAGTTTGCCCCTGAGAAGGGTGGATAGTATTGGTTGCGTGTCTTGAATGTAACATGCCAGGAGCCAAATGAGAATGTCCAGGCCTATGCCAAGAAACTAAAGCAAGTTCTTTGCAAAATTGATACTTATATTCCCATTCCTTTGGCTGCACAAGTGCAATATTTTCTACATGGATTAGATTTCAACATCCAGGTGCAGCTGAGTAGTGTTGCTTTGGCCGACATTGACACTACTATTACCCAAGCAGAAGGAGTAGAGTCGTGCTTGCAAGTGGCTTATGAAGCAAGGGTAAATTGGAATGGCAATAATTTGGCACTGACCAATGGGAGTCAAGGGGACACCATGTCAAATGCGAATGGAAGAGGGAATATCATGCCAAATTTTCCTATGTTACCAGCTCCTCCCAGTATGAATATGCCTATGGCTAGTCAAACGGGCCCACTGGAGGCCAAACAACAAACCCGAATGTTGTCCCGGTAAGTCAAAGTGCCTTAGATGTCTTGGTGAAGTCAAGGATATGATGAAGTACTACACTGACACGATTATCGAATAGTGTAGACAAATAGCTGTGGATGTCAATTTCCTTAAGAAGCAGTAGAATTTGATAAGGAGTCAACGCCTTTAAGAGAGTGCCCCCTCAAGATTCAACTATAAGTGGTGTGGTGGCCAACATTTCCCCAGAAATTTTCCAAATATCAAATGTAATAATCTGGCCACTTAGGTACTACTTGTTGGAGTAAGATCAGTTCTCTCCAACAAGGAAGTAAACAGCCAGGTCCAGTTAATCATCACGCACAAGGGAATAATCTCCAGCTTGATGATGGGCCAAGACAAATTGCAAAGAGGAAAGGCTATTGTGGAGGAGTTGCTTCATGTTAGTGGAGTCAGTCTTATTGAGGCTATATGTGTTAATGACACTGAAAATTCTGATCTATGAGTTGTAACAAGAGGTCAAAAGACTAGAGAGGGTGACAAAGAAATTGAAAAACCTGTCAAGGGAAACCTTAAGAATGATGCTAGGGGAAAGCAAGTCCTAAATCCTGATATGGAAGGTGGACCTCTAAGGCTTGTTGATAGTAAAGTTGATCCCGAGAAGGATAAATAATTGCCAAGAAAGAAGACAAAAGTTAAAAAAGAGGCACCAAAGCCGATCCAAAGACCAAAGGAGAGATTGGTTTGGTGAGAGAAGAGAACTTTGGCTAACTACCATGACTTTGATTTAGCAAGTTCTCTTTGCGAAGTTAAACTAGATGTAAACCTTCTGCAATTGATTAAACTGTCTCCAGGAGTACGCAAGGAATTCAAGAAAATATTGCGTATTGGGTATATTGTAGAACCTTTGGGTATAGCACGAGTGGGAGAAGATTGGCTCGATCATGTTGTAAAGCATTGTACTAGGGTTCCAACTTATGTGGATGGAATATTGGTGAAGTATGCTATCGTGGACACTGGATCCTTCATCAATATCATGAGTTCAGATTTGATGGAGAGGCTAGGTCAAGAAATCCAAAAAGACGGCTCCACACTTCTTAGGATGGCTGATGACAGTCTAAGGCAACCAGAAGGTTGCATCACTAAAGTCCATGTTACTATTGCAAGCATGAAATGCTATCTGGACTTTAGCGTGATAAGGTTTACAAGATGTCCTAGCTATCAAATTTTGCTAGACAGGCCATGGATTTTACGAACAGACTGTCAAGTCGATATACCCGCTGGTCGAGTAATTCTAGGTAGAGGTGCCAATCGTGTAATAGTGGATACTTACCCTAAGTCTCCTCAGATTGAGAGAGCTCATTTATCCTCTATTGAACTAGAAAAAATAGATGATCCATCTAGTAGTGAGACATCATCGAGCGATGGATCTAAAGAAGAGTCCACTTCAGAAGACATCTATCAAATAACATTGAATGAACCGATAGAGCCTCAAGATCGAATAAGAGATGCAGATGTTATTGAGATGGACCTTGGTATGCCAAATGATTCGCGGCCAATCAAATTAGGATCCATGCTTAGTTTAGAAGAACAAGAGGACTATGTGTCCTTAATTCAAGAGTTCCACGACATCTTTGCTTGGAGCTATGACAAACTTAGAGGCATTCCTCCCAGCCTCCAGTTGTGCATACCATTCCTCTAAAGGAAGGAAGTTGGCTTGTACGTCAGAAAGTAAGGCGCATGCCTTTTGAACTAAGGGACAGGCTGCTCGAGGAGCTACAAAAGTTGTGGAAAGCGGGTTTGATCTTGCCTATTCAGCATATTGAATTGTGTTCACCAGTTGTGATTAGAAAGAAGAAGAATAATCAAATCCGGCTTTGTGTAGACTTTAGAGAGTTGAATAAGTAGACTGTTAAAGACTACTACCCTTTGCCGTTTATTGACCAAATTTTGGATCAATTAGTGGGTAGGAAAATATATTCATTCATGGATTTCTTTGAGGGGTATAACCAAATGGCGATTTGCTGAGCAATTCAATAGTTGTGATCAGAAAGAAGAAAAATAATCAAATCCGGCTTTGTGTAGAATTTAGAGAGTTGAATAAGCAGACTACTAAAGAATACTACTAGTTGCCATTTATTGACCAAATTTCAGATCAATTAGTGGGTAGGGAAATATATTCGTTCATGGATTGCTTTGCAAGGTATAACCAAATGGGGATTGCTGAGCAAGACAAGCTGAAAATGACATTTATTACTGTCTTCGATACCTTTGTGTACTATGTGATGGCATTTGGTTTATATAATGCACCTGGTTTGTGGCAAATAATAGCCGACAAGATCTTTGGTGACATCTCCCCAGAGGAGTTGAAAGTATTTATTGATGACCTAGGGGTAGTCACCATAAGAGAAAGGCAGTCGATTATTTTGCGGAAGTGTTTTGAGCATTGCAGACAAATTTGCATAGCTCTTAACCCATGGAAGTGCGTCTTTGGGGTACCTTATTGGCTATTGTTAGGCCATGTGGTTAGTTTAGTAGGGATCGTGACTGACCCTAAAAAGATCAAGGTCATAGTTGCCATGAGTCCGCCACGTGCTCCAAAGGAAGTACATAGCTTTTTGTCATCAGTAGGGTATTATCGGAGGTTTATAAATGCCCTGGCAGAAAGAATGTTGCCACTGATGAACCTATTGTCCTTTAACTGTTTGTTTGCATGGAGTGATGCTTGTATAGTATCTTTTGATGATGTTGTGGGAGCTTTCACTCAACCGCCAAGACCCTCGGACCGCTTATTGTTTCAAGCATTCCAAGCCGAGCACTAATGGCTACCTCTCACATAGCCGACGTGCCATCCATATCTACGGGTGTAGTGAGCTTACCTTGATGCCGTTCGAGTTACCTCCTCTCCCGCGCACTCCGGTGGCTCCACGATCCAAGTGCAGGCTTCAAGCAAGCTCCATCCTCAAGCTCCACGCTCCAAGCTCCATTTCCACGAGTAAGACAAGACAAGAGAAGAGAAGAGAAGAGAAGAAGAGAGGAGACGATGGAGAGCTTCTCCTCCTCGGTCCCTCACCCTCACACACTCACTCCCTCACACTCTCACACTCCCTCTCTCAAGCACAAGCTCAAGCAAGCAAGAAGAAGAAGAAGAGGAGACCCACTTTTGGCCACACACAAGAATGAGCTTCTCATTCACTTTTCAACTTTATATACAAAACCCTAAATCCCTTTTGGGCAGTCATCCCCTTTTTCCCCTTTTTACATGGCCGGCCATAGCCTAGGCCCTTTTTGCCATTGTCCTTCTATCTTCCTAGCTTCCTTTCCACCGCCCATCTACATTTACAAATTGCACGGGTGAGAGCCCGGCGCTCTTTTAGAAGATTTCAGGGTGTGCCTTTTTATTTTAAAATGCGCCTTTTCCCTTTTGCCTTTGCCTTGGACTTTTAAGGTTGCCCTTGCGCTTTTGGCCTTTTCTCCTTTTCTTTCTTCAATCGGGCTATCTTTTTTCCGCCTTTGCCCTGCGTCTTTTCTACTTCTTTTTGCTTTCTTCGTGTTGGGGTTAACATTACCCCCTCCTAAACGAGTGCCAGTCCCATGGCACTCACCGTCGTAGGTAGCAGGCTGTAGCATACACCGAAGACGTGGGTGACAAGGACGCCTGTGGTTGCCATGGAGGAGTGTTGGTGCTGGTGTGGCAGAAGGTCATGGGGGCCTGTTCGTGGCCAAGGTGGCTGGTGGAAGGTTGTTGGAGTTGGTGGTAGGGCTATGCTGTGTTGGGGATTGCATTGATGGCCAGCACAAATGTTGGTTTGTTGGGGATTTTGCACATGACGATTCTTTGCGGGCTTGTTGGATGGTAAGGGACAAGTATCAAAGTTGAGTGTTGATGAAGAGAAAACAACACCTTATACCTACTGCAATTGAAAAACCTCACCTGTGATCTCTCCTTAAGGGGTAGTGCTAGGCTTCTCATCGTGCACAAGACATATTTTGATTATTTTGGGAGACAGGTCGAACGCTAAGCAAGCCTAGAGTATTGTCCTGCACTTGAGGACCCAAACTGTGGATATACTTTGGGGCAAATATTATGTGAGTGCTCGTGCATACTTAGATATTACATAGTTAGAAGACTGTGGGCTAGTTTCTCCTAACAATTCGTGGATGAAGCAAAGTTGTCCATGTGGAGAAGGAGTACGCGTGAAGGCATATGAGACATCCTTTGCATTGCGACTGCACGATGTAGCATAATGGAATACAAGGACACCGCACTTTCAGTAGCTGGAAACTATTGGACTTGCTTGATGAGTATGGTGTACTTTTCATGGCCAATCGTGCGGTGCTTATCACCACTGATTGCAATGGTACGAAGGCAGAGTGCAAAAGAAAATTGTGCAAGTGGGTCAGGGTGACAGGTCTAACCCTAGGTGAGACAAGCTCTCCAGGTATATCCTGCCCTTGATGTGCCTTGAACAATTGTGGGTGAGTGTAAGGGGCTAGGGGACTAGGGACGAAGCCGGTCGACCAAGGTCACCAGACATACCTAATTTGAGGACCCCTAGGTGCTGTGTATCGTGGGTGCTTCTTATTTTTCCATTTTTTTCTTTGCTTTTTTTTTCTCTCTCTCTTTTTTTTTTTGCCTGAGTACAACCATTACAATCTGTTGAGGCTATCAGCCTTTCAATGGGTTGGAAAATGTCAAGCTTTGAAGGCTCAGAAAATGAATAGTACAATGATGATGGTGCCCTAGCCTGGTTGTTAGAGAAGCAGTTGGCGAAAGGGAGAGATACACTTGAGATATTGCAACCCTCCTTGCCGCACATGCGATGTGGGTACAATTGAGGTAACGATTGCCATGAGCCAACTATAGAGCTTGACCTAGAAAGGGGGCGTGGCCTAGGAATGTCTTGCGGGCCATGCAATGTGGGCGGTTGGCAAGGGTGCTTTCGACAGCGTGGCTTTACCACGGCTCGATGTGGGGTTGTGGGTGTTGCGGTGATTTGGGCATTGAACATTTTCGCACAAGGACCTGTATTATCCTGCATCCACTCGTCGCTTCATAAGAGCATGTGCATTGTGTATGCCGCAACTATAATAAACCAGTGCAATGCAAGGAGACATCACTTATTTGAATTTTATGGTGTTGACTAGACATTTATCACCTGTGCTTGATTAGCTTTTTCTTTTGCTAAAGACGTAGCATATATTAAACGCAGATATGATAAGTTCATCCAAGTCAGGAACATGTCAACACTTAACAAGTCGGGAATAGTTAACCATTTAAAACAAAAAGTTATGGCCAGTTATCATTTGATAAGCCCTTTATGCATCATGGGCTACTCGATTTGTACGAGGCAGGGCAAGTCTGGTTGGCCGGGTGATTAGGGCTCTGCTGGTGTGGGGCTCCCACGGGGGTGAGTAGGGAACATGTCGGCCGGGACATGAATCGTGTAATCCCGACCCGCTACCATCTCCAGAATATCTTTAAATAGTTCATTAAATTCCTCTCTTTCCCGAGCTACCCTTTCTGCCTTTGAGCATCTAGGGCCCGAGCGGGAGCTGGGAGTGCGTACCACTAGTGCTGCGGCTTGTTGTGGGTTTCGAGTCTCGACCTTCTTGACTCGAGGATTCTTTGGCCTTCCCCCTGGGCAATGTCGCTTAGGGCCCCGCTTCTTGGCATACCTCTTGATGGTGGGCACATAGCGCTCTAGTGGAGGGGCGCATGCCACATGCTCCCGCCTTCTGCGAATAGAGTCTTTGCATGCTAGCTCCCCATGATTTTCCATGCGTTCCGCTGCAAAAGGAAACCTGCAAGACGAAATCCAAGGGTTTAGGCCTTGATACAGGATACAATTGTTTGCATGGAAGGGATTTTAGTGTGGTTTATGAAGCGCATATGACAAGAAGGGGAGGGGTGAGGCATGCGGTGGTTGTTGTAGGGGAATGGTCCCCACGTTGATGTTCGTGTTGCCTCCAGTCATTAGCGGATATTAGTTTATGCTAAGTCGCATGGACTGGTTGTCGTGGAGTGGGACAGGGTACATCCTCGGGAGGATAGACCAAAAAGAGAAGAAGGTGTATGGGAAGGGACTACACCCTGTCTACACCATCAGAGTTGTTGGTCAAGGCCTCCTATGGCGGCAATATGGGTTGCATGCCCTTCACTTGGAGGTGGGGCTGGTCACTCGACTTTTAAAAGTGTGATGTGAGGAGGACCTGAGGAGCTTAGCCTGTCAAACCCGACTCTTCTCCCACCGCTTAACTATCATTGCTTGTGTGTGTTGATATTGTTTATACATGGTGACACAAAAATCAGTGTTTATTTATATACATATCTATGAATCCATGTCACATCACGAGGATAAGAACCAAGTGTAGAACTTGGGGTTGTATCGGAGCGTGGCACATGCATCTAGTATTCGTGGCAGCTGACTTAATACTGATAGATATTTTGCCATGTCGAGTAGCATGGAACCTTGACCGAGTCTACTGGCAATATGTAACTCCTCCTTGATGAGAACCTTATCAATCAAAGGGCCCTGTAGCCTAGTCCCAGCCAAGTCCGCACCCCGAATGTCAGTGAGCACTCGAAGGGAAGTTGGTGCCACGTAGGTTGGGTCTCTTTGAGACCGCCATTTGGCCAATCGCTCTTCTGAGACCGTCATGATCTGAGCCCCTAGTTCGGCCATTACAACGCGGCTTTTGCACCAACGCTGCTCAAATTGACTCTAGCCTGCTGACAGTCGCTTTAGTAGCTCTATGTCTATGAGATTCGGTCGGCAGAGCACTTCATTGAACGTGACGGTTAAGCGCAGTTCGTCAGCCTCCTCGTCATGGATGAGTTGCATATGTTCATGCAGGAGCCTGTCGTAGTGCCCGTTAAGATGTTCTTGTTCTTCCCATGATAGAGGAAAGGTCAAGTAATCTCCAAGCTGCTCCTTGGGGATCATGCCCATGTCCGCAAGGACATAGACACGCGCGATCACCTTGAGCTTAGCCTCCAACTCAGTTAAGCATTCTGCGACACTTCTATGTTCAACGAGGACTTGCTCGGTTGCTATCTCATGCAAAGTTCTAAGAGTTTCCTTAGGCTTTAGCATGGCTGGGGGCTCAGGCCTAGATGAGCAAGATTGGTCCACGCTAGGTTTTCTTATGCTCTTGGGGTTCTCACATTTCTCCTAAGGTTTTGCTGTTATTTCGTCATGGTTCTTCTCGGATGTGACTGGTATAGATTTGTCATCCTGTTGTGACAGTGTTGTATCCACTCTTGATTGATCAATGTGAGTTCTATTGTCAGTGGATAGAGTGTTGCAAGCAATTGTTGATGGCAACGGTTGCTTTGGTTTCTCAGAACACACGGATGTGTCTGGGGTTTCACCGCTATTAGGAGAGGCATCACTGGGTTCATTGCTTGGTCGGGCCTCAGCATTTCCCTTCTCTAGTGTGTCCTTATGGGACATAGCCGTGGTTTGCTGAATAGCCTTGCCCGGTTGTGAGGGCACAACTACCGCCCTTTTCGGAGAGTCTATCTTTTCAACTAACTCCCCTGCGTTTAACTCCCCCATCCTAGGCTTTAGGCACTTTGAAGGTGCTGGAGTTGTCGAGGGATTTGGTTGCGACACCTCCTCCATAGGTAAACTACTAAGGACACGTTCCACAAGGGGCATTCTCACAGCCAAGGGCTGTGACTGCTGTGGTTCCTGATTGGAAGTAGTAGTAGCTAGTTTAGTGGGTTGGCTTGTTGAGAATCTGCCAATCACACCCTATGTATGCCCCTTTGTATGGAACAACTAGGCTAGGAAGATGCAGTTCATTCTAGGAAGAGAGACAGATCCCATAGGCACAGTGATGAAATGTGCTACCAAGCAATCCTATATAATGATGTACTTGACTATCACTTTCATATGATGATAATGCAATAGTACTTATCTCTTTGTGTCAAGTCTCTGTGTCATTGTCAGTCCTACACAAGATTGTGTTTATGAGTTCAAGTCTCAATCTTGAAACCTAATTCACTTGTGTAACAGTTGTCTTCTTTGTCAGTGTCAACATGAGTAGTATCTTCATCTTCCATCCTCCATAGCTTCCGCCTTTGCCATGCTCTAGATCCCGCATTTGTCACATGGTATCAGAGCCCAGTCGGGCATGGCATTGCTTCTCCAGCCTCTCTTGATTCCTCTCAACCTCTATCCAGCTCACATCCAACTCAATGTCAGCTCATGACTCCATTTTTCAACTTGACCCTCATCTTGAACTGTGTCTGCCATAGCCAAGATTGCACCGTGCCTCCTTGGAGCTTCTTGATCTCCTTCCACACTCAATATTTTGACCCGCTTTCTTTTGGAGATATCTTGCCTAGGCCAGGGCACAGCTTCCTGATACATCACAGTCCAATATTGCTCATCATCGAGCCCAGCATTGTGTGAATTCGAGATTTCTGTAATTTCTGTGCCTGTTTCCTGTCGTACTGCTGGATCTCCACGCACAAGCCGCGATTCATCCTGCAACCATAGGGCATTTAAAGGTTGACCTATGAACCTACTTCTTCCTAAATATCGCGCGTGATCATTGTGTCTACGAGCTGCACCAGGTCGAAAATCAGTCAGGCTGAAAACCCTAACTGTGGGACTCCATAGCTTTTTCCATTCAAGCTTTCATTTCACTTGATTTTCCTCATTGGCTTGAGTCAAGCTAAACCCTGCCACTTTGATTCACTGATGAGATCTGTCTCCAACAACATTTGTCCATCAAATCAAGGAGGGGAGATCTTTGAAGCACTTAAAGACCCATTGAAGATTTGAAGACCTCTCATAGACTTGAGCTCCAAAGCTTCAACTTCACTTCAAGTTCCAAGTTTCTCAAGTTAACCAAAGTCAGTGCCACACATCAAGGAGGGGACTCAAACAACGGGTTCATCAAGCAAAGGATCGGCATCAAGAATCATCATCAAGTTCAACCATAGTATCTTTTGATACTACATAGTGTGTTTTCACACTGCCATTGGTTGTGTCTTCTGACACATTAAGATTTCAACTTTGTGCTAGAAAGTTTCAGAAATTTTAAGCTGATTCCATCATGGAAATGCCAAGCATGAAGTCTCTTGGGTGGTTACCTGTTATAAAGAGTAACATTACTCTTGTTGCCCATTTACATTGCATGCAAGACTTGGCTATCTTACTTGCAGAAAGACATGGAGCTATCTACATCAAAGTTCAATCAATGAATCCATTAGAAGATTTTGAAGACATTTCCACTACCTCAAAGATGATACCTTTGCTTGAGGGGGACATGGACATGAAGATTAAAGCTGCAAGCAAAGACAAAGAAGAAGCAGACCAAACAGACAATGAAGAAGAGAAGAAGGACAAGAAGAAGACCAAATGATCACATCATTCAAAGCTGAAGAACCAAAGATGAAAGACAAGAAGATTTTCCATGCTGACAAAGAGAAATCATATGCTGAAAAAGACCACAAGGGCCTATCAATCCTTGTCTCTCATTTTCTATTTTAAAAGCATTGTACCTGCCTTAATGTTCCTTTCATAAGCTTTGTAAACTCCTCATGTAGCCTTGTACTACAGTCTCTGTACACTTTGTGAGGCCCCTGTTACAGCCTCTGGATGTCCACCATGTTTATGGTACCCACACTTAGCCTTTTCTGTGACAGCCTCTGGTGTTTTGCCATGTTTGTGGTATGCCCACACTTTGCAGGTGCAGCTCTCACTAAAGCCTCTACACACTTTGTACTTTCAGGTTGTGATTGAGGAGGGGTGTTGAGAATCTGCCAATCACACCCTATGTATGCCCCTTTGTATGGAACAACTAGGCTAGGAAGATGCAATTCATTCTAGGAAGAGAGACATATCCCATAGGCACAGTGATGAAATGTGCTACCAAGCAATCCTATATAATGATGTACTTGACTATCACTTTCATATGATGATAATGCAATAGTACTTGTCTCTTTGTGTCAAGTCTCTGTGTCATTGTCAGTCCTACACAAGATTGTGTTTATGAGTTCAAGTCTCAATCTTGAAACCTAATTCACTTGTGTAACAATTGTCTTCTTTGTCAATGTCAACATGAGTAGTATCTTCATCTTCCATCCTCCATAGCTTCCACTTTTGCCATGCTCTAGATCCCGCATTTCTCACATGGCTACCCTTGGTGGATTGCAGTGTCAAGTCCCTAGGGCGATCAGAAGTGGTTGTGTCTTTTGTTGGCCTTTGAGCACTCATTTGTGTAGATCGGGCATGAGTTGATCTGGTCACATTAGGTTGCTCATGCATATCCTTGGGTGGAGAGCTACAGATGGAGCCATGTCCCACCTCTTGGAAGTTTTGAAGCTTAGATGAAGATAGAGATTGGAATTGAGCAGTTTCCCTTGACAACCACTGTTGTGCTTCTTGTGTCCGTTTGGAAAAAGAGGATGTAGGAGATCTAGGACTCTTAGGTGGACTTGGCACTCGCTGAATGATTTGCTCGAGGCTATTAGACGATTGTGCCATTTTCTTTGGTGAGTGATCAGCCTTGCCTTGAGCAATGTGGTGACTATGATGCTTGTTCTCCCCTTGGGGAATCAAAGGCACCTTGGGCACTAACGATTCTTGTGCCTGCTCAATGGCTACGTATGACATCTGTCTATTTAGCATGCTAGGCTGGGGCTCTTTCCTTCGAACAATCATGTCTGGTTTCTTGCCTTGAGACCTAGAGTTCCTCTTAGATTTCCTCCTGTGCCATGCTTTTGATGCACTCTGGCCTTCTGCTGATAGAGGCGGTTTAGCAGGGGGTTTTGGTACCCAAATCCATTGGTTGCCTGCATAATACCCTTGAGCACGAAGCAACGCTTTGGATATCCATCGCGGCGTTGTGCTAGCTCTCCATCGATGCCTTCACCCATAAGGCTTGGGCTTCTTTCATGGTCTTCTATGATATTTGTGAGTCCAAACCCTGTCCTTGGCCTTGTCTCTTGACCTTCTTGTTTCCGGCATGGCCTCACTCACTTGTTCTCGTTGTTTGACCTGTGCTTGTATCAACTCTTCCAACAAGTCCTTGCCCTCATTTGTAGGCATGACTGTTATGTCATCACCTTCCTTGCCTTTCCCTTGAGGTTCGATGAGGTCACCCTCGCTAAAGGTGGTGACTATCCTCACACCTGGTAGTGTCAGGTGTATCCTCTATGCTCCATAGTCAGCCTCACATTTGGTAGCCCTTTTGAAGGGTCTTCCTAGGAGGGTTTCTTTCCTGCAGCTAGCACTTTTTGGAGGAACATGAAATAGGATAGGCAAGCTTTCCGTTTCAATTGTCGCAAGGATTTTGCACTTCCCCATGAGTGCTTGTGGGTGTCCCCCATAAGGGCTAAGAGTTGCACTAGTCGGTGTGAGCTCTGGTTGGCCTAGTTGGGTCCATGATTCATAGGTCAAGATATTAAAATCTGCTCCTTCATCAATTAGAGCATCAATAGTATGCTCTCTTTTCGCGGTGAGTTTGACCCTAAGATAAGTAGGTGGCACTACGTCTTCATCTTTCGGGTCTTGGCTTGTAAATTTAATCCTTCTGATAGATGCCCTTGAGTTCTCGACTGCACGACCAGATGTGGATTCTCCACTCTTGTCTTGGATCGTCAGTGCAGTGCTATTCAAGGTACATCTCTCGTCAAGAGTGTCATGACTAGTCATCTTCGCATTTGTAGCTTGCTGAAGTTGCATTTTGCTCTGACTAGACATGGTTTGAACACAATGTCTTTGTGTTCTCGTGGTGTGGCCTTTTTGCCCTTGATGGCTAGATTGGCCCATTGATGTTCTAGGGTCTCTGTTTCTCTCTGTTCGGGTATGAGCTTTTGGTTGCTCTATTGCAAGTGAGACTCCATGCTGGTGTAGAGCCATTACTTCACTAGGGTCCAATTTGGAAGGCCTGTTGCGGCGCGCGTTTTCTCTCCAACCTACTTGGGGGAGGTGCAGAGAGCCCCCTCTGCGGTGGTCCAGGGGGGGTAGTCCCCCCCGGCCCGCAGGGCCGTTACGGTAAAATTCATGCACAATTTGGAGGACCGTTTATAGCCAAATTTTGAACTACGTGATCTAAATTTTAGCCCAGTGATGGATCTGTGATGTGCCTTTAGCTCTACGTAGCCTTTGGGGTCAATCTCGAGGTTTAGATGTATCAAAATTTGTGTTCTAGACACGAGTGCCATGTGGCACGTCAGATCAGGCTAGTCCGATTCTGGAAATCGGACCAGACTGGTCCAACTCACTCTTAGTCGGACGGTCCGATTTTGGAAATCGGACGGTTCGACTCCTGAACTCGGGTGGTCCGATTTTGGGAATCAGACCACTGCGAGTTGGTCCGAGTGTGTCGGTGGCGGGCGCGATTCCCGCGCGTTTGACCCCTGCTTACTGTCTACTACACGCAATCACCACCGACTTTCTAGATCTGATCAGAGCACTTGTTGGAAAACACCAAACTCACCTGGAGCAGCACGAATCGCCGGCGCCTAGAGATCGGGGTAGCGCTTCCTCGTCCCGTGAACCAAAAGTTCTCTCTCTCTCTCTCACACACAAGACAAACCAAGGAATTGAGGTCTATCCTGGCCTCCCAGGCCTCTTAAGGTCCTTTCCCAGCACTGCAGAACCTCATAGATAGTTCCCTATCCCTGTCTCACCCAGAACTTGAATCTGGTCCCCTATTTCCCTGTTTTAGCCTGTTATACAGCAATAGAAAACCCTGCTGTTTGCCTGTTTTTTTCTTCTTTTTCTATGTTTTTTCCTACCCTAAATGCATCCAAATCACAAAATAAATACCTATACTACTCCATTCCACAACATAAATCTCAGAAAGCAACAAACCTACTTGCCAAGGAGATCGAATACCATCTTCAAACCCCTCGCTTCCTACCTATCTACCTCCAGCACCGGTTCGGGGGAAACCCCTTACTTTGATGCTCGATTCGAAGTGCGCAAGCGCTCAAGGCTTGAATCCGTTTGTCCTGGCAACGGAACCAAAATGTGGGAGCTTTCACTCAACCGCCAAGACCCTCGGACCGCTTATTGTTTCAAGCATTCCAAGCCGAGCACTAATGGCTACCTCTCACATAGCCGACGCGCCATCCATATCTACGAGTGTAGTGAGCTTACCTTGATGCCGTTCGAGTTACCTCCTCTCCCGTGCACTCCAGTGGCTCCACGATCCAAGTGCAAGCTTCAAGCAAGCTCCATCCTCAAGCTCCACGCTCCAAGCTCCATTGCCGCGAGCAAGACAAGAGAAGAGAAGAGAAGAGAAGAAGAGAGGAGACAATGGAGAGCTTCTCCTCCTCGGTCCCTCACCCTCACACAGTCACTCCCTCACACTCTCACACTCCCTCTCTCAAGCACAAGCTCAAGCAAGCAAGAAGAAGAAGAAGAAGAAGAAGAGGAGACCCACTTTTGGCCACACACAAGAATGAGCTTCTCATTCACTTTTCAACTTTATATACAAAACCCTAAATCCCTTTTGGGCAGTCATCCCCTTTTTCCCCTTTTTACATGGCCGTCCATAGCCTAGGCCCTTTTTCCCATTGTCCTTCTATCTTCCTAGCTTCCTTTCCACCGCCCGTCTACATTTACAAATTGCATGGGTGAGAGCCCGGCGCTCTTTTAGAAGATTTCAGGGTGCGCCTTTTTATTTTAAAATGCGCCTTTTCCCTTTTGCCTTTGCCTTGGACTTTTAAGGTTGCCCTTGCACTTTTGGCCTTTTCTCCTTTTCTTTCTTCAGTCGGGCTACCTTTTTTTTGCCTTTGCCCTGCGTCTTTTCCACTTCTTTTTGCTTTCTTCGTGTTGGGGTTAACAGATGTGAAGCAGGAGCTTACCAAAGCACCTAAAAGGGGGAAAATGTTCTATATATTTTCATCAGCAACAATGCATAGTATTAGTTGCTATTTGGCCCGATTTTGGGAGGAAAAGTGGTACCATCCGATAGCCTTTGCTAGTCGGAAGTTAGGCATATCGAAAATTAACTACACCTATATGGAGAAGTTGTGCCTTGTGATGGTATTTGCTACCAAAAAGTTTAGGCACTACATTCTTTATGAGAAGGTGGTTTTTTATACGAAGGCAGAAGGACTTGGACTGTTACTGAATAAGTTACAACCACCAAAGCCACCAAAGCTGCAGGGCATTGTAGAATGTCTTGTGGATTTTGGAGAGCCAAAAAAGGTCTTGGCTAAAGGAAGCGACATGGAAGCACTATTTAAGATTGATACAATATCTATTCCCTCCTGGTATCGGACCGCAGAATCTATTTCTTAAATAAGGTGATTAAAAGCTTGGCTTAAGCATGGAAAATTAAGCACAACAAGGCGACTCCTTATAACCCGCAGGCAAATGGACAAGTTGAAAGTACCAATAAGTAGCTTGTGGGTATCCTGTCAAAGATAGTATCAAAAAAGAAACGTGACTGGGATACAAAATTGTATGTGGCGGTGTGGGCATATAACACGACGTTTAAACGAGCCATTGGCCATACCTCATTCAAATTAGTTAATGGGGGAGGAGTGTGTCTTGCCCTTTGAAATTGAGTTGCCGACCATAAGATTCGCAATCAATCATTCTTTGGGTGATGAAGATGTCCTATTCGAGCATTTTATGACCATAGCCCATCTGAATGAGCTCAAATTGCAGAGTTTGTTGCACTAGGAAGTAGCTAAGCGTTGGATGAAGCGGTTGCATGATTTAAAAGTGAAGAAATCTACCTTTAAGAAGGGGTAGTTAGTTCTGTATTACGATGCACGTAGGGAGCTATTTACCAGGAAGCTAGAACCTAGATGGGATGGCCCTTATAAGGTAGTTAGGATATGTAAAAATAAGTCCACGACTTTACTAGTTGATCTACGGGGAGTGAAATTTCAAAATAAGATTAATATTAATAAGATTAGACCTTATCATTTCTGAATATGTTAATGTGATAAATGCATTGCAGGTCCATGCTGGGGTTGATCTGAGACCTGCAGGAGAGCTTAAACTGGTTGATGGGGTGGTTAATTCCTTATTTGGAGCACCCATATCTAGAGCAAAGATATCATCAAGGGAAGCTTATCTAGTGGAGCAAAGGATATAAAGTGATTGAGCAAGAAGACAGAACCTTTGTGTGGGAGATCAAAGTTTTTTACCATCAATGTTTACAAATTTTGACAAGCATCCTTGTTGAGTTTAATGAAGAAGGTGGGATGGAGCCATCAATTCATCCTCTAAGCATGTTAAATTTTGACTATCATAATTACGAATAGGGGAGTTCTTGATGACTGGCTATGTAAACCCATTGTGGACGTACACACTATATTTTGATGGAGCATCCAGGGGCCCTAATAAAAAAAGGGAGTGTTGTAGTAGTTATTTGAGATCCCCAACATAGAGTTACAAAGAAAATCATTGTTTATCTTAGGGTAGGATTCACCAATAACATGGCGGAGTATAAAGCCTTGATTATGGGATTGAATATTTCCAAGAAAGGTGGTATTCAGTGGTTGTTAGTAAAATGGGATTCCCATTTGATCTTAAATCAACTAAATGAGACATATACAGTCCGGAATCCCATCATTTGCATGTATCATCGAACTGCTATGACCCTACTGGATGAATTTGAGAGTGTCTCTCTTCAGCTGATCCCATGATGATTTTCTCCTCATCTTTTTTGATGACATCATAACCTACTCCAACAAATAAGAAGAACATGAAGGAAAACTTTAAATTGTGCTAGAACTACTAATGATGCACAAGCTTGATACTAAAAAGAGCAAGTGTGCATTCTTCCATAGACACATAGAATACCTTATATTCCTAGTATGGACACCTCTAAAGTTGGTTCAGTGTCTAAATATAAGGTAGATGCACTATGAATTTATTGCAATTTCCTTTGGATTAACGAATGATCTTGCTGCCTTTGATAAACTACTCCAAGATATTTTTAGATATTACCGTGATGACTTTCTCCTCACCTTTTTTGATGACATCATAACCTACTCCCATGAAGAAGAAGGACATGAAAGAAAACTTAAGATTGTGCTAGAAATACTAAGGATGCACAAGCTTGATACTAAAAAGAGCAACTGTGCATTCTTATAGAGGCACATAGAACACCTTATATTCCTAGTATTCAAAAAAAGAATTGTAATAGATCCAAGGTAAAAGTTATATAAGAATGGCCACCTCTAAATTTGGTTAAGTGTCTAAATATAAGGTACATGCACTATGAATTTATTGTAATTTCCTTTGGACTAACGAATGCTCTTGTTACCTTTAGCAAACTACTACAAGATATTTTTAGATATTACCTTGATGATTTTCTCCTCATCTTTTTCGATGACATAATAATCTAATCCAATGAATAAGGACATGAAAGAAAACTTTAGATTGTGCTAGAACAGAGCAAGTGTGCATTCTTCTAGAGGCACATAGAATACCTTATATTCCTAGTATTCAAAAATAGAATTGTAATAGATCTAAGGTCAAAGACATATAAGAATGGCCACCTCTAAAGTTGGTTCAGTGTCTAAATATAAGGTACATGCACTATGAATTTATTGTAATTTCATTTGGATTAACGAATGCTCCTGCTTTCTTTGATAAACTACTACAATATTTTTTTAGATTTTACCTTGATGACTTTCTCCTCATCTTTTTTGATGACATCATAAACTACTCCAATGAATAATAAGGACATGAAAGAAAACTTCAGGTTGTGCTAGAAATACTAAGGATGCACAAGCTTGATATTAAAAAGAGCAAGTGTGCAGTCTTCCAGAGGCACATAGAACACCTTCTATTCCTAGTATTCAAAAACAGAATTGTAATAGATCCAAGGTCAAAGATATATAAGAATGGCCACCTCTTAAGTTGGTTAAGTCTCTGAATATAAGGTACATGCACTATGAATTTATTGTAATTTCCTTTCGATTAATGAATGCTCTTGCTACCTTTAACAAACTACTACAATATGTTTTTAGATATTACCTTGATCATTTTCTCTTCATATTTTTTGATGACATCATAACTTACTCCAACGAATAAGAAGGACATGAAGGAAAACTTCAAATTTTGTGCTAGAAATAGTAAGGATGCACAAGCTTGATACTAAAAGGAGCAAGCGTGAATTATTCCAGAGGCACATAGAATACCTTATATTCCTAATATTCAAAAACAGAATTGTAATAGATCCAAGGTCAAATATATATAAGAATGGCCACCTCTAAAGTTGGTTAAGTGTCTAAATATAAGGTACATGCACTATGAATTTATTGTAATTTTCTTTGGATTAACAAATGCTCTTGCTACCTTTAGCAAACTACTACGATTTATTTTTAGATATTACATTGATGATTTTCTCCTCATCATTTTCGATGACATTATAACCTAATCCAACGAATAAGAAGGACATGAATGAAAACTTCAGATTTTGTGCTAGAAATATTAAGGATGCACAAGCTTGATACTAAAAGGAGCAAGTGTGCATTATTCCAGAGGCACATAGAATACCTTATATTCCTAGTATTCAAAAACAGAATTGTAATAGATCCAAGGTCATATATATATAAGAATGGCCACCTCTAAAGTTGGTTAAGTGTCTAAATATAAGGTACATGCACTATGAATTTATTGTAATTTGCTTTGGATTAATTAATGATCTTGCTACCTTTAGCAAACTACTACGAGATATTTTTAGATATTACCTTGATGATTTTCTCCTCATAATTTTCGATGACATCATAACCTACTCCAACAAATAAGAATGACATGAAGGAAAACTTCAGATTGTGCTAGAAATACTAAGGATGCACAAGGATTCTAAAAAGAGCAATTGTGCATTCTTTTAGAGGCAGATACTCCCTTCTTCTCCTCTTCCTCTTCTCTTCTTCGCTTCTTCTCCTGCTTCCTTGCTCCTCTTCTACTTGACTCTTTCTTAACCTTCTACTATTGGTCCTCCTTTTCACTCTCACTCTCTATCTCTGTGTGTGTGTGTGTGTGTGTGCATGTGCTAGTAGCAAATGGTGTGCCAAAACTAGTCTTGCTAAGCCTTAGGTAAGGATTTTATAGCCTTATCTTAAAGGTTATTTCCTTTACCTTTGTGTAGCTTATGGCCTAATTTCAGTCCATCTTTACTAGGAAAGTTGGATGTCAATATCAAGCAAAAAATGATATGGACGTCTCCAATCACACAATTATTTGGTGTTGTCATGATCGAGGCGACAATCATGATCGAGGTGACAATGAGGTCAAAGAGAGGGTGTTGACGGGAAGGGTGGTGGCATGTGGTGGTAGTAGTTGTCATCACTATTTTTTTTCTCTTGTTTTCTTTTGACGACATTATTTTTTAAAAAGATTAAGGCTCCAAAGTCACCTCCCCCAAACACATATAGAGGATGGAATGGTTGTTGTGGTCATCTTTGTTGATGACTTTATCATTACAAGTACTCTTGACATAGAAATTATTGAAATAAAGCATGGATTGCACAAGCAATTTGATATCAAAGACCTTGGTTTATTGAGGTACTCTTTGAGCATTGAGGTGATTGACACTCCACATGTAATTTGGCTAGTACAAAGACAATATTCATTGGAGATGTTAGAGAAGTATAGAATGACAGCATGTAAGTGAGTGGATACACCATTGGATCAAAACATAAAGCTAGTTGATGATGGAAAATATGTTGAGAATATCACTATGTTCAAAAAGATGGTTGGTATCTTGATCCACCTAACCATAACAACACTAGAATTGAATTTTTTAGTGGGAGTGATAAGCTAGTTCATGTAAAATCCATGCAAGTCACATTTGGATGCAGTGAGGAGTAAAGAAGACAATTAGCTTTGGTTGTTCTACGAGAAAGGGATCGAACCTACATTATTTGGATACACATATGTAGATTGGGTAGCATTAGATAAAGATGATTTTGAGTACTTTAGAAGTGCAGTTGGGGTATTGTATTAGTAAGCTCATTCTGAGTTTAAGGGAGAGTGTTGAGAAATAAGACATAGGTTAAATCTATATCCTATGTATGTATAAATAAAAGAGAGATTATGTATAGAGAAATGTAAGGGTCAAAAGATATCTATCACTTTATGTGTAGACTATCGACAATAGAAGAAAGTGAAGAAAAAGAAGAAAATTTCTTGAGCCTCCATATCTTGTGCAGTCTCCCTTTTTTTATGCATCCATTTTGATTCTTTTCAGCCTAGCGACTTTTCTCTTGAAGGTTCTTCCAAGATGAGATCATTAATGAATGATTTGTAGCTTAGTATAATGTCATTCTTCTTGTATAGAATGTATTTGATCTCAAAGCCATACTCTTGTAAGACCTCACTCTAAATTAGTTGTCTTATGTTTAGATCTAGTCAAGTATATATCCATTTGGTGCTATTATAATCAGGTATTGAACTAAATTTCTTCCTAAACAAGTATTTTCTTCATAGTTTGAGAGTATAAACCACAACTAAAAGCTCTAGATCATGAGTAGTATAATTTTTCTCATATGTCTATAGCTTTCTTGAGAAGTAGACTAGTGAATATCCCTCCTACATAAGTATATATCCTAGTGTAAGAGAGCTTGCATCTACATGACCACAAATTTCTAGTTCCAATAACAAAGATTTAGAGTGGGAGCATTACAAAATTTTTTTGACCCTTTGAAAACTAGATTGATTAATTGGGATCCATAAAATTTATGTTTGTTTCTTGAGAAATTCGATGAGGGGTGTAGCAATCAAATTATAATCTTTGATAAAGAATTTGTACTGTCTAGCTCACCATTTGGTCAATCTTGGAAATTTAGATACTTAACCAACTTTAGAGGTGGCCATTATTATATATTTTTGACCTTGGATCTATTACAATTCTATTTTTCAATACTAGGAATATAAAGTTTTAAAAGACTTATTGCTTTGCATCAATTTTATGATAATGGCAGAGAATAGCAGAAACCCCATCATTGAGAAGCTAGACAAGAATAACTACACATCATGGAAGTTTCGTGTGGCAAACTTTTTTATTGAAAAATGCCTCTTCAAGTTCGTTTCGAGTGAAAAAAAGGAGCCAAATCTGAGTGACCTTGCAACTACAGATGAATTAAAGGCATGTAAAGAATAGAATGCAAAGGTGATGTATTGGCTATCTCTAGTCATTGATAACTATGAGGTGTCCGCTAGTATCAATCCATGGCACACCTTTTAGTAGTCCATTAGTAGGTTTTTCGAAAATGGTGCTGCCCAGTGCTCCCTTGGAACATGACGAGGTTTGTCACTTAGGCCATACTAAGTCTACTTCGCAATGGAAGAGTCTCGACCAAACCCACTAGGATCGACTTGAAGTTTTCGGTTCCTAAAATCAGATGGGTCTCCTAGCAGCCAACTAGTAGTATCAGTAATTCCGAATCCCACTTTTATAGGATTACTTGATCTAAAGCGAACTTGTAATTGCACTTGGTTCAAAGAGAATGGGAGACGGAGGGGAGTGCGGTACATCAACCCTCCTGCCCATAAGGCAAAATCCCATTCCGGCCCCCTAAAATAATGAAAGTCGGTTTTACCTAATGACTAGTTGGTCAATTTACCGCCGTCTTCCTATTTCTATTGCCGATTTAGAAAAGCTCCAGCTAACCGAGACCACCCTACCATTTGATCGACCCATCGAGGGTTACACCCACCCGCTTTCCTTTGATGACGGGATCATCTTTAGTTTTTTAATTACCTATAGCACATTTATTAAAACATATATAACCAACTTCCTTAATCAGTCCATTAAATCACAGGCTCCTTCACATAATTTATCTCACCGACATGCATACAATTCAAACAATAAAGCAAACTTCTTTATTATATTGGAAGCTTATTACAGTTTCCATCTTTCTGACTCAGCGGAAGATACACAGAATTCCATGAGGGTATTTTGTCCACCAAGATTCCGCCCTCATAACTAGTATTTAGGGTTCTAGGATCCCATCCTAGGACACGAAGGGGCTTGTCAAATTCTGGGAACAATGTAGGATTTACAACCAAAGCCCCCTCTGGCACCTACATTTCCTACTGCCCGAGACTATCCCTACTAAAAGACCTTTCGCCTACTGAGCTGGTCCAAGCCTCTCGTAGTGATAATCATGACCCCCTTGGAGTAGGGTCTCGCCGCTAGCTTGGGGGTAGCCTAGTGCGATCCTTCCTTTTATTCTGTTTGACAATAATTTCAATCAGAGATCTAGATTCTAGCAAACACAAACAGTCCTTTCAAATGTATATCAAATGATGCAATGACAATCACACCATCATGCAATTCACAGTTTCACATAGCCAAGGTAGACCTTATCCTAAGGTAACCTTACATTCTAATGAGGATTCTCCTCCACATAAAGAAGTATTGAGTACATCTCTTATAATATGTTAATCACGGCACGAATTTTCCATTTGGGATATCTTACCCAACATAAGTGAAATTCCTTAAAGAAATATATTGTGCCAATAACTCAACAAGATGACTTATAGGACTCTTAAATAGACAATTAGTTTCTATAACAAGGGTTAATCAACTCTTAACCTTCTCACATTTGACCATAACTATATCGAATGTGCATAAAGACATACGTACAATAACCTTTGGTCATTAATTCTAACATGATTCTATGACTTAGAATCTTAATTAATATAGCTCTAATTCATAATGATTAATTATTTATGCTTGTACTAGTATGCTTTCTAGATGAGCTATCAATTCATGTAAGTGAAGAATATGGAAGCTAATATCTTATGTAATTATTTTATATAGAATAATAATAATCTAGTAATGAATAACCTGGTTTGGCAGCACGACAACATTAGGAATTTTGTCTTTACTCGCGCTTGCATTAGCCACACCCAATGTTCCATTGGTAGGGGCAACGCCAACAACCTTGGGCACTCCCATCGTCGTGCCGCTACATGCACACCATGTAAAAAAATCTAGAGTATGGCTTCCTTTTAGATTTAGAGAGCCAATGCCACTTTAAGTATTAGTGTTAGTGTCCATGGTTCAAAAATATTAGATTTTTTTTACAAGTTTTTAGCAAATTTTTGATATTCTAGATATTATCTCTTATAAAAGTCCATAAAACTATAGAAAACTTCTAGATTAGGATGACATGTAAAAGAAAGCATATAGCTTTCAGCCAATTTGAGAGGATTTTATGTAAAAAGAGAGATTGACGAAATCGCGCGACGTGCGATCACTATTTTCAGGCAGCCAACACTCCAAAGGGGGAGATGAAGAAAGAGTGATCTGGTAGAATTCTAGCCAGGGCGTGCTGGTAGTTTAACCCCCTTTCAGAGCCAATGGAAGCATCAAATTGGCAATCTGAGCAGCATAGATGAAGGTAATAACTTATACACGTTTTTGTCTATTAGAGTTATATCTTCTTATAATGCTGAAAGAAACTAACAGGCTTTATCTCTGTTAGTATTTTTCTACATTTTCTAATTCTTTTTTTGAGTATTCTTCTATGTCTTCAATTTCTTCGAACCCCTTTTCTTCCATCTACTCCTCTCTCTGAATCTAACTTCACCCTGTTGTCTCTTATCTTTAAGAACTTGGCTTGAAACCTTCAACCCTTCTCTTATCTCTACCATCTTTGGAGTCTAAGCTCTTGAACCCCCCATACATTCTTCTCTTGCCAAACCCCTGTGGTGACCTTTAACCCTACATACTGCGACATTGGTGAACCCGACATGAAGGTCGGTGTAAGAGAACTCCAAGATGGGGGATTCTTTAGGAGATACTCTACAACAATTGGTGCGCATACTGCAGCAAACTCATCAACAACAAATCCAAATGTTACAACAACAACAACAAAGGCAAGATGAAGAGAAGATTGATTCCACGGCTATCAAGGCCCTAGAGGAAGTTGGGCATGAATTAAAATAATTTAATGGTCAAAATGTCTCTATTTTTGTTCGCTTGTATGTTGAAAAAATGCTCTTCTTTGGTGTACCACAACATGCATGGAGTCGCTATTTTGCCAGACTAGCCAAGTATGGTCTTCAAGAGAGAATCCATGGTCTTTTTCAGCAAGATGCGGATTGGGCTGCATTCAAAAAATCCCTACGCAAAGAATTCTTCTTAGAAGACTCTGGCCTAATGACGAATAAAAGTTTCACTGATTGGGTTGAGAAACCCAACAAAGGTTCAGGTGCAATAGCTTTATACCATGAATTTGAAAGTAAATTTGGACAACTTGATGATGAAGACCAACAAAGTATGGAAGGTCAGAAGATTGAATTATTCCTTAAGGCTGTAGATCCCATTCTGCAAGAGAAGCTTGTTGATCACCTAGAATATGCTACCTCCGAATCAGGAGTCAAGACTGCATGGACAGATGTTATTGATGCAGTTAACATGATTGCTCGAAGAGAGTAGATGCAACTAAGATTGGGCTCTACTTCAACTTCAACAACTCCATTGATGGAGCTTGTTTCACATTCAAAATCCCCTATTACTTTGACTAATCAACCAACTCTTTCTTCTTTTGTTCCTTCTAAAAATGATGTCATGGATGAACTCATTAAAAGCATGCATGACCTTCATCTAAATCTTACAGAAATTAGTTCCAAGGTGGAGAAGTTGGATGTCAAAGTTGAAGAACGAGGATGATCATCAACTCAGAGACCCATGAGAGAAGGCTTTAAGAGGCGCTGTATTTGGTGCGACAACCAACAACATGACAAGAGGGAGTGTTCTACCTTCCATGAGGCTGAAGCACAGAAGCTTGTCTTTTGGAAAGATTAAAAAATTCATGTAGCTGAAACTGGTTTTCCATTGGAGCCAAATTTTGGCAATGGTGGAATGAAGAAAAGATTAGAAGATTTAGCTGTAAAGAATGCCTATGCAGCAATTGATGCAGCTACCTATGGGCTACAAATTGAGCCAACTAAATCAAGTTTGAAAGCATGTAAAGCTAATGTACAATCTAAAGTATGGATGTAGGCACTAGATGAAATGGAACATGGTAAAGCAACCAAAGAAGATTTGGCTAACTCTAGTTAGTGCATTCAAAGAATAACTGGTTGGAAAGAATCGGTAGATTCTTTTTTCGCCTTTGCACATTTGGCTGACGTCAATCATAAAGAAGTCTTGATTGAAGAAAAGAGAAGAAGAGAAGATGAAGCAGGGCCTCCCTCTTCTAGTCCTCCAAAATGGGTAACTAGAAGAATGCCTGAACAACCAAAGCTTGCTGAAAATATAACCCCAGACCAAGAGATGGAAGATGCGCCACAAACAAAGAAGACCAAAGGAAAGAAGAAAGGCAAGCAACTAGGCTACAAATTGCAGTCTGACATAGAATCTGCAACTAATCTCAAACGAGTCCTAGAAGAACGAATTCTAGGAAGCAAAATTGAATTCACCTTAGGTGAAATTCTTGGAATTTCCAAACGTGAATTCCATGATGTAATTGTTAATATAATAAAAAAGAAAAGACAATATGTTGGTGATGAAGCTGAAGAAACAGTGCATGTTTTTTTGCAAGCTCTTCGAGTTTTTGTGCAGGATGAAGAGAAGCTCACTTCACACGGAATTCAACTTGAAGTAGTTAAATAATTAATTGCAACAATTGAAGTTGAAGATAAAGAAAGCATGAATGAAAAAATTAAAGAAGTGAAAGTTGACAATGTAATGGTCGGCTGGTCCAAACCAGTTGGGCAGGCCACCTCTAAAAAAGAAGGCTGTCTATAGCACATGCATGAGGAGGAAGAGGCTCAGTTCATTCCAAGTAGTCACTACTCCCGTACGCATTGGGAAAGAGCAACAACGGAGACAGTCGTCAAAATTGGAGAAAAAGAAACACCGTGTATTGCACTCTTAGACCATGGCTTGGAGATAAACATCATGGTAAAGAGTCTCTATGAAAGTGGTGGATGGCTCATAGATATTAATCTAGGTTGGCAAATGAGAGCTGCAAACAACTCTTCTGGAGAGTTATCTGCTGCATGTCCTAATGTGCAGGTAATTATTGGAGGCATAAAAGACAAATTTTTACTTTTTTGTTCAAGACTCTTGTAGTTACCCTATCATTCTTGGGCAACCTAACATTTTTGAAGCTCGCTTGGAAACAAAAGCTCTTGATGATGGTTCTTCCTATGCTCGAATCCGAAGCAAGGATAATGAATGAGCTATCCAATTTCTTACTATGTGTGTTAACCATAATCAAAACAGAGATCAACTACGTGATTATCCCATGCCTTCTAATGCTTGAGAATTCAAGGGTTTTCGGGCTGCACTGCTATAAAAGGAGGCTATGGAAGTGCATCATGTAAAAAGATTGAGCCTCCTTATGCTATAGAAACTGTGTCTTTAGCAAATTTATATGTATGTACAGCAATAGTATGGGCTATTATAAGTCTCTTAAGCTGAAAGAAAATAATTATGTCAAGTAAAAAGGGAGCTAAAAACTTATGACATGATGGCTGAAAATGAAGACATTTCAGACATTTTTTTTGGACTGATTACTACTGACACATTGGCTGAAATATATGCAGCTGCTCATACCAAAAATCAGGCTGAAAATCAGTCTATAGAAATATGTACATTGGATTTTTATCAAACAATTCAATAATTTGTTGAGCAGGAAGACATTGGTTTACTCAACAAGGCTAAAGCGCAAGTGGATACAAAATACAAGACGGTGGATAAGAAAGTCAAGCTTGTGGCAGTCCCACTGCCTCCTGAAAGTGAAGGGCTCACTGATAGGGCAGCAAATCAACCAAGTCTTCGTGATCCTTCCAACATTGGTCACAAGTTCAAATCTGAAAGTATAAAAGAGCTCAAAATAGGTGAAAATTCTTTCCTTTCGTTGGCTGAAAAACACTCTTTTATACAAATGCTAATGAAACATGGAAAAGCTTTTACATTTCAACCAAGTGAAATAGGTTGTGTGGATCCAAATATTGTGGCTCCTATGGTCATTTTTATGGTCCCACATGTGCCTTGGAACCTCAAGCCTATTCCTGTTCTAAGGACACATTTGCCCAAATTATTGGAATTTCTAAATGAGAAGATCAAAATGAATATTTTAGAACCTTCTTCAACACCTTACTCAAATCGATGGTTTACCGTACCCAAGAAAAATGGATCTTTACGATTCATCCAAGATCTATAGCCTATTAATCATGTCACAATCCGAAATGTTGGTTCAGGTCCAATTGTTGACGAGTTGTTGAAGCTTTTGCATGTAGAGCAATTTATTCTATGGGCGACTGATGGGACCTAAAATGGTCCGACACTGTCTAAGGCACTAGCCGGACCTCATGCACTCAATAGACAACCCCACCACACGGCCTCGTGGGCCAGGGGCGTCTATCGAGGGATACACTATCCTAAACACTAATCACTACGCGTTTATAGTATGTAATCCAACGAATGTTCCCTTTCCTATCTCCTCAGAGGGAGATTATACATATATTGGCAATAAATGTCACATATCATAGACCAGGGGCACCCCATCGGCTAATCGCCATGGCCCTACTGCAGCTCTCCTACATCTTGGGGATTGGCCCCTCTATGTGCTGCTTCCACATATAGACACATTCGAAACAAACTCCCCTCTTGGTGCTAATATATTTATCATTCTAGGAATGCACTGATCCTCACTTAGCCGTCCCCTTGGATCCACCGTCTAGATCTACGACTGGGTTGCTCACTCTTTCTTTGTGGGTCAAGTTCTAAAGAAACCAATTGCTATGCATCCAGGAGCCTATATTTGAAACCATTTAATGATGCTTGATGCAAATGTGTATATGATTAAGTGCTCAAACAATTGAAAAACAGCCTCGTGCATTGTGCAAATCCATTCTTTTCATGTTTCCATACACTAACTTGTAATTGTTGCGATGAGAGAAGACACCGAACCTTACACTCGTGATGTACTTCCCTTTATTTAACTTAATGTCATCCTATATGAATAATGTAGCAAATGCATCGGATTTTATATTATATTTCAGCACTCAAACTTCCCTTCTCCCCTGCCATTTAAGGTTTTGCCTCGTTGCTTAGGTAAAGGGGTCATTTCATGTGTATTTTGCACAAAATAAGTAGTAAATACTCACAAAAACATATAAGTGGGGATAACCTGAGGCAAACCCTCATGATTTATCATCATTATACACTCACAGACACATCCATAATTTTCCTCGTCCGCTCGCTATTTTTTTCCCTTTTAAAAAGTAAATTTTTTATTTTTTTCTATTTTTTCTTATTTATTATCAATAAAAATGGAAGAAAATTAGTATTAATTTAGAGCTGTAGCTCTTGATTCTTTGAACATCAAACATGTAGATTTTATTGGTGTTTTGTTTCATGCATTTTCGATTTTAAGCCCAAAAACCCCATTTTTTCTCTAAAAACCATGCTTTTCGAGTTTTTTTCCATTTATTTCCCACATTTTAAGTGTATGTTTTCTGAGGTTTTTATTATAAAAATATGAAACTAGTAGCAAACAACATTTCCATCAATTTTCAGCCCATAAGAACATTGTTAACCCCATCAAATGCGAAAAAAGAGCCATTTCCTTTGTAAAAATGCCATTACCGTGTATTTTTTTATTATTTCGGGTTTTGAAACTTTTGCAGGTCTACAAACGAGGTCCCATTTGATGCTCAGTCTACCTCCACATTGCCATCTCTAGCCCACCTTTGGTTTGGAAGTAATCCGGTACCGTGCCGACTAGCATTCACCAATTGGGCTTCATTCTTCTTCACACGCAAGAACTGCCCCTTGCAGGAGAGAGAGGGAGGAGAGAGAAATATTGAAATATGATCTCCATAACCGGGCAGCCATTTGACGCATGGTCTGGAGCAATGGGAAGTGAAGTTTAAGTGCATCTCATGTATCCAATCAGTTGGGGGGTTGCTTAAAGCCCCCATAGCCCATCCATCAAGCATGAAGAAGTATGGCACCTTCTTTCTTATCGTCCACGTGAAAATCAGTGCCCCCCCCACAAATTCGTTTTTTTTTTTGTTGGGGAGTCCCCCAAGGGTCATAACTTTTGGGACTTCTTAAGTCCATTCCCACTTGCCTTTGGTTCTTGGCCTCCCGGACATCCTATCTCCCGCGTCCGGTACCCAATTTGCAGTCCGAAAAATCTTCGGTGTCCGTCTTGAAGTCCTCCACTGCCAGGCATCTCCTAGGGTCCCATTTGACATGCCAAAAAATTATGAAAATTCATCAACTATCGTCAAGTGGGTCTTTTAAGCCTTTTCCGGGCATTGCCGCTTAAAATCGTACTGATAGCTACCGCCGCCTTCGACGAAGTCTATTTTTTCCCTGAAATTCAGAATTTTTGGCTAGCATCAAAAATCATTTTTCATTGGCAATCATGGGATAGGGCGACTCAACCCATCGAATCCCACGAACAAATCTGCACATAAACACAATCATAAAGAGCATCAAGCTTATACAAAATAGATGCACAACAAAACACAACATAGCTCTCACCCTACTCCCTTGTCAAAACCAAGGCATGAAATCCACGAGGAGTAGGCCTAGCATAATCTGACAGAAAATCTAAAGCTAGTCACTGACCAACTGCTCCAACACAATCAAGCTAAAAAGATCTATCAAAGAGGTCATCCTAAGTGGTGGTCTGAACTACCTACCGAACTAAGGACAATGCAACTAGGAGCTCGTACTAGGCGAGGACTTCTATAGCCTGATCAACAAATATTATCTTTTAGCACATTGGGTTTTTAGCCTCTTATTTTCCATACGGGCATGTAAAAAGGAGGGAGCTGAGCGTAGTGACCCAAGGAGAGAAAGGCATCGGCCTCAGGTCCTTTCTCGGTACCCAAGAACCTACCAAACCCTCGCAAGGTGACACTTAATCCTTTTCTAATGCTCACTTTTATTTTTGCTTCAACCTTCTTTTATTCTTATTTTTTCCGCTAGAAGCCACCCCTAGGAAGACAAGGCATTGGCCCTGGGTACTCGTCCCCAGGAACCTACTAGGCCTTTGCAAGGCGATAACCAATAGCTTAATGATTTTTCTTTCTTTCCATTTCTATTTTTATAGGGGTTAGAATCCCTTTTTAGACACCTCCATATATTCATATATTGTCTTTCAAATATTTAGGGTTTTGTCTCTTTCCATCATTATTTTAATAGGCTTCTCTAACTGCCTCACAACTAACAGGAACTCCTAGAACAATTGCCTAGCAAGTCAGTAGAACAGGGTATTCCCATCTAAAGTGGGTCTTACAATGCTTGACAATGCCTTGTAGGAGGCAATGACTACTCAGACCTCCCCTAGACATAGAGAGCCTACACCTGGGACTTCATGCCTTGAGTGTCAGTCCCCAACAAGCAAAAAAAAACCCCTTACATGCACATATATTATTAATTGCTTAAGGAAAAAGACTCGGAAAGGGGACGAAACCACCTGGAATGGCCACAAGAAGCTCCTTCACAGCAAAGGCTCCCTCCAGCGACTTCATTAACCTGTATGATGCAATCACTACAACAAAAAACCATTAACTGTACCTGCACCAAACATACGAATGGCCTCTTGGCCTAAAGAAATAGCACATTTCACTGCAAACTAGCTAGCCCTCTTGGCCTAAAGAAAGTAAACATTACCAACTTTAAAGCAGCTGGCCCTCCTGGCCTAAGGAAATAGATTATTAAAACTTGAAAACAACTGGCCCTCTTGGCCTAAAGAAATCAAGCAAACTTGCTCATATAGATCCCTCCTTGGAAGAAGGAAGATATACAAACACACGCTCCACTCCAAGGGGAAAGACAAGGCACTCAGCCCTAAACTAAATGCATCAAGTTATGACCCATACCTCCTGCATATATAGTAAGAGGCATATGCATAACATGTCGTCGAATCAACCTATGGGTTCAAGATAATAGTGGTAGATGGTCTCGGCTACTCTTCTCATTACCCATATCAACCATCACCTACCATATAATGTGTGGTCTGATAACATTCCCCACAAGCGACCAGGTCTTGTCTCATTATCAGTAACAACATCCAAACTAGGACCACAGTTGAAAAAAAGATCCTCATCATAAGCAAAATTGGCTAATGAATTCTCAAATTCATCAAGTAGGGTTACGCAGTTCGATGATACATACGAAGGATAGGATTATGGACTGTATATGTCCCATTAAGTTGATTTAAGATTAGCTGGGAATCCCCTTTTACTAACAACCACCTAATGCCACCTTTCTTGGCAATATTCAATTCCATAATCAGGGCTTTATACTCCGCCATCTTGTTAGTGAATCCCACCTTGAGATAAGCAGCTAATTTCATTGTAACTCTACGTTGGGGATCTCGGATAACTACTCCAACACTCCCTTTTCTATTAGGCCCCCTGGACGCTCCATCAAAGTATAACATGTACATCCACAATGGGTTTACACAGCCAGCCATCAGGAACTCCCCTATTTATAATTATGATAATCAAAATTCAACATATTTAGAGGATGAACTGATGGCTCCATCCTACCTTCTTCATTCAACTCAACAGGGATGCTTGTCAATATTTGTAAACAGTGATGACAGAAAACTTTAATCTCCCACACAAAGGTACCATCTTCTTGCTCAACCACTTTGTATCCCTTGCTCCACCAAATAAGCCTCCCCTGATGATATCTTTGCTCTAGATATGGGTGCTCCAAATAAGGGATTAACCTCCCCATTGACCAGTTTAAGCTCTCCTGCAGGTCTCAAATCAACCCCAGCATGGACCTGCAATGCATTTAGCGCATTAGCATATTTAGAAATAATAAGGTTTAATCTTATTAATATTAACCTTATTCTTAAATTCCACTCCTTATAGATCAGCTAATAAAACCATGGACTTACTTTTACCTATCCGAACTATCTTGTAAGGGCCATCCCATCAAGGTTCCAGCTTTCCTGGAAATAGCTCTCTACACACATCGTAATACAGAACTAATTGGCCTTTTTTAAAGCTATACTTCTTTGCCTTTAGATCATGCAACCGCTTCATCCGATGTTTAGCTAGCTCTTGGTACAACAAACTCTGCAATTTGAGCTCGTCCAAGTGGGCTATAGTCGTAAACCGCTCAAATAAGGCATCTTCATCACCCAAAGATTGATTGATTGCGAATCTTATGGTCGACAACTCAATTTCTAAGGGAAAGACACACTCCTCCTCGTAAACTATTTTGAATGGGGTGTAGCCAGTGGCTCGTTTAAACTTTGTATTATACGCCCAAACTGCCACATATAATTTTGTATCCCATTCCTGTTTCTTTTTAGAGACTATCTTGGATAGGATACCCACAAGTTGCTTATTGGTACTTTCAACCTGTCCATTAGCTTGCGGATTATAGGGGGTCGTCTTGTTATGCTTAATGCTCCATGCTTCAGTCAAGCTTCTAATTGCCTTATTCAAAAAGTGAGTTCCACGGTCAGATACTATTTCCTTTGGGGGACCAAAATAGTAGATGATCTACTCAAGTAAGAAACTAGCAGTCTCTTTTGCATTGTCCTGCCTCATCACCTGTGCTTTTGACCACTTTGTAAAGTAATCAGTTGCTACTATAATGTATCTTTTTTGAGTAGTAGACAATGGGGTAATAGGTCCCACAAAATCGATGCCCCACTTCTCAAATGGAAGGATGGCCATAATAGGCGTAAGTGAACGCTTCCTATTCTCTCGATTGTCATGTCTTTGACATGTATCACATCTCTTAACATAGTCAAATGAATCCTGGAAGATGGACGACTACCAATAACTGGCTCATAAAGCCTTCTCTACCATCAACCGCCTAGCAAAGTGCCCTCCACAAGCAAAGTCATGGCACTCTTTCAAAATAAAGGGAACCTCATCAGGCATCACACATGGACGATATATATCATCAACACCTTGCCGATATAATGTCCCTACGATCAAGGAAAATTTCAATGCCTGCTGCTGTTTAATCTTCCTCTTCTCGGGTTTTGATAGAGTAGCTCCAGTCTCTCTCGTAGAAAGATAGTGCGTTATAGCAACATACCAGGAAAAAATAGACGTCGTATCAATCTTAAATAATGTTTCCATGTCACTTTCTTCAGCCACGACCTCTTTTGGCTCTCCAAAATCCACAAGACACTCAACAATGCCCTGAAGCTTAGGCGGCTTGCTCTTGTCAAGATTGTGGGAGAGAAGGAAGGAGTCTCACTTGTAGCTTTCTTGCTTGCACAATGGGGGAATACACACAAGGGTGGAGGCTGAAAACAGTTTTCCTCTTCTTAGTTGTGGAAGCCAAAAAGAACTCTCATACAAAGAAATAGAAGAACCCTATATATATGGGTCTCAAACCAAACTCAACTAACTAAGGTGGCATACTAACTGAGCCACGAACTAGAGTAGATAAGGATAGCTATCATGTAGCTATTATTCATGGGCGGTGTACCAACCGCATCTGCAACTAACACGTCGGTGACATAAATGCACAACGGTCACCCTGGCATATCACGAGTGGAGCTCGATATCTCAACACTCCCCCTCGAGCTCAATCCCAATTCCTGCACACCAAGCAGGTCTCTGAACTTGCGCAGCTTCTCTGCGCCCAATGCCTTCGTAAATATGTCAGCTACCTGATCCTCTGTGCTGACATAAACTAGATCAATAAGACCTAGTAAAACCCTCTCCCGCACATAGTGATAATGCACCTCAATGTGCTTTGTTCTAGCATGATAGACTGGGTTATTTGCCAAGTGTATACTACTCATGTTGTCACAATAAATGACAACTGGTCCATCTGTAGGCTGATGCATATCATAAAGTAGCTTATGCAACCAAGCTACCTCACATGCAGCCATTGCTGCACCCCTGTACTCAGCCTCTGTGCTCGACAAGGCAACTGTAGGCTGTTTCTTGCTGCTCCAAGTGACTGCAGCACTCCCAAAAGAGAACACATATCCACTGGTAGAACGTCTATCAGAAATGCTACCAGCCCAATCAGCATCAGTGTATCCATGCAACTGTATCTGAACCCCAGTCTCATAAAATAGTCCATACTGCAATGTGGACTTCACATACCTGAGTATGCGTCTAGCCGCATCCAAATGTGGTTTCCTTGGGGCCTGCATAAACTGACTTACCAATCCAATAGCATAGCTCAAATCTGGCCTGGTAATAGTCATATAAATCAAACTTCCTACTATGCGTCTATACATAGTAGGGACTTCTAGAAGCTCACCTGCATCTGTGCTCAGCTTCACATTCTGCTCCAAAGGAACTGAAATAGGCTTACAGCCTGTCATCCCATATTTGGACAGCATGTCCAATCCATACTGCCTCGGCAAGAGCTGTATCCCACTTGGTGATCTAATCACCTCAATGCCCAAGAAATAACGCAGCTCTCCCAAATCCTTCATTTCAAACTTCTGCTTCAATAGCATTTTCACATGAAGGATATCTTCATCACTGTCACCTGTCATAATCAAATCATCAACATAAATGATAAGTAGCATAATACCTTTCTCTGTTTTTCTCACATAAAGTGAGAAATCTGCCTTGGAAATCTGAAAGCCAATAGTGACAAGATACTGTCCTATCTTGTCAGACCATGCTCTAGGTGCTTGCTTCAAGCCATACAAGGCTTTCTTCAACCTGCAAACAAACTCAGGATGAACAGCATGCGCATAACCTGGTGGCTGCTCCATATAGACCTCTTCTTGCAAATCACCATGCAAGAAGGCATTCTTTACATCCATCTGATGTAAAGACCATCCCTTTGATGCAGCCATAGCAATGACTGCTCTTACAGTTGCCATCCTTGCAACTGGACTGAATGTTTCTTCATAGTCAATGCCATATGTTTGTGCATACCCCTTGACTACTAATCTTGCCTTGTATCTGTTCACAGAACCATCTGCATTGTGCTTCACCTTATAAACCCACTTACAGCCAATTGCATTCTTACCTTTAGGCAAAGGTACTAACTCCCATGTAGCATTTGCTTCCAAGGCATCCATTTCTTCATCCATGGCTTTCTCCCATTTTTCTTTTCCCATGGCTTGCTCAAAAGAAGTGGGTTCTGGTTCCTGTATCACCTTGAACATATATGCATAGTGAATGGCTGTAAATCCATCATATTTCAGCCTATCCACATGATACCTAACTCTGGTAGACTTGCGCAAAGTGGGTTCACTCCCAGGTGCTCTCAAAACATCCCTGGTCTTCCTTACTCCAGGTGTAACAATAGAAGGAATACCCAAGTCATCATCAATGCTCTGTTCTGAGCCACTGGATTCACCATCCACATAAGAGTGACCTGCATTCACATCAAACATGGGCTGATCAACCTTCTCTTTTCCTTTTCGTGATACCTGCATACCACTATCTGTATTACTTTGAGAAGATTCTCCTGATCTCAATCTGCCTGTCCATGGCGAAGAATGTGAACCACTGCTAGAGGACGCTCCAGGTCCACTAATATTTTGTGACTGCTGCTGTGAATTCTGTGCAGCATTACCATTTTGTGCATCTACATCATCAATCACATTTACTGGTTTATACCAGCTACTCATCTCATCAAAAACAATATCTCTGCTCACTGTAAACTTACGAGTAGAAGGGTTATAGCATCTATACCCTTTTTGCTGCAGAGAGTAACCAATAAAGATGCACTTCTCAGCTTTTGGATCCAACTTGGATCTCAGCTCATCTGGCACATGTACATAGGCAATGCAACCAAAAATTTTCAAATGAGAAATATCTGGTTTCCTACCAGTATACCTCTCCTCTGGAGTCATTCCATGTATTGCTGCAGTGGGAGTCCTGTTCATTATGTAGACTGCTGTAGCAACTGCTTCAGCCCAATAAAAATCTGGCAAGTCTTTTTCATTGAGCATGGCACGAGACACCTCTCCAATATGCCTGTTTTTCCTTTCTGCAATTCCATTTTGTTGTGGGGTATAACTGCATGAATATTGCTGCTTTATGCCATGCTCCTGCAAGAACTTTGCAAACTCATTTGAGAGGTACTCTCCCCCTCCATCTGACCTCAGGCATTTTATTTGCAGACCTGTTTCTTTTTCAGCCATAGCTTTAAGGGTTTTGAAATGCCCAAAAACTTCACTTTTCTTTTTCATAAAATACACCCAAATTTTTCTGCTATAGTCATCAATAAAACTGACAAAATAATGACAGCCTCCAAGAGATGCAGCTTTAGTAGTCCACACATCAGAGTGGATTAATTCCAATGGCTTCTCACTCTCTTGAACATGTCTAGGAAATGGTTTCCTTGCCTGTTTTCCAAACTGACAGGCTTCACATACCTTATGCATTTCTGCAACCTTGAATTTGGGCAATCCTGCAACAATATTTTGGGCCTGCATTGATTTAAGTCGCTGTACATTAACATGACCAATGCGTTTATGCCAGATATCAATATCTGCAACTACACCAGTCCCATGTGCAAACATTGCTGCACTCAATTCAGACATGTCTGCATCCAACGTAAACATTCTACCCTTCTTCTTTCCTTTTGCTATCAAGCGACCTCTATTTTTCATATCCTCAACAAAGCATCCATGAGGATTAAATCTGACCTGCAAGCCCTGCTCAACCATTTGACCAACAGAAACCAGATTCTTGGTGATATTCGGGACATGAAATACATCGGACAGGTATTTCTTTTTCCCATCCTGCATAGACAAGGGAATTTTTCCAATCTGCACAATAGGATGTGCAGTATCATCACCAGTCTCCACAAATCCTGGTTTTTCCATTTTTCTTGCATCCTCCATCCATTCTGCATGACCTGTCATGTGGTTTGATGCACCTGAGTCAACATACCATACATCATTGCTTTCTTTTGCACTTGTCACAGAATTGTTCATGTGCTGCACCATGAACAAATGCTCATTTCTGTCATCACCCTGTCTACTAGAAGATGCATAATTCCCTTGTTGCAGTTTTCCATTCATGATGTCATTCTGCTTTTTATAGCAGTCTTTAGCCATATGACCCATTTTACCACAATAGTAGCATTCAACATTACTGTTTGCATTTTGGCCTCTTTGCCATCCACCACGACCTCTTTGGCTCCCCCTGCCTCTAGAGTTACCACGTCCTCCTCCATAGGACTGGTTTTCTTGAGTTTGCTGCATATTCTGATTTCTACCACGGCCTCCAAATCGGCCTCCTCTACCTCTGCCTCTACCTCTTCCAGCATTTGAGTAGAAGACAGCTTCTTTTGAAGTTCCTCCTGAAGAAGATGCACCACCATTTCTCTGTTCCTCAGAAATTAGAAGAGCAATCAACTCCTCAAAATCAGGAAATCTTTCACGAATTGAAATGGATGTCCGAAACTGTGCATAATCCTTTCCTAGACCATTCAAGGTCACAGAAACTAAATCATCATCTTCCACTGGCGACCCAATGGAAGCAAGTGCATCTGCAATTTTCTTCACCTTCATGTGGTAGTCATTGATGCTCATATTTTCTCTTTGCACATTGTGCAACTCTTGCTTGAGCTGCATTTTCCTGGCTTGCGTATTTGTGCTGTACATCTTTGACAGAGTATCCCATGCCTCCTTTGGCGTACTTGCATCCTGAATATGCACAATCATAGAGCCTGAAATGCTGATAGACAGCCAGTACATAACTTTCCTGGCTCTCTCATGCCATGCTTTGAATGCCTGCATTTGCTGTTGATTGGGAACATCAGGAAGAACTGGTTCTTCTTCATTTCCTGCAACAAATTCCCAATATCCTTTTCCCATAAGGAAATTCGTCATTCTAAACTTCCATGCCTGGAAGTTGTTCTTATCAAGCTTTTCAGTGACAATCTATGAAAGAGAATCAGACGCCATTACAGAATACTGCGAGAAATTCTGTCACTGCAAAAAACACAGCTTCACCCTCACAAGGGCAAATCTGCAAAACTGGCGAAAGTGGTATTTGACCACACAGTCACTTCCTAGTGACGATTTTGCATCAACAGGCAACAGGGATGATTCTGTAACTCCCAATGTCTCTGCACACAAGCATACGATGCAATCTCTGTGGTAACTTTTCACCGACCTGTAGAACAGTGGTCGCACAGCATAAAACAGGGCCTTTTCCTGAGTACGTGCAGAAAACTTCCGCCTTCAAAACAGGCCCCGAAATGGCCTCAAATCAAAAAAACAGGGTCGCTGAGAGCTAAAGCTCTCACCCGCAACATATACTGCCCTCTTGCTTCAACGCGAAGGGCGTCTCAACCTGAAACAATGCACTCCTGCAATTTCCGGCTGTGCTACCTGCAGAGATCTGCTCCCAAAACAGAAAATGAAAGCAACACTGCTCCTCTTACCAGACCACCGCGAGCTTGGCTTGCTTTCTTGAGCTCCTTACCACGAACAAGGCTCTGATACCATGTCAAGATTGTGGGAGAGAAGGAAGGAGTCTCACTTGTAGCTTTCTTGCTTGCACAATAGGGGAATACACACAAGGGTGGAGGCTGAAAACAGTTTTCCTCTTCTTAGTTGTGGAAGCCAAAAAGAACTCTCATACAAAGAAATAGAAGAACCTTATATATATGGGTCTCAAACCAAACTCAACTAACTAAGGTGGCATACTAACTGAGCCACGAACTAGAGTAGATAAGGATAGCTATCATGTAGCTATTATTCATGGGCGGTGTACCAACCGCGTCTGCAACTAACACGTCGGTGACATAAATGCACAACGGTCACCCTGGCATATCACGAGTGGAGCTCGATATCTCAACAGCTCTTAATCTCGTAATCAAACTCCTGCAAAGTGATTAATCACTTTGCTAAACGATCAAGCAGTTGTAACTTATTCAACAACAATTGAAGCCCTTCCGCCTTCGTATAAAAAACCACCCTCTCATAAAGAATGTAGTGCCTGAACTTCTTGGTCGCAAATACCATCTCAAGGCACAATTTCTCCATATAGATATAGTTAATTTTCGATATGCCCAACTTCTGACTTGCAAAAGCTATCGGATGGTACCACTTTCCCTCCCAAATTTGGGCCAAACAATAGCTGATACTATACATAGTTGCTGCTGAAAATATATAAAACATTTCACCCCTTTCAGGTGCTTTTAAAATAGGTGCTTTGGCAAGCTCCTGCTTTACATCGTCAAAAGATACTTTGCAAGCATCACTCCATGAAAACTGACAATTAAAGGACAATAGGTTCGTTAGTGGCAACGTTTTTCTGCCAAGGCATTGATAAACCTCCGATAATACCCTATCGATGACAAAAAGCTATGCACTTCCTTTGGAGTACGCGATGGACTCATGGCGACTATGACCTTGATCTTTTCAGGATCAGTTGCAATCCCTACGGAACTGACCACATGGCTTAACAAGAGCCCATAAGGGACTCTGAAGACACACTTCCGTGGATTGAGACCTATGCAAAATTGTTTGCAATGCTCAAAACACTTCCGTAAGATAATTAACTGTATATCCCTTACGGTGGCTGCCCTCAGATCATCAATGAATACTTTCAATTCCTCGGGGAAATGTCACCAAAGGTCTTGTTGGCTGTTCTCTACCATGAACCTGGTGCATTACATAGCCCAAATGCCATCACATGGTACGCAAAGGTACTGAAGACAGTAATAAACGTCGTTTTTAGCTTGTCTTGCTCAACAATCGCCATTTGGTTATACCCTGCAAAGCAGTCCATAAACGAAAAGATTTTCCTACCCACTAGTTGATCCAAAATTTGGTCAATAAACGGCAATGGGTAGTAATCTTTAACAGTTTTCTTATTCAACTCTCTAAAATCTACACAAAGCTGGATCTGATTATTATTCTTCTTCCTGATCACAACTAGTTAGCACCATTTAGTATGCTGAATAGGGAAGATCAAACCTGCTTTTCGCAACTTCTGTAGTTCCTTGAACAACCCGTCCCTTAATTCAAAAGGCATACACCTTACTTTTCTTGTCCTCTTCTAATCCACCTTGTGACCACCAAACAACTTGTGCAAGGACGTCCACTACTAGGCAAAGCCAAGGACAAGTACTCACCTTTCCACCAAGAGATCCATGACTTCACCAGGAGGGATGACTCCAAAAACAATGCAACCTCATCATCTTGTAGTTCTTCCCTACTCCCTATCCATCTAAAGGCTTGGAGACCCTCCCTACATTAGCCTTTAAGACCTTGAAAATAGCTTCTGAGCAAGAAGACCATTTTGAAGACGAAGAAGCAAGTATTAGATATGAAAGGCGACAACCAATTGGAGAACAATGAGGGTGATAGTTCTACATATGCAAGCCTAGTGCAAACACAATTGAGGGCACTCAATAGTAGGTAGCAAGGGTCCCAAACATGCACTAAAGGCTATCTAGGAAGACACGTAATCTTATTTTTTTTACCCTTTTTGAGGATGCATAACTCAGTGCAATTCATGCTTAGTAGATGACCATCATGCACAGGGACATGTAATTCACTAGAAGCATAAAAGGGGAGATATTAGCGATGCCAAGTTTCTATACTTTTTTTAATACACATTGTAGTGCAATGCACTTTTTAAACTTTGATATGTATTTATTCAACCACCTCGAATGTCTCATACTATATTTGTGTATGATGTTGTAAATTTTACTTTGAAATATCAATTGAAAACTCAATGGTTAAGTAGAATGAGCACTCAATTATTGAGAGGGTTGGCCACTTGGCCTTTCTCCTTTGTCAATGGAATGATTAATTAGCATGCATTATCCAAGCGACAAAGTACGGGCAAAAGTTATAAAAATTTATAGTGAAAAAAATTGTTGTTTGACAAATTGGATAGCTTAATTTTGTTCAAAAGTGCCAAAAAATAACAAATAAGGGATAGATGACCTATCCATGAGGCCCTAGATACTCCCTTCAGTGAAAGGGCGGGTACCTTCCTTTATAGGAATAGTATGTATAGCTAGACTGGGAGGAATACCCCTAAGTTCGTCATAGCTCCAAGCAAAGATGTCGCGGAACTCCTGAATCAGGGACACATAGTCCTCTCTCTCTTCCAAACTAAGCATAGAACCCAATTTGATTGGCCGCGAATCATTAGGCGTACAAGGTCCAGCTCAATAACATCCATGTCTCTTATTCGATCATGAGGCTCTATCGGCTCATTGAAGGTTATCTGATAAATATCCTCTGTAGTGGATCCTTCCTTAGATCCATCACTCGATGACGTCTCACTATTAGATGGATCATCTACTATTTCTAGTTCAGTGGGGGATAAAGTAGCTCTCTCACTCTAAGGAGACTCAAGGTAAGCATTCACTATTACACGATGGGCACCTTGACCTAGAATCACTCGACCAGCGGGTATATCGACTTGATAGTCCATTCGTAAAATCCAAGGCCTTCCTAGCAAAACTCGATAGCTAGGACGTCCTGCAAAACTTATCACCCTAAAGTCCAGATAGCATTCCACGCTTGCAATAGTAACCTGAACTTTAGTGATGCAACCTTCCGGTTGTCTTAGACTATCATCCGCCATCCTAAGAAGTGTGGAGCTGTCTTTTGAATTTCGAGACCTAGCCGCTTCATCAAGTCTGAACTTATGATATTGACGGAGGATCCATTGTCCACGGTAGCATGCTCCACTAATATTCCATCCACATATGCTGGAACCCTAGGGAAATGCTTTTCAGCATGATCGAACCAATCTTGTTCCACTCTAGCTATGCCCAAAGGTTCTACTATATACCTGATACGTAGGATTTTCTTGAATTCCTTGCGTACTCCTGGAGAAAGTTTAATCAATTGCAGGAGATTCACATCTGGTTTGACTTCGCAAAGAGAACTTGCTAGGTCAAAGTCATGGTGGTTAGCCAAAGTTCTCTTCTTGCCCCAAACCATTCTTTCCTTTGGTCGTTGGACTGTCAGCTTTAGTGCCTCTTTTTTGACTTTTTTCTTCTTTCTTGGCACCTCTCTATCCTTCTTGGGATCCACTTTACCATCAGCAGGCCTTAGAGGTCCACCTTCCATATCCTAATTCAGGACTCACTTTTCCCTAGCATCCTGCATAGAGTTTCCCTTTACAGATTTTACAATTCCTTTATCACCCTCTTTAATCTTTTGCCCTCTTGTTACGACTCGTAGATTAGAAGTTTCAGCATCATTGACACGTATAGCCTCAATAAGGCTGACTCCACTGCCATGAGACAACTCCTCTACAACAGCCTTTCCTCGTTGCAGTATTTGCCTTAGCAGCAGAAGCAGATTGTGCTTGGACTACCTAAGTTCAAGTATCATGACTTTGGACAAGTATGTGATGCATGTCAGTTTGCCAAGCAAGCACGGTTTCCATTTATGAGACATGTACGGAATAGCTCATGACCCTTGCAGTTAGTACATTTAGATGTATGGGGTCTGTCTCATAATGCTTCGTTTGGTGGTGCTAGTTACTATGTATCCTTCATTGATGATTTCAGTAGGTACACCTGTCTTTACATACTAAAACATAAGGATGATATGCTTGATGCATTCAAGGATTTCAAGAAGCATGTTGAAAATGAGTTGAGCTATAAAATTTCATGTCATAGATCAGATGGAGGTGGAGAATATGTCTCTAATTACTTTGACAGGTACCCTACTAAACATGGGATCAGAAGATAGCTAACTTGCAGCTAAACACGACAGCAAAATGGTGTAGTAGAAACGAAAAATAGGGTATTGATGGAATCGGCAAGAGCCATGCTGAATGAGAAGAGTTTGCCAAATGGTTATTGGGCTGAAGCAGTAGTGATTGCTATCTATGTGCTGAATAGAACCCCTACAGCAGTAGGGATTCATGATGTAACTCCATATGAGAGGTTGTATGGTCATAAGCCTAACATTTCACACTTGAAGGTATTTGGCAGCATTGTATATGTGCATGTTCCTGATGAAAAGAGGAAGAAATTGGATCCTAAAGAAGCTATCAAGAGTGTGTTCCTTGGTTATGCATGAGACTGGAAAGCTTACAAGTGTTATGTACCATCTACACATGAGACATTGATTAGCAGAGATGTTGTTTTTGATGAGCTGGCATCGTGGTATGGTAATCCTATTACAATGGCTACTGATGGATCAACCAACACTAGTAATGCTGAAAATACACCTATAGTGAGTACATCTATGAGTGGTCCTACAGGTAATGGCACCTACAGTAAGTCCTTGGTCAGGACGCTTGTGGAGTCGTACTCCTACGTCCACTGACACGGATATGTCAGTGAGGGGGAGATTGGATAAGGGAAAAGAAAATAATCTTGAGGATGTGACAGGTCCACTTACAATAGGTTATGAGTCATCTAACAACAACAATTTGGATAGTGAATTGGGCATTCCGTCTATTATGATGCATGGAGCAAGGCAGAGTCGTTATGTACCACCTCATGAGAGGCAAGCTCAGAGTGAGCCACAATTATATGGAGATTTGAGAGAGTCAAAAAACCAGTTGACAGGTTTACATACACTGGTTATTCAACCTGCCATTATGCAAATATGGCTAGTGTGATAGGTTACAAATAACCTACAAAGTTTGATGATGCAATTACAGATGATAACTGGTGTGCTGCCATGGATGAGGAATATGTAGCCCTGGCTGAAAATGAGACATGGGAATTGGTTGAGTTGCATGAAGGCAAAGTCTCCATTGGCTACAAATGGATGTACAAGGTTAAGTGCAAGTCAGATGGTTCGTTAGAATGCTATAAGGCCAGACTGGTTATAAAAGGGTATGCACAACAATATGGCCTTGACTATGAGGAGAATTTTAGTTTGGTGGATAAAATGGCAGTAGTCAGAACTGTCATTGCTTAGGCAACATGCAAAGGCTATAAATTATGGCAAATGGATGTCAAGAATGCTTTCTTGAATGATGATTTGGTTGAGGAAGTATATATGGAGCAACCTGAAGGCTATATGTTCACCCGGACTTTCCTACACATGTATGTAAGCTAAAAAAGGCTTTATATTATGGACTGAAACATGCACCTAGAGCATGGAATGCTTAGATCAGCAGTTATTTACAGCAACATGGATTTAGATTGGGTGATGCAGCTCACAATCTATTCACGAAGAAGACAGATCATGGATATGTGTTTCTAGTGGTTTATGTAGATGATCTTATCATCACTATAGATGATGAAGAGGGCATTGCTGAAATTAAATCATGTTTACATGCTGAATTCAGAGTCAAAGACCTTGGTGAACTAAAGTATTTTCTTGGGATTGAGGTAGTCTCTACACCTCAAGGTATATGGCTACAGAAGCAATATGCTCATTACATATTGCAGAAGTATGGCATGGCTGAATGCAAGCCTATGGAGACACCTCTTGCTCAGAATGTCAAGCTACAGATTGATGTTGGAAATGACATAGAGAATGTGATCATGTATCGATAGATGGTGGGCAACTTGATATACTTTGACTATTACCCGTCCTGACTTATGTTATGCAGTGGGGCTGATTAGTCAACTCATGTAGAAGCCTCACAAACCACATTTAGATGCAGTCAGGAGGATCATGAGATATGTAAAGGGTACTACAGATTATGGGATGTTTTATGCATATGGAAAATCCCTTGACTTGACAGGGTTTATTGATGATGATTGGGCTGGTTGTGCCTATGATAGGAGGTCAACCAGTGTTTATGCATTTGGATTGGGCAGCAGTATGATTAGTTGATAGAGTAAGAAGCAACCTACTATTGCATTGTCTAGTACAGAAGCTGAGTATAGAGGAGCTGGCTTAACAGCTTGTGAAGTAGTTTGGTTGATGAAACTGCTGAAAGACTTGGGAATACAACTGGAAAGCAGAGTGAGATTGCATTGTGATAACCTCAGCAGTGTTATCTTGGCTAGTAATCATGTCTATCATGCTAGGTCCAAACACATTGAGGTTCACTACCATTTCATCAGAGAAATGGTTCTTACAGGGCAGATTGACTTGATTCATGTGAAGACTGAAGTCCAAGTAGCAGACATATTTACCAAGTCTCTTGGTAAAGAAAAGTTCATATACTTCAGATAGCTACTTGAAGTTTATCAGACGGTTTGAGCTTGAGGGGGAGTGTTAGAATATCAAACTCCCATTACTCTTCAATCAGTCTATCTTTATGTGTGTAACTGACATTAGTTGGATATAGCTATACATGTGTGTGATATTCAATAAGTTGGTGTAGTCAGTGACTTAACCACAGTTAGTATTGGTTAGTCATACCTATGTGTGTAAGTCTCTTTCAGTTAGTATAATGGAAGAAGAACAACAATGAGCTGTGGCTCATCTTCCGCTCCACTCTATCTCTCTCCCTCTCTTCCAACACGTGATAGAGTAATTAATGTAAGGGAGAGAAAATTGAGGAGTAGAACCCTTAGAGAATACCTTGTCCAGTGGAAGGATTATCCTGAAGAAGATGCTTCATGTATAGATGAGAATGCTCTTCATCAACAATACCCACGATTTCTCTCGAGATGAGGACATCTTGATTTCTCTAAGGAAAGGAGGATGTAATATTTCCAGGCACTAAAAGATAGTTGGTTAGTTCAAAAGTTAGTTAGTCAATTAATAAGTTAGTAAGGTTACTAAATAAAGTAAAAAATTTAACTAGCGTTAATAAATAACTAACATTAAACATAAATAAATAAATAAAAACAAGATTTGTAACTTGATATTTTTTCTGAATTAACAAGGACCGTAGCCACCCTTCACGGAAGTTACAACGTGAATGAGAGTTATTGTAAAATATTACACGGCGCAGCGAACAGAATCTGAGAAAGAGATAGAGAGTACACAACAGATAAGAGGAGAATCAGTAAAATTCTTTAACTCCAAACAACTGATACAAAGATGGCTCTGTCCACCCGTGCGCTTCCACTGAGTGAAGCTTAGATGGCGATCTAGACAGAAGATAGGCGAAGAGCTTAAGGCTAGCTGGAACAACAACTCTGACTGGGTGAAAGATGAGTGTATGATGGCCGCGAAGGGGTTTAGCTTTTATAGCCCGCGAAGGTCGTTAGGTCGGCCTGCTGACCGACCTACCATATGAGCCTCCACTAGTCGGCCAAGGAATATTGTGGGGTCCGCGGCCCCCGGACCCCACAATAGGGGCCCCTTTTAACTCCCTTACCACGCAACTCAATGCAATGTGCCTCGAGTTGCTACCAGCTTAACCACTCTGTCTAACCCAAAGATTAGACCCACAACAGTCACCTTTTTGCCATCCGGTCACATAGACCTCATCTGATATACAAGTCAGGACTCAACCAATGTCCGGGCTCACATTTGGCTTCTCCTCATAATGGGGGCCTTACAACTTTGAGCACCATGGATCATTGGTAGCACCTAATGAGGGTGGGGCATTGATCATATCTAACACCCCCCCTCAATGTCCACCCATAGGTGAACTATCTCCTCGGCCCAATGCCGAGTCTCTGAAGATGAACTTGAAGCAGATCCTTCGTAAGTGCTTTGGTGAAGATATCTGCTCCATTCTCCTCTGTTGGACAGTAGACCAATTCCACTATCCCATCCTCCATCAAATCACGCACATAGTGATACTGGATCTCTATATGTTTGGTGCGTGCATGAAACACTGGATTTTTGGCAATGGCGATGCAACTCTGATTGTCACATCTCAGCACAGTTGGTTCTTCATCCTGCACTCCCATATGCCATAGAATCCTTCTCAACCATACGGCCTCACATGCAGCAAAACAAGCTGCCTTGTACTCTGCTTCGGTAGAAGACAATGCCACTGTTGGTTGCTTCTTACTAATCCAAGAGAAAATTCCTGAACCCAAAGAGAAACAATAACCAGAAACTGACTTCCTGGAATCAATGTCTCCTGCCCAATCTGAGTCACAGTTCCCCACAAGAGAAGTTCCGAAACTGTATGTGATACCATAGTCAAGAGTTTTCTTCAAGTATCTGAGCACCCGCATCCCAGCCTTCCAATGACTCTCATGAGGTTTGTTTGAGAACCTGCTCAAAACACCAACAGCAAAACTGATATCTGGTCTGGTGTTACATAAGTAGATCAGACTGCCGACCAACCTCCTATACCTCCCAATGTCTGCTAATGCTGATGTATCCTCGACGGATAACTTTGCATTCACCTCCATAGGTGTAGCTATCTCCTTGCACTCGGTCATGCCAAATGCCTTCAAGATCTCCCATGCATACTTCTTCTGAGAGATGAAGATCTTTCCTGGCTCTTGCCAAACTTCAATCCCCAAACAATAGTGCAGCAAGCCCAAGTCTGTCATTTCAAACTCAGAACTCAAAGCCTTTCGAGTTTGGTTGATCATATCTTCATAGTCACCTGTAATAAGAAGGTCGTCCACATATAGGACAATCACTACAGACTTTTTACCATCCCTGTAAACATACAAGTTAGCATCTGAGGCACATCTTTTGAAGTTTAGGTTTAAAAAGAACCTATCTATCCGCTGGTACCATGCTCTGGGGGCTTGTTTCAGCCCATACAATGCCTTCTTCAGTTTACACACTTTGTTCTCAGAATGGGGGGCCTCAAACCCTGGTGGCTGAGCCACGTACACCTCCTCCTTGAGGTCACCATTTAAGAACGCTGACTTAACATCCATTTGGTACACTGGCCACTTCTTGTGGGCAGCCACTGCAAGTACCGTGCGAATAGTGGTCATTCTGGCAGTTGGGGCAAATGACTCTTGAAAATCAAACCCTTCAACTTGTGAAAATCCTTGGGCAACCAGTCTAGCTTTGTACTTTTCTAAGGTACCATCAGCCTTGTACTTTACCTTCCAGATCCACTTGGTGCCAATAATCTTCCGCTTTGCTGGCCGATCCACTAGCTCCCAAGTGTCATTCTTCATTATGCTGTCATACTCCGCCTGCATAGCAGCCTTCCATGATGGATCTGCAAGTGCTTCTTCTAAGTCAGTTGGCTCCTTTACTTCTCTCATAATCTCAACCATCAAGGCCATGTTGACTATGTGAGCAGAAGCCCTCCTTTGCTCCTCTATTCTCTGAGACCTCCTTGGTCCGTCTGCCTTCTCCTCAACAGATGCAGGCATAGGATTATTGTGGTCATAGAGCTGCTTCACCCAGCGCGGCAATGGCTTTTCCGGTGGGGTGATGTCAGGTTGGTGAACTTTTTCCTCATCATCTGAAGATGATGCTTCCTCCTCCTTAAGGATAGGGATAGCTCTCGGGACAGGTTCATAGTGGACTACTTCTTCGCTTGATGATAAAGTGGAAGACCTTGCCTTCTCCTCCTCCACTGTATGCGGCTCCTCCTTGAACACCACATCACGGCTCGCAATGATCTTCTTTGCCTCTTGGTCATATAACTTGTAAGCCTTCTGCTCATCACTATAACCCAAGAAGATACATTTTCTGCTTTTTGGTTGTAACTTGTTTCTCTTCTCATCTGGAACATGTGCATAACATTCACATCCAAAAATTCTGAAATGTGAAACAGATGGTTTCTTACCAATGTAAGCCTCATGAGGTGTTTTTCCCTTGAGAGCCTTTGTGTAGCTCCGATTTAGAATGTAGACTGCAGTATTAACAGCTTCAGCCCAAAAATGGTTAGGCAATCCCTTGCCCTTTAGCATGCATCTTGCCATCTCCACAATGGTACGATTCCTGCGTTCCACAACACCATTCTGCTGAGGTGTGTGAGGCGTCGTCAATTGACGCTTGATCCCTTTGCTCTTGCAAAAGCCTTCAAACTCCTTTGAGTTGAACTCACCACCACCATCTGTTCTAAATTTCTTCACACTTTTCCCTGTTTCATTCTCAACAAGTATTAGCCATTCTTTAAACTTACCAAAAGCTTGAGCCTTATCACGAAGGAAGTACACCCACATCTTCCTACTGTAGTCGTCGACAATCAACATAAAATAAGAAGATCCCCCCAAGGCCTGTGTAGGCATCTTACCACACAAGTCAGCATGCACCAACTCTAGAGGAGCATGTGCTCTATTCTTGCTTTCTTGTGGAAATGCCTTTCTCTGTTGCTTGCCCATCATACAAGCTTCACATGGTTCCTTCAATTCAGTTATTGTAGGTAGGTGAGCAACCATACCTTGCTTTTGCATCTCCTTCAATACTGCAAATCCGATGTGTCCAAACCTTTCATGCCAAAGCTTACTTGTGCCCACTCCAGCGGTGGCTGTAAGAGCACTTAGCTCATACAGGTTGTTCCTCCTTTCTCCTTTGCCAACAATTGTGCCAGCACTATCAATAATTTCTGCACCTGTCTTCTTGAACCTTACTTCATGACCAAGATCAGTTATGGCAGCAACTGATAAGAGATTTCTTCTGATTTCGGGAACATACAACACATTTGAAAGCTTTTTGACTTCACCATTTGCAGCAACAAAAGAAATAGTACCTGTGCCCGCAGCAGGGCATTTAGCATCATTTCCAACCGTCACAGTGATGGATTCTTGTAGAGGCTGCATAGAACTGTATAGACCTTTCTTGTTGGTCATGTGACGGGAGGCCCCACTATCCAACACCCAAGAGTCAGTGGTAGATTCTTCTTGCGCCGAGGAGCACACTTCCTCAATGGTCGCCATGAATAATTCCAACTCTGCTTCAGCCGTATTGGCTGTCTCTTTCCCTTTAGTTTTAAGGGTACCATTCTTTTCATCTGCCTTCTTGACACGACAATCTGCAATTGCATGTCCTTTCTTCTTACAGTAGAAGCACTCTCCTTGAAACTTCTTCTTGCCGCCCTTTTTCTTTTTGTCACCATCATTTTTGGTGGAGGAAACACCTTTGCCTTTTGCATTGGCAGAGAATGCAGCATCTCCATTGTTGCTTCCTTCTCGGGCTTTCAGCCTCAACTCCTCCTCCATTAATAATGCACAAAACTCCTCAAAAGTCAAAGCTTGAGGTCTCACCTGAGTATTAAGGGCAGTTACTAGTCCATCAAACTTTTGTGGACAAATTCGAAGACACCTCCGAGCTAGCTCTTCGCTAGTCTTTTGTATCCCAGCGCCAGCCATCTGGTCGCGCAGATTCTTAATCCGAGTGATGAATGCTTCAACCATCTCTCCTTCAGCAAACTTCTCCGCTGCTAGTTGATTCTCCAAGTTTTGAATCCTTGTTTGGTTTCGTGTTTCATACTGACTCCTTAGTACATTCCAAGCCTCTGACGCTTTGGTTGTATGCTGAATCAGAGTCAAAACACTGTCAGAACAGCTTGTAACTAAGGCACACAATGCATCTGCATTCCTTCGTTTCCAAGCTCGTAGAAGATCTGCATTCGGAGGAATCATCACACTAGGATTTGATGGGTCGGGGATAGGCTGTGGTTCTGCGTCAGTCCCCAGCACAGTCTCCAGAAGCTCATAAGAATCAAGGATAGTTGTAATTTTGAACTTCCACAAGGTGTAGTTTGTACCATCTAACTTGCCTTCGCTGAAGGTTGGTGGACGAATCCTCAGTGTTTGAATAGCCGGTACAGCAGCACCACCTCCTGCACCGCTTCCTGATGCGCCAGAACTGCTTCCCGGAGTCGACATCGTTTCTCTTTGCTGTTGAAGCCTTTGCCTCTTGCACGCTCTCCGATCTCTAGAGCCCCCTGGGCTCTGATACCATGTAAAATATTACACGGCGCAGCGAACAGAATCTGAGAAAGAGATAGAGAGTACACAACAGATAAGAGGAGAATCAGTAAAATTCTTTAACTCCAAACAACTGATACAAAGATGGCTCTGTCCACCCGTGCGCTTCCACTGAGTGAAGCTTAGATGGCGATCTAGACAGAAGATAGGCGAAGAGCTTAAGGCTAGCTGGAACAACAACTCTGACTGGGTGAAAGATGAGTGTATGATGGCCGCGAAGGGGTTTAGCTTTTATAGCCCGCGAAGGTCGTTAGGTCGGCCTGCTGACCGACCTACCATATGAGCCTCCACTAGTCGGCCAAGGAATATTGTGGGGTCCGCGGCCCCCGGACCCCACAATAGGGGCCCCTTTTAACTCCCTTACCACGCAACTCAATGCAATGTGCCTCGAGTTGCTACCAGCTTAACCACTCTGTCTAACCCAAAGATTAGACCCACAACAGTCACCTTTTTGCCATCCGGTCACATAGACCTCATCTGATATACAAGTCAGGACTCAACCAATGTCCGGGCTCACATTTGGCTTCTCCTCATAATGGGGGCCTTACAACTTTGAGCACCATGGATCATTGGTAGCACCTAATGAGGGTGGGGCATTGATCATATCTAACAGTTATGAGCTATATTAATCACTACTATTAATGTGTATAGTATAGAAGGTCTAAAAATATTAGATTTTTGGACAAGACTAGTATATTTTAGATCTTATCCTTTAAAAAAGGACATGGAGATTTCTAGAACTTGATGTCATTTAAAAGAAAAGACAAGTGATGTGTTAGTTAAGTTTGAAGATTTTATAAAAAGAAAAAAGAGAGAGGGAGACTGGCAAAATCGGGCGCGTCGCGATTGCAGTTTACAGACATGAAACAACACTTCAAACAGGGAGAAGAAGAAGGAGTGAACTGAAAGATTTCCAACCAAGTGTATTGGCAAGTGTCTTGGGGTTTTTCCCCCCTTTTGGAGCCAATGGAACCATCACATTTATGATTTGAGTATCAGATCACTAATTTTTCCAAATATCCCCTTCACAAAGAGCTCCACTTCTCAGCCACAACCCCTCTTCTCCAATTCACTATAAATAAGAGGCATGGGGAGTAGTTAGAGACACAAGGAGAACCTGAGAGGCTGCGAGAGAGAGGTGGAGAGAGAGAGGTAGAAGGATATCCCTTCAAGAGGCTGTGAGAAGGAGCTAAGACATAGAGAGAGAGAGAGAGAGAGAGAGAGAGACAGAGAGAGAGAGAGAGAGAGGAAGGGAGAAAGGGAATTAGCTCAATTTCCTTATCTTGATCTTCAACTAAGCCATATTCTCTTATGCTCTCTCATCTCGAATATATTCCACCTTCCCTATCTCTCGAACCACTCGCGGATGATAGCTCCAAAGCGACAAAGTGCAAAGGGGTTTGGCAAGAGAAGAATGTATGGGGGTTCAAGAGCTTAAACTCTAGAGATGGTAGAGATAAGAGAAGGGTTGAAAGTTTCAAGCTAAGTTCTTGAAGATAAGAGACAGTAGGGTGAAGGTAGATTCAGGGAGAGGAGTAGACAGAAGAGAAGGGGTTTGAAGAAATTGAAGACATAGAAGAATACTCAAAAAAAGAATTAGAAAATGTAGAAGAATACTAACAGAGATGAAGTCTATCAGTTTCTTTCAGCATTATAAGAAGATATAACTCTAATAGACAAAAACGTGTATAAAATAATACCTTTCTCTATGCTGCTTAGATTGCCAATCTGATGCTTCCATTGGCTCTGAAAGGGGGGTAAAATACTAGCATACCTGACCAGAATTTTGCCAGATCACTCTTTCTTCATCTCCCCCTTCGGAGTGCTATTCATTGCCTGAAAACAGCGATCGTGCATCCACAATTTCGTCGCTCTCTTTTTACATAAAATCCTCTCAAATTGGCTGAAAGCTACATGCTTTCTTTTACATGTCATCCTAATCTAGAAGTTGTCTATAGTTTTATGGATTTTTACAAGAGATAATATCTAGAATATAAAAAATTGGCTAAAAACTTGTCCAAAAAAAATCTAATATTTTGAACCATGACACTAACACTAATGCCTAAAGTGGCATTAGCTCTCTAAATCTAAAAGGAAGCCACACTCTAGATTTTTTTACACGGTGTGCATGTAGTGGCACGACATCCACCCCCTCCTAACCTGCACATCCTATGGCATGTGCCAAAGTCTTATGGATTTGCAGTGTCAGAAGAAGTATCTTCTGCCATGTCAATGTCTTCATCTTCTGCCTCTTCTTCTTCCTCTATGTCTTCATGCTCTTGAATTATATTCAAGTCTTTTAACTCATATGTTGAACATTCTCTTCATTTGAAGAGCTTGATTTTTTTTCCAACTACGGGTATCTTTATACTGGTCCCATCCAATTCAGCCAATGAATATGTTGCATTGTCATGAATGACCTTTACCACATACGGGCCAAACCAATGCTTTACCACCTTCCTAGAAGCACTGTATTGATTGTCTAGGCTACTGTCATAGACAAGCACCAAGTCATTTCTTGAATTGCTCTTGGCGGAAGTCAATGTCGCTTATCAAATCTTCTTTTGTTCTTTAGTCTTGTTGTCTTTAGCTTCTCAATAGCTGTTTGAACATCTTCAGGCCTTCTTCTTAGCTGCCATATGCGCAAATTTAGCAACTCTTCTCTACTGATGCCTTTCTCCCAAGGTAGAAGACTCCATGTGAGAATAGATTCTTCAATTGGCATGATTGGTTGTTTTCCATGCATAAGTTCAGCTAGCATATAGCGAGTCACTGAACTGTAAGTAGTCTAGTCATCCCATAATGCAAAAGGTAGCACTTTAGGCCATTCTTTGATCTTTTCTCTACAAGACTTTGCTAGAGCTTTGAGAATAGGTTGATGACCTCTCTCACTCTTTCCATTACCTTCAGGATTGTAGGCTGATGTCAAAGCCAACTTGATACCCAATTGAGCAAAGAAGTTGCGTGCCTCATCAGCATCCAATTCTCCTCTATTTGGAGTTACTTTACCCACACAACCATATCTGCAAAACACATATTCAAGCAAAAAATGATAAATAGCTTGAGTGGTCTTGGTTGTTAAGGCTTTGCCTTCAACTTGATTGGTTAGATCCTCTCTTGCAAGCACTAAATACCGCATATTCCATATTCATGTAGGCATGGTTACAAGATCAATAACCCATCTATAATGTATAGACAAGGGATAAGTCAGTTGTAATCCATCTCGATGCTTGACCATAGAATACATCTGACACACATAACATGTTTCAACAAAATGTGCTATGTCTCGATACATGTTTTGCCACCAATATTTTTCTTTGACTTTACTAAAGGTTCCCCATATGCCTCTATGGCCAACCCATAGGCTTTCATGAAATTCCTTCGTTACTGTTGTTGCAATATTTTGTTACCTAAAACTCGGACATGCGCTCCTTTCTTCTTCTTTGCATGCTTCCATAAATGTCCTTCTTTAAGAAAAAAGCCATAAGCTTTCCTCTTGATATGCTTGAACTCCTCATCAGTCCAAATCTCCTTCTTCTTCATTGTGCTCAAACATTGGCCAATCTTCAGCCAATCTTCTTCATAATCTTCTTCAAGGAAATGAAGTAGAACTTGAGCAATGCAATGAGCATGATGGCTTCTAGTTGATCACCCTATTGTTTTTAGCTTTGGACTAGTATATGTAACTGAAAATGTATTTTCAGCAACCATGGAATGAAATTTAGCAAGTATAGATTCTTCAGCTTCATCTTCTTCCATCAGCTCTTCTTCATTGTCATATCTTGCATGTGATAGCATGTGAGCAATTGGATTCGCCTTTCCTACAACATGCTTCAATTCGGGGTTGAGAGATTTAATATATGCAATCCATCTTAGCATAGCAATGTCAGGTGTAGAGCAGTTGGCAATCATGCCCAAGAGTGGAAGACAATTAGTTTCTACCACTACAGAAGCACCTATAAAGTATTCACGATCACACTTTAATGCTGTTACAACTCCCCACAATTCCCTTTTTACTTGTGCATACCTTCTTTAATGTTCATTGAGAAATTTTGCTCTAAAATGAATTGCATACTTGTTACCTTCAAGATCCTCTTGGCCAACAGCCCATCCTATCCCAATGGGACTTGTATCCACAGTAAGGATGATGGGTTGACCATTTGAATAATCAACCCTTTTGAGAATGGGGGCTGAAATTAACAACTTCTTTAATTTACGCATAGTGAGAGTATGCTCATTAACCCAAGAGAATCTTTGGCCTTTTCTTAATAATTGATAAAGATTTTCGACTACATGAGTCAAATGTGCTGAAATTAACAACTTCTTTAATTTACGCATAGTGAGAGTATGCTCATTAACCCAAGAGAATCTTTGGCCTTTTCTTAATAATTGATAAAGATTTTCGACTACATGAGTCAAATGTGGTATCCATATGAGATAGAATACACATGCGCCAAGAAATCTTCTCACCTCTGAGATATTTGTGCATTTTTCTTGCATTCTGCTGATGGGATCTATCTTGATTGGTGAAGGTTTACGTCCATAGGGGCCACACAGATGTCCAACCACTAGGACATCTTCTACTCCAAAAATCGACTTAGCTCCAGAAAGGGTAAGATGCACCTCTTCTAGCCTTGCCAAAATCCTATCACAATCATGAATATGGTTAACTACAAATGTCCTATAGCCATCTACGTCAAGCTCCTCATTCTTTTCATTGACTTCACATCCATTGATAGGTACATCATCAAGAAATGGAAGAGTAAGTTGTGGAATAAATTCCCTTAAGACTTTGTGCATGGCATTCATCATATTGGCTACGGAGTTTGTTGCACCTTGTGATAGAGTGCACATGTGGACCAATCCAAGAGGTGTCTTCATTGTGGTAATGTCTTGGCTTTTTAATGAAAGGTGAAATTGGTCATATCCTAAATATAGGTCACTGATAGATGATTTGTGATACCGAGAAGTGCTTTAAAATAGTCAAAAATTCCAAATTTCAAGGGAAAAATAGACTTCATTGAAGGTGGCAGTGGCAATCAGTACGATTTTAAGCGACAATGCTCGGAAAAGGCTTAAAAGACCCCCTTGACGATAGTTGATGAATTTTCATAATTTTTTAGCATGTCAAATGGGACCCTAGGAGATGCCTGGCAGTGGAGGACTTCAAGACGGATACCTAAGATTTTTCGGACTGCAAATTGGGTACTGGACGCGGGAGATAGGATGTCCGGGAGGCCAAGAACCAAAGGCAAGTGGAAATGGACTTAAGAAGTCCCAAATTTTATGACCCTTGGGGGCTCCCTTTGGGAGCTCCAACAAAAAAAAAAGAATTTATGGGGGGGGGCACCAATTTTCACGCGGACGATTAGAAAGAAGGCACCATACTTCTTCATGCTTGATGGATGGGCTATGGGGGCTGTAAGCAACCCCCCAACCGACTGGATACCTAAGATGCACTTGATCTTCACGAAACTTGCAGGAAATAACATGTCCATCAATTTTCAGCCCATAAGAACAATGTTAACCCCATCAAATGTGAAAAAAGAGTCATTTCCTTTGTAAAAATGCCATTACCGTGTATTTTTTATTATTTCGGCTTTTGAAACTTGTTGCGAGTCTGCAAACCAAGTCCCATTTGATGCTCAGCCCACCTCCATACTACCATCTTCAGACCACCTTCAATTTGGAAGTGATCCAGTACCGTGTCGGATGAGTATTCACCAACCGGGCTTCATTCTTCTTCACACGCAGGAACTGCCCCTTGTAGGAGAGAGAAAGATTTAAATCTGATCTCCACAACCGGGCAGCCATTTAGATTTCAGCTTTTGTACATTCACATGGCCAATCCACTTATGCCATATCTCAACATCCCGTATAGCACCATTATCATGTGCAAACATGGCTGCTTTCAATTCTAGAATTGATGCATCAAGAGTAAACATTCCGCCATCTCTTTGGCCTCTAGCAATCAATTTGCAACCATTACCATATTCTTCAACAAAGCATCCATCTCTATTAAATCTCACCTGCAGATTCTATTCTACCATCTATCCAACTAACAAAAAATTCTTGGTTATTGTAGGTACATGTATTACATCATGCAGTCTTTTTTTCTTGCCATCAGGCATCAACAACAGAACAATTCTTGTGTGCTGAATGTCATGTTGGGTGTCATCCCCAGTACACACATAACCATGTGAACCTATAACCATCTCATCAAACCATTCTCCATGTGGTGTCATATGATTTGAAGCCCCTAAATCAATGTACCATCTCTCATCTTTGTTCTTCCTAGATGCATTCTTAGACACATGCTGCATGGCAAACAATCTATGAACCTACTCATCATGAGCACCGCTAGAAGATGCATAGTGCCTCTGTTGTTTGCCCTTTGCCTTCATATCTCCCTGCTTCTTGTAATAATCCTTTGCAATGTGTCCATATCTGCCCCAGTAATGAAAGTCTTTATCTCTGTTTGACTTATCATTTGATTGCCATGAACCAGATTCACCATCTCTACCATAGGGTGATCTCCCCCTGCCTCTAAAGCTACCAGATCCACACTGGCCTTGTGTATTTGTGCCATGCTAGGCATTCTTCTGATGATGTCCATAAGTGTTTTGAATGTCTCCTTGACCTCAAAAAGAGCCACGGCCTCAGCCGCCTCGGCCACACTGGCTAGAGTAAAGAACAGTGTCTCTGCTTTGAGACGTACTAGAACCTGTATTTATCCCAAGCTTAACTCCCTCATGCAGCACCAAAGCAATCAGCTCATCCTAATCAGGGGATTTGGCTCTCACAAAAATAGGCATATCAAATGCTTTATACTCTTTGCCAAGTTCATTCAATGTCACTACAATCATATCATCCTCAGGCACTGAAGATCCAATGGTGGCAAGCTAATCCGCTATGTTCTTGATCTCTGTAGTGTAGGCTTGAATGCTTCTGCCATTCCTAAACATGTTATTGAATTGTTGCTTCAGCTGAATCTTTCTTGCATGAGTTACATTTCCATAATTCTTCATGAGTATGTCCCATGCATCCTTTGGAGAACTACCTCCAATAATTTGTATAACCATAGCATTTGAAATACATAAGGAAAGCCAATGTAACACCTTGCATGCTCTCTCAGTCCATAGCTTATGAGCCCTTTTCTGAGACGGATTCCTTTCATGCATTTCAGGTTCAGCCTCATCACCTATACATAAGTCCCAATAACCTCTACCAACCAAAAAATTCTTCATACGGAACTTCCACAAAGAAAAAAAATTATTGTCCAGCTTTTCTTCCACAATTTGAGTGATAGTGTCAGTGCCTTGAGCATTTGCCATAGTTGAAGCTTAGGTATTCAATGAGGTATACAACCTATAAGTATATGACTCCTTTTCTTACAGTTCAGAACCAATTTCCTACTATTCAAGATAGTTTCTTGCAATTCATGATAGTTTTCCTGACAACCTGCTTGTTGTAAATTGTATTCCAAAAATGAAAAACATAGTCAACTGAGCATAAACCAAGCTCAAATCAGTTCAAAACATTCTATGGTAGTGGAAAAACATCCCATCAACAAACTATATCCATATAAGTATCAATATTTGTACTATATACAAGTAGCAATACCAAATACAGCCATCCCACTGCTATAACTAGCAATATTTTCTATGTTAAAACAAGAGTATTTAGACATCAAAACAGCCCCAAAACATCTCATTCAGTTGCCATTCTATGCAGGAGTTGATACACGTTCAACCGATCAAAATATATTGCATGTATATCAAGTGAAGATGATAGGTATCCTTCTTGCAGACAATAACCAGTCAATATCTTGGTATAACCAATAACAAATCAGTCCAAACTTTGGACTTTCAGCACTCACAATATCCCAAAAAGAATCCACCACTCAAGTGATATGATCCAAGCATTTGTCAGTAGCAAATAAGCATCACAAATACTTCAACCATGTAGGTATATTGTTTTCAAATTCAAAAAAGCAACAAGTTCACTATTTCTAGCTTGCAAATAAGCTCCAAAATGGAGCATTTAACACTCCAATATCATGCTCAAATGGATGATAATAAGGGCATATATATTGTTAGGATAAAAGCCACCAGTGCCCTGGAATCACCTGCTATTTACTGCAGTAAACAGCTAGTCTGCACAGGTCTGTGCTAAATATCTCAAAATCTGTGAGGAATTTGAAAAAAATTTCTTCTAAAAAGTTGTAGATCACGTTGAAACAGTTAATAAGGACGGGCCGTTTCTCCAAAAACCATTTCTATAACAAGATATAGCTTCTGCAAAAAAATGGGTTGCAGGCATAGTCTCCTTTGATGACATTTTCTTCAGATCTAATATCTTGATGTCAAATGGCCACTGCCAAGCCTTCAGGCTTTAGGTGTTCAAGCTCTGATACCATGTTGGAAGAGAGGGAGAGAGGCAAAGTGGAGTGGAAGATGAGCCTTAGCTCATTGTTGTTCTTATTCCATTATTCTTCCATCATACTAATTAAAAGAGACTTACACACATAGGTATGACTAACCAAGACTAACTATGGTTAAGCCACTGACTACACTGACTTATTGAATGTCACACACATGTATAGCTGTATCATAGCTAATGTCGAGGTCACACACATAAAGATAGACTGATTGAAGAGTAACATGAGCTTGATATTCTAACATTAGGTTGTAGCTCAAGGACTCCTTGGCTAGGTATTACAACTTGTTGATCATCAAGGATATGGTTAGGGTTAGCTATGTATGCTTTCAATAAGCTAACATGAAATACATTATGGATTTTTATATTCTCAGGAAGTTGTATCTTGTAAGTGCTTGGTCCTAAGCACTTGAGAATCTTATAGGGTCCACAATTTCTTGGACTTAGCTTCTTAAATTCTCCTAAAGATAAAGAACTCTTCTTGGAAACGGATGAAGACCATGTCTCCCTCTTTGAAGATTCGTTCTTGACTTTTCAAATTAGCAAACACCTTTTGTCAGTCCTTGGCAACTTGGAATATCCTGTCTGATAGTCTTGATTTGATCATCCATTTCTTCTAACATTTTTCTCGAAGCTTCTACCCTTAGAGTAGGATCTGAAAAGTTAAGTGGCATACAACAATCTTGACTATATAGTACCTGAAATGGAGTCATCTGAATACTTCGATGATAGGAGGCATTATAAGCAAATTCCACTAAGGATAGATATTGAATCCACCTTTTAGGTTCCTTGCTACAATATGCATGCAAAATATCCTTAATTACTTGATTAACTCGTTCTGTCTACCCATTAGTTTGTGGATGATAAACAGTACTAAAACAAAGTTGGGTTTCAATGGCTTCAAATAAACACTTCTAGAAGTGTGATGTGAAAAGAGAATCACGATCACTGATGATCCTTTTAGGTACCCCATGTAACCTAAAAATCTCTTTTACAAAAATTCTAGCAATATCTGAAGCTTTGTAATTGGTTTTTATTGGAATAAGATGAGCGACCTTTGTTAACATGTCTAGTATCACCATTATTGAGTTATATCCTCCTTGTACATAAGGTAACCCAACTACAAAGTCCATGCTAATAAATTCCCATTTCATCTGGGGAGTGTTAAGTAGTTGGAGTTTTCATGGTAGCACGTGAGTGTAAGGGAGGGGGTTATTTAAGGGAAGGAAGGTACATTTTATAAGGTAAGGTCCCATAAATAGGGGGTAGATAAGGGGTATTTTCATATATTTCTTGCATGCAGGTGACGTCTCCTTATTACTATTAATGAACCCCCCGTGTTTGACACGTTTTGATTTTACCCTTTGACAATTTAGACATTTAGTGACATACTTAAGTACATCACCCTTGAGTTTTTGCTAGTAATAGCTTTTCCTGACTGCATTCAAGGTTTTTGCATACTGTGAGTGTCCTGAAAAAGGAGAATCATGTGCTTCTCAAATTATCCTTCTCTTGAGAGTCTGAATCGAAGGAATGCATAGTCTCATTTTGAAATAAACAAGTCCTTCATCTTCATCTATAGAGAATTCTTGATACTTGGTCTTGAGTTTGGGATCTTGTTCCTTATTCTAAACCTCCCAAAACAATTGTTGATAGTCTAGGTCCTTATTTGCTTTATCCTTGGTCAAATCCTTGGTCAACTCGATGATAGGATTAGTTGGCATTGATACCATTGTAGCCAGAGTTTCTGCCCTAGATGGTTCTTAAGTGATAAGAGCATTAAGGAAGGCTTTACGGCTAAGGGCATCTACTACCACATTTTTGTTACCGGATTTGAACTTAATTTCAAAGTCATACTCCTGTAGAATCTCAACACAATGTCGTTGCCTCATATTAAGGTCACACTGAGTAAAAATCCACTTAATAATTTTATGATTTGTGATTGAGGAAAACTTATTTCCAAGCAAGTAATGTCTCCATAATTTGAGAGCATGAATCACAGCTAACAACTCCCAGGTCATGAGTAGCATATCTCTTCTCATGGGTTTTCAAATTTCTTGAAGAGTAAGCTACATGATGTCCTTCCTAGATTAGTATGCATCCCAATGCAAGAGAGCTGGAATCTGTGAAAAATTCGAATTCCTTACTTAAGTCAGGTAACCTTAAGATAGGATCAGTTACCAAACTATGCTTTAGTTTCTCAAAGCTAGACTGTTCAACTAGCGTCCAGTTAATGGCAACTTGCTTTCTGAGTAGGTTTGTAAGATGAGCTGCAATTTGGGCATAGTTTCTGATGAATACCCTATACCATCCTGTTAGACCTAGAAAACTTCTCACTTCCTTGATAGTGGTTGGGGGTGGTCAATCTTGAACATCCTTGACCTTGGCAGGATCTACTAATATACCTTTAGTAGACACTATGAATCCGAACTATTCAATCTTCCTTTTGAAAAAGGCACACTTCTTCTTCTTGGCATACAACTTGTGTGTTCTCATTGTCTCCAGGACAATGCGAAGATGTGGTTCATGATCTTCTTCCTCCTTAGAATAAGTTAGGACATCATCAAAGAATACAACAACAAAATCATCAAGATGAGGTCTAAAAATGTCCTACATTAACCTGTAGCTGGAGCATTTTTCAAACCAAATGACATCACGATGAATTTGAAATGACCGTATCTTGTGTTGAAGGTGGTCTTTGGAATATCTTCATTCTTGACTCTAATCTGATAATATCCTCACCAAATATCAATCCTAGAAAAGATCTTTGCTCCTTGTAGATGATCAAGAAGCTCATATATCCTTGGGATTGGGTACTTATTCTTTACTGTTACCTGATTTAGCCCTCGGTAGTCTATACAAAGACGGAGAGTTCCATCTTTCTTCTTTTGGAATAATACTGGGGCTCCCCATGGTGAACTACTTGGCCAGATATATCTTGTTCTAGCAGTTGCTTGAGTTGCTCTTTTAGTTCGATGTCTTCAGGAATAGACATTTTGTAAGGCTTCTTTATCACTAGAGCGGCTCTTGGAACAAGTTTGATCTCATGATCAACTTATCTTTCTGGAGGTAACTCAGTTAGCTCTTCAAGAAATATGTCGGTGTACTCTTTTAACTAGGATGGTTCTTCTTCTACATGACCATCTTGATTTATATTGTTAATCTTGATCAAGTAAACATGTAATCCCTTCTTCAAGCCTTTCACAATTTGAGAAGCTTTTGCTAATTGAACTTTAGGTTTCCCTAATTCACCTTGTGTAGTTGCTATCTCACCATTCAAATCTTGAAATGTGACTTGACCTTTTCCACAATGGATATGAGCATCATTGGGAATCAACCAATCCATTCGTAGTAAACACTCATAGGCTCCTAAGCTCATTACTCTGAACCTCATACTTGAAAGGTTTTCTCCTAGGTTAAACTCTGCCTTGGTAGTTTGCTATGTAGAAAGTACTTCCTTTCCATTTGCTAATTCCAGGAGCAGCTTTGATGCATTTACTGTATCTATTCTGAACTTCTTAGCACACTTGGGTGAAATAAATGTGTACTTCCACAGTCAATCAAAACTTTAAATGATTTACCTTGGTGACTAGCTGGTATTTGTATTACCGAATATTGATGATTTGGTCCTTTTCTGTGGAATGCTGTAATATTTCTACAACAAAATATTATGACCCTAGATCCCGCGCAAAAACAATTTGAAGTAATCTCCCGTGATAAGAAACTCTGGCCTAAGTGCTCCATCCTTGCGTACTAACAATACCAGCCCCCACATTGTGCATAGGAAACCGTGGCTCAAAACCATAACCCACCGTGGGAACTCCCCTTCAAGGGAAAAAGGAATAATCAATAAATTGCAAAATTTTATATATATAACTCCCTCTCCTTCACCCGTTGCATGGTGGGGAGAGAGAGAGTGAGTAGGTGTTATGGAGGGGCATGGGTGGGCATAAGGGGGGGAAGCATGCAACTGCCACCTGTGTGGCCACCCCCCCACACACCCCCCCTATAAACCCCCCCTCCCAAGCTTGGGGGGGATCGTGGGAAGCTGCCTGCTGTCAAACTGCCTGCGCCACACCGCCAAGACAACCGCCGTCATCGCCAGGTTGCCGCCGCCAATGCCATCATCATCATCATCATCCTCATCTTCATCCTCACCATCGTCATCCTCACCATCATCACTCCAATCTTCTTCACCATCACACATCATCTCTGCTCATCCAGAAGCTTGAGAAGCTTCTCTAGGCCAAGTTCACCCGCAGTTCTCGAGTTTTTTAGATCGTATATTGCAAGGCCCTATTCCTGTGCAGGAAAGGAGATCTCGGGGAGTAGCAACTTTGAAACTTGTAAGGGTGCCAAGGGAGAGTTTGTTGAGTCAAAATTTACTTCGTCAATGGCTCCTAAGCAAAAGTCGAGAGGAGCACATGCGGGAGCTTCCACCTGAAGTACGAGAGTGGACAATGCCCCGATATTGCATGCCCAAGTTTTGAAAAATATCCCCGCATGGAAAGGATGCACAAAGCATGTTTTAATTCACATAGGAAACTTAAATGCATTGGAAAATTTATATACTCGTTCGATTTACAAAGTTTAGTTGCATGACGAGTACTTGCATTTGCTTGCACATCCATGGTCAAGGGTAGTCGCATTTTTGAACGTATGATGCATAAGTTAAAAGATGAAATTGTGCGAAGGCGTCCTTGTTGCATCTCGCAAAGGATAGGGCTTATGACACATAATGCACTTATGTAATAAATTCCTGGTTGTGACTCGTGTTTAAGATAATTGTAGACGGACATTAAATGATGTCTAAATAGTTGCAATGAAAGGAAATGATTTATGAATTTTGAAAAAAAACATATATTATGCAATTCACATGCAATGAATAGTTACATTTTAGGTTGAGTTAAGCGATAGAGGAAGGGTTAAATCAATGATGTATTCATTAGCATCTGGTCATGAAAGAATGATGCATCCATGCATAGAGTTCTTTTATCAAAATTTGCAATTGAGAAAGGATGCACCTTCATTAAAATACAATAGCTTTGAATTTGATGCATAAACGTAGGATTTACAAGAAATAGTTTTGAATGTCAACTAATACCGTTTAGGGCAAGGAAAAGAAAGATCATTGTAGATCCTATAGTTGCATAGAGGAAAAAGGTCTATGGTCTTGAAATTGCATATTCGCATGGAATGATACATCTCATGCACCTTCATCTTTTAAGGAAAGTTCTTGCAAATTTTAGAGGGAAGTATTTGCATCTCTAAGGGAAGGATCATCTTTATTCGTAAGACAATTAATTGTGTAACTCACATGAGATTCATAAGGGCGTGAATAGTTAGCATACAACGAGCACCTCAATGTGCTAGGTTGGGTTAAGTTATGATACTGATTTAATATTTCTGATCTTAAAGGTCCTACCCACATTCACAAAATGTTAGGATTATCTAAACACCCATGTAAGAATGATCTAGGGTTCTCACCCTAAGGATCAAACAACCAAATACTAGACTTCCACAAGGAATTTAGGGACCTAGGGCCAAAACGTTTATCAGCCTAGTAGGATTAGGGTTTTGGATTGGGGTCAATAGGACTCCCAAACCCTATATCGTGATCAAGAAATACTGCATGATGGGAGATATGATCCCACAAGTTGCGTACTGACACCCATCTCGTGCAACAAGCCTGCAAGGCCATATGCTCTTGCGTATAAATCACAAGTTGGTACTATTATACCTTAGATCAAGGTTGGCGAGTTCTAATTTACAAATTAGTTTCTCTAAGGAATTGAATAGTTTCCCTACTACAACACTCCCTCTTGGGAATTGTTTTGCTTAGTTTAGGGCAGTGGTGAATTGCCTAGAAGCAAGTTGACCAACCAAGTTAGGACGACGGGGTTGTCCAGGATCTATTCAACTATAATATAAGGAAACCTAAGATAGTGACAATTTGGGGTCAATAGGGTATAAACCCTATCTCAAGGAAAAAGGGTAAACAAGCAACCCAGCTTGCTAAACCTTTGGGATTTTGCCAAGTCGCGAATGATCCAGGATCGAATGTTGGAAGTATTCGAGAGAAGGAATCACACCTTAGTAGTTGGCCGTACGAACGACCACTGGAATGCTCGTGATTGTACACTTAGGTGCACTGTTTGTACTTCTTGCTCAAAGAACTAATGCAGGAAAAATAACTAATGCTTCATGTTAAAATCCTGGAGGGAGAGGCAATATCAGTTACCTCCGACTGTTTGCCTTACCCTATCCAAGGGGGTTGTTAGCCACGCTAGATACGTGGACTGAACCCGCCGCGAGAGGTCTCTCCATGGGTGCTGCTTGGAGCAGGAGGACGCTTGGATGCCAGGGGAGGCTCTGGCTATAAATTCCTTGCCTCCGGATCCTGCATAAGAGGCCGACATGACTCGAGATGGGATCTTGAGGCCCGTATACTAGTCAACGGTTGGAACTTGGAATAGCGATCCCTGAGGATTGCTGGGATAGCCTTCAGGCAGGATATTTGATGTATTCCAAAGACTATGATTAATAAAGATCAAATCTTGAAAAAGGAACTTGCTTGACATTGTTTTTCTATATTAGTGCCTAAGTTACGTAAAGGAACGAGCGTTTAATTGGTTATTTAAGGAAGCTATTTTTGCTTGTCAAACTAAATGTGGTAGGTAATTAGATAACTAAGAAATCCGAGGAAAGTGCAGTGGACATGACTCTGGGTCCGTCCTACTATGGAAGGGTGGTCTTGGTTAGCCGCGAACTTTTCTCAAAGGAATTAATAGCAAGTAGCGATGACCTAGAATCAATAGAGTTAGAGTCCCGATTTATGATGTTTTAGGGGAACGGAATGGGACTACGCCTTACGTGCAGAGAGGTCAAGCTTCGCATCCCTCTCATTTCCCATTCTCCTTGAACCAAGTGCAGTATAAATCCACTTCGACCTTGATGTTTTGCGCAAAGTGGTTCGTCTGGGGCTCGACGCTAGCTACTTCCTAAAAACTTGACTCTTAGGAAAATCATGACTCAGGTCGGTCCTAAGTGGGATCGGCCAGATGCTTCCGCTTCGTGGCAGACTCAAGAAGACCTTGATCGCAAGCCCCATGACATTCCTTGTGAGTGCCGGGCGGTGCTTTCTAGACTCTCTCCCCGATGGGCTGCTAAGACATGTCCTACAAGTGGACAGGGGGACACGTTACACTTGGTACCAGAGCAAACCACCGGAACTAATAGTTACAAGGGGACTTAATGAGGGGAAGTAGAGCAATGTTGTTGCTAAGAAGATTTCCTTACTTACTTATGGATGCTGGGCTGCAGAGTCGCGAAGCATGGGACAAATTCTTGGTATTCCAAGTTATGTTTATGATTGCAATATGTACTTCGGATTATTGATGGAGGCTAGGCATGATGAATATTCTGGATTGCATCTACAATCCATCACCCCTGTACGTGGAACAAAGATGGACGGGTGAATCAGGGATATATTACATAGTAGCCCACTGACTTGCATACCTTCAGACCAACTTGAAGAGAATCAAGTGGATGGAGGATTTAAAGATTGTGAAGCTGTTCATCTTTGTTGAGGCTCATGCAAATGCAACCCTGCACGTTGGTGGTCGGAAAGTCAAGCAGAACAAGTATGTGTACGAAGAAGTGACTTGAGTAATCCCTACCGATAGAATCAAGGTGCTGGGACATTATGAGAAGAACGAGTATCAAAGAAAGGGATACCCCAAGCTTCCTATGACCTATCGATTCTTGAAAATCCATGACCCCTCTCCATATTATTACTTAGTCCCCGTGGGTGAATGTAACACAATCCTATTTTCCCCAAACTGATGTACCAATCAGCTTGTTCTACCTTCCCAAAATAAATGTACTCAAAAGGGCTATGCCCACATGAATGAATAAGATTTTTATCATTGTCTGTCATGGCTGTAAGTGTTGGTAAAGGAGTTAAGTGATTAGGTCACTTTGCTAAAAGCTGAACTGGGCATATTAACGTAATGTGAAAAACGTTTAGTAAGTTTTTAACGTAAAGAATCTTATGCCCAGGCGCAACCTCAAGTGCAGATTCCTAGTTCGACCCGTGCACCAAGTACGACTGTAATTCAAGAGAAGAAGTTCCTTCTCAACAAATCAAGCCACCTGAATTTGATGAAAAGGGAAGGACTGTCCAAACTGACACCGAGATCTGGATCGAGTCCATGGAGGACTACTTTGAGACAGCATGAACTGCACCCGCTAACCAAGCTATGCTCGCCAAACTAAAGCTTACCAGCGAAGCAAGACTTTGGTGGAAACAATGGTGCAGAGACCAAGGGATCTCGAAAGGGTCAAGTAACTAGGAGAAGCTTAAAAAAGCTGTGCGAGGTAGATATCTGCCACCTGCCTACCACACATAGAAGATGAACGAATTCTATGAATTAAAGTAGCTTGATCTATCCCTAGATGCATATTATTCAAAGTTCGTCTCTCTCTTAAAGTATGCACCTCAAATGGATATGACACAATAGGTGTCAAAGTTTTGTGCTGGGTTAAATCCACCCATAAACACTCGCTTGGAATCAATGCGCCCAATAGACCTACAAGACGCACTCATTCGAGTTACACTGATAATACAGGAGGTGCAAACCAAGCCACAAGGAATAATAGGACCTGGTCTTATAAGGATCAGAACAAGGGAATGTATAGGTCTCAGGCTAAGAGAGCGCAGGGCCAAAATCAAGGACAAAGAAAGAAAGCCAGGACCAACACTATCAACAACTTTGTTCCTACACAAGGTAATGGCCACAATCTCCATTGCTTCCATTGCAACGAGCTTGGATACTTCAAAAGGCAGTGTCCCAGGCTTAGTAGAGGACAATGCCAAGGGCCATTCCAAGGAGCCGGCCATGGCCAAGGAGCCACCGTCATGGCCAGAGGGAGAACCTCCAGCATTGCCAACAAGGAGCTAGGTAATGAAGAAGACCCATCCATGGAAGTTGACATTGAGAGGGCAATAATTCATGCCGCTCTTCACAAGAAAGGCCCGAATTGCCAATTCTCGGTGATACAAACTCCATCGGATTATCAAGGTAAAAGCTTCAAAACCTTGATTGATTGTGGCAGTAGACATTCCTTCATTTCACCAGTCTGTGTAAAAAGATTAGAAATAGCCACAATAGATACACCTACCTTACTTTTGGAATTAGCAAATGGTCGTGAGGTCTCTTGTACCAGGAAAACTGCTAAGGTGAAATTTCTACTGGGTGGAAATCCGACTTCGGTCAGATTCAGGAGAACGAACCTAGGTGTCCACGGATGTTTGCTCAGAATGGATTGGCTAATACCCAATGATGCCCACATTCACTGTGGAAAGGGCCAAGTCTCCTTTTGAAATTCTGAAGGGGAACTAGTTACAACTCAAGGAGAGGCTGGTAAGCCAAAAATTCAGCTCTGGCAAAAGCAACACGGATAATAAAAGGATTTAGGAAGGGCCTACTTGTCTATTTGATTAAACTAAATAAGCTAGATCAGAATCAGGAATCTAGGGAAGAACCTTCATGGTTAAAGGAATACACAGACATATTTCCTGAAGAGCTGACAGAACTTCCTCCTCAAAGGGAGGTCGATCACGAAATCAAGCTGGCGCCAGGAGCTGCACCAATTGCAAAGAGACCATATAGGATGTCCATCCCGAAAGCGATTGAGCTGAAGGAGCAACTCAAGAAACTGTTAGACCAAGGCTACATTCGTCCTAGCAGTTCACCATGGGGAGCCCCAGTGCTGTTTCAGAAGAAGAAAGATGGAACGCTTCAACTACAGAGGGTTGAATCAATCAACCATTAAAAACAAGTACCCCATTCCAAGAATAGATGAACTTCTTGACCGTCTTCAAGGTGAGAAGATCTTCTCCAAGATAGATCTTAGGTTTGGATATTATCAAATAAGGATCAAGGAAGAAGATATCCCGAAGACCGCATTCAGCACAAGGTATGGACACTTTGAATTCCTAGTCATGTCATTCGGGCTGACAAATGCTCCTGCTACCTTCAACAGGTTAATGCAGGATATCTTTGGGCCCTATCTTGATGACTTCGTACTCATATTCTTTGACGATACCCTAGTCTACTTCAAGCAGGAAAAAGATCATGAACCCCAACTTCGCATTGTCCTCGAAACAATGAGAGCACACAAGCTCTATGCCAAGAAGAAGAAGTGTGCATTTTTCAAGCGACAGATTGAATATCTAGGATTCATTGTATCAGTGAAAGGAATTTCAGTAGATCCGGCCAAGGTCAGAGACATTCTGGAATGGCCAACACCAACTTCTGTGAAAGAAATACGTAGCTTTCTTGGATTGACAGGATGGTACAGGGTCTTTATAAAAAACTATGCTTTGATAGCAGTGCCTCTGACTAATCTACTAAAGAAGCAAGTATCAATTGTATGGTCACCTGCTGAACAGACCAGCTTTGACAAACTAAAGAAAATCTTGGTATCAGCACCCATTCTGAAACTTCCTGATCTTAGTAAGGAAATTGAAGTGATAACCGATGCTAGCGCACTTGCCTTAGGATGTATGCTCTTACAAGAAGGTCATCCCGTAGCATACTCTTCAAGGAAACTGAAGAGCCATGAAAGGAACTATGCTACCCACGATCTGGAGCTGTTGGCTGTCATCCATGCTCTCAAAATTTGGAGATACTACTTGCTGGGTAACAAATTTGCCTTAGTGATGGACCACAAAAGTCTTAAATGGATTTTCACCCAAAATGAGCTCAATATGAGGCAACGTTGATGGATTGAAGTACTGGAAGAATATGACTTTGAAATCAAATACCGGCCTGGAAAGGAGAATGTAGTTGCTGATGTACTCAGTCGCAAGGCATTTCTAAATTCTCTGATTTTGCAAGATCCATCAACAGAAAGATCTCTAGCCACAAAGGTATCCATGCCAAACAACCCAATTCTTGAGCTAGCTAGAGAAGAGGCATGTCATGACCCAACCTATCAAAAATTGCTAAGGGAGATCCCCATCAAAGATCAAGACCTGAAGCTGGAAACGAAGTATCAAGAATTCTCTATCAATAGTGGACTTGTCTACTTTAGGACAAGATTATGTATCCCGACAAGCCAATCACTCAAGCAGAAGATACTTTGGGAAGCTGATGACTCCCCTTTCTTAGGACATCCTAGCTATGCCAAGACCCTTAATGCGGTCAGGAAGAGCTATTATTGGGATAGGCTCAAAGGTGACGTTCTCAAATATGTCACCGAATGTTTGTCTTGTCAACGCATTAAGGCCGAACATGTCAAAATGCCAGGGAAATTGCAACCACTGGACATTCCCCAAATGAAATGGGAATTCATTAGTATGGATTTTGTTGTTGGCCTGCCCCAAGTTCATGGAGGATACAACTCCAATATGGTCATGGTAGATACGCTCACCAAGGTTGCACGTCTTATCCTTGTTAAGACAAACTATAAAGCCTCAGACATCGCAAGGTTATTCATCAAGGAAATATTCAAGCTGCATGGGTTACCCAGAAGAATCATTAATGATCGGGGCTCTCTCTTCACCTCACACTTCTAGAGGGCTATCTTTGAGGCCATTGGGACTCAACTCTATTTCTATACAGCTTACCATCCCCAAACCGATGGTCAAATGGAACGAGTCAACCAAGTCATTGAAGATATGCTTAGGGCACACTGCTGTCGTGAACCCAAAAAGTGGATTCAATATTTGCCACTGGTTGAGTCCGTCTACAATGCTTCTTACCAACAAAGCATTCAGATGACCCCTTTTCAAGCATTGTATGGGCACGATTGTCGTACTCCTTTGAGCTTTCCGGATCCAACCTTGAGGGTTGAAGCTTCAAAGTAGATGCTGGAAGACATGGATGACCAAATCAAATCAATAAGACAGGACATCCAAGCCGCCAAGGACAGGAAAAAGTCTTACGCAGACTTGAAATGGCAAGACAGATCCTTCATTGAAGGTGATATGGTTTTCATTCACGTACGTCCAAAGAAGAGTTCCCTATCCTTGGATGAATGCAAAAAGCTAAGTCCAAGGTATTGTGGACCCTACAAGATTCTCAAGTGCCTAGGGCCTAATGCTTACAAACTTCAACTCCCTGAAAACCTAAAAGTTCATAATGTATTCCATATCAGCCTATTGAAAAAGTATGCGCCTAACCCTAGTCACATGCTTGATGATCAACAAATTGTAATGCCTAGCCAAGGAGTCCTTGAGCTACGACCTGACAGAATCCTAGATGTTAGGGAGAGGCATTTGAGATCGAAGACTTTGAGAGAATACCTCATCCAGTGGAAAGATTATCCTGAAGAGGATGCCACCTGGATGGATGAACGTACTCTCAACCAACAATACCCCCAGATCTTCTCGAGATGAGGACATCTCGATTCCTCTAAGGGGGAGAGAATGTAATATTTCTACAACAAAATATTATGACCCTAGATCCCGCGCAAAATGAAGTAATCTCCCGCGACAAGAAACTCTGGCCTAAGTGCTCCATCCTCACGTACTAACAATACCAACCCCCACGTTGTGCATAGGAAATCATGGCTCGAAACCATAACCCACTGCGGGAACTCCCCTTCAAGGGAAAAAGGAATAATCAATAAATTGCAAATTTTTTTATATATAACTCCCTCTCCTTCACCCGTTGCATGGTGGGGAGAGAGAGAGTGAGTAGGTGTTATGGAGGGGCATGGGGGGGGGGGGGGGGGGAAGCATGCAACTGCCACCTGTGTGGCCACCCCCCCACCTTCACCTCATATAAACCCCCCCTCCCAAGCTTGGGGGGGATCATGGGAAGCTGCCCGCCATCAAACTGCTTGTACCATGCCTCCAAGGCCACCACAGTCATCACCAGGCTACCGCCGCCAACGCCATCATCATCATCATCATCCTCATCTTCATCCTCACCATCATCACTCCAATCATCTTCACCATCAAACATCATATCTACTCATCCAGAAGCTTGAGAAGCTTCAAACTTCACCTGCGATTCCCGGGTTTTTTAGACCGTATCTTGCAAGGCCCGATTCCTGTGCAAGAAACGAGATCTTGGGCAGTAGCAACTTTGAAACTCATAAGGGTGCCAAGGGAGAGTTCACTGAGTCAAAATTTACTTCGTCAATGGCTCATAAGCAAAAGTCAAGAGGAGCACACGCGAGAGCTTCCACCCAAAGTACGAGAGTGGACAATGCCCTGATATTGCATGCCCAGGTTCTAAAAAATATCCCCTCATGGAAAGGATGCACAAATCATGTTTTAATTCACATAGGAAACTTAAATGCATTGGAAAATTTATATACTCGTTCGATTTACAAAGTTTAGTTGCATGACGAGTACTTACATTCGCTTGCACATCCATGGTCAAGGGTAGTTGCATTTTTGAACGTATGATGCATAAGTTAAAAGATGAAATTGTGTGAAGGCATTCTTGTTGCATCTCGCAAAGGATAGGACTTATGACACATAATGCACTTATGTAATAAATTCCTGGTTGTGACTCGTGTTTAAGATAATTGTAGACGGACATTAAATGATGTCTAAAGAGTTGCAATGAAAGGAAAAGATTTATGAACTTTGAAAAAAAACATATATTACGCAATTCGCATGCAATGAATAGTTACATTTTAGGTTGAGTTAAGCGATAGAGGAAGGGTTAAATCAATGATGTATTCATTGGCATCTGGTCATGAAAGAATGATACATCCATGCATAGAGTTCTTTTATCGAAATTTGCAATTGGGAAAGGATGCACCTTCATTCAAATACAATAGCTTTGAATTTGATGCATAAACGTAGGATTTACAAGAAATAGTTGTGAATGTCAACTAATACCGTTTAGGGCAAGGCAAAAAAAGATCATTGTAGATCCTATAGTTGCATAGAGGAAAAAGGTCTATGGTCTTGAAATTGCATATTCGCATGGAATAATACATCTCATGCACCTTCATCTTTTAAGGAAAGTTCTTGCAAATTTTAGAGGGAAGTATTTGCATCTCTAAGGGAAGGATCATCTTTATTCGTAAGACAATTAGATCAATTAAGTAAATCGCATGTAATTGTGTAACTCACATGAGATTCATAAGGGCGTGAATAGTTAGCGTACAACGAGCACCTCAATGTGCTAGGTTGGGTTAAGTTATGACAAAATTCTACTTAGTATCGCACTTAGGATACCGATTTAATATTTCCGATCTTAAAGGTCCTACCCACATTTACGAAATGTTAGGATTATCTAAATACCCATGTAAGAATGATCTAGGGTTCTCCCCCTAAGGATCAGACAACCAAATACTAGACTTCCACAAGGAATTTAGGGACCCTAGGGCCAAAACATTTATCAGCCTAGTAGGATTAGGGTTTTGGATTGGGGTCAATAGGACTCCCAAACCCTATATCCTGATCAAGAAATACCGCATGATGGGAGATATAATCCCACAAGTTGCGTACTGACACCCATCTCGTGCAACAAACCTGCAAGGCCATATGCTCTTGCGTATAAATCACAAGTTGGTACTATTATACCTTAGATCAAGGTTGGAAAGTTCTAATTTACAAATTAGTTTCTCTAAGAAATTGAATAGTTGCCCTACTACAACACTCCCTCTTGGGAATTGTTTTGTCAAGTTTAGGGCAGTGGTGAATTTCCTTGAAGCAAGTTGACCAACCAAGTTAGGACGATGGGGTTGTCCAGGATCTATTCAACTATAATATAAGGAAACCTAAGATAGTGACAATTTGGGGTCAACAGGGTATAAACCCTATCTCAAGGAAAAAGGGTAAACAAGCAACCCAGCTTGCTAAACCTTTGGGATCTTTCCAAGTCCTGAATGATCCAGGATCGAATGCTGGAAGTATTCGGGGAGAAGGAATCACACCTTAGCAGTTAGCCGTACGAACAACCACCGAAATGCTCGTGATTGTACACTTAGGTGCATTGTTTGTACTTCTTGCTCAAGGAACTAATGTAGGAAAAATAACTAATGCTTCAGGTTAAAAGCCAGGAGGGAGAGTCAATATCAGTTACCTCCGACTGTCTGCGTGACCCTATCCAAGGGGGTTGTTAGCCGCGCTGGGTACGTGGACTGAACCCGCAGCGAGAGGTCTCTCCATGGGTGCTTCTTGGAGCAGGAGGACGCTTGGATGCCAGGGGAGGCTCTGGCCATAAATTCCTTGCCTTCGGATCCTGCACAAGGGGCCAACGTGACTTGAGATGGGATCTCGAGGCCCGTATACTTGTCAATGGGCGAAACTTAGAATAATGATCCCTGAGGATTGCTGGGATAGCCTTTGAGTAGGATATTTGATGTATTCCAAAGACTATGATTAATAAAGATCAAATGTTGAAAAAGGAACTTGCTTGACATTGTTTTTCTATGTCAGTGACTAAGTTACGTGAAGGAACCATTGTTTAATTAGTTAATTAAGGAAGTTGTTTTTGCTTGTCAAACTAAATGTGGTAGGTAATTAGATAACTAAGCAATTCGAGGAAAGTGCGATGGATGTGACTCTAGGTCCTTCCTACAGAAGGGTGGTCCTGGTTAGCTGGGAACTTTTCTCGAACGAATTGATAGCGAAGTAGCGATGACCTAGAATCAATAGAGTTAGAGTCTTGATTTATGTTGTTTTAGGGGAACGGAATGGAACTATGCCTTACAGGCAGAGAGGTTGAGCTTCGCATCCCTCTCGTTTCCCATCCTCCTTGAACCAAGTGCAGTATAAATCCGCTTCGACCCTGATGTTCTGCGCAAAGTGGTTTGTGACGCTAGCTACTTCCTAGAAACTTGACTATTAGGAAAACCCTAGGTCCTAAGTGGGAACGGCCAGATGCTTCCGCTTCGTGGCAGACTCGGGAAGACCTTGATCGCAAGCCCCATGACATTCCTTGTGAGTGCCGGGCAGCGCTTTCTAGACTCTCTTTCCGATGGGCTGGTAAGACGTGTCCTACAAGTGGAACATCCTAGATGATGGGATCATCTTTAGTTTTTTAATTACCTACTACAGCACATTTATTGGAACATATACAATCGGCTTTCTTAACTAGTCCATTAAATCACAGGTTCCTTCACATAATTTATCTCACCGACGTGTATACAATTTGAATAGTAAAGCAAACTTCTTTATTATATTGGAAGCTTATTACAATTTCCATCTTTTTGACCCAGCAGAAGATACACAAAATTCCATGATGGTATTCTATCCACCAAGATTCCACCCTCATAACTAGTATTTAGGGTTCCAGGATCCCATCCTGGGTCACGAAGGGGCTTGTCAGATTTTGGGAACAATGCAGGATTTACAGTCGGAGCCCCCTCTGGCACCTACATTTCCTACTATGCCCGAGACTATCCCTACTGACAGACCTTTTGCCTAAAGAGCCAATCCAAGCCTCTCCTAGCAATAATCATAACCCACTTGGAGTAGGGTCTCGACGTTAGCTTGGGGGCAGCCTAGCATGATCCTTCCTTTTATTCTGTTTGACAATAATTTTAATTAGAGATCTAGATTCTAGCAAATACAAATAGTCCTTTCAAATGTATATCAAATGATGCAATGACAATCACACCATCATCCAATTCACAACTTCACATAGCCAAGGTAGATCTTATCCTAAGGTAACCTTACATTCTAATGAGGATTCTCCTCCCCATAAAGAAGTGTTGAGTACATCTCTTATAACATGTTAAGCAAGGCATGAATTTCCCATTTGGGCTATGTTACCCAACATAAGTGAAATTCCCTAAAGAAATATATTGTGCCAATAACTCAACGAGATGACTTATAGGACTCTTAAATAGACAATTTGTTTCTATAACAAGTGTTAGTCAACTCTTAACCTTCTCGCATTTGACCATAACTATATCGAATGCGCATAAAGACATATATACAATAACCTTTGGCCATTAATTCTAACATGATTCTATGACTTAGAATCTTAATTAATCTAGTTACAATTCATAACGATTAATTGTTTATGCTTGTACTAGTATGATTTCTAGATGAGTTATCAATTTGTGTAAGTGAAGAATATGGAAGCTCATGTAATTATTTTATATAGAAAAATAATAATCTAGTAATGAATAACTTGGTTTGGCAGCATGAAGACATTAGGAATTTCGTCTTTATCCGTGCTTGCATTAGCCACACCTGATGTTCCATTGGTAGTGGCAACATCAGCAACCTTGGGCACTCTCGTATCTCTGGAAATACCCGTTGCTTGATTGATTAGGGTGGTTCCCATGGTCTTTCCACTTCGTCGCTTTGGAGCCATTGTCCACGAGTGGTTCGAGAGATAGGGAAGGTGGAATAGATTCGAGCTGAGAGAGCATAAGAGAATATGGCTTAGTTGAAGATCGAGATAAGAGAATTGAGCTAACTCCCTCCCTCTCTTCCTCTCTCTCTCTCTCTCTCTCTCTCTCTCTCTCTCTCTCTCTCTCTCTCTCTCTCTCTCTCTCTCTACTCCTTCTCGCAGCCTCTTGGGGTCTCCTTGTGTCTCTCTAACTGCTCCCTATGCCTCTTATTTATAGTGAATTGGAGAAGAGGGGTTGTAGCTGAGAAGTGGAGCTCTTTGTGGAGGGGATATTTGAAAAAATCAGTGATCTGATGCTCAAATCATAAATCTGATGGTTCCATTGGCTCCAAAAGGGGATAAAACCCCAAGGCACTTGCCAAAACACTTGGTTGGAAATCTTTCAGTTCACTCCTTCTTCTCCCTGTTTGAAGTGTTATTTCATGTCTGTAAACTGCAATCGCGACGGGCGCGATTTTGCCAATCTCTCTCTCTCTCTCTCTCTTTTCTTTTCATAAAATCTTCAAAACTAACTAACACATCACTTAAATGACATCCAGTTCTAGAAATCTCCATGTTTTTTTTAAAAGGATAATATCTAAAATATACTAGTCTTGTCCAAAAATCTAATATTTTTAGACCATCTATACTATACACATTAACAGTAGTGATTAATATAGCTCATAACTCTCGTTCATGTTGTAACTTCCGTGAGGGTGACTATGGTCTTTGTTAATTTAGAAAAAATATTGAGTTATGACTCTTGGTTTTATTTATTTATTTATTTTTAATGTTAGTTAGTTATTAACGTTAGTTAATTTTTTTTACTTTAGTTAGTAACCTTACTAACTTATTAATTAAGTAACTAACTTTTGAACTAACCAACTAACTTTTATTGCCTGGAAATATTACCACTATGTTGGGGTATATAAAAGATGCAGAAACTTCACATGTAGCTTGGATAATATTTGAGAATATGTTTTTAGTAAACACAAAGGCACAAAAGATTCAACTCAAGCAAGAGTTGAATACCTTGAAGAAAGGAAATATGTTTGTAAATGTGAATATTTTAAAGGTGAGAAGCATTATAGATACCTTTGCAACTATTGATGCAATGCATAATAATGATTTTGTTTCATCTACACCTTAGATAGCATTAATAATGAGAAGACCTAGAAATCATTTGTCACTTCTGTATATATACGAAAGCCATTTTCAGTTTTTGATGACTTGGTTTCTCTCATGATCATTATAGAGATCAACATACAAGGTGAATCAACTAAAAGAAGTGGTGAACAATTCCAATAATTTTACTCAAGTTCAAGAGGGATACATAGCAAATCCTCTTTAAAGAGGTTGTGGTATGGAACATACTAGTGATAATGAGCAAAATAGGTTGAATCAGCAGTTTGGTAAAAGATAGATTTCAAGTGGTCATGGAAACTTTAGAGGAAGGGGGAGCTCTAGACGAAGAGGTGGATAGTTGAACATAAGTTTTGGTAAATTTGGTTTTCTTTTAACTGTGGAAAAATAGGTTATATTGCAACCCATTGTTATCCTAAGAAGGATGATATCCGCAATGGAAAATTGTAGCAAGGAAACTATGCATCATCTTCATGAAAGAATGAAGATGATGCATAGTTTCCTTCTTCTTATATGATGGTCAAGACAAAGAGTCTCTCAAATGTATTACATGTGCCATTAATCACAAAGAATTTAGTGTTTATTGGCCAAATGGTAGAGCAAGGGTTGTAGGTTTTATTTAATGCAAAGGGCTTATTTGTAGAATACTTTAATGATAAGTGCATGTTGGTTGTAAAAAGACGTAGAGTTGGATGCATGTTCACTTTAGATGTTGAAATTTTTGTTATATATGCTTTTATGTATGCTAAAGAAAAAGAAGTGGTGCAAACATTGAAATATGGCATAAACGTATTGGATATACAAATGTGCAAGGGTTGAAATTAATGCAGTCCAAAGGGTTGGTTACAAGGTTTTGTACTTTTAGATTTGCAGAATTTCATAAAGTGTAAAGCATGTTAGTTTGGTAAGTAGGCAAGAAAATCTTTTTTGCATGATAGAAATGAACAAAAAGTAAAGGACTACTACCATGTGCCCTTCATGGATTAGATTTTAAATCAGTTGGCAGGGTGACAAATGTACTCCATGGATTGCTTTGTAGGCCATAGCTGAGGAGGATAAGTTGAAAATGACATTCATTACAATCCTTGGTACCTTTGTGTACCATGTCATGGCTTTTGGTCTATGCAATGCCTTTGGATCTTGGCAAAGAATGGCTGACAAGATGTTTGTGGATATCTCCCCTAAAGAACGTAAGGTTTTTATAGATGATTTGGGGGTAGCTACCACAACCCATGATAGACAACTCATCGTTCTCCGTAAGTGCTTTGAGCTTTATTGTAAGTACTTCATAGCATTAAATCCTTGAAAGTGTGCATTTTACGGCTTATTGTTGGGTCAAAGGAGTGAGGTTTTTTATATGTTTATAGCTACAACAAGGGATAATATCAACTGTTTGCTAATTATAGATTTGGGAGGTGTAGCTTTATCATCTGATCACTATTACAAGCTAAAAATTAGGTGTTTTAGAGCTTTGTTACAATTATTTAGAAAAAGTGAATTTGTCTATGGTGTTCGCCACCAAGAACTTTAAACATTATATTATTTATGAGAAGGTGGTGTTTTTCACCAAGGCTGAGGATCTATGCTTATTGTTGACAAGCTTCAACCCCCTGATTGCTAGCGAAGTGGTTAATCTCTTTAGTTTGACTATGAGATTCACAGTAAGCCACAAAATTTGCAAAGAATTGTTAAATGTTTAGTAGATTTTGGTGAGTCTAAGGAAGGCTAGACTTATATTAGTGACTATAAGTATCTATGCAAGATTGATGGATCCTCAATCCCATCATGGTATACATCTATTACACATTATCTATCCACAGGCAACTCAACGAAAACTCTTTCTAAATTTAAGAAGAGGAAAATTAAGCAACATGTAGTTCACTTTTTCACTATAGCCAGTGTCTTATACAAAAGGGGAGTGGATGAAGTGTATCGTCCTTGCATGGTACTTGATGAGGTACCATTCATTTTAGAGAAATGTCATGATTCAGCATGTGGGGGTCATTTTTCTAGACAGCCTACCACCCAATTTTTACGTACTGTGGCTATTGGTGGCCGATAAATTTTCAAGATGCTTTCGCATATGTTAAGCATTGTGATATTATCTATCAAAGACACAATACTAGGAAAAATGATAAGAGGTTGTTAAATCTCATTCTAGTGACCTTGCCCTCTGAGAAGTGGGGTATTGACTTTTTTGGATATGTGCACCCTTGATCTACAATACGAAAGAATTATATCATTGTGGCGACGACTGACTATTTTACAAAGTGGTTTGAAGCCCACACTACAATGAAGGATAATGCCAGAAAATTACTAGTTTCATTTTGGAGTAAATTGTTCAAATTTTTGGTCCATTTAAGAAGCTTGTATTGTGGCCATGGGATACATTTTTTGAACAAAGTGATTGAGGCTTTGGCAAAAGCTCTAAAGATTAAACATAATAAGACCACATCTTATAGCCCCCAAGCAAATAAGCAAGTAGAGAGTACCACTAAGCAATTGGTGGGGATTTTATCTAAGATAGTATCCAAAACAAGTAAGCATGATCGGGATAAAAAGTTGTATGTGGTTGTTTGGCTTATAATATGACATTTAAAATAGCTACAAGCCACACCCCTTTCAAATTAGTATAAGGAAAAGAGTGTGTTTTACCTTTGGAGAAGGACATGCCTACAATAAGGTTTGCTCATAGGGTAAAGAGGGAGCATTGTAAGAAATGCTCACTTCCCTTGCACATCTTGATGAAGGTAAGCATCACAACTGCGTGATGGCATCAACATATTATGTCATATTTATTGTGTATATCATTCAAAATGGTTGAGACTGCTTGTGTTATATTTGGCAATGCCTAAAATCACTAAAAACTCAATCACTTTAAGTCATGTGCATAAAAAAGATTAAAACCACAAAACTTGAGATATAGGATTTAATGCAAAAATAGAGATTTTGTTGGGTTTTGAGGGTTCTCGATGTTGTTCACATGGAATATGATGGGACCTAAAATGGGCCGGCACTGGCTATGCCACTAGCCGGACCTCATGCACTTGACAACCCCACAGCCTCGCGGCCAGGAGCGTCTATGGGACACATTGCCTTGCTATCTAACGGATATCTTACATTTGTATTTTATCTCTAGTCCATCTTTTAACCCTCTCAAACTCCTCAAAGAGAGACCCTGCACATTTAGGTGTAAATCACCATGTAGAACAACATAAGGAGGCACCCCATCGGCTGATTGCCGTGGCCCCACTGCGACTCTCCTACACCTCGGGGATTGGGCCCCTCTATGCATCGCTTACACATGAAGCACATGCGTAACACAGTCTGTTCTTGGTACCGATATATTTAACGATCCAGGAATGTACCAATCCTCACTGACTATCTCCTAGGACCCACTGATTAAACCTATGGCTTGGGTCGTCGTTTCTCATTCTGCGTTGGTCAAGTCCTACGAAAAATCAATTGTTGTGCATCCACGAGTCTATCCACTGATACCCTTTGACGATACTCAATGCAAATGTGTGTATGGTTAAGTGCTCAAACAAGAGAAAAACAGCCTTGTGCATTGTGCCAATCCATTCTTTCCATGATTTCCACGCTTACGTTTATGTGCTGCGATGAGAGAAGACACCGAGCCTTACACTTGTACTGCCTTTCTCTTTATTTTAAACGATGTCCTACATGCATGATGCAACACATAAATCAGATTTTAGTTTATGTTTCAATGCTCAAACCCCCCTCTCTCCCTACCGTTTAATATTTTGCATGCGTTGATAGATGAAAGGGTTGTTTTATGTGTGTTTCTCGTAGGAAAAGTGGTAAATACACAATAAAACACACAAATGAAGATAAATTGAGGTAAATCATCGTACTTTACCCACATTATACATTCATGAACATGTACATAATTTTCAAAAAAAAAATCCTTGATCGTTCTCTAGTTTTCCTCTATTTAAAACCCATTTTTACTTATTTTCTACTATTTTTTCCCATTTTTTATCACAAAAATTTAGTATTATTTGTGAGCTATGGCTCTTAGGTTTTTGGACAACACAATTGTAGGTTTTGTTGGTATTTTATTCCATGTTTTCTCGTTTATATTGCCAAAAACCCCATTTTTCTCATGAAAAGCATGTTTTACGGGTTTTAGAAAATTAATTTCAGCATTTCAGTTTCCAGTTTTCTAGTTTTTTTTATACCATGGATTGCTAAAACACACCCAAACAACGTTCTTATGACTTTTCATCCAATGGGAACAACATTTGGGAAACCAAATAACACAAAGAGGCAATTTTTCTTCATAAAAATGAATCACCGTGTATTTTTTCGGGTTGCGAGTTTTGGAATTTGTTGGGGGTCTGCGATTCAGCCCTCAATTAATGACCAGCACATCTCCGGACAATCATCTTCAGCCCCATGTTGATTTGGAAGCAATCCGATACCACGTCGGACAAGCATTCATCAACCGTGCTTCATTTCTTCTCCCACACATGAACTATCCCTTGCAGGAGAGAGGAGGAGAGAGAAAGACTATTTTTGCATCTCTCCATTCGGGCAGCCATTCACGAAGGCGGAGATGGCGATGGAGAGCTAAAACTTGCGGGAATCCATGGCTGAGATCGAAGTATGCAAGTACATTGAGGTGTCCATGGTGTCAAGATTGTAGGAGAGAAGGAAGGAGTCTCACTTGTAGCTTTCTTGCTTGCACAATGGGGGAATACACACAAAGGTGGAGGCTGAAAACAGTTTTCCTCTTCTTAGTTGTGAAAGCCAAAAGAACTCAAGTACAAAGAAATAGAAGAACCCTAGATATGGGTCTCAAACCAAACTCAACTAACTAAGGTGGCATACTAACTGAGCCACGAACTAGAATAGATAAGGATAGCTATCATGTAGCTATTATTCATGGGCGGTGTACCAACCGCATCTGCAACTGACACGTCGGTGACATAAATGCACAACGGTCACCCTGGCGTATCACGAGTGGAGCTCGATATCTCAACACTCCCCCTCGAGCTCAATCCCAATTCCTGCACACCAAGCAGGTCTCTGAACTTGCGCAGCTTCTCTGCGCCCAATGCCTTCGTGAATATGTCAGCTACCTGATCCTCTGTGCTGACATAAACTAGATCAATAAGACCTAGTAAAACCCTCTCTCGCACATAGTGATAATGCACCTCAATGTGCTTTGTTCTAGCATGATAGACTGGGTTATTTGCCAAGTGTATACTACTCATGTTGTCACAATAAATGACAACTGGTCCATTTGTAGACTGATGCATATCATAAAGTAGCTTATGCAACCAAGCTACCTCGCATGCAGCCATTGCTGCACCCCTGTACTCAGCCTCTGTGCTCGACAAGGCAACTGTAGGCTGTTTCTTGCTGCTCCAAGTGACTGCAGCACTCCCAAAAGAGAACACATATCCACTGGTAGATCGTCTATCAGAAATACTACCAGCCCAATCAGCATCAGTGTATCCATGCAACTGTATCTGAACCCCAGTCTCATAAAATAGTCCATACTGCAATGTGGACTTCACATACCTGAGTATGCGTCTAGCCGCATCCAAATGTGGTTTCCTTGGAGCCTGCATAAACTGACTTACCAATCCAACAGCATAGCTCAAATCTGGCCTGGTAATAGTCATATAAATCAAACTTCCTACTATGCGTCTGTACATAGTAGGGTCTTCTAGAAGCTCACCTGCATCTGTGCTCAGCTTCACATTCTGCTCCAAAGGAACTGAAATAGGCTTACAGCCTGTCATCCCATATTTGGACAGCATGTCCAATCCATACTGCCTCTGCAAGAGCTGAATCCCACTTGGTGATCTAATCACCTCAATGCCCAAGAAATAACGCAGCTCTCCCAAATCCTTCATCTCAAACTTCTGCTTCAATAGCATTTTCACATGAAGGATATCTTCATCACTGTCACCTGTCATAATCAAATCATCAACATAAATGACAAGTAGCATAATACCTTTCTCTGTTTTTCTCACATAAAGTGAGAAATCTGCCTTGGAAATCTGAAAGCCAATAGTGACAAGATACTGTCCTATCTTGTCAGACCATGCTCTAGGTGCTTGCTTCAAGCCATACAAGGCTTTCTTCAACCTGCAAACAAACTCAAGATGAACAGCATGCACATAACCTGGTGGCTGCTCCATATAGACCTCTTCTTGCAAATCACCATGCAAGAAGGCATTCTTTACATCCATCTGATGTAAAGACCATCCCTTTGATGCAGCCATAGCAATGACTGCTCTTACGGTTGCCATCCTTGCAACCGGACTGAATGTTTCTTCATAGTCAATGCCATATGTTTGTGCATACCCCTTGACTACTAATCTTGCCTTGTATTTGTTCACAGAACCATCAGCATTGTGCTTCACCTTATAAACCCACTTACAGCCAATTGCATTCTTACCTTTAGGCAAAGGTACCAATTCCCATGTAGCGTTTGCTTCCAAGGCATCCATTTCTTCATCCATGGCTTTCTCCCATTTTTCTTTTCCCATGGCTTGCTCAAAAGAAGTGGGTTCTGGTTCCTGTATCACCTTGACCATATATGCATAGTGAATGGCTGTAAATCCATCATATTTCAGCCTATCCACAGGATACCTAACTCTGGTAGACCTGCGCAAAGTGGGTTCACTCCCAGGTGCTCTCAAAACATCCCTGGTCTTCCTTACTCTAGGTGTAACAATAGAAGGAATACCCAACTCATCATCAATGCTCTGTTCTGAGCCACTGGATTCACCATCCACATAAGAGTGACCTGCATTCACATCAAACATGGGCTTATCAACCTTCTCTTTTCCTTTTCGTGATACCTGCATACCACTATCTGCATTACTTTGAGAAGATTCTCCTGATCTCAATCTGCCTGTCCATGGCGAAGAATGTGAACCACTACTAGAGGACGCTCCAGGTCCACTAATATTTTGTGACTGCTGCTGTGAATTCTGTGCAGCATTACCATTTTGTGCATCTACATCATCAATCACATTTACTGGTTTATACCAGCTACTCATCTCATCAAAAACAACATCTCTGCTCACTGTAAACTTACGAGTAGAAGGGTTATAGCATCTATACCCTTTTTGCTGCAGAGAGTAACCAATAAAGATGCACTTCTCAGCTTTTGGATCCAACTTGGATCTCAGCTCATCTGGCACATGTACATAGGCAATGCAACCAAAAATTTTCAAATGAGAAATATTTGGTTTCCTACCAGTATATCTCTCCTCTGGAGTCATTCCATGTATTGCTGCAGTGGGAGTCCTGTTCATTATGTAGACTGCTGTAGCAACTGCTTCAGCCCAATAAAAATCTGGCAAGTCTTTTTCATTGAGCATGGCACGAGATACCTCTCCAATATGCATGTTTTTCCTTTCTGCAATTCCATTTTGTTGTGGGGTATAACTGCATGAATATTGCTGCTTTATGCCATGCTCCTGCAGGAACCTTGCAAACTCATTTGAGAGGTACTCTCCCCCTCCATCTGGCCTTAGGGATTTTATCTGCAGGCCTGTTTCTTTTTCAACCATAGCTTTAAGAGTTTTGAAATGCCCAAAAACTTCACTTTTCTTTTTCATAAAATACACCCAAATTTTTCTCCTATAGTCATCAATAAAACTGACAAAATAATGACAGCCTCCAAGAGATGCAGCTTTAGTTGTCCACACATCAGAGTGGATTAATTCCAATGGCTTCTCACTCTCTTGAACATGTCTAGGAAATGGTTTCCTTGCCTGTTTTCCAAACTGACAGGCTTCACATACCTTATGCATTTCTGCAACCTTGAATTTCGGCAAACCTGCAACAATATTTTGGGCCTGCATTGATTTAAGTCGCTGTACATTAACATGACCAATGCGTTTATTCCAGATATCAATATCTGCAACTACACCGGTCCCATGTGCAAACATTGCTGCACTCAATTCAGACATGTCTGCATCCAATGTAAACATTCTGCCCTTCTTCTTTTCTTTTGCTATCAAGCGACCTTTATTTTTCATATCCTCAACAAAGCATCCATGAGGATTAAATCTGACCTGCAAGCCCTGCTCAACCATTTGACCAACAGAAACTAGATTCTTGGTGATATTCGGGACATGAAATACATCGGACAGGTACTTCTTTTTCCCATCCTGCATAGACAAGGAAATTTTTCCAATCTGCACAATAGGATGTGCAGTATCATCACCAGTCTCCACAAATCCTGGTTTTTCCATTTTTCTTGCATCCTCCATCCATTCTGCATGACCTGTCATGTGGTCTGATGCACCTGAGTCAACATACCATACATCATTGCTTTCTTCTGCACTTGTCACAGAATTGTTCATGTGCTGCACCATAAACAAGTGCTCATTCCTGTCATCACCCTGTCTACTAGAAGATGCATAATTTCCTTGTTGCAGTTTTCCATTCATGATGTCATTCTGCTTTTTATAGCAGTCTTTAGCCATATGACCCATTTTACCACAGTAGTAGCATTCAACATTACTGTTTGCATTTTGGCCTCTATGCCATCCACCACGACCTCTTTGGCTCCCCCTGCCTCTAGAGTTACCACGTCCTCCTCCATAGGACTGGTTTTCTTGAGTTTGCTGCATATTCTGATTTCTGCCACGGCCTCCAAATCGGCCTCCTCTACCTTTGCCTCTACCTCTTCCAGCATTTGAGTAGAAGACAGCTTCTTTTGAAGTTCCTCCTGAAGAAGATGCACCACCATTTCTCTGCTCCTCAGAAATTAGAAGAGCAATCAACTCCTCAAAATCAGGAAATCTTTCACGGACAGAAATGGATGTCCGAAACTGCGCATAATCCTTTCCTAGACCATTCAAGGTCACAGAAACTAAATCATCATCTTCCACTGGCGACCCCATGGAAGCAAGTGCATCTGCAATCTTCTTCACCTTCATGTGA